>NW_027040660.1:1940000-3140000 GCF_037179485.1 Ochlerotatus camptorhynchus
AGCTCTGAACACGGCCCTCCTGAAGGACCGTTTCATCCCTAGCATGGCCTCCCTGCTTGCATAGATAACCATGGGATCACGATAGGAGACTACATACAAAGAGTGGTGATAGAGGCCCGGAGGTGGGCACCCATCAGAATGGAGAAAATCTGAGAATAAAAACAAAAACAAAAAAGACGAAAATGAAAAAACTCAAAAAAAAAATTAAGGACGACGGCAAGACGCCATATATTGAAAATGGAGGAGCGAACGTGTTCGCAAGAAGCGGAAAGTTGCAGAGATCACCAGCGTCGAACCAGGTGACCACAGCGAGTTCCAGTAGTAGCATACCCCAAGTGGAACAGCATGGATCCCAAGGGGAGCAGCTAGGTGCGGTGCCATGCCAAATATTCACACCGAAATCCAGCAGTGGCAAACAGCAAGAATTGCAGCTTGGAAGAACTAAAATGACGGAGGTTAGGAGGAAGATCAATGAACTCTATGTGTTCGTGAAGGATAAGAACAAGATACACAAGGAGGTCAAGCTACTAGCGCCGGCATAGCTGTGGCAGATCGGGAACTGCAAGAATGGAAAAGAAGAGCCGAAGCGGCCGAAAAGGCTCTGTTTGAGGCCAAGGAGAATGCAAAGCTGGCTGAAGCGCAGGAGACGCCGAAGGGACCAACGAATCCACGTCTGGAGAAAAGAGATAGAGAAACGCCAGGAGACAAAGAGGACCCCAAAAACACAAGGACGACGAATACAGGGACAATGAGCAAGAAGATGGAGAAGAAAGTGATTGGCGTAAAGTCGAAAACCAGAAGGAGAAGAGGAAAAAAACTGAAGGAAGAGGAACAAAGGACGAAGGAACAGAAGAAGAAGGAGGTGAAGGGAAAGAAACATGAAGAGGAAGAGAAGAAGAAGAAGAAGAAGAAGGAAGAGAGGAAGAAGGAAGTCAAGAAGAAGGAATTTTTCAATGCTGGGGCAGTGGACTGGGGAAGCAGATGTACCAACGCAAGAGGGTATAGCCTGCTGGAAGCTCTGGCAAAGTTAGACGTCAGTCTGGCCAACGAAGGAACCATCAGCACCTTCCGCAAAGATGGTAGGGAATCCATTATCGACGAAAACGAAAGTAAGCAAGTGGAGGTGGAAGACGAAGGCATTCGACAAGGATCTCTTTGTAGAAGCTCTCCGGGTAGACAGACGCGTCCCAGACCAAAGCGCGGACGAATTGACCGAATCGTTAACGAGGGCATGCGACACAACCATGCCGAGGAAATCGGAGCCAAGGAACAGACGGCGCCCAGCTTACTGGTGGAACGAGGCACTTAGCACCCTCCGCGCTAGTTGTCTCCGAACCAGAAGGTGCGTTCAGCGGGCAAGAACTGGTGCAGACAGAGCAGAGCGAAGGGTGGGGTTTCGAGCAGCCAAGGCCGCTCTAAAACAGGAGATAAAGCCAAACTGCTTCAAGGAGTTGAGCCGAGACGCTGATGCCAACCCCTGGGGTGACGCATACCGAGTCACGATGGCGAAGATCAGAGGTCCAACGACGCCCGTTGAAATGTGCCCAGACAAGCTGAAAGTCATCGTGGAGGGACTTTTCCCGAAGCACGACCAAATGACCTAGCCACCTACACCGTACGGCGAGGCAGAGGCAGACAACACCGAAGGTAGACAAGTCTCCAACGAGGAACTCGTAGCAGTGGCGAAAGGGCTGAAGACGAAGAAAGCTCCCGGTCCGGATGGAATCCCCAACGTGGTGTTGAAGGCGGCGATCCAGGCGTTCCCGGACATGTTCAGGATAGTGCTGCAGAAGTGTCTGGATGAAGGTCACTTCCCGGACCGATGGAAGGTACAGAAGCTAGTGCGGCTGCCAAAACCCAGAAAGCCGCCGGGAGATCCAGCATCGTATAGGCCTATATGCTTGCTGGATACAGTCGGAAAGCTATTGAAGAAGAAGATCCGCAACAGGCTAACGAAATGCACGGAGAGTGAGCATGGATTGTCGGTGAGGCAGTTCGGATTCCGGAAAGGGAGATCAACGGTGGATGCAATTCGGACAATGGTCGAGAGTGCCGAGAAAGCGTCTAAAAAGAAGCGGAGAGGAGATCGATATTGCGCCGTGATAACGATCGACGTGAATAACGCATTCAACAGTGTCAGCTGGGAGGCCATCGCCGAAGCACTGCATGGAATGAGGGTTCCTGATTCCCTGTGTAGCATTATAAGGAGTTACTTCCAGAACCGGGTTCTAGTCTACGAGACGGACATGGGAGAGAAATCAATCCGGATCACGGCGGGTGTGCCGCAAGGCTCCATCCTTTGCTAACGCTGAAGCTGCCCAAAGGAGTCGAGATCGTAGGATTTGCGGACGACGTCGTGTTGGCGGTAGTAGGCGAGACGTTGGAAGAGGTGGAAATGCTGGCAACCGAGGCGATCGACACGGTTTCCAACTGGATGCAAGGAGCGAAGTTGCAGATTAGCCCACCACAAAACGGAAGTGCTATTGGTCAGTAACTGTAAAGCTGTTCAGCGATCAGAAATTACCGTCGGGGAGAACGCCATAGCATCAAAGCGCGTGCTGCAGTATCTTGGAGTGATACTCGATGACCGACTAAGCTTCAATAGCCACGTCGACTACGCATGTGAGAAGGCGGTGAAGGCCATCAATGCGATAGCTAGAATCATACCGAACAACTCTGGACCAAGCAGCAGCAAGAGGCGTCTTCTGGCTATCATCGATATTGAGGTATGGAGGTCTAGCCTTTGATGTAGTGCTAAAAACGAAGAAGAACCAAAGAAAATTGAACAGTACGTTCCGCCTCATGGCCATGCGAGTCGTGAGTGCGTACAGAACAATTTCGACGGAAGCAGTGTGCGTTATCGCCGGTATGATACCCATCGTCATCACCTTGGCGGAGGACACCGAATGCTATATGCGAAGAGATACCAGAGGAGTACGGACATTCGTGAGAACGGAGTCGATGGCTAAGTGGCAACAGGAGTGCGATGCAGCGGAGAACGGTAGATGAACACACAGGCTAATACCGATTCTTTCGACCTGGGTGAACAGGAAGCATGGAGAAGTCAACTTCCATTTGACGCAATTCCTGTCTGGTCATGGCTGCTTCAGGAAGTACCTGCATGGACACACAACATCACCCCTCTGTCCGGTGTGTGGCAACGTGGACGAAACGCCGGAGCACATGGTTTTCGACTGCCCAAGATTTGAGGCAGTGCGAGTGGAGATGCCGCCCTTAGCGCGAGAAATGTCGTCAATGAAATGTGCCGGGATGAGAGGACGTGGAGCGCCGTCAGCAGGGCAGTGACGCAAATTTTGTCGGAGCTGCAGCGAAAATGGAGAGATGATCAGCGAGTTAGAAACGCCGGCTAGCTGAGCTAAAGAGATGTGCTTGAGCACAGCCCCCCCCCCCCTTTGAAATACTCTACGGGAGTTCCGGGGGGATAGTGCCAAAAGGAGAACAAACACGCAACACAGTAACAGGCCGGGCTTTTGAAGCTTTCCTTACTATAAAAAAACATACATAACGTACATAATTTTCAACTAGCCCCTCAACCCCCTCCCCCCTGCTTTGATCTTGCCACCACTGCACATTTACTTCTCGAAAAATGTCATTATTGAGCTCGACAATCAATAAAATACGAATACGACTGTACAAAACAGTCCACCTCAACCAAAACTAATTGAATCATATAGGCTGACAAAATCGGAGGTAGACAAAATCGGGGGCTGACAAAATCGGGTCACCACTGTATATTATTCTCTCAATACGCGAAATCTCTTATATATGCGGTTAAAGCAATTGAATTAAATTATTTCTTAGTGTTCAAGTACTAATATTTGTAAACAGCAGTCAATGTTAATCTATGAACTAAAACCTACGTTAAATTGATCTTTCCTTATGTGGTATTGATGCATGTTTACCTTTTCGCGGCTGTAGGAATCAACGCGCCTACGTCTACGGAGCTTACGCAGAAGTGATTCGCAATGCGGTAGAGCTCACCAAAAGTTTTTTTGAGCTTCTGTAGTATAGATTGTTCGGTACGGTCGCGAAATCTTGACATGATTGATACGTGCGGTAACTAAATTGAAACAAAGCTCAACAGTAAAATACGTAGAATATGTAGGGAGGAAACCAAAATTGATCAACTTGCCAACATAGGCTATCACATTTATTTTGGTGGCACTCTTTAAATAATAATAAGCCTTTTTTCTCGCTTTGGTTGTCTCGCACGGCTTTCGGAATTCGCGCGGTTTTCGTAACTTACATAGTTCAGATATTTTGTTCGAAACAGATTTACTTATTCAATCGGTTTACTACGCGGATGTATCTACGCGCACACGTCACAGCATTTTTTCTATAACTATCTTGAAACAATACAGTGTTCAAGCGGAGATGGAAGCAAAATTTATTCAAATGGGACAAGTCTTGAAAACTAAGCTGTCACGCAGCTCCAGCTTGATACCCAATAAAACAATAAATAGTGTTCTGCAGATGATTTTTAAGAGTATTATGGGGCAAATTATAAGAAAATCCCAGAAAGAGGTATAAGATAAACTCGGAGGGTATTCTGAGATGATTCAAGTAAATTCTCAAGAAAATACGGAAGAAATCCTGTAAATATTTCCAGTGGTATAGAATTTGTTTTATAGATATTGAAAAAAAAAGAAATAATCGGATACAGGATTTGCAAAAATTCAATAAATTTATTAATTTTGAGAATTAATGTTCACAAAGTTTCATTATTCTGGATTAAGAAAAACCACCACCAAGACGCTGGAACGTCGATATTGTTAGAACAAATATCTAAGTATTTAAAATCTTTAAATTATAACTGCGTAAGGAAGCTCGTCAATTATTTGTTTTATGTCTGGGCTAATGACCATTCTACCTAACGGCCAGACAGAAATAGTGCCATAAACCAGAAATGACCGGAACCTTTGATATTTAGACAACTTAAATTTTTGGAATTGGCAGAATTAATTATTATTAATTAAAATAATTACATTTCAAACTGAATTAAAGAACTAAGCTATTATTTTGTGATGTCTCAAATCAAAAATCACTCATCCAAAGTACTAAGACCCTGTGACATCCCTACCCGCTTTCCCCCCAAAGTGTAGGCATCACTTACAATCAAAAGGACTTCAAACCCGAGACGACGGTGAGGACGACGGACGATGTGTGACGTGTACTTTCTGCCCTGCTTGTCGTGTCCGTTTTTTCAAATACAAAACTGCGATATTCATCCATCTCGCAGCGGCAGTGTTCTTTTTCATTTTTCCCTTTCTTTGCTTCTTGCCACTTCCACCACCACCATCACCTATAGTAGTTCTCATTTTCATTTTCCTACTCCGTCCGTGTATCCTTCGATCCGCATCGAATTTGCCACGGATGTATGCGCGAATGAGGGTTTTGCCTGCAACATACCTCCCGCCTCCCGAGTGAGTGCGGGAGGACACGATTCTGGCCGGCAGGCAGTCAGGAAAGCAAGCAGAAAGGTCTTGATGAAAAAAGCCAGCATGAGATTTTTAGAAATAAGTAGGTAGCCATGTACGTCCCGACCCCTACCGCGCGTCTTCGTCACCATCCGTCGTCGTCGTCCAATCTTGCCAATAGTCTCCTCTGCGTGCGTGTGTTTGTATGTATGTGTCGTGTACTTTTCCTTTTTTTTCTTGCTGCATTTGTTTGTGGTGAAGTTGGTGGACTTTTTTTTTGCGCCGCGTAGTCCGGTTCGCATAAGTATTTTCAATATATCCTTATAGAATCCTTTTTCATCCTCGCTTTTTCTTTGAATTGTGTGTACATCATACACAGGCTCCACACGACTCTTCTCGATGGTGTGTCTCGTCATATGCCACACGGGCGGTGGCTAGCACGTCCGCTTAGCCGAATGCAGTGAAGTACGCAGACTGGAGCCAAACAGGGTAATTGCATGCCCCCATAGTAACCCTGCATCTGCTGCTGCTGCTGCTGCTGCTGTGGGACTGATGTGAAGTGTACGTGTCATTTTGCTCCTCTAATACAAAATAAACCTACATACAGTGGAATGCGCTGCCGTTGTTGAACAATATTTTCGGCCCGAGACTGCTTAACCGAAATGGAATCCCCAATCCCTCGTTGTGCTGCTCCACGATGGAATTGGACATCTTGGCCGTGAGCGAAGGACAGACACGCAACGCAGTTCTCTCCACACAAAGTGTAATGAGTTTCCTGGGCCTATCCCTGAGATCTCGAGCCGGAAAATCCAAAAGGTCTATCCTACTTGGGATGCACCGACTTCAGACGCTAATCAACGGCGCACATACCCTTTGCATTTTCGCATATTAGGAGATGGTGTTTTTCCAACATGCGAAAAGAAAATTATACGCTGCGGAAAAGCGAGTGGGTGGACTGTGCAGTTAGTAATCAGGTGCCTGCCCACCTACTACTACAGGCCGTTGATGGGCTGCAGAAACTGGACACGCAAAATTGCAAAGTAAACACACACACACAGCACCGTACATGTGTGTAACGACGAGTCAAGGAGCGGACTACAAAAGGATTTGCTTGAACTCATCAAGGAGCTCCACGTCAATGGTGTGTGTGTGTGTGTATGTGCCTAGCTATGCTTGAGTGGAAATCTGCTGCAGCGCAAAGGAGAATAAGGTAAACAAAATGCGTTTTGTGATTTGTAGTGCAGACGATGACATTGGTACGTTGGAGGGCAGCTGCCGCCGAAAGCGTTTGACGGTGTTATTACAAACGAACCTGGCTTGTTATCCACGGTCAGTCGAGAAGTTTTTTTTTTCTTTTTCGGAAGAGGTCTGTTTGCCACTAAAACACATGGCACGGGTTGCATCATTATTTAAATACTTTGCTTTATGCAAGTGAAATTTCTCTGAATCAATTGAAAACGGAGCCTTGGGTATTGGAAGTATGCGGAAATCGATGAGTTCTGTTTGTGTGTTGAAGCAGCATCTCATTAATGCAATGCACGACCTGTAGAAATTGGCAGCACACATGGCATAGAAAGCTCTTAATTAATATCCTATGGATGTGCATCTGGAGTCCTCCAAGGGAGACATTTAGGACCATTACTTTAATTCGTGCTGTTAAAAGTCAACCGAGTGTCATCAATCAAGGATCTTGGGGATAGTTCCTGACAGTAAGCTGAAATTTACCAAGCATATAACAGCAACTACCACCAAAGCCAACGCGGTACTGGAATTCATCAACCGAAACGCGCAACAGTTTGAGGATGTATTTTGCCTTAAAAACGTTGTATTGCTCTCTGGTGCGAAGCATGTAGAATATTTTGTTCTAAAATGGGCACCGTATTATGTCACGTTTTACTTTCGTATTGAAAACTTTGTTAGATACGCTCTACGACTGCTACACTGGAACAGACCTGTTGTCCTTCCGCCGTACGAATGCTGCTGTGAACTGATTGCTCTTTCCACATTGGTTTGAATCAACCACGGAGTAGCAATGTTTCGACCAGGATGCAGCCCAGCAGGACGTGTTTAAATTTGTGTCTGACGTTACGTTCCGATGACGCTTTGGGTCACAATTGACGCTCCGGTCCGACTATGCACGCTTCAGTCCGCCGAGAGGACGCTTCAGTCTGATGATGACATCGCTTTGGATCAATGATGGACGTAGGAGTCCGGCAAGTGGATGCAAGGATGCTGTGAGTGAATACAGGGTATCTGCAAATGATCGTATGGGTCCGGTAGTGAACGCAACAATCTGGCAGTGACCGCAGGGGTCCGTCAAATGGACGCATAGGTCTGACGAGTAGCCACAAGGGCCGACAAGAAAGTAGCAGTCAGACAGAGACGCAGAAGTCTGATGGAGACTCCGAACCCGTTGAACTTCAGTGTTCAACACTGAAGTTCAACGGGTTCGGTGGGATCCGAGGTGGGATCCAACAGGATCAAAGAGGTTCAATAGGAACGCTTACCAATTGGGAAGCTAATATGGCATCTTGATTATGGAAATTTACTGCAATGGCGTGGGACAATCCAATCACGATGGCGGAGAATAGTAACTATAATCTGCTTCTGGTTTGGAAATAAATGATGGCGAATACTTTTAAAACGATTTCCAAATCTCCAATGGCGATGACCTCCAAGAACTATCTTCCAACTTTGAATTTCTCAAACCACCGTAAATCTTCCTCCATTGATATGTGCAGTCAGTCTAAGCTAAGCTAAGGTTATATCCAAATTTTAATTTCTGATCCATAGTGCCCTTGTTCCTGATTTTTCATTAAAAAAAATGCCATAAAAATCATAACTTCCTCGTGTATGAACCGACTTGGATCTTAACGCCTTACGTGGACCGCCTTACGTACGCGGACGATGCCCCGTACAAAATAATCCAACGGATTGATATAGGGACTGCTTGGGGGCCAAATTTCTTTCTACCAAAATTCCGAAATATTTTCCGCAAGCCATTTCTGTGTTTTATTAGCAGTATGAGCAGGTTCTCCGTTTTATCACTTTCTCAGGCCTTTTTTATATTATACACTGTTCTTTAAGACACATTTATCCACCGAATTATTTCTATTACGCTTACTCCGGCAAGCAACAAAGCGACAGCGGCTGACCGATTGCTCTTTTGTTTCGACATCTTTACGTTTACTCAACACTGTTTGTTTACATCTTACACCTAACAGTTTGAGCAATTCAGTGCTGCCAAATATATCTAAATCATGATCCGCAAGCATGAGAAATTACTATTTGAAATTTACTGCAAACATTCGTCACGCACCCTGTAGATGGCCCACAGCGACTCACGAAGAGCAACTGATTCCCCTAAATAGCGGTGCGGCTTCTTCCTCCTTCTATGGATGCTCATGTGACCTGCAGCTTGCTGCTAGCAGGCAGCCTTTCGTTGAATACTGGAGAACAATGTTAAAGGCCACGCAGTAGAAGCACTGCTGCTGTTGCTGATGCCGACGACTGGACACCACTACACACGGTGATTGGAACTGAATCCGGTCAGCGGTTTTGGCAGCCTTGATAGCTAGCTGAATAAACACCGTTTGGTGAGACCGGATGGAATTCAACTTTGAAATCTGTGTTGGTGAAAACGCTTTTCGCAGTCAATCAGTGATAATTTTAAGTATCACAGTAAAAGTTGCACATTCATGCAATTTTCAATAGTGACATTTTTTAAAATGATAAAGTCTTCAATTCAACAGATGCGTTGAATTATTTCTGATCAATTGGTGCTAAAATTATTGAAATTGGTCCAGCGGCACCTGAGTTAATAACGTTCAAAATCTTTCACAATTTTGTAACATGTTCCATTTTCGGTTTTCACAAAGTGTACCCCATATAGAAATCACAGACGTAGTCTACTAAAAAAAACTGAAACATATCATATTATTTTCATCAAAATTGTAAAATAGCCTATCCAAAAATCATTGGAACCTTCAACCGCCTCTTAGGCC
Source organism: Ochlerotatus camptorhynchus (assembly GCF_037179485.1). Taxonomy (NCBI): domain Eukaryota; kingdom Metazoa; phylum Arthropoda; class Insecta; order Diptera; family Culicidae; genus Ochlerotatus; species Ochlerotatus camptorhynchus. Next base: position 1,949,443 of record NW_027040660.1, read on the forward strand.
ACATCCGGTGGCGATGACCACTTTTCGCTCCGTCAGAACATGGACATGTGACACATCAATTGACACTAATTTTCAAAGTTGAATACTATCGAATACCAGAGATCCATCGAAAACATTATCTGGCCACGGTGCACCGTGGTAACCAGAATCCGGATGTTCCAGAATCCGGTTCGAAGGACCGCCTTTCGCATATTCCATATGGTGATTGCGTGTTTCCTCTATGCTCATGATTGTATGCAATTTAGAAAAAAAAATCGCGGATCTGTAGGTCTTGTTACACACCGCGTGTGCTCTCTTTCTCTAAGACTACAATGCCCCAGGTCCCTGGTCTAAAGCCACGGGGACCAGAAGGGGTGGGTTATCCACCAGCCTCTTTTGCGGCGACTAGCTCGAGCTTGAGAGACGGAGCTCTCAAGGTCGGCTCCGGACAAATAGGGGACACTGATCAGCAAATGCAAACACAGTCACCTACTCTTTCACTAATTAACTTTTATTAATTAACACCTACTTACAAATTCTGAAGGGTGTGTGTGTGTGTGTAAGGGCCGGCCGGCACGTGGATCTCTGCTGCGGGGAATCGGACGGGGCGGCTACGAGTGCGATCGGATGATCGCTGATATTGCTGCACGTCGGCGGTGTTGGCGTCATTTGCGCTGGACGCAGGGGACTGCTAGATGAGTGCGATGAATGGCACGGTTGCCACGGACAGTGGTATCAGTGCAGGATGGCACGAGGTTCTGTCGCTGCGAACTCCTCGCGGTACCAGGTTTCCTACCAAGGTTGAACGTCGGCTCGTTGGCACGTATAGCCGGTCGATCGAGCACTACCTGGCCCGGTGCGTTCTCGGGCTGATTTCACAGACCTCAAGCTTTACACCCGGTTTTGAGGTGAAACTCAATGGGTCCTGCGGGCACGTGGGAAATAGGAAAAGGGTCTGATTGAAGGTTATGCAACCGGAGTCCGTTTTATATTTTCCTACCTGATTCGACTGTTCACTATTTATTAAACTATGTGAACTTATAAACTTTGTGCTTCAACTTGGTGAACTTGTTAGCTCAAAGGTTGGCGTGGAAAAGAACTAGTGCTATTCTTCGGACCGATAGCAGACCATATATTTCCCTTTTCCCAAAATGTCCCGTTCCTTCTTGATCCATTAGTCCCATTCCAAATTTCCCTTCTCCTCCATGATCCGGGTGGTGGGTGTTGTTTTCTGTATGCTAAGTGTAGGTGTATAACAGTTGGTGTGTTTCTGTATTTAATTCGACCGTTCATACTGGAGTTCATGTAATTCAGTTCCCTAATTCCTATCTGTTTTATGTATATGAATGAGCCATTAGTGCTCTACTATTCATTCACTGTTTAGTTTTAGCAACAATATAAATAATAGTATCATTAATTCTAAACAAACATTAGATCAATCATTACTGATTATAAACCAGGGTTGCTTCCACTCACTTGCTATAAAAAAATGATTTTCTGAATTTTGAAATCATTCGATGTTATAATGATATTTTGGACTTCTTTGATACAAGAAGCGGATGAAAGGCAAGTGTTTGACTCATAAAACCTATCAATTTCGCTACCAGAGTGTTACAATAAGCGATTTTATGATTCGTGAGCGTTCACTCAGAGTGAGCGCTCGCGAGTCGTAAAATCGCTGATTGTGACTATCTGAAAGCTAATTTGACAGGTTTCATGTGTCAAACACTTGCCTTTCAACCTCTTCTTGTAACTAACAAGTACAAAATATGATTATAACATCTAATGATTTCAAAATTCGGAAAATCATGTTTTTATAGCAAGTGAGTGGAAGCAAGCCTGTTATAAACTATCATGGTTCTCAGCCATGAGCGCACCGAACAGCAGTATACTAGTGGATTGCTGTCTCGTTCGGTTGAGTGCCCGCTTTTTATAGCACTGCTATCGCTCTGCTCGAGCTTTTTCCATAGGGCAAAATACCCAAACGGTAACAGTCTACATTCAAGAATTGACCATTTTCCCGGTGATTCAGGATACCCAGAGGACCATTTTTGGCTACCCGGCAAAGGAATTGATAAGGTGATAGCTTATTTATCTTACCAATCAGGCTAAGGCCTTGTTGTCCTCTGCTGTCCGAAGAAGTCGTCTCCACTCTACTCGATCTATGGCCACACTTTGCCAGTCTCGTAGTCTGCGAAGGGTCCGCAGGTCGCCACCCTGCCCGCTGCGCGCCTCTTCTTCTTGTTCCTGTTGGGTCGCTTTCGCGAACCATTTTCACTGGGTCATCGTTCGGCATTCTCTCGCCGTGCCCAGCCCACCGTAGTCGCCCAATTTTTACAATGTGGACGATGGATGGTTCTCCCAGCAGCTGGTGCAATTCATGGTTCATTCGCCTCCTCCACGTTTCGTCATCCATCTGCACTCCAACACCTGGTATGCAACACCTTCCGTTCGAAAACACCAAGGGCACGTTGGTCTTCCACGAGCATAGTCCAGGTCTCGTGACCATAGAGGACCACCGATATAATCAGCGTCTTGTAGACAGTCAAAGTGCGGCGGACAATTTTATTCGACCGGAGCGTCCTCCGGAGTCCAAAGTAGGAACAATTCCCTTCCATAATGCGTCTTGGAATTTCTCTGCTGGTATCATTTTTGGCGGTCACCAGTGAGCCCAAATACAGTTACCCAGTGTAGCGCTCTAGCCAGTGCTTCACCACCGTATTTTAATAGCTCATTTGGTAGTTGATCTACACCAGTTGCTTTGTTTTTCAGCCACCCGATCTCTTCCTCAACTTCTTGAAGATCAGGGGCCTTTAGTCTGTCGTCTGCTGCGTGTGCTCCAAGATCTGTTGCCGTGCCATCTTCGTTTTCTGAGTATCACCGTTGAGGTGCTCGTCATAGTACTGCTTTCACCTCTCAATCTCCTCACACTCGCTAGTGAGAAGGTTACCGTCCTAGTCCTTGCACATATCAGCTTGCGGCACGTAACCTTTGCGCGAACTATTTAGCTTCTCGTAGAACTTCCGTGTGTCGTGTTCGCGTTACAGATTTTCCATCGCCTCGCGATCTCGGTCTTCCTGTTGACACTTCTTACTTCGAAAAACCGATTTTTGCGCTTGTCTGTATCGCTCCATATTTAATCTCGTGCGGTGTTGCAGCATTCTCGAACGTGCTGCATTCTTCTCCTATACTAACAGTTTATCTTCACCGTCAAACTAGTCATCTCTTCGGTCCGGGATCGCAGTACCGAGTGCCGCTGCAGCAGTACTACCTATGACGGAACGGATGTCCCTCCAGTCATCTTCAAGAGTAGCTGCACCAAGCTGCTCTTTCGTGCTCCGCGTAATCCTGGGTAACTCTGGCGTTCCGTAATTGCTCAATGTTGGGTCGCGGCGATCGACTTCGACGGGTGTTATGGACCATGCATACTGCAGCTAAGTCAGGCTTGCTGAAACTCCTCAAACTTACCGGAGGTTTTAAAACTCTTTTGTTCTGCGAGTTTTGCCAGCCCTCACCTCGAGTGAGTGGCGGCAGGAATATGGAAGAAGTAAACAAAAACTCCTCGAGAGAGAGGGAGAGTTAACTTCAGCGAGAGGATGATTTGACGTGAGGTACGCTTTTCGAAACTCCGGATGACTTTTTTGTTCGACGCAAGAAGCTCAGAGTTCATCCAGAGTGAGAGTAAGAGCGTGTGATAGAAAACATGATCATGAATGGTAGAAAATCTCACTCTAATTTTATTCCCCGTCGCTCACAAGTTCTGAAGCTCAGTGGAATGATTTGGCAGTAGGCGTTCTACTCCTCACAAAAATACTATGCTCGGCAAATTTCAAACTCGTGAGCAAGGCTCCATCAAGCCTGCAGCTACCCGAGCAAAGTCAGTTAACAAAATGAAAGCAAATCGATATTAAAGTTTGAAGTTCCTATCATAATGAAGACTCATTTTGATTTCAATTGTCGCGACAGAAGTCTGATATCATATTGTGCTTTCATTATGCAGTCAAGACTTTTTAAATCAAAGCAACTTAACTTGAAGTTCTGCTGTTAATTTCTTGTTTAAAATTTGATTTAAGTTCATCTGTCGTTGAACGAACGGTTATTGTTTATTTGTTTTGTTTAACACATTTTAGGTCATTCGTGATTAGCCCGAGGTGACATTTGAGCTCAAATCTTTCAGCGTGATAAGCATGCATGCTAACCATTTACGACAGGCCCGTATTCAGTCAAACATTATGAATGCAAAATCAGTAATCACATTGATTTAATTTAAAGCAGGATTAGTTTTCCGTTTGATTCAATAGTTGACGGATTTCACGCCAACTCGTCTTCGGAGTTGGCAGCACCCTCTCAGAACCTTATGAAACTTTGTGGGTGTGGAGACTTAGCAATTTTAAGCAACTTTGAGTACTTATTTTTTCAAAATTTATCTCGCCTAACATTTGATAAGGGTCAAAGTTTTTTGTCGATTTTTTTTTTCAAATCGATATAGCTTAAAAATGACAAGCCCTACAAAATAGTGATGTATGGCAAACTTTTAGCAAATAATCTGAAATTTTATAAAAAAAATTAAATAAATTAAAAAATTGGTTTCTACACTCTAAAAAAATATATTTAAAAACTAAAAGTCATTTTCCCAAAAATGGTACCCCTCAGATTTGCTTGATATTTTTTCTCATGAAAGGCAATATAATTACCTAACTTTTCTTCATACATCGCAAAGTGGGCGCTTTTAAGGAAAACAAGTTGTTCGAACAACAACTTTTTCATGTTAATTTTTTTTTTAGCGTGTTTCACTCAAAGTCGAATAGTAATACGCGCACAGTCAACCAAAATACGTTAAGTCAACCAAAATGAGATCAAATGGTGTATTCAAAATAAGTTACATCATAACAGCAAATTCTGATTTCAATTTGATCTCTAACTTTGCTCGGGTAAGTAGTGGTCCGAATTTATGTTCGCACTGCGGTACGTGCGGACGTGATAATGTCGGAGAAGAGTTTTCCGTCGATTAGAACGTGATCGAGTTGGTTTTCTGTGTGTTGTTCAGGTGATCTCCATGTGACTTTGTGGATATCCTTGCGGAGGAAAAAGTACTTCAAACTATCGTACCCTGAGAAGCTCCAAAGTTCACGCATCGTTGGCCATTGTCGTTCGATACGACAGGCTGCTTGGCCCGATTGCCGGTTTACACATTGCATCCCGTCCTACCTGGGCGTTCATGTCGCCGATGACGATTTTGACGTCCCGTTGCGAACAGCCGTCGAACGCCTGCTCCAGCTGCGCATAGAACGCTTCTTTCTAATCGTCGGCTCTCCCTTCCTGTGGGCAGTGCACGTTGATGATGCTGTAGTTGAAGAAACGGCCCTTAATTCTCAGCTTGCACATTCTCGCCTTGATCGGCTGCCCACCAATTATGCGTTGGCGTATCTTACCCAGCACTACAAAGCCGGTTTCCAGATCGTTGGTGGTGCCACAGCTCTGGTAGAAAGTAGCCGATCGATGCCCACTTTTCCATACCTTTTGTCCCGTCCAGCAAAGTTCCTGCAGTGCTTCGAAGTCGCGTGGTTGAAGTTCGTCATAGGTTAACCTATCGCAATACGGGAAGCCAAGCCAGTTCCATGTTCAGAGTTTCCAATCGTAGTCCTTATTTCGTCGCGTAAGTCTGTGCCGATTGTTTCGGTCCGTATTTCTTTCTTCGGTATTTGCAACTTTATATTTTTCCAGGGTGGCTTGTTGGGCCTGTCCCAATCCCCTGTCTCGTCGGGGGACCATCGTGAACAGCTCTTTTTAGAGTCCCACGCTGGCACTAGGACGGTGATCAGCCGCTCCTAACATGGAGAACAGACGCCGTTTTGAGCCGCACCTCCGTGCTGGACAGACGCTCTGGTTTGGTGAAGCAGTTCCTCTATCACCGTACTGTGGTTTCCGTGGTTGTTCGCGTCACACCTCTTCACTTTGCTATTCCCGGACTGGCAACATTGCGCAGGCTACGCCATTCAGCTGAGTCCATGTTTTAGCTGGTAGTTTTTTGTTATCATATGTCTCGGGGACGCGTGAGGTAGGAATTTGTAAGGGCCAGAGCTAGGTATTCCGCTCCTTCCAGGTTGTCAACTCACCATTTTGTAGCCCCGAAGCATGTACATTAGGGTGGTTCAAGTATGTATTGTGGATCAACACTTTCTGCTCCCAAATGCTTTTAAATCTGTACTGATGTCTCCAACAACTGAGCCAAAATTGAATAAATTTTGTTGTGACTTGGTTTTGCGGGAGAATTTTAAATTTTGTATGAGAAGCGGAAACGAAAACTATTAATGTGTATGCCAAAAATGACGTTGCCAGGTCATTTTCAGAAAAAATAAAACTGGACCAGGTAAAATATAAAATCTGGAAAACTCTGGAATGCTCCAAAAAATCCTCTTTTTAACATAATGCTATTGAAATCAAAGTGATGTGCCAATCTCCCGTAAAAATAGGTCAGTATGATCATCTGGAATTTATTTAAAGTACTAGAATGGTTATAACTTATAGTGTTAAATAAATAAAATAAAGCAAATAACTTGTAAGAATTGCTTAAATCATCCAAAAGTTGAAAAGTATTGACACGGTGTGCCAAAAAAGTTCAAATATCCATTACGCAGCATTTCTAAAATTGAGTTAAATATGAATTAAAAACAGCAGAAAATATGGTTAGAATTGTTTTTTAAAGAGAATGAGAAGCAAAGAATCAAGGAAATTTGATGGGATGGATTTTTCGAACTAATGGTCGATGTAGTCCTTACTATTTGATGCAGTACCAGAATTTAAAGATTTTATTAGTTCTTAATAATTTTAATATTACTCTGAGGTTGATAAGATTTACAGTTTAATTCTTGACATCATACAACACACAACACCCAGCAGACCAGTAGGCAATTTTATTTTGAAGCAAAATTCACCGGGCTAAAGTGGGAATCAAAGTCTAACATCGTGGAACTCACACACAGTTTACCTAAACTACCGGTAGCTCCACTATTCGCATGACCATTATGCCAAACAATAATTTTATTATATTACTAAAATGAAAGTCTGATAGCTTCATTTTTGAAGTCTCAGGATCTTGCAATGATTCTAAATTCCAGAATTTCTATTTTTTCTGCGTCCGAGATCATGCATTTTTTTGTTAGTCTGAATTTACTTGAAACTCTTTACAGGATATCTTCGCCTTTTTTTAGTTCAATTCGAATCATCCTAGAATGCCATTATATTTCTTTTCTATATTCCCCTAAAATAATCTTGAAAATATTTAAACTTTTCCAGTAACATTCTAATAGTTCTTAGCATTACCTCTTGTAATCTCTTATAAATCACTATCCAATCCCACAACTCCCTCAAATTGGTAATAATTCCCAAGAACTCGCTCAATTTTGTGTCCATTTTTCTCTATGAAATTCTTAAAATATTCTTAACAATTTCCTTGGTACACTCTTCAGAATGACCATCACATTCTTCTCAGACTTTTTCGATAATTCCCTTTAAAATGATTTGTAGGTAAGGTCAGAATTTATTGTTTTGAAATCCTTTGTAATTCTACTCAGAAGTAGCTTGAAATTCTCCTTTGATTTCACAAAGAATTCGTCTCACACTTAACTGTGAACTATTTTCAGAATTACCTTAAAATTCCCATAATGTCCAACGTTGATGGCCTTTAATAATTAAAGTAGCAAGTTTGGCTTTTTATTTTTTTTATTAGAGGGTAAATCAATTGCAGTGATATTTTTAAAGCAACATGTTTAAAAAATCTGGGAAAATCTGGAACATATTTAAAAAATCTGGAAATATACGTGGTCTGTCTGTGCATCTGGTAAGACGACTAAAATCTGGAAAATCCAGATAAATCTGGAATACTGGTAACGCTTGCCAAAAATTCAATAATAGCTCAATTTTGATCAATAATAACAGAAATAATATTTCGCTGCTACGCTTATCATAAAAATCAAAATAAATCAATTCAATTTTTAAGCTATGGTCATATGATTCAAATGAGTATTTCCTGGATAAATAAAAATATGCCAGAAATACACCATAATGAACACAATTGCGTTCCGTTGCGTTTGTAACCGAGTAAATCGTAGATTGCATACTGGCAACTATCATGTTTATTCTTTTACCTTCTTATTCTGATAGCTGAAGGAAAACTATTTGGGAGTGAATAGAGCTATCAAAGTTCAGAACAGGAAAAGCATGACGATTACCATTTGCCAGCCACGTCCAACTTCTCTGTTACGGAAAAAGAAAGGATATTGTTGATGTAACATCTACTTAACGGGAGGCCAGCGACTCACCGACGCCCCCATAGATGCTACGAAGTTGGATAGTTGGGTAGGAGATAGGTCAGGATTCGTTTAAGCAGGCGATGCCACCATAGTAAGTGTTTTGTTTTGGAGAAGCTTGAGAGTCAAACCACGATCGATCTTCTACTCAGTAATCAAAAGCGGCAGCCACTAAGCCAGCCGAGCTCCTTAATTTAAATTCCATTCCTGTTTAAAATAAAATTAAACAAACAAAAAGGAAAGATCCCATCCTAGTGATCCAATTTACTCCAGCCATGTGCAATAAAAACACTTTAAAGTAAATGAACTTTGGGGGCCACTTGGCCAGTTTTACACCAACGACGGTCGATAGTCGTGAAATTTTATTCGCACTCGCGATGATTTACATTCTTCTGCAGTGAAACAAAAACTAATTCAAGAAGCTCCACTATTAAAAATAAGCAGAGTCCAAATCATAATAAACACAATTCTATAATACACTCTTTTGATCATGATGAGGTTTACAATATTTATTTTGGTAAACTAGTCTTATAAGAGACATCAACAACAATCCAAATATCTGGAGAACAGTTTTCCAGCAACCTGGTAGCTGAATCGATCAAGTTTTGGCATATTTACTCTATGCTCAAGATTGTATACAATTTAGCAGAAATACCCTTCTTCTAGTTAACTTTAAGAAATTCAACATTTCCCGGTGATTCCAGATATCCAGAGGACCGTTTTCTGGCCACCCGGTAGCAGAATCGAAATGTTGATGGCACATTTTCTATATACTCATGATGGTATGCAATTTACAAAAAAATTGCGGATCTCTAGGGATTGACCATTTTTTCGGTGATTCCGGATATTCACAGGACCGGACCCTTTTCTGGCCACTCAGTAGCAGAATCTATATGGTGATTGCGTGTTTCCTCTATGCTCATGCTTGAATGCTACTTAGAAAAATCGTGGATCTCTAGACCTACTTTCATGGATTGACCATTTTCCCGGTGATTCCGGATACCCAGAGGACCATATTTTAGCTGCCCGGCAAATTAATCGATATGGTGATGGCAAATTTTCAATATACTTATGATTATATGCAAGTGAGGAAAAATCGAGGATCTCTAGGTCTACTTTCAGGAACAGATCATTTTCCTGGTGAATCCGAGTTTCCGCACAGCCACTTATCACGGGTTTACCCATCTCGACTGGCCAACCACATGTTCAAACGGATCCCTGTTTGTTTCGTTTGGGATTAAATAGTCATACCTGTCAAATAGTGGCTCAATATTACAATTTGGTAACCACATTGCGAACCAGTCCTGTCAACATGAATCGACACGCATTTTGATCTGGACTTTTCCGGGTTCTTCCGTTTCGGATGCCCAACTATACGGGTTTCTATCTATTCTAAATGAAAGTAGATTGCCATACCTTTCCAATGGTGGCTCAATCATAACGATTGATAATTGCATTGGTGATAACCAGCCATGTCAACCATGGATCGACACGCATTTTGCTGCCTTGGTTTTTTGAAGAAGTTTCGATGGCTTGGGATTATGTCAGTTAATAGTGATAAGCCCTAGGGGTTGCCAGGAATGAGACTGACGTTAAAACATCTTTTCGTTGTTCCCTAGTTTGAAATGGTTAAGACTAGGGTTCTGATTCATGGTCATTATTGGTGTCATTGCTTAATTTTGCTGCTAAGAAATCCAATTTTGACTGACAAAGCGGCGCGTATGTGGAGGGTGTTCTCACTCTTCGAAGGGTATAAATAGCGTTAGAATCGATTATATGCGATAAAGGTAACTGTATCAAAACCGAATACTTCATAATGTTTCAATAGTCATGGAGTAATGCACTAATATATTACGATAGATCAAATGACTGCTCGCAGTGGTTTTATGTCCCGAACAGAGAAAAAAAAATTGGGTAATTTAAAGACAGTGATGGCCCGAAATTTGACCACTAGCGAAAAACCTGCTTCTAAATTTACTTTCTAGCACTTTGATAGAGCTTTTATGTATGGCACAATGATACTCTATGCCCACAAGAGTCGCGAAAAGTTCTTCATCATGATCGGGAATCGAAACCACTGCCTTCAGCATAACGTGCTCTCACTGACTTGGCCACTCATCTTCTTTACCTATAATGTACAAAACTTTCCATCTAAGCACCCCTATTCCACCTTCACGTCAAGGCTCAGTTCTTGCTTCAACTTTTTAAGATGACCGTATAACCGTACATTCACTCTGTAAGGTGAATCCCACGCCCGCATGGCTCCAGCTCACCGGACCAAGAAAGAGGCTAGATCTCCACTGCGTTGTCACCAACCCCCTCCTCCCCTTCCTTACCGTACCATTACCGTACCGCGTCCAGTGGGAGTGAGAAAATGAGAAATAGCATATACATAATAAAAACAACAGTGCAGTAGCCCAGCAACAGCAAGTGAGGACCACGGACACGGCCAGCCATTGGACTTGGGTTGCGAATTAAAGGCAGGCAGGCAGCAGCAGCACTGCGGGTCTGCTTCACCCAGAACGATATGACGAGCTTCAGATGTCCAATAAGAAGAAGAAGTAGAAGAAAAAAGGTTGATAAAGGCAAAAATGTCCACCAGGAAAAAGAAATTGTTCAAAGAGCGAAAAGAAAGTGTAGGTTCTTGTTCTTCGACGGATGGGTTTGCTGGTGAAATTGCTACCGATATGCTCTGGCTGTGGAGAATACAGAAATTTCGCTATAGGGGATGAAAATCGCGTTTGCCGAAAAAAAAAATATACTCTAATGGAAAAGAAGAAAATACCCTGCATGTAAGCGAGATGGAAACAAAAAAATAAGGAATGTGACTTGGTAAGAGTAACGAGAAATCAAACGCTGGGCTGCACACGATGGATGCTGTGTTTGTGTGTGGAAGGCGAAGGGTGATAGGAATAACGCGCGCTGGAAGTCCCGAAAGTAAATTGACAAACTGATAGAGCAAGGATTCGATTTTGGGAAAAAAGGTTGCGAAACGAAATGAATTTTGGCAAAAGAAAAAAACATAATATTACCTGTGAATGTGTTCCCTAGTGTTGGTGTTGAAACCTTCGCAGCGAAAGGACGAATAAATTGAAGCGGGGAGAGAGAAGGTCTTGATGGATGCAGTGAGATCAATTTGATCGTTTTCAGAAATCGGGAATTCGAACAGGGCTTGCCATAGCCAGGTGTTGTGCAACGTAGGACGTAGGATCGTTACTTTTTATGGGTGGCGGATTCGAGGATGAATGAAATAGGGTTAAGATATAATTTTCGTCATACTCTGTACAACCTACACTTAACCTTTATTTTTTGAATATTAAAAATGACTTCTAAATTTATAAACCTTTCCATAAGTACCGTTGGATTTAATAGTCACAAATTGTTGAGATATTGTTAAAAATCCAACACTGGTTTTTGATTCCAAATTCGGCCAACGAATTTCAATTTCATCAAAACACATTTCAACGTCATTGGATTCACTTCGGCGGCATAGGGAAAGACAGTCCAAAATACACCCCGGGGCGAAACGCACGATGCAGTTTTTCATAGATTTCCCGATTTAATTAATGAATTACTAGCAACGCTAGTTCAGTAAAGGCTGACTAAAAGTGAATTGGTACGCACAAAAAAAACTGTAATTCGTGATTCAATAAGTTTCAAAAGTCCATTAATCGTTGCTTTACAGTACTTTGATTAAAACTTCAAAGTTACAGCATTAGATGGTTACATTTCTCCAGTTCAAGTTCAAATTCAAATTGAAAATAGCCTTTGCCCCTGGTAGACAACTTAAGGAAAAACAATGAAAAATATGTAAAATTTGAAATGGCTTGCACCCCTGCTAAACGTGATCAGAGAAACATTTTAATACATAAAAAATGTGTAGTGTTCCTGGTAGACAAGTTAACAGAAAAAATAAATTTAAAATATCTTGCGCTTCTGGTAAACATGTTCGGGGAAAAATTGACAAAATCATAAATTTGAAATGGCTTGCGCCATTGGAGAAAAATAAAAAAAAAGTTAAATAATACCACTGAACTGTTAAAAAGTTCATCTGATTGAGGTTGGAATCATACAAAAAAGATCGACGGAAAGTACTGAATCACTCGAGAATAGCTCGGAATCACTTCGAAAAGTACTGAATCACTTAAGAAAAAAAAATGAATCACTTCGTAAAATAGTTAATCACTTCATAAAAACTCGGAATCACTTCGGACAGTACTGAATCATCACAGAGAGCACTGAATAATTTATGAAAAGTTAGAAATCACTTCAGAAATGTTTTCAATCACTTAGGAAACTACTTAAGGGCCCATGCATTAATTATGTCTCGCTAAATCGACTAAATCGAGAAGAAATTTACCCCCCCCCCCTATCGTGACGTTCATCCTATACCTAATACATTGCTTGTCACAACATCTTAGACCACCTCCTCTCCCTAGAGCGTGACATAATATATGCATCAACCCTTATTACTTAGGAATGTATTGTATCACTTTAAAAATGTTCGGAATCACTTCTGAACGTATTGAATCGATTCAGAACAGTTTGGAATCACTTCAGAAATGTTTGGAATCACTCCGAAAAGTACTGAATTATTCCAGATAGTTTGTAATCACTTCCGAAAGTACTAAATCACTTTTGAACAGTTGAAATCAATTCTGACTTAAGAAAATTTCTGAATCCCTTTGAAAAATACTTAATCTTTCCTGAAAGTTTGTAATTGCTTTCGTAGAATCTAAATAATTCCGGAATGAACTGAACAACTTCACAAAACTTCGAAAAGTACTGTATCAATTCTTTAAAGTAACAATCACTTCTTCAAGAGCAGAATCACTTTGCAATAACTTAATCACTTCAGAAAGTACTGTTTGGAATCCCTTCAGAAAATATGTAATCATTTAAAAATCGGAATCACTTTGGGGAGCATAGAATCACTTAAAAAAAAGTTCAAAATCTCTTCTTAGGCACTTTAGAAAATCTCGGAATCAGTTTTAAAAGTACTGAATTGCTGCAGTACTCATACTCATACTTTACGATAGACAATAACAGCGCTGGCCGCTTCCAAATGTAGGTCAATAAGACCGTAAAAAACCAAGAGATCCTCCTCTCTTCCACGAATTTTTCAATAGTGTTTCAACAGGATTCACTTAACGGAGTATTGATTTTTATCGCTGACCAAATAGATGAAGTACAGTCAACTCTCCACAACTTGATTTTTTTATTATAGTCACATTAGCACTCCTGGGTCATTCGTGACTTGTCCGGGGGTGAGATTTGAATTCGTGACTTTAGCGTGAGAGGTATGGATGTTAACCATTACGCCAGGGTTGCCTCCTCCCACAACTTGATGTCCACTAATTCGATATCGAGTTATATCACCATAATAAAAAAAATGAGTGTCTTGTCTAATGCGATAGAAAATTTGTATGGGATTTTTATTCTATAACTCGATAATTCTATAACTCGAGTTGTAGAAAGTGCACTGTAATTACGTTTCCAAAAACGAGATCTGTCTGTACTGACATTACATTACATTAGGAAAGTTTGGAATCACTTCAGAAAGTACTGAATAACTTGAGAAAAGCTTAGGATCACTTTGGAAAGTACTGGACCATTTTGGAAAAAAAAAAATAGCACGTAAAGAATAACTTTAAACAGTATTGAACTTAACAAAAGTTTTAAATCTCTTTGAAAAAGTAGGAAACACTGGATCCGTGGATTCCGCTCATAACATATTTAATAACTTCAGAAAAGCTTGAGTTCAGTAGGGAAAATGTTGAATCACTCAAAGATAGACTCACTTCCGAAAGTGTTAAATTTTCTAGACTGATTTAACACTTTCGGCAGTAATGTCACGAGTTCATGGTAACGTCTAAAACAAGAACCTGATATAAACGTAAAAATCAGACACTGAAACAGTAAACGTATTGCCTATTAAGGTTTCCAAAGGTAACATCAGTTGTAATAGCACAAACATCTCTGGTTCTTATTTCAATGATTTGCGTAGCGACGATTGCGTTATTGACACGCACACATGCTCGAGGAGTTTGGCATTCTACTCTTTTCTTTCCTTTATATAACATCGGTCTCTGTTCCGCAATCTAATGCCAATCACCGACGGACATCGATTGCCATCCATTGATGGCAATCGAATGTGCACAGGAAGGCAGCTTCCACACCTGCGTAGGATATTTGTCTATTCAACACACATGGGCCGGAACCAACGGCTTTACTTCCCTTCCGAAGGAAGACGTGACCAGAGATTTTTATGCCTCAGAAAAATCCCACTGACCTCGGCTGGGATTGAACCCAGACCCATCGGGGTGTTAGAAAGCAGTCACGCTTACCACTACACCACCGGCGCCGGCTGTCATTCTACTTTTATTAAAAGTAACAAAGATTGGGTACACCAGGTTTCCTAGATAAAAGTTTCCTTTACGAAAGTAAGATTCTTGTACGAGAGCCACATGGGATGTGCCATTTTGCATTACTCTACATATATTTTTATGGTTGCTGTTTTTATGCTGGCGATTGATTTATGCTATCTTAACAGCAGTCATAATTTATAACTACTCAAGATACCACAAATCCACAACTTCCAGCATAAACTGAACAGCAAGGTAGAAACCAAATTGGTAATGATTTGTAAAACTCTAGAGGTGTTTTGAGTAAAACGCATAAAGTGAATCCATATTTATGTATCTTTATTTTTTGTTTTTTGATGCTATCATCATATCCATAATCTACCCCTTGTAGTGACTTAAGAAGGGGGCCTCGGAGAAAAAAAAACGTCCATTCAGCCATTGCTTCGGTTAGCGCAGTAAGGGCTTCATACTGCGGAGGATTTGATTTGCCCACGAATGTTTAGGAAAAATCCTGAAATTGTTCAAGGTTTTTCCTAAAATTAGGAGAAAGTCAAGTGTGATATGTGATAAATAAGAAAATACAAGTTATGGTCCTTTGAAAATGTTGGCGAAACGTTCGGAAACTAATCATACTTTCAAGAAGAAAGGATAAAGCGACTTTGTAGATATTCAAGGAACATTAAAGCTCTTCATAAAGGGATTCCGTTAAAAGGTTCGACAAATTTAAAGGATTGAACATTAAAGTGCCCCTCCGGTTTTTGTTGTGTTTTTGTTGTGTAGCAAATGCCACCTGTAGAGTACGGTGCTGCTCGATAAAGTGCAAATGTTTAGCAACGTACCATATAAACTAGATAATACCATATTTAAACAACGTCATTAACGTCGGGGGCGGACGCATCGTTATTTTAGGCAGATTTATATTTTAAGGGCGCTGGTCAATATTGGGTACAACTACTTAGCTCAAATTTTAGGAACACTGCCCTGGCTGTGTTTAATGATCAATATGAAGAGTAATTAAATATTATGCTTAGTTAAAAATAATAAGTAAAATCGACGTTTTACATGGGCGGACTTATTTTTTTCGATGTGTTTAAATACATTTTACATCAGATTTAATATGGCACCTTCAACTAGGCCACTTTATGAGAACAATTTTAATAATTTTGGAAATTAAATAGGATTTTTATATGATCCGTTTAAATTTAAATTATTTTGTTGAGATCGGATGGTATTTATGAATCTTTTTCTATCTTTTTTCTCTTTGATTTGTTTTCCGTTGATCTTGTTTTCCGTGCTGAGCACCAATGCTACCGACGTCAGGGAGGCAGCTCTCACACGTGGACCCTACATATCAATCCATCAACTCATGAACAGGGGACCAACGGCTTTACTTCCCTTCCGAAGGTAGGTGTGATCAGAGATGTTATGCCTCAGAACATCCTGGCGGCATCGACTGGGATTGAAGCCAGGCTTGCTGGGGTGAGAGGCAATCACGCTTACCACTACACCACCGGCGCCGCCACCTTTTCTATATTGATTGAAGATTTTTCTAGTGGATTCAGCAAGCGGCTGGGGGAAAATGGCTTGAAAGAGCTGGGGGAAAAACGGGTGTCAAATGGTTCTCAATACGTTCGTCAAACAACCTTTTTGCAGTAAATCAACCTTGAAGAGCCCCTTCAAACCTTATCCAGGATGGGCTAACTAGATAGATTCTAGTATTTATGAAGTTTTGGTGGATGCATCAATGGTAAAGTAGCTTTGACCAGGGTTTGATAAATGTTGTTTTATAGTAGCTTTGTATTGCTTAATAAAACTTAAAATGTTACTTGGGTCGTATCCTTCCCTGGCAAGGATGTTCCACACCGTTTGAAACTTGGTGTTGTACCTTCTGGCCACATCTCGGATCGAAAGACCGAGGTTGGCTTTAACGCACCTTGCTGCGCAGCTGATAATCCCTGGTTCCAATTTTTTCGTAGGTTTGCTGATTCCTTTCCACACTCTGGGTTTTTTTTTTGTAGGTTTTAAGCACTCGACAAACTGTTATTTTCGGCATCTTCAGCACTTTAGCCACCTTGGAACCGGACCACTTCGTATTTTCCACACACGGCACAAACACACAATATTTTTTCTTCTTTCAAGTTAACGAGGCGTGGTAGCTCAATGGTTACCGTTTCTGCTTACTGAGCAGAAGGTCGGGAGTTCAATCCCAAGCCCGTCCCCTGTCTTGAAATATTTCACCTAGCATTATTCTATCTCCACTAGATTTAAATGAAAATGAATTCTGCTTTAACCAACCAATCGCATCACTTACCACAGTTGAATCATGATCTAAAAATAACCCACCTCACTAACACAACTATCCTCCCCGTGAAAGCCGTGGAGATCCAGAGGTGTATGGGTCTCTAGGAACAACGGACGTCGAACTAATCATCCTCCCCTCACCAAAAGACCATAAGGACGTGGCTGGCGCTGTGATTGATCTATAAATAGATTGAATTATAGCGAATTTGTTTATTATCGGGGTTGGAACCAGTTCCAACCCAGTGTGAAACCGAAATTTTTGTCAGTGCGAACCTGAACCTGAGGTAGGTTTTAAAAACAAACGATCAAACTGACGTTTGTCAGAAAACAAGCAGAGCCGATCTTGATACCCGATCCAGGTTGGAACTTAATAATAAACAAATTCGCTATTAGTGTGCTTGTACATTGAACTTGGAAAGCTAATACCATGCACCATCTACGTGGTTCTCTGTGCAAGTGCATTAGTTCTGATCAATCACGGAGGAGCAAGTACAAAATGCACGGTCTTTAAAAAAACTAAAAAAGTATTTTTTTCTTCTTTCGAGTTACATTTGACGTTATTTCTGAACACGATCGACTACTTTGATCAAGCTGGCACTAGTTGCTCTCTATAGAAGTGTAAGCAAACCACTATCATAGATTTTCTATTCCCAACACAAGAGGCGGCGCGCCAATTTACTTTTAGTCAGCCTCTACTTAAACTAACGTTTCTGCACAAACATCCTAGAGTTGGTAATGGAAAAGCTAAAGTGTGTTCCATTTAGAATTTGGCCGCACAAAATATGTCACTTCTCGAAGGAGAAATAAAGTACTAAAACGCTAAAGGTATCTGCAAAAAAGGTTATCTTCCATTTAATTCCACTTAATTAATTTTGGTATCCATGACAGATACGTATTTCGTCTACAATGTGCAGTCTTCATCAGTGTCATTCCCATTTATTTAGCATTCCGCTAACAACCCAATTTCATTACTTCACGCTAAAGGTATCATTTTGTAGGATTTTTATTTACCTTGTCTCGCACAGTAGTACTGTCAACCTCATCTACCATCCTTTTCCACCACTTCTCCAAATCAGATGGTGTTTTGATTGTTTTGTCACATTTCTTCAATTTGCGCTTGATAATTTCCCAAAATTTTCCAATGAGACAAACATCTGGAGAATTTGGTGGATTGATACTTTTCTCAATAAAATCGACATTATTCTGCTTATACCATTCTATGACATCGCGGCTGTAATGGCAGTCAGGCCAGAACTTTACGGGACCTACGGTGTGATTGAATGAACGGCAAAATTATGTTCTGTTTCCACTCCTCCTTGTAAAGTTGTCCATTCATAGTCGCTCCAGTGATGAAAACCTTTGTTTTCTTTCCGCAACTGCAGATGCCTTGCGAAATCATCAACTTGCGAGCGAATGTATCTGCAAAAACAAATTTGAATTTATCCGGAGCATCCCCCTTACGTTTATCAAAGTAAAATTTTTGGTCCGAGATTTGTCCAAAGTCCATTTTTACGTAAGTTTCATCGTCCACAAAATACATTCGTTATACTTGGTCAGAACTTGCTCGTACAGCTTTCTTTTTTGGCAACCAGGATTTGTTTCAGCGTCCTGTTGGGATGTTTGCTGGCATGGTACGACCGGAAACCTTCTCGCATACAGATTCGCCGAACTGTACTGTGTGCCGCACTGAACCTTTTCACCAAATCACGACCGAAGATCCCAGAATTCTTTTGGACTGCCCTTAAGACCTTTGCTCGTAGTTTTCGGTCATATGTTCCACTTCTACGTTTGTTTTGTTTTGCACGATTGAACGTTAGTGTTTCCCGGTAACGTTTAAGCACGGTATTTACAGTCGATTTTGGAAATTTGAGAGCCTTTGCAATCACTCCTCCTGACCACGTTCCATCTTCGGTAACTTTTGAACAAGACTTAGTATATGAATTCTGATGTAATTCTCACTACTAAATAAACTACCCTTCCGGATCAAAAAGCTGTCAATAGTTTCTTGCTACAACAACTAGAGGCGCTATAGTAAGTTAAAAGAAGCGGCCAAATACTATCTGGAACAGACTTTATGCAAACCACATCGGGCGTTTTGTTCCGGAGTGCATTTTGGCAGACCCTCTTCACTCTTTGGAATTTATAGAGACAGATAACAGCGCCAAACGGTTTGTGACGAGACAACGTTGAACTGCAGCGTTGGAAGAAGACACGCACACCAACATCTATACATGTACGAACCCACACAGCTGAGCGGACGGTACAGCTCAAAACAAACCACGAAGCGGTGTCATCACTCATCGTCATCATTTAGTTTCGGCTAGGAAAATAAGAAAGTAATGATTATTCCAACGTTATTTTTGAATAGAATGCGTTGGCCAAAGTAGACGGCATATTTTATTACGTTCAGCGAAGATTTCGATACGTTTCATTTCCAGTGGCTGGGGTTTTGGAATAATTCTTGAGAGAGTGAATGTTTTCCCATGTTTACTTTTATGCTTATTAAGATTATTTTGGGCACCAGCTCCGCAAATCATCAATTACTATTAGAGCTTTGCATCTTACTGATACCAGTGGAATATTGTAAACTCTTTCGCTCGAAAGCAAAACATATTACAAGGACATCATGATGCGCGCTTGGATGTGTGTTGTTTTCTCAAGTGTTTCTGTTGCGTATAAAGTGGTAATGATTGAAAATCGGAGCAATCACAAACAAGAAAGAATCTTGCTATCGCAATATAATGATGATGATTTCGAGGATGATATCGTCTTTCCTCGGCTGATCATCAACGTCCTCGTTGACATCTGTCATGCTGACATCTGTCAGTTATTGAGCCCTGGTAGTGAAGTTGTCGGGGAACTCCCAACAGTTTGAATGTGCACTCAACAGGTGGCACTGCGATCACATAAGGGTGGTCATTGTGTGGACTTGTATGAGGAATTGATTAGTGAGATATCTTGTTGATAAGATATCTTTGATTTTGGTCTGTTCTACCCTACGGATGAAGGCAGACACAATGGAATCGTTAAGAGCTCTGGATGTAAATATTCATATTATGCGTTGTTAAAGACTTTGTTCTGTAGCTTTTGAGCTAAACTATCATACCAATCGTATAATTGATTCGTTTTCATCGAAATCATTGATGTTTTTGATACTTCTGCTTGATGTAACGGAAATAGGTGCTTATGCCGAATTAGTGCCCTACCCTACTCTGTTGCACTCTCGTGCCGTAGGCAGTCTGGTTGTCATATGCGACATTCAGCCAATGTTTTGCCTTCTGCAGTCATGTTTATTTTTACTTTTCCTTTGCACTGAAATTACGTTGAATCTTACAGTGGCTGGAATCTTCGGGAAGGTATGGTATGCTAGCAGTTGAATCAAGGTGGAATTTTGAATAAAGTTGTTGGATAGAATTTGCCCTAAAATTTCAGAAATTTTGAACCCAATGAAGGACATGGTTCAAGAGCTATGACAAAAATGGAAATTTGCATACATTGTAGTAAAAATCCCATTATCATTATCAGCATCTGCTGGTAGTGATTTTTATTCACTTTCACTGATGCAGCAAAGAGGGGTGAAGCAGAGGTACCAGATTTACAGACATGTTAATTTACAGACTTTTATTTTTTTCACAGACATTTTTTTCGTTACAGACTTTTGTAAAAAAAAAAAAAAAAATTAAAAATTTATTTTGGTACACTGTTTTAGACTTTTAATCAAATTCTACGAGCGATGCATTTTGCAACACGCATTAGAAATTCGCGATCGGGGAAAAAATCAATAGCAATCTATGGGGATCTAAAACACATTTTCTGGAAGTTGTTCCACTCAAATTAGTCAAGCCATCTCTGCGAAAATTGAGTGAGTTACACTCATACGAACTTACATACATACATACATATATACACACATACAGAAACATTTTCCGATCCCGTTGAGATGCGTCTATTGGTATATGCCATTCATCTCTCCGGGTCTTGGAACGAAATTGTGTTTTTCAAGCGATATCAAGCCTTTCGGTACAACTTGAAGGAGAAAGGCAAAAAGGTAGGTGTTGCGACAACCACTGGGTCGTCACCGGGCGATTGTGCGACCGGGCGCTCCCTCGGCTTGGTCGAGTGACATATCGTATCAGGAATAACAACCGTTGAAATCGAAAACAGTAATCAGAAGTGTTTTTCTAAGAACCACGTTAACACAAAGTGAAATTCATCTGCTTGTGGAATTATTTGATATTGATATAAACCTAATTGCCTTTATTTAGTACTAGAATAGTGGTCTGGATTAGTAAAATCTAAATATTATAAATCCGTAAGTCATTTGTATTATTACATTCAGAATTTGATCTAATTAGTTTCCTAACCTAGATTCACCACTACCTAAATCTAAAGTTGAAAATAAGTTAATTGGAATCTAAATTTGTTATTCTAATACTGAAATGTAAGTACATTTTATACCTATATATCGATATAATTAAAACCTAAATAAAATTGCAGCTTTGAAGCTGTAAGTAACAGCTAGCAGAATTTAACAGCAAATTGTGTTATATTTAGCCAAGTTTTTCTCCCCCAGTTTTGTAATTATTTTGCAAAATGCAATGAATATGTTGCTTGATATAATTACTGTATTTGTAAAATCCTTACAACAGTGTTAGTGTTTAGCACCAATTCATCGTACTTCGCTTCGTTGTACAGTGCTCTCCATTTCTCGATGATCTTTATTTCGATATTCCTTCCTATCTGAATCGTTTCAGCAACCCTGATCCTGATTTATCAACACTTTTTGAGCACGAAGTGTTTAGAATCGTATTAATAAGCTTATAAATTGCTCTTTTGAGTGTCGATTTCTCCATATTTAGGTGGATTTCCACACTACATGGCATATAAGATCGACTCAAATTAAAGTTTAAATTACTCAAACTCTAGAAAACGTAGTTTACTGTATACTGTTAGTTTACTGAGTAAAATTTTCCGAGCCTCATCAATCTTTTCGAATTTGACAAAAAAAAATCGTCGATTTTTTCTATTCATTCTAGAATAAATCATAAATTTTTCGGTTCCGTGTGTAAAAATCAAGCTGAGAGCTGACTCGACACAAAAATGACTCCGTTTCACATCGTTTTCTTAGAAAGAGAAAGTACAGTTTGCTATCTCTTTTTAATCTTCGCTGATGGCAGACACGAAGAGACTGCTGCCAGCCGTTATGGAAGTTTCTGTTCAGTTCGGATGTGAAGCAAAAATCAAGAAACTAAATCTCACCACAGTTTGGAGAGATTTGCAGCTGGTCAGTTTTGTTAGCTTGATATGCTGAGTTGCAACATCACAGCTTGCAAAATCAACCGCAGTTGTTTGCTTGTTGATTTTTGTCTACGAAAATCAAGCGTGATCTTGGGCATTGGTGAGATTTGATATTCTGATATTTTTCCAACACTGAATATGACTGAATTAATCTCAACATGGAGTTTTCTCATATATTGCATGACCCCCCCCCCCCCTGTTGTCTTACGCAAAACTTCTGCTAGTTTTATGAAGCCAAATTACAGACATTTCTGAAATTCACAGACATTATTCGCAGACTTCTGAAAAAAAAAAATCTGGCATCTCTGGGGTGGGGGTGTATAAAAAATTGTCTTTTTATACAAAATGTACGTCAAAAAATGTGGGTGAGGCGGGGGGAGGGGGCTTTCCTCACCATCCCTCTCCAACTGGGGAGTTTGGTAAAGAGAGATGATCAACACGATTCGTACCTTCCTCATATTTAGTTGTCCTTGCTCGCTTTCTACTCTCTATATACAATTTTCACTCTGCCGTACTCTAACAGAACTATCAACTCCATACATTCATCTCCTCATCCATCGTATAAAATGACCACTTTGTCTGTTATTTGACGCTTAGTATCTTCAACTAAGTAAATCTATAGAAGTTACTGAAATTTCCAGAAATAAATGTCTCGTTTATTACTATTGGAACCCGATTATTGAAACATTATTTTATCCAAATTTTTATTTTTGTTAAAATACTTCTACGTACAAATCAAGGCAATACCAAACTACCCTTCAAGAAATTGAAGGGAAAAAAACAACATTTCATGTTCACATTGCTTGATCCGGGTCCATAAAAGGAATATGGGTTCATTATAAGCACATTATGAACAGTTCGAAATGTCGATATTTTCCTGTGAAAATTAGACTGAATGATCGAGTTTTTCATTATATTGTGTAATGATTTTGATATTCTTATAAAATGTTGGAATGATGCAAGTTGTAGTAAAATACATCAAAATTATTCCATTACAAGCATATAAACAATTAACATATAAAACAATTTGTTGGAGGAAATGAGAAAATATTTCATGTGTTTTTCATGAAGAAATCGCATGTTCAATTGAGTGAGTTCTTTAAGAGTATTGCATATTCGTAAACTGCTTTGGAAAGGAATCCAAAATCACCGTAAACAAGCGTATTCAATAAAAATCAAAAGATCGATCTACCAAAAATTAATTCTTTGGTACTGATTTAATCAGTGGATCGATTCTAGAGCCAAATATAAGATCGATCTTTCTCTGAAGATCGGCCAATCCTAGAATACAGTGGTAAAAATCACAATCTAAGCGTTCTTCAACGGAGCTTTAGAGTGGGACGAGCTGTCATGTTATGTTCAATATTTTAAATTTGTCGAACCTCTTAACGGAATCCCTTTATGAAGAGCTTTGAGAGGTTTGGTTTATTTCCTTTTAATTCCGTTGTAATTGCTTATCTTTTGACAGATACGCGTATTTCGTCTACTAGATACTTGCAGACTTCATCAGTGCCAAGTACTCAACACCACTGAAGAATCCATCTTTTATCTACGAGTTATAAACTAATCAATAGGTAAAAATCAGCAGGTATCCACTGCCATGTCACAATTTACCTAACCAGGTACCCAAATTTAGTCTCCAACAGATAGAGGCATGCTACGATGTGTTGTGTTTGGTAGCATGCTTAAGAGTCTGGAGTATCCGTTTCCTTGATCTCTAATAAGCAATGTTGATGGGTATTTCTAAACATTCTGCTACGTCTAGTTTCCAAGGCGAAGATACACTCTGCAGGATATTAATGTTATCCTTTGTCAAATTGTGCCCCTTTGTAAAATTATGTTCTGCAATCTTGGATTTAAATTCAAAATGAAGTCCATCTACAATATCCATCTCTTTGTTAGCATTTTTTTTACATCTGAGATGTCTTCCTTAAACCTTTTTTCCAAAGTCCTTTTCGTCTGACCAATGTAGATTTTATTGCAATCTGGACAAGAGATTTTGTAGACTCCGGCTTTCCCCAAGACATTTGCTGAATATTTTGTTGATCCTAACAGTGACTTCAGCTGATTTGTCCTGCTGCTGAATACTAAATCTAGGCCAAAACTTCTAAACTTCTAAATCAATGGTTTGGTAATGTTTTTGTCGAAATTCACCGCTACCCGTTTTAAACCCTCAGTTACTGGTGTAAGAGTACTTGGCACTGATGAAGTCTGCAAGTAGTAGACAAAATCCGCGTATTTGTCAAAAGATAAGCAATTATAACGGAATTTAAAGGAAATAAACCAACCCACTCAAAGCTCTTCTGAAATATATGCCATCTTAGAATGTGCAACGATTTTCATAAAATGGAACTATAAAAAATGCGAATATTTGCATTTGTTCAGATAGTCAAGCAGCACTGAATGCTTTGAAATTAAAAACTTACACGTCAAAGCTGGTGTGTGTGGGAACAAGGGCGTAGCCAGGTTTCGAGCTAGGGCAAAAAAAAATACTATGGAAAATTTGACCGAACCAGTCGAACGCAGTCACCTCCTCCCCCCCCCATTGCCCGCTCTGGCTACGCTCATGTTTAAGAATGTACTAAACTATTACAGCAACTGTCCTGTCGAAAAACGGTTATCCTTTATTGGGTTCTTGGTCATTGTGGAATCGAAGGGAACGAAAAAGCTGATCAATTGGCAAAAATTGGGTCATCCACGAAATTCATTGGTCCTGAACCATTTTTTGGACTTGCTTTTTGTGCTTTAAAAATGAAGCTGTGTACCCAAAAATTACTTAATCTTTATAAAAAAAGATTTGAGTACATACGCTGGTTTGATAACAGGACACTTTCCTTGTAAATATCACCTGAAAATCATTGCTAAACTTCATGAAGATAAATGTCGCTTTTGTAACTTGAAGAGTGAAAGTTCTGAACATTTGCTGTGTGACTGTGTTGCACTATTTCATAAACGATGCAGATATCTTGATGAGGGTCTGAAAAAAATTCAACACTTTCTTTTGTGCAAAACTTTTTATTGTATAGGTAAAATTTATGAAATTTTGAGTAAAACTAGTTCATAGTGGAATATTTACATGTGCAAAATTTCGTCACAATCTGTCAAGTGGTTATCGAGATGGCTTTCAAGCAAGAAGTGCTTCGACAAAAAATTATGGGAGCAGCCGTGGAAAATCCAGGCCAGTCTCATAGGTGGATCGCAAAACCGTTCGGAATTGACAATTCGACCATATCCCGTGTGGTAAACTCGTTCAAGGAGACCCAGACGACCCAGCGGCGAGCTGAAAGCGGAAGAAAAGCGAGACGACCGACCCCGTGAACGCAAGGAAGGTGAGGGATTACTTCAAGCGCAATCCGAGCCTTTCGATTCGGGACGTGGCCAAGAAGGTCAATTCTTCCGTCTGGTTCATCCAGCAGACAATGAAGCGGGCCGGACTTCATGTCTTCAAGGTTAGGAAGGCGCCTAACCGAACCGGTAAACAGAATACGGTGGTCAAATCCCGCGCCAGGAAGCTGTACCGCGAGTGGTTGGTACAGCCGAAATCCATCGTAATAGACGACGAGACGTACACTAAAGCGGATGCCAAGCAGATCCCCAACCTGGAGTTTTTCGTCAGAAAGTCCCACCTGGATGTTCCGGAGAAGTTCCGGAAGAAGAGGTTGACAAATTTGCCAATAAGTACTTAGTGTGGTAGGCGATCTGTTGGTGCGGCAAATTCAGCAAGCCATACATAACGACCGGCACCATCAAAGGCAAAATATATAAAGAAGAATGTCTCCAGAAGCGCCTGCTGTCCTTCCTCCGGTCCCACGAAGGTGACACTCTGTTTTAACCGGATCTGGCATCGTGAAATTACGCGATACCGGTGATGGAATGGTACGAAGCCAACGATGTTGTTTTTGTGCCAAAGGAGGAAAGTCCGCCAAACTCACCAAAACTTCGCCCAATAGAAAAATTCTGGGCGATTATGAAGGGCAACAGGGAAGGTCTTCAAAAACGACAAGGATTTGAAGAATGATCGGATGAAAGTGTGCAAGAAAGATGGCGCAAGTGTTGCACAGGATTTGACGGGTAGCGTTAAGTACAAGGTGCGGGCATTTAGCCTAGGAGAGGAGGCTATTTATTCTTTGAGTGTTCCCAATGTTTGTGGGTCAAATATGTCCCACGGTACGATTTCTTCTAGCAAATCACAACGACGGTATTTTTGTTGTAATGTAGCTTTAGCTGTATGTTTATTTTAAGGTAAGTTTAAGAGTAGTTCATTAGATTTAGTTTTACTTACAAAAATCGGTGTGCATGTGTAGCTTTAAGGACAATTAATTTGTACTAAACAATACTTTTTACTTTTTCCTGCATGATTAAGGTAAGGTAAACTTTTCACCTTCTGATAGCACGTTTACTTGATTGAATTCAATAGAATGATCTACAATAAACGAGACAATGTAGATCTTCACGCTCTATCTCCCTCCTCTCTTTCGGTTCTGTCACTGTGACAGTTTCGTTGACAGTTCGCCCGAGCCGCTACTGTACCATCACAAGCAGTGTTCCCAGTACCAACATTCTCTCCCCCGTAACACTGGCCACCAGGTCCAGTTTTACTCATCTCATCAACCTCTAGGACCGCCAATCTACACACTAAAAAATAACTAATTTTACAAGTGACGGAATCCATCTTTGACATAAAAGATGAGACGTAAACAAACATGTCATGTAAAATTAAGTGCTCCGAGACTGAAAAGTTCGTTGCTCGCCGAAAAGTACGTTTGATTAAGCTATGTTTCGCATCTGTTATGACTCAAATTTATGTCAAAGTTGGGAGATACTCCCGGGTCCATCTTCTCCAGAACACGTCGAGCTGTTGTTGTATCTGGTCCCAAGAGGTTCGTAGAGCGTCCGCTGGAGTTGTTGCCGGTTGCCGCACACCACTTGAGTTGCCCAGAAGAAAATGATTTGGCGTAAAAGATTCGTATTCCTCCGATGTAAGCGGTTGATACGTGAGTGGACGACTGTTCACGACCGCTTCAGCTTCCACCATGAATAACTCCAGCGCCTGGTCATCTAGCTTGCGGTTGTTATTGTATGCTACGTCCACTGCAACTTTGATGGAGCACACCATCTGCTCCCACGCTTCGCCCATGTGGGGTGTTCCACTTCGTGTTGGTACCCATAAATGTAACGGCTAGCTGCTCGTTCTGCTCATTTAGTAGTCTTTCGGCGCCTTGAAAGTTGGTGCCGTTGTCCGAATATATTTCGGCCGAAGAACCTCAACGGCAAATGAATCGCCGCATGCACTTCACACAGGAGTCAGTGTTGAGGCTGTCAGCGACTTAAACATGTACTGCGCGTATCGTCAAACATGTAAACAAGGCTACCCATCGTTTTCGTTACTCCTGCCTACTTTCACAGTCAATGGCCCAAAGAAGTCTACGCTGACGTACGTGAACGGGCGTACGAATGATTCCATCCTTGCAAGCGGAAGCGGTGCCATACGGGGAATCTTGGGTGAAGCCTTGCAAATCTTACACCATTGACACGTCTTCATGATTTTGTTCAGTGTTGTCCTAAGCCTTGGAATGTGGTATCTTTGGCGTAGCTCGTTCACGACTGTCTCTGCGTTACCATGCAGATATCTACGGTGATAACTGTCGACCACCAGACGTGTGAATACATGGTTCCTAGGGCGAATCGCCGGGAATTTTGCCTCCTTTCCAACGTTCGGTGCTGCTCCTATCCGGCCGTCCATGTGAAGAATACCGTCTTCATGCAAGATTGGACACAACGGATAGATGTTGCTGGAGTTTGCCACGGGTATCTACTCTTCGTCCGGTTTCGACCTGTTGCGTGTTAACACCACCATTTCGTCCGGAAAGCTCTGCCACTGGGTCTCACGAGTTTCTCCGCCTTCTGCAGCTCTTCAGGCGTCAACGGGCCTACGGATCGTTGGTTGCCTATGGTTTTCCGCTTCAGATTTCCGATGAACCGCAGGACGCAAGCGACTGCGCGAGTGGCCTTGTTCAGCTGGGAAAAACGTTCCAGATCTACTAGACGTTCAGGTATGTTTACCTTTTTGTGAGCGTAGCAAGAACGCAATTCTTCTTCTGTGGGTGATGACGGCGTTCGCTGCTTCGGCTATTCTATTTCTGCAAGCTGCAGGAATGCAGGACCCTTGCTGCCAAATCGGGACCTTTTCCCCACTTCGTCGCAATATCTGCCGGAATTTTCTTGCTAAAGGGCGAACACGAAATTATTGCGACACCGAAAATGTCATGCCAATTTTCTTATAATGTTTAGAATCAAACCAAAATTTTAGGGTAGTTTTATACATATATTTACTTAAAAAATCAAAGGAAAAGTTAATCGGTGGATCCTTGAGTGTAAAATTGAACGCATTTTCGCTTGATGCCCTCCATCAAAGTTTTTACAGTGTCATCCGGTACCATTTTCTCAGTTTTTTTTTTTCCATTTTCTTAACATGTCCTTCTCGTCTTTGACTGTCTTCTTGCTCTTCCGAAGTTCCCGCTTCATTATTGCCCAGTACTGCTCCACCGGGCACAGCTCCGGACAGTTTGGCGGATTCATGTCCTTTGGAACAAAATGGACAGAATTGGCCTCATACCACTCCAGGACACTTTTAGAATAGTGGCATGATGCCAAATCTGGCCAAAATAGCGGAGCTTCGTCGTGCTGCTGCAAGAACGGCAAAACGTGCTTCTCGAGGCACTCAGATTTGTAGATCTCGCCATTTACTGTGCCTTTTGTCACGAAAGGCTCACTCCTCAGTCCGCAAGAGCAGATGGCCTGCCAAATGAGATATTTGGAGATGAACTTCGACATTTTCTTCTTCTTAAATTTGTTGTCCACATCGAACTTGCTCTTGCCGGTGAAAAACTCCAACCCCGGAATTTGCTTAAAATCGGCTTTTATATACGTTTCGTCGTCCATCACACAGCAGCCATGTTTTGTCAGCATCTTCTCGTAGAGCTTCCGTGCCCGAGTTTTAGCCGTCGATTGTTGCCGCTCATCGTGGTTTGGGAAGTTCTGTACCTTGTATGTATGTAGTCCAGCTCTCTTCTTTGCATTCTGGACGTAGCTCTGCGACATGCCGATCTTTTTAGCCAAATCACGGCTTGAGACGTTGGGATTTGCTTTAATCATCTGCTTCACCTTTCCCTCCGTCTTTTTGTTCTCCGGTCCCGGTTTTCTTCCAGCTCCTTTGCCGTGGTCCAACGTCAACCACTCCTGGAACCGCTTCAACACTCTGGAGACGGTTGAATGGTGAATGTTCAACATTTTTACCAACTGCTGGTGCGACAGGTCAGGAAATTCCAGGTGTTTGGAAAGAATTTGTTCTCTCAACTCGCGTTGGTTCACCTCCATTTTCGTTGAATCGAAAAACACGACTTCGAGTTTGACAGCATGTACACAATACACATCAATGAGAAAGTGTGCAAAATTTGGTTGATTTTTACCCAATGGCAAAAAAGTTATGCCCTGTTGAATGTGTCGCAATAATTTCGTGTTCGCCCTTTAGGAACCCAACACCAGTTTTCCACATCGGTGACAGTCAGCAACTCGCCTATTCAGCACGCAACAAAAAGTTTGTATCGATGATGGTCAGCTCCTATCGAGGAAAGGACCATAGCAGAATCACTCCAAAACACCTTCTTCGTGATGGATAGTGTGTGGCTTTCTTCCGCGAACTGCATCAGACGTGCTCCTAAAACTGCGGCCTGCAGTTCCAGTCGTGGCACCGACAGCGTCTTTAGAGGAGCCACCTTCGTCTTCGCTGTGACTAACACGCACTCAGGGATTCTTTCGGAGTTCAACGTACGGAAGTAGGCAGCTGCTCAGTACGCTGATTCACTCGCGTCAACGAATACATGAAGTTGTAGATCCCTGTAGCGTGCGGCAGTTGCTCCTGGGAAGTAGCAGCGAGGAATTTGAAGCTTTCTAACCTCCTCGAACTGGCTCGTCCAGTTGTTCCACCTTCTGTGCAAGTCCTCGCTCACTTTCTCGTCCCACTGAATTCCTGCTCTCGACACGTCTTGCAACAGGATCTTTCCATGTACTATGAAGTGGCATAGCAGTCCCAGAGGGTCAAAAAGGGATATCAGGCATTTCAACATTTGCCTTTTTGTTGGACGTTCGTCGTTCTGAATCAAATCACAGATTTACTGATTCATTTGGGTTGAGAAACTGAAGGCGTCCTCTTGTGTCAACTAAAGAAGTCCGAGAACACGTTCATAGTTGTTTGACTTGTCTGTTGCGAGCTGCTTTGTCTGGATTTCGATGCATTACGGTACAAGCACTTTCCAAAAACTGCTCGACTATGTGATTATTTTGAGGAAGCAAGCCTCATTTTCAATGGCACACAGGTTAGATAATTTTTCAGAAAATTTACTATCCTCCAACCACCGCCTGAATCTTCCCCTCCCATCCATTATCTACATTGAACCTGAAATTGCATGCACGATGCGAACAAGCTGCCTGCGGAATAGATCCTCTTCTTCCTCTCCTCCACCAAGGTCCTTGCGAGCGATGGCGACCCCTCTACACTGGTGTACGTGACACATCAGCATCACTCAACAAATAATAACTAGAAGTCAGCCGAAAAAGAAAACGCACTGCCCAATTCCTGGAAGAGGTAGACCGTCGTATGCAGGCACGCAGAAATGAGGATGATCCATCTTTATCACCATCGCACTGTGTGCGGTGGTGGTTCGTAGCGTTAAATGGCAAATGTTCATGGTCTTCTTCTTCTTGCAGCCGATTCTTCTCCCGAAATAGTTTCCAAAGGATGTTTTTTTTTTATCTCCCTTTGAAAAATGCACTCTTCTTGGCATACCTGCCCGAAAAGATCTTCGGCGAATGGCGTAAATAGGAAATGGCGAAATCAGCCGGGACCTTTAGGGAAAAAGTGCATTATTCAAAACGGCATGCTGTGCCGCTGCTGCTGTCTATGAGTCTCATGAATAAATGTCACGGTTGAGGTTGTTGTTTGAAAGCAAGCAGCGACGAAAAAATTGCTTCCCATTTCCAGGAATCGGACCTGCACCGACGACGACGACGGGTCCCGAAGCAGGTAGGCAGGCTTCCTGCGCTCTAGTGGAAAGTTTCATGCTCGCATCCGTGTTATCTGTGCAGCGATTGAAAAGCAAGGCTCATACTCACAAAACAATGCAAATTTTTCAAAATTGCCGAAATTTGAACCCCTCGCCTAAACCACTTATTTGCTAAGTGGCTAATTACAAATTGGCAAAATGAGCCAATCGGAAGCGATACCCGGAGAAGCGCACTGGAATCGCGCGATTGACAGATGAACTGTCCAATTTTCGTCCTCGCGGGAGCGATCATTTTAAAATCGCGGGACTATGTCCACTTCTGATTCGCGTTGTTCGCCTTTAACGAGGGGTTCCGCGACTGGCAAGCTATAAATGCTCTTTGACGGGTTGATGAGCCCCTCGTCCAGCAACCAACACGGCATGTCCATCATAATAGAGCGAGTTGCATCAATCCATTGCATTGCACTGCATTGTGCTGCAGTATTGGCAGTGATTGTGACGTAGCACAATCGAACTGGCGTTGCCGAAAATGATACTAATCGAATCAATTAGAGTCGCGATGTGGGTGCGTTTTAGTGTGGCTTTTAGTGGGAGATTTGTGGCTGCAACCAACGCATCGTTATGGTTGCAGCCTGTTGCCTTCCGGAGCTCTTATTGCTATTGAATGGATTTAACCTGATGATTGAGGCACGTTTGGCACGGGGAGAATTTCTCTCGCTGTGATTGCAGCAAGAGTACCTATTCCACTTGATTTTAGGAAAAAGAAACAATAAACTCCATGTTTCTCAAGTTTTGCACAGTTGAAGCGACTCATCCGACGTCGATTAACCATGGTCCACTTAGTTATGGAACAAACTCTTTTGCTTATTACAGTGCTCCTAGTGGATGTTTTCGGAAGCTTTTTACGTCTATTTGTTGTCAACAATAATAACAATAACAGTGTATCTCCTTGAACGATTTAACCACATGGGATACGGTCGAATTGTCGATTCCAAACTGTTTCGCGATCCACCTGTAGGACTGGCCTGTATTTTCCACGACCATTCCCATATTTCTAGATAGAGCTGGAATTACAGCGTAACAGCTTTTGTTAACAATGACTTCTATCGACGATTTCTAGGAACTCAAGGCACGCCTACGCAAACCAACATAGCCGTCGGGTAGGGAAAGTCTTCTTCTACTCGATGGTGTTGTTGATTTTCGTTGGCGAGCCTTAACATTCTATAAATCATCGTAAGAAGTCATTGTTTACAAAAGCTGTTACGCCCTAGTTCCAGCTCTATCTAGATTTGTTTGTCGAAGCACTTCTTGCCTGGGAGCCATCTCGATAACCAGTTGACAGATTGTGACGAGATTATGAACATGTAAACCTTACATTCTAAACTATTTTTACTCAAAATTTCATCAATTTTTATTTTAAGTTTAACACAAGAGGCATTCCACGAAAGTTCGCAAATCGATCCTGACCGATCATTTCCAATTACGCTGAAACTTTGCACAGTTGTTCCTTTTTAGCAAAGGCACCATTTTGTGCTCTCAGTTTTTCATATTGAATCACGACTACTTTTTGAAATAGTACTAATGAGTTTAAAAATATATATTGCGGAAACACTTTGTTCGATTGATTTGGTGTCTTCAGCAAAGTTGTAGATATTATTTTGGCAATTGTGTTAAAAATAAACACTGTAAAAAATTTCGTTTATATCAATGAAAGAAATTATATTTATTATTAAAAAAAAGTTAATTTCTCAAAAAGTGCATTTTTGAAAATTTTCGTTTTAAGCCTCATTAAAGCTCATAATGTTTGCTACTAACTGGCAAAGTTTGGTGATGGTAAACTCAAAAATTCACGATTTTTACATTTTCATTAAAAACACATGTTTTTTAACCGTGTATATTTTTTCAAGAATCGCATTTTAATTTTGGACAACTTTCCCGAAGACACCATAGCAATCAAGCAAGCCGTTTTTGTATTAAAATGTTTATTTTATGAGCGCTTTTCTACACAGGCCCCATTGGAAAAGTATAAGACTACTTTTTTATTTTAAAATTTAAACTTAAATCCACAAAATACATTTTTGTGCTCTTTTTTACTTTTTTTTTATTCGGAGACCTTATGGACAGATGATATGTAATTTATTTTCATTGTAATACACTTACTTTCTACATTTATTTACTTCTTAAATACATCGAATATGTTGGCATCATTATCATTACAGTTTGAGTAACGTTTGGCTTTAATTTTATTTTCTGAAACAGGAATGAAAAAATGCAACTTTTGAGTCCCTTGAATTATTTTTGCATTATTATATTGCTCGTTGAGGTGTGAAGCCATACTTTCGTATTCCTCTGTTGTGGCAAAACTAAATGATAATTTTGTTAATTCTTCTTCTTTTCGATATTTGCCCAATTATAAAGCTCTCTTGCATTTTTTATTGGATGTTCACGTTCTTTGGCCAAACTTGCTCTAGTAGCCATGCGTTTTATTGTACCTCCAATAGCGTCACAAGGACCTATCCCATGTAATGTTGCAAAGAAATGCCATTCGGCTTCAATTCCATACTTTGATTTAAATTTACAAAGGCTAGCAAATTTTTTGCGGTGCTTGTACTGTGACGCGGCTCCATCGGCCATAAAATAAATCTTGTTGATATTTTTACTTTGGTTAATGCGTAAAAAACTTATCATTTTAGAAATAAAAAAGTTAATAGCCACTGAGTCATGCCTTAACTCTTCAGAAATTATAATAACACTTAAATGATTAACTTCCATATTTTCTCTAAAATATATAACAAATGGATGAATGGTAGCTTGTTGGAAATTCCAGTGATGAGACTGAACTTCATCCTGGAACACAAAGCTGTAGTTTTCGGAAAAATCGCAAGTAACTAAAAATTCACCAAGCAAATTATTTCGTGTAGTTTTCAAAAAATTAGATTACAGTGTTTTTATAAAATCATTTGGTATCAAACTTGTCAATTTCAAGCAGAAAAATGAAACAAACTAGTCTGCAGGCTTTACAATAGTTTCTAAATCACATCTATCCGTGGTAACCCACTGTTCAAATGAAAGCTGATCAATGCATTTTTCCTTTAATTGTTTTAATAAAATGTTTTCTAATGTGGAAGAGTCTGGACAATCTTCACAACACCGTAGATAGCTATATGTTGTCTTGTTTTTACAAAGTAGGCTGTCAGTGAACGTTTTTACATCATTTAAATGGTTAAGTTTTTTCAAACGGTGTAAAATTAGATTGATGTTTCCATGCGTTGTGCACACGCAAACATTGTGGGTTCCAGAGCTGGTTAAAAGTTTACATTACTTAGGGCGGAGTTTTGCAAATAAAGAGAATCCAGTTTTCACATTGCAGTGAATTTCATTGAATCGTTTATAAGGTTCTCTCAAAGTCATCATTAGTAATCTTTTTTGAATGGCTTGTCGTTTTCCTTCTTTCTGCACAGACACATAATCTTTTTGACCAGGCATTGTCCGGCTTATATCATCAACTTCAAAAAAAAAAAAAATTATGACTGCCAATTTTGATTCATCACTTAAGGCTGTGCCATATTTTGCGGTTTTTGACGAATGACCTTCCTTTATCAACTTAGCCTCTGTTGCAATATATCTACTAGCATTAAATTGATCCATAACTTTCTGCGTTGACCATGAATAAGGCAATAACGATAAATTAATAGTTGAAGGTGCTAATTTCAAATAACAGACTGTAGTGGTAATTTTTATACGATAGATGAAGTAGATGAAAGCATAGAGTTGATAGTTCCGTTAGAGTACGGCAGTGTGAAGATTGCATATAGATATTAGTATTGCGAGCTAGGACAACTTTTAAGGAAGCTACAAATCGGTTTTTTCATCTCTCTTTACCAAACTCCCCCTTTGGAGAGGGATGGTGAGGGGTGTCCCCCCCCCCCGCCACCACTGGCAAAAAGAGATGAAAACCGACCGCTCAAGTACCAACTGCGTGTTTGAAACAGTTCTACCGATTTTTTACCGCACTACAGTTGTTATTTGAAGGAAGGCATCCAGTCGTAGGTTTGGAAATTGCAACTATTGTTTACCCCTGGTGCAGATCCAGCAACCCATTTCAGAATGTCTGGTGAGTCACGCCCATTCCGAGTTTACTTTCACTCACAATAAGCCCCGCATGTATGCATCACCGTTATCAAATGGATATTGGTTATACATAAGGGAGAACAGCCCATAATGCACCCCTGGGGTAAAATGCCCACTTATAGAAAAACAGCGATAGCTTTTCCTCAGATGCATTTTCCGGGTAACGGATTGTGTTTGTTTT
This sequence comes from Ochlerotatus camptorhynchus, assembly GCF_037179485.1. NCBI lineage: Eukaryota > Metazoa > Arthropoda > Insecta > Diptera > Culicidae > Ochlerotatus > Ochlerotatus camptorhynchus. Next base: position 1,985,069 of record NW_027040660.1, read on the forward strand.
CAACTAGAGGTTTCACTATTGATTCTTGATCATAAAATCATATTTTGACCTACTGATTCCCTTAGAAAATAGCATTTTGTGCAAAATATGATACAGTTGTTAAAATCGTCGACTTCAAATTAAGCTTTTAACAGCATATATCGCAAAAAATTGAACTAATTCACTTTTCGTATATTTTTTAGATGTTTTACTTAATGCATCACAGCTTAACACTCTATTGCGACCTTATTTCTGATGTAACATAAAGGAATAATCATCAGGCGTCAGATCACCATGAATCAGGCGTTTTGCCCCGCTATCATATTGGAACCAATTTATAAAATACCTTGAAAATCATGAAAATGCATCGTTCTATAGTTCGAAATCACTTGATCTTCGTAGAAAACATGGTAATGTACCAAACACCATTACTTTCTTCTTGATTTTAGCTTCCATACGCCAGCAATTGACGATTTTGCTTAAACGGTGCGTTTTGCACCATCCTACCCTACACACTTCCAGGTTCGAAAATATTCTTTTCAACCCTGGCATGTATTTAGTTTAATTTTGACAGCTCTCACCATATTCTGCTCTTCCGCCGCCGTCAATTGCTTCTTTTGGAATCCCTTTGAGTTTTTCTCTAACGCTTCGTTTTTCATTCCGTGCTTCACCGGCAATTTCCTTCCGTAGATCGTCCTTGGTTGGTTCTAACATGATTCCGCCTGTTCCGGGTTTTTTCTTGATTTCCTGGTTCGATGTTGACTCCTTCCTCGCTGGTTGGTGTGGTCGGTATCATGACCACCATCTGTCACTGAATTGCCATGGTGATCTGGGACGAGGCTCACGTTCAAAGTCGCTGGGCCACCGAGCGCTCCTTGTACGAAAAGAGAATATGCCACTGGAGCATTTCGTTTTTCCTGAATTCTATTTGTCAAACGAGCGATTCGAACTATCAAACGGGCGATCAGATCTGCCAAACGAGGTGAGAGGCGAACCAAGGCAAAATAAATTCTACGTGTGTTCGAGTCCGTACTCATGATACGACCCGAATGGATGAGTAGATGGCGGTAGTGTTTAACGTATTTTAAGTATGGCATCTTGGGCAAAAATTTGCATGAGCTGACACGTCGGTTCGTCGGTGCTCATATGGTCGTCAGAATGGTTCATCGGTTGCGAGGTGAAGTATTTCTGAAAGTGATGCGTTATATTTCTCAATGTTTTGATTTTATCCTAACGTTACCTCAATGTTATATCACAGATAAACAGACACAACACATTTCTCATTGTGAACCCTACCGCCATCTGTCGTATACACTGTGATGGGAAATACACTCAACAGATAGCTGTAGTGTGTAAACGTCAAGCGCAAGGGAATTGATTGTGTGCGCCGCAAATGGCGGTACTACCAACAATCAATACGAAACTAACGATTTTAAATTGGCTCACTACTTGACTAGCTTATTGGTCTCAAGCAAACGATTAACGTATCCCATTCTAGTGAAAATTCCAGTACTAAGCAATGTTTGTTTTAATTCGCTATGAAAGTTTGACAGATAAAATGAGGGGTTAGTGGATTTTCCTATGTTTCGAGGGGAGAATCGATTAGCTTGGGACCGAAGAGAGTACCAGAGCTGAGCCAAAAAGTTGAGCACATTATTTCGGGACCTTCTAGTCTTAGAGTTACCTCTATGGTACTACCAACTAAGAAACATTTAAATTGACCGTTAAAAGCGATTTCTATGAAGATTTTAAGAGTGTTATGTCTGCTTGTATGTGATCATACCTTCACTATTGCAACTTCGGGTAATCCGCAAAAGTACTTGCAGTTTTCTCAGGCACTTTTGATCTAAATTTAATCACTCTCTTATACTCTAAATGATGCCCTACACGCTCTCTAACCGAAGCGCAGGGGCTCACAAGGGACAGCCCAATGGGCTTAACAAATTTATGGTGGCCCTGAACAGGACCGTTTTGTCGTGATGGATGAAACTGGTGAGCTGTATGTTGTTTGGAATGAGGATGACGCGCTTGGCATAGATGGCCCACAGTGACTCACGAAGAGCTACTGATTCCGATCAATAGCGGTGCGGCTTCTTCCTCAACGCCACGCGCCGAAAGCACTGCTGCTGATGCCAACGTCAGGACACCACCACACACGGTGATCGGAAGTAAATCCGATCAGCGGTTGAGGGCAGTTTTGATAGCTAGCTGCTTGCGGGGAGCTTTTCGCTGTGTACTGGAGAACACCACCACTCACCACGCGGTGATTGAATAAACGCCGTTTGGTGAGACTGGATGGAATTCAACTTTGAAATCTATGTTAGGGATATCGCTTTTCGTAGGCAATCGGTGATAATTTTAATTATCATAGCAACAGTTTCACATTGGTGCAAATTTGAATAGAGAACTTTTGAAAAAAAATATAAAGTCTTAGTTTAACAGATGCTTAAAAATATTTCTGATCGATTGGTGATAAAATTATTGAAATTGGTCAAGTGGCAGCTGAGTTATTAACGTTCCAAATCTTTCATAATTTCGTTACATGTTTCATTTTTGGTTTTCTTTTAGTGTACCCCCATATAGAAATCACAAACGTAGTCCTACGTCAAATTTTAGATCCGACCTAAAGCCTTTACATCGCCGGCGAATTAAAAATTATACCGGCAGCGTGTCAATAATGATCACGGCAGCGCGCCAACCCAAAATCATAGGCGGTGGCGGCTGCGTGTAAAAAGTGTGTCAGTGGCGATGCACAGGTTTAGTGGAGACCGCATGAACGGAGGATGATACACACGCTATTTCAAAACCACTCAAATTTGGGTTAAATACACCCAGATCGGTCAAAACTGAGCCTACCGAAATTGTCACTCCCAACCTGGGTTCTGCATTTTCGAAATAAAGAAAAGAAAATGAACTCTGCGCAGAATCGGTTCATTTCGAGCAATATCATTTTCGTCATTGTATTTCTTGTAATCGAGTCACGATGAACATTCCTCTTTTCAAACATGACTGGACTATCACTTGTTTCGTTCGTCAAGCGCTTCAGTTCATTTCATTTGAAGCACAGACTCAATGAATGACTCGAAAACTGCTTCCTTCGTTTTTCCGCTTTCACTTCAATTCGGGGCTCATTCGACTTTTCACGACGTGACAACGCAGGCATCAAAATATAGTATCCGGATAGTATCCGCACAATATCGATTGCTGATAGGCATGGCATTCGGATTAAATGTAGTAATAATATATTATTTTATATTAATCGAAAATTAAATTAACGAGGCCATTCTGGAGTCCAAGATGGCAGTCATACAATAGGGTATTTTCGGAACGGGGATGCCGCTTAGATGCTGAAAAACGATATCCGACGCTATTTTGGAATTCAAGATAGTGGCCATTGGTTTGATGAAGTGTCAAATACCCTAAATTAGGTTATTTTCGGAATGGGAACAACGCGTAGATGCAAAAAATCGATATCAGATATCACTTTGGAATCCAATATGGCGGCCATCAGGGTTCAGAAAGTGTCAAATACCCGACAATATGGGTATTTTCAGAATGGGGACAACGTGTGGATTCCGAAAATCGATATCCGATGCCATTTTGGTATCCAATATGGCGGCCATCGGGTTTCACAAAAAGTGTCAAATACCCTAAGATCTGGGTATTTTGGAACGAGGACGACGCGTAGATGCTGAAAATCGATATTCAATTCCATTTTTAGGCTATTTGACTCTTCTTCTGAAATCGGAAGCCACCATCTTGAATTTCCAAAAAACCAACCTTGACCGGTATTTGACAGTATTTCACAGTTTTTCTGTACCAAAGCCGCCATCTTGGATTTAACGACGGCGTGACATCAATTTTCGGCATCTACGTCTCATCCCCATTCTGAAAATAACCATATTTTAGGATATTTGACACTTTTCCGCAAATCGGAAGCCGCCGTCTTGGATTACAAAATGGCGTCGGATATCGATTTCCAAACTCCAGACGTCACCCCAATTCCAAAAATACCCATATTGATGGGTATTTAACAGTATATCACTCAATATATATATAAGTATATATAACACTTAATCTGAAATTGGAAGCCACCATCATGGATTTCTAAATGGCGTCGCATATCAATTTTTGATCTGCAGACTTCATACCGATTGCAAAAATACCAATATTGATGTGTATTTACCTGTATTTTCACTTCCACTTCCACCATCTTCGATTTCAAAAAGGGCGTAGGATATCAATTTTCGATCTCTAAACGTCTCCCTGATTAAAAAAATACCCATATTGATGGGTAAACAAACCACCTGACAGTGAACAATTTGACATCAACGTGCACAGATCTATGCGCATATGCTTAAATGAACCGAGTGAACAATCAACAAAAGTCATAAAAACTGTACGAATTTGGATCGAACAGTTCATTTGACTATGAAAGAAGAAATGAAGACTAGTCAAGCTAAAACAAACAGCATGAAAACTGATCGAAAGTGGTTCTGTTGATGTTGACGGGGATCTGCTCGAAGAGAAGACAGAATGACTTTCAATTCAAAGTGATGGTTGACAGCTTCATCGTCGCTTGACGATTTTCAATTGAAAGTGACTTTGTAGGGCCCTGCTCCTAACATAGTTTACCCCAGTTTTGACAGATCTGGCTGTATTCTACCCAAATTTGGGTAGTTTTGAAATAGCGTGTATACCGAGCAGCGGCCCAAAGCAAGAAAATGGAGCATTCAATCTTTAGAAGATGGTAGGTGGATAGTTCCGTTAGAGTATGGCAGTATGAAAATGGAATAGAAGTTGAAAATGAGCGAAGGGCCATTAATGCGACAGTTTTTAAAGTTAGACGCACATTTTTTGCCTAACCCGTACGATGTACGCGGAGACTTGAAGTATGTCTACAAGTCTACAGGCAAAAAATGTGCGTCCTTCTTTTGCTCATAAACTGACTGCGGCTGTGGAATAATTCTAGCGACGTTTTCATCACTACCTAAAGCCCCACGTTGCGAGAGCATTTCCAGTCGATGGTGTGTTATAGTGCAATTCTTCTTTACCCAAATATTGTGTTGCTTCTCTGGAGAAAGATAAACGTGGAATGAAATTAACTATAGGGTAAATGTCGGCATCGATACCCATTGACTGCTTTCGGCATCCAAAATGTTGCCATCAAAATACTTCGCTGAATATATTCAAACGACTCCTTAGTTTTTCGGCTTCAATCTGATTACATTTTTACCACTGAGCAATCCTGTTATGCCAGATTTTTCTTTAAATGAAATAATCGCTCTGCAAAATGCGGCTGATTTCGAGTTGCCGTTAATAGAACAGCTCGTTAACACGCAGTTCAAATGGAAAGGTTGCGCAAGAAAATGGGACTGCCGGAAATAGTCACACTCACCTGAGTGGTTTGGTGCGTTGTAAAAACGCTTTCAAACAGTTTTCGAGAATTCTATGGATTGGAATGGATAGAGAAACAAACAGCAGATAAATGTAAACAAACAAACACGTCATTTATGAGCGTGACGCTGAAAAAATGCTTATAGAAGTGCGGACGCTGCTTAGATTGACTAGAATACGTAAATTCTCCTATGTAGAAACAGATAGAAAAAAGGTTGCCGACTGATCTCGAACCACGAACGTTGTGATTATCAGTCCTGTGCTTTCTCCACTGCTCTCTCCATGATTCGGAATATGAATAGGCTACCCAAATAATAATTTCGGTTTTATGAGGTTTCTGTCGGCCCTGATTTGGACTTGTAGAATGCTTTAAAACCACTATAAAATTTGCAATGTTACTTGGGTAAAGACGAACAAGAAGCGCGCATATCCTTTCATATTCAATTTTGCAGGCTTTTTCTGCTGAACGGGGATTGGAGAGAATCGTGTTATAAATAATATGTGTAGACAGAACACGACATAAAAAATCATGACATCGTCTGCAAGGTCAACTTCAATCATTCACTTCGGTATTCGCAGTGAAATGCATTGAAAATAGGAAATGCAACTAAATAGGGCAAACGGCTCTAATGTTGGCCTATGGATCTAAGATTGGACCCATCGCTAAAAATCTGCTTTTTATCATTTCTATCTAGATGAACGCGTCATTGAGACGGTACTAATGGATATTTTTGGTCGCTATTGAAAATTTAGTCGATTGCTGAATTAATGTATGGGCCCAAATAAGGAATATTTAGGCCGACATTACATACATTTCCCCTATTTTTTTTTGTTTTGCCTATGGTTATTTTAGCTGTAATCAGTTCAGATATGTAAATAATCGTAAAATAAAACCACTCCCGTTAGTAATTTTTCAAGATGTGCAATAAAATGTATGTCACGACGAAACCCCTCATCGCGGCGGCGCTGCAAACGCTACGGCCATAGAGGACCTAAGACCAGGAGGTCTCGAAGAAACGTGCTCAACTTTTTGGCTCAGCTCTGCTACTCTGTTCGGTCCTAAGCTATTCGATGCACCCCTCGAAGCATGGGAAAATCCATGAACCCCTCATTTTATCTGTCAAACTTTCATAGCAAAACAAACATAGTGTAGTACTAGAATTTCGACTAGAATGGGGTACGTCAATCGATTTGCTTGGGACCAATAGGCTAGTCAAGTATTGAGCCAATTTTAAATCGTCAGTTGCCATCGGTTGCTACGGCCCTGCGTTTACGGTGAATCAAATGACAGTGGGAAACGTCACCGGTGGGATTTAGAATAACGTCAAACGAAAAGAGGAAGAACAAAAATGAGGAACAAAAGTTGACATAGTTGTTGATCGAGAGTTCTAGTATTGGTATATAAATTCTTTATTCTATTATTCTACTTATCTTATATTTAAATTATTTGGCGAGTAGTGATTAAATCTAATCATTAATTATAAACACTGTAAGTACGGATGAAAATAACGGAAATTGAACTTAACGCTAGTATTAAATTAAATTTATAATACGGACTAAATTGAAGAAGTAGAGTGGGAAATCGAGCCATACCTTTTTTTTTTCCTTGAATTTTTTTTCCGTCGATCTTGTTTTCCGTGCTGAGCACCAATGCTACCGACGCCAGGGGGCAGCTCCCTCACCTGGACCCTACTTATCGACCCATCAACACATGAACCGGGGACCAACGGCTTTTACTTCCCTTCCTAAGGAAGGCGTGATCAGAGATGTTATGCCTCAGAACATCTCGGCGGCGCCGACTGGGATTGAACCAAGGCCTGTTGGGGGGTGAGAGGTAATCACGCTTTCCACTACACCACCGGCAACGCTAGTGCCATACCTTTTCCAGAGCAAAACACCAAATTTGTAAGTCTAAAAATTAATAAGTTATGCATCTTTTCTGAAATAAACTATAAATTGCAGCTTTAAGCTATCACACACACAACCCACAAAGTGTAGCTATAAAGAGTTCCCCTCATCCCAATAATATACATTATTTAAAGATTTGAAAATCGTTATTATGATGTAAACAAAAGCATTGAATGTCATTTTCTCTCAAAATCACCTAGCGCACACTACATTGATGGCGAATCGAAAGAGCCTGTAGGTACAATCCCAAGAAACAATTTAGGTTTTATGAGGCGACGATTCTGTAGACCACGATTTAGACCTACAGAATGCTTTAAAATCTCACTAAACTTCATATGTTACTTGAGATGTCATTCTTACAAAACTACGTCAGAATTATGTGTCCTCGACGCCCCCGCTTTGTAATTGGAACCGTTGTTGGATGGAATCCATACCAGATCAGCTAGTCCATTTCTCTGAGTGTCCTCCATCCTGGCATACCTTCCCACTTTGTATGGAAACCTCACCATCACCTATTATCAATTTATCCAGATGCAACATCCCGGTTGCTATTCGCTGCAGCCAAGTCCATCAATCGCACTGTTGCTGGCAGCGGCACAATCCAATCATACAATTCATGCTTTGTTGGTCCAACTGGCGGCCAGTCCAGGAGGTTGGCGGCAAAACGTGGAGCTCAATGTCCCAAAAGTGACACACCGTCAAAATCGTGGCTCGGGGTGCTGCATCATATTTGGGAAATCTTGGCAGGTGTGTGTCGTGCGGTGGTGGCGTCTAATGGCCACTTGGGGGGACTACTATTTGTCTATCGCTGAGGCCACGGAGATAATTGGTTCGAAAGAGGAAAAAATCATGAAAATGCATTTTATTATGTGAGATGGGTGGGGGGATTCGAGGGATAATTTGCAAAAAAGGCCGCCCTAATGTGACTGGTGCTGCGACAACCATTCACGGTGTAGATCACGACGGCGCGTGGGAGCGGCAGAACTTCTACGAGCTGACCGACGCTTGGCTGATTAAATATTATAATTAGGATAATTAGGAGCCGCTGCTGGTTGGGGTTTTGAAGGATGCGATAGCAAGCAGTAAATATAATTGACAGCCGGGACTCCATTAGGACCGGTAGCCGGTTCCGTTCGTATTCTACACCGGAATTTATGACGTAACCAAAGCGTCCGTCCATTCATGACCACAATAATAAAGTGACAAATTTCGATTTGATAGCATCAATGCACCCAAACAAGATTAATCGTTTCTCACTTTCCGTCGTCTCTTCCTGGCCTTATGTATTGTTATGCCAGTGGATGGCATCGAGCTCGCACACACAGCTACAGCTATACACGCTAGTCTACAGACAAAACAAACCCACGTGGTGGCTGTGGAGCCCGGCATTTGTGTGTTAGTTACTTTCTTCCTTCATTTTTATGGTCGGACTTTTTTATATTATTTGCTACTGCTGCTGCTGCTGCTGCTACTATAGCCACTATGCACAAGTAGTTGGAGGACCAGCGCAGCTGTGTGAATCAAAGCAATACGGGTTTTGGGGGAGTGAACCGGGGCAAGTGGTGGAGTGCCCCCGTAGTAGTATTTTGTTGCCGACAATCTGACTCTTTGTGTGTGTTTGTGTGTACATTTGCAAGTTAGTAAATTTTTATTTTATCGTTTTTTTTTCTCCTCTTTAGGTACGTACTTTTTTCGTAACGGGACTTGTTTGACCATCATAGCTGGAGTATCAGGTAAGTCCTAGCAAGCTAGACATCCGCAATGCACCGTCTGCGACGACGGTTCGACCTTGACATTGTTTACAAAAGAAATACACTTTATAATTGCCTTGTCCCTTGTCCGACCCGAACTCCTTCTCAGCCTTGAACGGGCGGACGAACGGGCCATAATCGCATTGAATTGCCAAAAAAGCAACCTCTACCCCCATCCCATCGCCCGTATCTTGATCTTCGTCTTAACCCCCCTGTCTCATCGCCTTCTTGATTCATCCTCTCTGTTAGTAGCTTCCTTTGCCCAGTTTTATTGCCGGTTCATTTTTATGATGAGGAGAGTATATTTTTATTTGTTTATTCATCTTTTCGGATTCTTCTGTGCTCCTCATTCCAGTCAGTCAGCAAGGTTCGGGAAGTTCTCTCGATGCCAGGCCGCTTCTTTAGAATGATATAGTGTTAGTGCTTCTCTGCACCGCACTCATCCTTCTTTTCCGAGCTGGCTTTTGCCGGTTCCTTCTTCTGTATTTTTTTTTATTCGTTTTCTTTTCGGGGGCGAGAGATCCTTCTCGATGTCTTGGTCTGGGTCTACTACTCACAGCTGAGCGAGCTTCTTTTATTGAGCATTTACTGTTCCGTTTTTTTTCCTTGGCTGTTCTGTTTTGCTCCTTAGGATTTTTATGTTGTTATTATAGAGTTTATTTGCAAAGCGATCTTTCGACACGACCCATTATAACAGGACGCCGTTTGGTGTAGGTCAGGTTTCCTAAAATACATATTCTATTGCCGGTTTCCGTCTTTATCTCTCTCCCTCCCAGTTTCTCTGACTACAAATCTGAGAACTGAATTTATGCAGTTTGATTGGGGGGAGGCTGCTCTTGGAGCTGCAAGAGATCCCACATTAAAACTTGACGAAAGGTCATTGGAAGAGATAAGCGATGGTTGGTTGTAGTACACTCATTGAATGAACGGAACAAGAAGGGAACGAGCATCCCAAGATTTTTACGACTTGTTGGGCCCTGCTCTTTGCTGCTTTCTTTTCTCGGGTGCCCAAGAGGCAGAGTGCGGTGGTGCCGTCTTGTTCTTGTTCTTGTTGCTGTGTTTATTTATGACAGATTTCGACTAAACACCCTTGAATGTTGCTGATATGCTCGAAGTTATGAGCTGCTTATTGATGCGATATCTGCTGGCGAAAGGGATTTCCCAGAAAGCGGAGGGATTAGCTCGCACAGTGGGAGGTTCGTTGAAAGCGGGATGAGATTTACGATTGCTTTGAATTGAGTCACGATAGACAACGAAAGTTGTTTGTTGGTCGGAACTAGATTAGCAGCTGGATTTGGCGATGTTCGGTCTTTCCAGTTAACCGCATTAATAAACAGAACAGCAAGCATGCAAAATACGTGTGGAATCAAGTCGGCTATCAATTCACTAACCATTGTTTTCGATTGGTTCAAATGGAACTGAGCCGGAGCAGAACATTTCACGTGAATTGGTTGAAATTAGTTTTGCATTAAGGTAAAAAGTTAATTCGGTCTTTTCGCCCATTTCTGGTCTATCGAGCAGAAAACAATACATATATTTATGATTTCGCGGTTTATCCAGTAATATCGGAACTCCAGCATGGATTTGTCCAGCACCGCTCAATAACTACAAACCTAATGTGCTACACTAATACAGTGCTTTCCCGATTTTGTCTACCCCCGATTTTGACAGGTTTTTTTCCCGATTTTGTCAGCCTGAAGATTTTGCTGAACTTTTTGGCTTTTAAGCATGAATTCTCAAGCATTTCGCTCCAAATGAAACTTAATTGTTTTGTCGCAAAAATAACAGGGGTAACTCAAATAAACCTCAATTATTGCGACACGGCACAGCTGTATCGAGTCCCTCCCGATAAAGGTAACTACATAGGTGGCGGATAGAGCTGGGATGGCTGCAATACAAGTTATGGGCAGATACCTCATTTAATATGATGGTTTCGTGATCGCCAAAATTAACGGAATACAGTGCTTTTTCGATTTTATCAGCTCTCGATTTTGTCTACCCCTGATTTTGTCAGCTTTTTGTAAGACTACGTCTTACGGGAAGGTACTGGGGGTAAATTGGAAATCTAAAATTGCGACCGTAACGAAAAGGTGTAAGGTTTTGAACGCTTATAACTTTGACATTTATAGATGAATTTTAAATCCAAATACACAAATCGATAGGAAATAACTCTCAAAATCTGCTACAATAACCACTTTTTTATATACATCTCGAGTTAATTTTTTATTAAATGTTTGATCATATTCAAAAATCTATATTATCTGTTTCAATCCTAAAAATCTGTAATCTGTGAATACAGAATCTTGGTTTAAAAAAGCACTGAAAAATCTGTAGAAATACAGATTTATCTGTAGTTTTGGTAAACCTGGCAGCAGTAGGAAGGCAGCTGTTCCTGTCAAGCGCCCAGCGTTCGAAATTGCGCGTCGTTCCCGTCGAGATCACTGGCTGCTGGCAGCGCCGTCGCCTCGATGGCGCAAGCGCTCCGAAGTGCATCCACCTTCTTGCCGGAATGATAACGATTCCGCGTTCTACAAATCTCGATTACTTTTTCGAAAGGACATGCCAGCTTTTGTAAACAACGCATTTTATCGTCGGTTTGGCGTAACTGATAGCTCGCCCACGCATATTAACACCACTATATCAGGTAGGGAAAAAAAAATTCCTATAGTATTAGCATGCGTAGGTGAGCTACAAGTTACGATAAATCGACGATAAAATGCGTTGTTTACAAAAGCTGATACATCCCTTCGAACAAGTAATCGAGAAACACTGCTTGGACTGTGTTCCAATTGCCGAGTTATATTTAACTCGTGGTTAAATGTGACATTTTGAAGGTTATTTTCAATGCTCGAAAATCCCGGAAATTTATCGGTTTTTAAACAGAACTCAGCCACGGTTGCCAAAATTTAACTTCTAGTCGGTCAGAAATACCCACGCTCGGATAGCAAGGTTATTCGAAGACTCATCTGTCACTACTAACCACGAGTTAAATTTAACTCGCCCATTGCGACACAGCATTGGAAGTAAAATTAGGGACCTTCCATAACTTACGTAGAATTGTTTTGACAAATTAACCCCCCTTCCCCCTTGTAGCGTGTTTTACTATCACAACTTCTGAAACCCCTCTCCACCCTCAACTACTACGTTAATCATGAAAGTTCCCTAAGTGAAAATCAGCAGCACACACACAAAACGGGTTGGACATTTATGCGAAATTTCGGTGTTGATCGTGAATATCTCGCGATCAGACCATTTTTAGCTTGAAATCCATCCATTTAATTCTCGGTACATCTTTTATCTATTTATTGAATTAAAAAAAAAATACTAAATATTGTTTTTAAATCGTGCGTTTTGTGAACGCACATCCATTATTTTGCATACGAAAACGGGGTGTTTCCGTGGTGAAAAAAAAAGGATTTCCCTACACAGATTACAGATTTCTGTACCAAGCACTATTAATGATTTAGAGAAGCTATGAAAGTCCATCTTACTTGGAAAATTATGCTATAGAACTGTTTATAAAATATCAGATTTTTTACTGATGGGGGCGAGGCATAGCAATCCGTTCGATTGCAAAATTCTTTAACAAGGAGGGATTTACAATGTTTAAACAGAGGTACCGTCGAGTTTCTTTTTCAGTGCTAGGTACTGAAATTCGACAGTGAGCGTTCAAAACGTTCTACCTGCAATGATCGATTCTCTTCACAGATTTTCTTTTTACATTACTACAGCTAAGTGAAACAATTCAAGCTGAACATTGCATTAGGTCCTAATTAACATTGACAAGATTCTCTTCGTCGACTTTCTCCTTGTATTCCTCGGAGGCGAACCAGCCTCAGGCTGAAAGCCTCCCTAATAATGAAAACTTAACTTAACTCAACGGCCATGTAAAGACATTCCCAGGTATTTTCAGCACACAGATCGATAAAAAAAAGCTTTTATCTAGCATCTAATACGGCAAACACAACAAGAAACGGTTATGTGCTCAAGTTAATAACGAAAGATAAAGTCGACAAAGAGAATCGATCAATGTTGAGACTTAATGCAATGTTCAGCTTGAATATTATCTGATTTTTTTTCGATGTAACAGGTTGTACTGGCTATCAAAAGCAACAGCAAACGTACCGAGAAATGTTAATCCAAGCGAGTTATTAATAAAAGAGAAAATCGATCATTGCGGTTACATCCTTATGTAAGCTCACTGTCGAATTTGTAATCTATCTATATATATATAAATGAATTTTTGTCTGTCTGTCTGTCTGACCCTTATAGACTCGGAAACTACTGAACCCATTGGCGTGAAAATTTGTATACAGGGGTTTTTGGGGCCGTGGAAGGTTCTTATGATGGTTCGAGACTCCTCCCCCTTCTGTAAGGGAGGGCTCCCATACAAATGAAACAGAAATTTCTGCATAACTCGAGAGCTAATCAAGCAAATGGAACCAAATTAGGCATGTGGGGGCGAGTGTGGGGGTATAAGGAGATAATCATAGGGGGTAGCCCTTTTAAATAATAGAGGGGGGGGGGGGGCTACGTACAATATAGCATGCTTTTTTTTTTAAATCGGCGCATAAACTCAAGCTAATATTGAATCCCGAGCAAGACCGGGCACACTCAGCTAATCAGTGATATACATGGAAGTTACTTTTTTCCCATCACAGACACGCCCAGTGCTCTACCAAACGCGAACGAAATCTTTAAAAAACAGCAATATATAGTAATTTTTAGTTTTGCTCAATCGGTAGATAAAAGATGTACCGAGAATTTATTGGAGGAATGTATGGCAAATCGAGATATTCCAGATCAACTACGAAATGTTACATAACTCTCTTTTTGTGTGTGCATTTTTTTAGTGTTTTTAAGTTCGCTGTTCAAACCTTATTTCTGCTCAATCTCATTACCCCATCAAAATTTCAAGAGCACAAATCTAGATAGAGCTGAAATTGGGGCGTAACAGCCTTTTGTAAACAATGACTTCTATGGATGATTTCTAGGAATTCAAGGCACGCCTATGTAAAGCAACATATCCATCGAGTAGGAAAAGTCTTGAAGTGATAGGGAATACCAGTTTTCATGACGGTCAATATTGGACGTTTCAATGAATCACCTGAAGAAAGTCTTAATAATGTCTGATTGTAATTTAGGAACCAAATGTAATAGAATATGTATTCGCATTTTTATGAGTTCCTGAATTTAACCAAGTTTTACTAAGTAGGACATCCAAAATATGTCCATAGGACCAAAATCATATGTTACTTCTACTTAATATCTAGAAAAATGCACGAGAATTTCACTACACAGCTTAACATAGTCTACGTCAACCATGTGGTCGTGTCTAATACACAACCCCACCAATTTTTTCCCGATTTTGTCAGCATGCAGATTTCACCAAAACTTTCAGGTTTTTAAACATGGATCCTCAAAATTTTGGCTGTGAATTATTTTTATTTTTGCCCTTAGCTGAAACTTGAATGCTAGAGGAAGTGCGGCTTAAATGGGCATACGGGGTAAAATGAGCAATGAACGATTTTAAGTGCATATTCATTCAAATATCAATTAATGTATCTTTTATGTTCAAATGAATTTACATTCATACAATTCCGACATTTAAAAAATCAATTGTACTATTAACTCCCTGTTACTCAACTAGGAATCAGTAGTTTTGAATTGCTGTGTTATTTTTACCACGGAAATCTATGTCTTCTATGCTATTGAAATAAAAAAAAAACATTGTTTCATGTTCAACAACATTTATTCTTAGATAAAAGAAAAGAGCAGCGTTGGAAAAGATCACGATATTTCACGAAGTTCACCAAGGGAAAAGTTCGCGAGTCATAGTGAGTTTTGGTGAACTTTTCCAACACTGGAAAAGAGTATTACATATTGTATTAAAAATGCATTGTACATTAATGTTTTAATTGATACTTCGTCATCACAAATTCTTGATTTCGACGGCGATAATTAACATCGTTAATTGAAAGGGCCGATGCTTCTTTTTTTTTTCCTTTGGTTTGTTTTTTCCGTCGATCTTGTTTTCCGTGCTGAGCACCAATGCTACCGACGTGCCAGGAAGGCAGCTCCCACACCTGGACCCTACCTATCGACCCATCAACTCATGAAACGGGGACCAACGACTTTACTTCCCATCCGAAGGAAGGCGTGATCAGAGATGTTATGCTTCAGAACATCCCGGCGGCGCCGACTGGGATTGAACCCAGGCCTGCTGGGGTGAGAGGTAATCACGCTTACCACTACACCACCGGCGCCGTTGAGGGCCGATGCTTCAGTTCAATCAATTATTTATTCTATGTTGCTGGTCACTCCTGGATTTGCTAGTTCGCTGAATTCGGAGATATGCACTAATTTTGCTCCGGATCTTCTGGCTGTTCTTCATTTATCACCTGCTGATCATTTTGTGGTGAATGTTTCAAAATATCGTCATCTGTATGAGCTTCACAAGCATATCGATTTTCCACATGGTGGGCAATCACGGTGTTGTCATGATTATTGCTCCAGTCCATTAGTTGCGCCAACGGAATGCCGTCTTCATGAACAAATTTTCCTCGAACCAATAGACCAATTTTCTTCAATGATTACTGAATCAAATCGTCGTGTAATTCAACCCAGGCTTCATGTACCCAAAAACAGACTCCTTTTAACGAGATCCGCTTCAAACATTCATCGATGTTGTTATCCTTGTCGAAGGCCATCACACAGAACAAGAGCTTTTCTCGGTACCGTAGTTCAATATTTTGGATCTCATTTTGGATCTAATTTTGATCCCTCAGTAGAATTACAGCGGTTACTTTGGCAGGCAGAAAGTACATAGTGATCAACCCATCATCACTTTTGAGTTCATCGTTTAGATGATAGGCTGAACAGTAATCAGTTGTTCAGCAGCAAAGCGTTATACTCCTGAAACAAAGTTATTATGGACCCGGTTTGGAACAACTCAGGTGTCATCCAACCATTTTTTTGTAACGTAAATTTAAACATTTTTGAAAGCTATGGGGTTATGGGATTTTCCAATAACCACCAATCGCAGGTTGTTGTTTGCCGTGACATTAAAACACGACATGAATGAGATACTTTGCTTGATGATGTTACGCCCTGGAGCACTTTGATCGATCGAACCAACAAACGATTCTGACGGCAACAATTTTAAAAATCAATCCCGATTCGTCCTGATTTTAAATCATTTTAGTTGAAAGCTCACGACGGAAAATTTCCTCGTAAATTTGTTCCAGAAAACTCTCAATACTTGCTGTGCCACTGAGTTTTGTTTGAGTTTTCCTATTCCATATCATACTTTGAAAATAAATGCAACATTACAACCTTCAGCTATCGCTTGGGCTTTCATAATAATCATCGTCATAGATACTGTTTTGTCCAGGCGCCTTTGATTGAGGAACCAAAGAAACAAAGCATCTTCAAGATGTTTATTTGCACGTCGAAACGTTTTTGAATCTTTTGCTGCGCTAACAGTTCTTTCTCGAAGCAGTACGAAATATGTAATCAGGGTATGTTTGTATGTGTGTAATCATTGTATTCTATTGTATAAGTTTGTAATCAGCGTATTATAATTGTTTAATAATCGCAATAATTCACGGTAATTTAATACGCACAATAAATGTGGGAAAAAAGATTCAATAATTCTATTTATTTGATGTTTTAGGAGAGTTTTAACAACTAAAAGTCTTAAGTATAACAATTTAATTATTCTGAGATAATTTTGATCAAAAAAATAATGAGGATTTTTTTCCCGATTTTGTCAGCTTCCCGTTTTTGTCAGCCTAAAATTTAAGAAGGGGCTGACAAAATCGGGAAAGCACTGTATTCATATGCAGTTGCTACGCACCCAATAGACGACGGAGCAGTTCCACGAGACGCAGGTTGGACTTACCGAAGAGCTGATCGGACGAAGACCGGTAGTCACCGGAGGAGACTTCAATGCTTAGGGAGTGGAGTGGGGAAACAGATGTACCAACGCAAAAGGGCACATTCTATTGGAAGCTCTGGCGAAGCTGAAAATTAGGCTGTTCAACAAAGGCACCACCAGCACTTTTCGCAGAGATGGCCGGGAATCTATTATCGACGTCATTTTATGCCAGCTGCAGTCCGTTGCTGGTGGAAAACATGAATTGGAGAGTGTGTGACCATCAGGCTATCCGATATGGCATCATCCAACGGAATCCTGTGGCAGGACAGAGGACGAGAACTTGAGCCTTGAAGTGGAAGACGAGTTGACAGAATCGTTAGCGAGAGCATGTGACACGACCATGCCGAGGAAACTGGAGCTAAATAACAGACGGCATCCAGCTTATTGCTGCAACGAGGCAATTAGCACCTTCCGCGCTAGTTGTCTCAAAGCCATAAGACGTGTTCAGAGAGCAAGAACAGAAGCAGACAGAGAGGAAGGTAGAGGAATATTCCAAGCACATAAACGAGAGATAAAGCAGAGCAAGTCAAACTGTCAACTGGAGCTGGGTCGAGACGCTGCTGCCAACGACGCACACCGTGTCGTGATGACGAAGATCAGATGTCATGTCATGCCCGCTGAAATGTGCTTAGAGAACCTGAAAGTTATCGTGGAAGGACTATTCGCGAAGCACTTAACTTCAAAGTCAGAAATTACCATTAGGCAGCACGGAATAAGCTTGATGAAATGGCTGGGAGTGATGGTCGACGACCGTTTGGTTTCAATAGTCAATTTTATGAAATGACAGGAGCTGGTTTGCCTGCCAGAATTTGATGATATTGATATTGCTTCTCACAGCCGTTAGGTAACCGCCTCCTGTCAAAGTTCATTCATGAGTTGAACCAGAAACGTCTCATAAAATGCTCTATAGCCACGTAGAATACGCCTGCGAGGAGACAGCGAAGGCGATCTACGCGGTTGCCAGAATCAAACCGAACATCTCGGACTGGCTCCAGGCTAGTGTATTTACGTTGATACTGAGATATGGAGGTTCAGCCTTGGTTGCAGTGTTGAAAACCAAGTGGAATTTAAGGAAACCGAACAGTACGTACCGGCTCAACAAACCGTACGCAAACTTTTCGAGACGTTTGGTGTACCCTTTGTTGTAGGAATAGTAAACATGTATCAGTAATTCCATTAATATTGGAGAAATAATGGTTAAACTTGATTTCAAAATCATTTTGATGGATAAAATATTGAAAAAGAATATTTGCCGATTTTGTCAGCTCCCTGTTTTGCCAGCCTAAAATTTCAGATGGGGCTGATAAAAACGCGAAAATACTGTATATTGTTTCGAGAGGTTAAATCCCGGAAACAGATTGACTCCATCTACACGAATTTTTCAAAAGCGTTCGACATTTGTTTTATTTATTTTTTGTTCATTAATTTATTTGATAAGGCTCAACCGAATAAGCTTTACAGAGCCGAGGATTCTTGTTCACTATACAAAACATCTTAAATCTTCCGTTATCCAAAAAGACTCCTCTATCAGAACGGAATCCGCTTCAAATGGTTTCATTGTATGGCAGATTCGCCAAAGGGGTCAGAGCGCTTCCATTGCAGCAATGAACGTAAAACGTGGTCAGCACTCACACACTCATCACTAAACGGTTGCTTTCCAAAGTCGACGACGCATCGACCGAAAGAACTGCTGATGAAAAACAATGTGGAGGATTACACAATGTTTGCTACCGTGTAAACAGACGATTGCGTGACACACGTCGGGAGTGGCCTGCTTCTGTCGACAGCCAAGTGAACACTGATCCCTACTTGCTTAACTGAGTGTATTCTTTCGTACTTGACAGACTGACAGTCCTTCGTTTCGATTAACTCCTCGTGTTCTAGAGCCATCACAATTACATCAGGTGTGCCACAAGGTAGTCTCCTCGGTTCAATGCTTTTTGTTCTTTTCGTGAACGATCTGTGTCCTCTTATTTCTTCGTTCGAACAGTTATTTGCCGATGATCTGCAGAGTCATCACGACCGTACTCGACTGCCTCGTTCTACAGAACGATATCAACGAACTATTGCTGTGGTGTAATGAGGATGGGATGAATGTAAATGCAAGGTGATTTCGATAAGTACACCATCGTCAAGCCCCAATATACATATGGACCTGTGCTTTGACCGACGCCGATGGCCTATTGGTAAGCGTGGCAGGTTTCTGGGTCTGGGTTCAATCCCAGCTGAGGTCGGTGGGATTTTTCTGAGGTTTAAAAATCTCTGGTCACGTCTTCCGTCGGAAGGGAAGTACAGCCGTTGGTCCCGGC
This sequence comes from Ochlerotatus camptorhynchus, assembly GCF_037179485.1. NCBI lineage: Eukaryota > Metazoa > Arthropoda > Insecta > Diptera > Culicidae > Ochlerotatus > Ochlerotatus camptorhynchus. The sequence goes on from NW_027040660.1 coordinate 2,004,352, forward strand.
CCATGTGTGTTTGAATGGGTGCGGTATCTTACGCAGGTGTGGAAACTGCCTTCATGCACATTCGATTGCCGTCAATCGATGTCAATCGATGTCCGTCGATGATTGGCACTAGATTTCAGAACAGAGACTGACGTTAAATAAAGGAAAAGCATATGGACCTGTGCCTCTGGAGTGAGTATCCTGTGCCTCGGAGTAACTATTTATTCAAAGCTGAAGTTCAACGAACATGTTGCGCTCATCACGGCCAAAGCATTCACGGTTCTCGGATTCATTCGGCGCTATACCTATCAGTTCACCGACATATATGCCCAGCAAACTTTGTTTTGCGCTCTAGTTTGTAGTATCTTGGAATTCGCGGCTTCCGTTCGGGCACCTAAGAGGTGGAAGCAATACTATGGCGAGCACCTCAACGGTGAAGCAGCAGAAAACAAAGGTGGCACGGCAACAGACCTTGGAGCACGCGCAGAAGACGACAGACAGAGCAGACGGCCCCTGCTCTTCAAGAAGTTGAGAAGGAGATCGGTTGGCTGAAGAACAACAAAGCAACTGGTGTAGATCAACTACTAAGTGAGCTATTAAAATACGGTGGTGAAGCACGGGCTAGAGCGCTGCACTGGGTAATTGCCAAGATTTGGGAGAGAGGAGATATTACCGGAGGCGTGGATGGAAGGTGTCGTATGCCCAATCTACAAAAAGGTCGACAAGTTGCATTACTGCAACTACCGCGAGATCACACTGCTGAGCACCGCCTACAAAGTACTCTCCCAAATTCTATGGCGCCGCCTGTCACCATTTGCAAAAGAGTTCGTGGGGCAATACCAGGCGGGATTCATGGGTGCCCGCGCTACCACGGACCAAATTTTCGCGATTCGGCAGGTTCTGCAGAAATGCCGCGAATACAACGTGCCCACACATCATTTGTTCATCGATTTCAAATCCGCATATGACACAATCGATCGAGATCAGCTATGGCAGATTATGCATGAGTACGGATTTCCGGATAAACCTTTGAATCTCGAAGGGGGCTACCGCAAGGTGATGGACTTTCGTGCCTGCTATTCAACATCGCGTTAGAAGGTGTGATCAGAAGAGCTGGGATAGACACGAGTGGCATGATCTTCAGGAAGTCCATCCAGTTTCTTGGCTTCGCCGATGACATTGACATCATGGCACGGAACTTTGTGACGATGGCGGAAACGTACATCAGACTGAAGGCTGAAGCTAGGCGGATCAGACTTGCCATCAACGCATCGAAGACGAAATACATGAAAGGAAGAGGTTCTAGGGAAGACAATGTTAGCCTCCCACCCCGAGTTCAGATTGACGGTGACGGAATCGAGGTGGTCGATGAGTTCGTGTATTTGGGCTCACTGGTGACCGCCGAAAATGACACCAGCAGAGAAATTCAAAGACGCATTGTGGCAGGGAATCGTGCCTATTTTGGACTCCGGAGGACACTCCGGTCGAATAAAATTCGCCGCCGCACTTAGTTGACTGTCTACAAGACGTTGATTAGACCGGTGGTCCTCTACGGCCACGAGACCTGGACTGGTGTTTTCGTACGGAAGGTGTTGCGTATCATCTACGGTGGAGTGCAGATGGATGACGGAACGTGGAGGAGGAGAAAGAACCACGAATTGCACCAACTGCTGGGAGAACCATCCATCGTCCACATTGCAAAAATTGGGCGACTACGGTGGGCTGACCCAGTGAAAATGGTTCTAGAAAGCGACCAAACAGGAACAAGAAGAAGAGGCGCGCAGCGGGCAAGGTGGATCGACCAAGTAGAAGGCGACCTGCCAACCCTTCGCAGACTACGAGACTGGCAAAGTGTGGCCATGGATCGAGTAGAGTGAAGACGACTTCTTCGGACAACAGAGGACAACAAGGCCTTAGCCTGATTGGTAAGGTAAGTAAGTTTGGGCACCTCATCACGCAGCGCTAATCATCAGAGTCGAAAGGATTCAAAAACTCTTTATTCGGTTTGATATACGTAATTTCCCATTGAATGATCCACTGAACTTGCCTGATTACGCCGCTCGCTGCATGCTCATGCACATGGAAACCTTATGTGAAAGACGCACGAACATACAGCAATTGGCAGCATCGATTGTCATCAGCTTTTACAGGATATTCCGCTGTACGTTCCACCACGACAGCAGAGGAATTCACAGCTTATAGCTGTACCTACTCAAAGGATGGTTATGACTACTATAACCACAGAACTGCAACGCCTGTCATCTGCGAACAATTCGAGTGGAGCCAAATTTTTCTGGTGCTCTGGTGCTAATTTGACAGCTCCCCCTTTTCCTCTATGATTTTTGATTGCGGAAAATAGATAGAGTTTTCTAGATAACGTTATAGGAAAGCATGATTCATGCAAATTGTGCTCGTCAATTCGAAAACAACTAAATCATTTTTTAACTGTCCATTGCGGGAAATTAAGAATGATTTTGGAAGCATTGCATTTTTTGCCACCTTGCCGCATTTAATGTTACATGGTTGGAACTTAAATATGTTATGGATCACCAGCGCTGCTGAGGTTTTCGGCAGTTCCAAGAACTGGATCGAATTGCAGGGGGTTGATTATAACCCCATCGACGCCTGTCTGAGACAACCCCCTGCAATGCCATCCAGTTCTTGAAACTGCCGAAAATATCAGCAGCGCTGGTGATCCATAACATATTTAAGCTCCAACCTTGTAACATTAAATGCGGCATGGTGGCAACAAATGTAATGCCTTCAAAACAATTTTTAGTTTCCCGCAATGGACAATTAAAAAATGATATAGTTGTTTTCGAATTGACGAGCACAATTTGCGTGAATCATGCTTTCTTATAACGCTATCTAGAAAACTCAATGAATTTTCTGCATCTCGGCGCGACACATACCAAGCTTAATCATAGAGGAAAAGGAGGAGCTGTCAAATTAGCACCAGGGCACCAGAGAAATTTGGATTTACTCGAGTTGTTCGCAGATGACAGGCGTTGCAGCCCTGTGGTCTGAGAGCTTTCAATGCAACTGGTGCTGATTTTGACTTTGTGACTTCCAACAATGTTTTTAAAAGTAGTATTAAGAAGCATAGGTAAATAGAGTAGTCTGTACGATTTATTTGAAGACGAACAAATAAATAAACAAGAAGAGGAATTTACGTATTCTCGTCAATCTAAGCAGCGTCCACACTTCTTTTAGCATTTTTACAGCATCACACACACATATGACGTATTTAATTGTTTATATTCATCTACTGCTTGCTGTTCTATTCATTCCAACCGACAGAATTGTTCAGAACTGTTTGAAAGCGTTTTTAGAACGCTGCAAACTACTCATGTGAGGGTGCCTATTGTCGACAGCCCCTTTTACTTCGGCAACCTTTCCACTTGAACTGCATGTTAATCAGCTGTTGGCAACTTAAAATCAGCCGCATTTTGAAGGGCGTATATTTAATTTAAAGCAAAATCTTGCATAACAGGATTGCTCAGTCGTAAAGATATAATCTGATTGAAGCTGATAGACTTGCCGAAAACAGTCAATGGATGACGAAGCCCTATGTATGCTTATTTGTGACTCTAAATTGTTTGTTGGGGCTGAAGAAGCTGGAGCACTTTGATTAAAATGAAATGTTATTTAAATTGAATTTGAAACAAATAAAGAGTTACAAACAATTTGTGACTCATTTCCAAATGCAACGGTAAAAATATAGAAAAGCAAATCATCTGTAGTAGAAACAATCAATTCTGTGTAAAAATCGAAAAGAGAGGTAAAGTGAGGGTTGTGCAGTTATGAATCTCATCTCGATTAGTAATCCACATTAATTCAAACTATCAAACACTCAAATTTCAAATAAGTTAGCAATGAGCTACAAAAAGCCCATTATGAATGCTTCACATTTTTTTTATCTTCTTACAACCTTGAGATGCTGACGTGGTCAAAATACGCCCATTCAAAATAACGTTTTAATATTTCATACGAAAATGAAAACACCATTACATTCAAACACTTTACCTTAATCGTAATCCAACTCTTCATATTTAGATAGCAACATGAATGCATTGCAACGGCAGGACACTGTCCAGCTCATTACCGAACGATATTAGTTCTTTCATATTTGAACAGCGATCTGCCTCCCCATTGAGTCCGTAAATGACCCTTTCCCGTGCAGTGACAGCTTTCTTTGCAGTTCTTTCGTTCGAATAACAGGAACTGCACAGAACCGGCCTAACCGTATTGAAAATGTCATCCTTCCGGACACCATGCAAGATTGAAGTGGGGCGCAAAAAAATATAACAGAACCGATTCTTTGTGCCTCCTTCCTAGCTCAATGGGACCTGACGGAGCTGCGCATAAAATTTACATGAATGGACAACGAGATGAAGATAAAACCGTTTTTCTGCCACTCTCATTAGTGTGTGCCTTCCCGATCCTGATAGGAGCCTAGCAGCAGAAGCAGCATATCGCGCTGACGGACGCCGTTTGACACGACTGGAACTTGTGATGGAGGCCTCGAGGACGTGTACGTGTGGGTGTGTGTGTATGTGTGTTTGAGTGCGGTGCGGACCAGCAACGTCAACGTCAACGGACGACGAGGACGATGATGATGTTGACCAGAATAGACAACACGGGATAAAGAGAGGCGATCTTCGGCGCTTTCTGCTGCTGCTCCAGAGCAGCGGCCGCTTGAGTAAACAGCACAAATAAGAAGGAAAATAAATTGAAATTTGTTTTCTGAATGAGTGAGAAGAGTCCTGGGTGAACGTGTTTGTCTTTGGGCCCATCAAGATATGGCCGGGCAGAGAAGATGAATTGGCTTTCGCGCCGTCCGTCGTCGGTCGTCGTCATCGTCTTTCGTCAGAGTGACGCATTATGGTTCCACATTGACGCTGATGAAAACAGTCCCGAAAAATGATGAAGCAAAGAGGCTCAGCCTTTCTTGTGCCTGCACCACCCGCACACACTGGTCGCGCGAATTCGTCATCCTTCAAAGCAGAGGAAAAGATAAAGGCACCACGCACCAGACGGTTACTTCCGAGAAGGACAGCGCTCGCAGCAAATTCTTCTTATCAGCAAACGCAGTGGCAATACGCAGCGAGAGATGGGTCTCCACCGCCGCCGGAACATCCGAGGGCAACTATTTGAGATTATTTTCTTATCAATGCACTCGCAGCTCAAAACTATAGTGGCACAATAGCGACGACGACGACGACGACTGTTGGCTGTTGAAGCGGCCTTGAGAGCCACAGTCCGCTGTTGTTGCGTTGGCCAAGGTTCGACCAACCGAGGGGATGGTTTTCGCTGACTTTATCATTTTAGCTGCCGCAGTTAGTGTCGCCCGGCCTGATGGCGGTCATTGCTGCTGCATAGCCGCCGCGCGGCAACAGGCTTATCAGTTCTTAGCGTGCTGCACGCGGTTGGCAAGTGCAACAGGCCGTTGTCGTCGCTGAACGACCAATGTTTGTGTTTGGTCAGCGGTTCTTGAGAAGCCGTTGGAAGATTACTGCTGCAGTGTGGGGAGAAATGATTTGGGCCTAACACTTTGTTTTAAACGAATGTCAATTGACATTTAATAGAACACAGCATTCATTAGTTGTACACTACTTAGCACTATTTAGAAAACAGACAATTTAGAATACACAGAGAATTGGTAGGGAAAATAACGTTTTCCGAAGTTTTACGAATTGGTTATCTGGTGCATTGAATAATATCAGATAGATGAAATGTGGAGTTATGGAACCCGGATCTATAAAACATAGTAGAAGTTCTGGAAATCGTATCATGCAACATGTCAAATCATACCAACTAGGTAGAATCAAGCCAATGAAGACTATTTGAGGTGTATGCGGTGACATTTGGCCAGTTCCGGGGTTCTTGAATTCGATTCCGTGAATTCCAAGATAGAGATTTTTTTATAACATTACAGTCAAGATTCCTACAGTAAGGTTAATAGGGACCACACAATAGGAACCGGCATTCACGAATACACGTAACATATGGGATTAGAGCTAATTGGGGACAAACACTTTTTGTAGGGTAATTTGAAGAGATAACTTCGTGGTGTCTTCTGAAAAGTTATTAAAAAGATAGATGACCTCCTTTTGGGACAATTTTGCATCCGGAAAGTCAGAAGAATCGTCCTCCGGAAGACCCGGAACATCCGTAAAAGTAGTCAAATCATGAAACTGAGCTCTTCTGATTTTTCGTTATCACTCATAGATGTCTCATCAGAACAAAATGGGAGTTGTGACCGGAAAATGGACCCTTGGGACCACGAGATGGTTCACCAGAAAGATCCGGAGCATTCATAACATTTATCAGTCCTTGAAACTGAGCTTAGAGGTTCGTTTTTTACGAAATCACTCATTGGCGTCTTATCAGAAAGAATTCGGAGTTATGACCAGAACCCTATACAATGTGTGCAATGGCCCCAAAGCCGTATTTAGGAAGACACAAATAATAGCGCCCAAACCATCGCTTTTAGGTTCATGGTATCTTGGGAAAAGTTTCTTCGTATTTTTTGGCCAATCTTTTTATGTAAGTGAAATTGGGGTGGTTCTTAAAATTGGTAAATTGAAAATACAAACTTTTTATTATTTAAGATAGACCAATGCAGTGTTATAGAAAATTATAGAACAATCAATTTGAAGCAATTATGCCCAAGACGTCAAATTTTTTTTATCTCTTATTGTTCATGAGTTATGATTATTTTAAACGAGCAGGTTAGGTGGCCTCTATAAAATCGGTTTTCTTTAAATATATGTTCAAACTTTTATTTATCGAAAAAACTTTCTCAATACTTTTAGAACTTTTTATGACGCATATTTTTGTTGATGAAGTTGATTTCTTCTTTATTTTAAAAGTCATGGCTAGTTTTTGCAAAAAAATATGACTTTTTTTTTAAATTAAATTAAATACTTTAAACAAAAACAAAAATTAAAGAAATACGATCTTCCAAATGGAATCAAAAGTTTTAAAATCGGTTTGCTCCATTTGGAGATATTGACAATTTATTAGAACCATACTATCGAATAAACTCTTTATTTACTTTCTAATCAACAAAGATAGAAACCTGGTTTCTTGAGCAAAAATATGGGGCATCAAAAGTACTTAATGTGTTCAGAAACAACGTTTTTACAAGAAATGAACTTATGAAAAGATATTAAAAAAAAAAATAGTGTAGTTGTATACAAGACACGACCGCAAGGTTGGCGTAGCCTACGTTAAGCTGTGTAGTGAAATTCTCGTGCATTTTTTATAAAAATTGATTTAAAATACAGTAGAAGTAACCTATGTAACAGTAATTAAATTTTAAAGTCAGAGCAGAAGCTCGTATACTGGTTATCTCACTTGTTAAATGTTTTGTTAGTTTGAATCATAGTTACGTGTCAAACGTATGCAGTTAAAAAGGTTGTTAATAATTAATGTGAATTTCCTACCTCGAGTTGAAGGATCTTCTCCAGCGTCCCAACCAGTAGATGGTGACGCATTACCTCTGACTGCTTTTTTGTTGGCCCGATGTAACCGAGCTCTCTCTGCAGTGGTCTTGGGTCGTTTCGGAGAAACGTGTGCCTGACGATCCTTCACGTGCTTCCGGTAATTAAGCACGTATTTTGCATTCAAACGTTGAGAAATAGCACTAATTCGCTGTTCCACAATTTCTCAATAACTGCTTATTTTACTTCCAAGAAGTTTTTCGTTATCAAACATGCACTTCTGAGACATAATGCGTGAATTGCAAGTAGTAGATAGAGTTATTTCTCTATTTTGCACAATATATGCATTTTCATCAACATCCGAAGTCCCTCCCCTTTTACATATTCTGCACAAAAAAATACTTTCCAAACCCAGCCCCTGACAGGACTTCCCGCCGTTTTTTTTTAATGGGGCGGAGTAGAAAATATATTTTGTGCAGAATATGTGAAAAAGGATGGACTTCAGATGTTAATATAAATGTTGCATATAAAGAGATACCCAGACATTTTTATTGATTATTTGGTTCTTTTTGCTGGTGAAAAAATTGACTTTTCATTTATTTTTCATGTCTCTTTAAAGGTTAGTTAAGAAGGGGGGTTTGTTTTACGAAAATTACATTTGTCGCGTTTCGTATTATAAAGGGACCCAAGAATGAAACAGTCCAATAACTCTTTTTGTAAAAAAAATTGTGGTTCTGAAAAGGACCAATTGGTTCGATCTTCACATATTTTACATCCTCTCCTCCCTCACTCCACTTCATCGCTGGTTGCCATCAAGGAGATCACGCTGTCCGCTGCTACTTTACCGCTGACTCCTGCTCTTCTACTGTCCGTCCGATGCCAAAAATGAGCAGATTCGCGAACAGCAGCATACGCTCGACTGCAATAATGCTCAGCAAAGGGAAATTCCACCTTTTCCTGTATTTGCTTCTGCTTCCTACGCCGTTCGAAACTATAATGAGCGGACTTTTTTTTTTACTTTAAATGATCTTTATTTTTTGTGTTTGTGTGGTTTACATGTATGAATTTTCAAGTGACGCAGATGCGTCTTTTCAACTTTAGTACATTTGACATTTTAATTATTAATTACAGTTCCTAGCGGGATTGGTTTGTTTTAAATTGAAAAAGGAAACTACTTATTACTACTATTTACAACTACAACTAACCTACAACTACTATATACAAATTGCTTATCAAAGCATGTTCTGATAAATTACATTTTTGTGCAAATTTAGTGTTAATTTCGTTAATTCTCGAAAAGACGATCAAGAACCATCCTCAGCACTCTATTTTGAGCGACCTGAATTTTGTTCCTGTGAGTCTGTGCACATGATTCCCACACCGGAGCTGCGTAGAGGATCGAAGGTGCTATGATTTGTTTGTAGACGGCCAGTTTGTTCACCCTTGAGAGGCGGGATCTGCGGCAAATCAGCGGATACATACACCTAACCAAGGCGGAACACTTGATTACAGTTTTCTCTACATGCGAACGGAAGAGGAGCTTTTGATCGAACAACATCCCGAGATAGGTAACTTCGGCAGACCACTCAACCCTTGTGCCATCCATAATTACAGCACAAGATGGAGCCGGTTTTAGTTTGGGCGATTGCCGATGGAGGAACATTATCGCTCGTGTTTTGGAGGGATTGATTTTAATTTTCCACGTGGTGGCATAATCAGCAAAGGCGTTAAGGCATCGTTGAAGTTTGTTCGTTATTTCGCGAGGCATCCTTCCTTTGACGGCTATTGCTTTTCAAGCACGATCTTTTGCTAGAAGAACCATCATACAAGCTTAAGAAGAATCCTGGGAGACTTTCTGCGAGTCTTTTAATCCTAATACACTTTCGGAAACGCTATTGAATAATTTTCGTCGTCTTAATGGTCAAAGGAAAACTATTCAAAGAGGGCTCAAAATCGATGGAAAATACGTTATAAACCCATCTGAAATTGCCGAACACTTCGTCGATTTTTTCCAGGCATCATCGGCCTCGAAAGACAGTCAACTTCCAAACACCTCAACGGACGGGCCGGAAGCCGAGATGACCTTGACAGCAGAAGAAAATTCAGTTTTGAATTGTGACTTCTCTATTCATGAGCTTTTCCATGCTATTGACATAGGGGGGGGGGGGGGGGCACTCAACCGGAAATGATGATGATGATTCGTCGTCTCCCATTTGCTGCTTAACTAACAATGCTCAAAAGTTACAACGCTGTTTGGTCTGAAGGAAGATTTCCTGAGTGTTGGAAAGAAGGAATGGTTGTGCCTATTCCGAAACCCGGTGCAAATCACCAAACCAGCAGAAGGATACCGCCCTATAACCCTCCTTAGCTGTATCGGAAAAATCTACGAGCGTATGATTAACCACAGGCTCATGAGCTTTCTAGAGGAGCACAACATTCTGAACCCAAACCAGCATGCATTTCGGGCTGGTAAAGGCACTTCTTCCTACTTCTGTGATCTTAAAGAAATCATCGAGGACATCAAAACTACCGGTTCTCACGCCGAGTTTGCTATACTTTACATCCAAAAAGCATACAACCAAACCTGGAGGCCAAATATCCTTAAACAAATTGGTGAGCTCAACATTGGACACCGAATGCGAAACTGCATCACTAACTTCCTCGATAATCGTCGCTTTCGCGTTAGTTACGGAGGATCTTCATCAACTGAACGAATCCAGGAGAATGGAGTTCCCCAAGGATCTGTCCTCGCTGTAATACTGTTCCTGCTGGCCATTAATCCAATGTTTGACGCTGTTTCCAACAACGTCCGCGTCCTCGTCTACGCCGACGATATCGTTTTAGTGGCTACGTCAAAGCATCTCCCCAGGGTCCGAAATGCTCTTAAAAATGCAGTTGACTCTATCAATGCTTGGGCTAAAAGTGTCCGCTTCTCATTGTCTGCTCCAAAATCTTGCATTATACACATATGTAGGAGAAAAAGGCATCGATGGCGCAACTCTCGCAAGGACATCAAAATCGGCGATGAAACCATTCCGGAAGTCAACCTTGCACGATTCCTTGGCGTCTGGATCAATCGTAAGGGAGATTTTTGGCCCACGCAGGGAAAACAAAGATGGCTCTACCAAATCGGATACAATACATAAAAGTAATAGCACCAAAAGCCACTAGATCATCGTTGTGGAAGATCATGTGCATGTCCAAACTACTATATGGAATTGGACTGTTCGGTCTCAAGCTGTGCGACTCTTTTCAAACCACCTTCAATCAAATCGTTAGGATAACCTCGGGAGCAATACAGTCGTCACCAGTTACAAGCCTGGTTGTTGAAGCAGGGGAACTACCACTCAATTTGCGTATGACTGAAACACTCATACGCAGATATTGCCGAATAGCAGAGAAATAAAAGTTAGACCATCAAATTCAGCACTTCTCGACGAAACCTACATGCATATTCCTGACATTGCGAAGCTTCATCGTATTGCTAATCGACCGTGGCACAACGGAGGAATCAAAGCGGATTGGTCGATTAAGCAAGCATTTAAAAAAGGACAAAACATCAAAAACGCACAGATTATCGTTCGCGATCATCTCAATACCAAATACAGTAAACACGTGAAGTTGTATACTGATGGTTCTAAAAATAACGGTAAGGTAGGCTTGGGAGTAATTGGGCCGAATATAATATTGGCAGTCTCCCACCTCAGTGTAGCGTATTCTCCGCTGAGACAGTTACCTTAGCCTCTGCTGCTAACATCGCAACACACAACCCTACCATCATACTCTCTGTCCCCGCAAGCTGCATTTCAGCCCTAGATAGAGGGAAATCAAAACACCCATTCATTCAAACGATCGAAAATGAGGCGGCTTGCAAAGATATCACCTTTTGCTGGATCCCTGGACATTCCGGAATTACTGGAAATGAAGATGCTGATCGTGCTGCAGATCAGGGAAAGCTCGCCCGTTGAATTCCTGCATCCGATATCCTCTGGGTTAGAAAACTGTTACAAGAGAAATTTCAAGCCGCTTGGGACTTCCATCGTCCCACATTTCTCAAACGATGCAAGGCATCGACTGAAAAGTGGATGGATAGAAAAGATCGTCGCGAGCAACGCGTATTAACTAGACTAAGATAAGGTCATACTATACTAACTAAAGAGCACTTATTCAACAAAAATGTTTCAAAGTACTGTGACGTATGCAAAACCGAATTAACAATCGAGCATATCTTATTGCAGTGTGTAAAATACGATCTTATTCGCGAAGAAATAGGAATCAATAATAACCTAAGCGTTACATTAGGAAACGATTGGAACGAAGAATTGAAGGCTATAAAATTTCTGAAAAAATGTAAGCTATATGATAAGATATAATCGAGTTTTCTCCAAAGAGGCGAATAAACCCGTTGGTTTAAATCCTCTATAATAAACAAAAAAAAAATTGTCTAGACGAAAAAGAATCATTTTCTCCAACAATTTCCGTATACAGGACAGCATCGCGATGGGACGGTACGAGTTATAATCCGACGCGGGTTTACCGGGTTTTCGAATGGCTATAACTCTTACTTGCCTCCAGTCATCCGGAACAATGTTGTGCTCCAGAAATTGATTGAATAAGTTCAACAAGCGTCTCTTCGCGACGTCTGGGAGATTTTTAAGCAAGTTGAACTTGATTCTATCCATTCCTGGAGCTGAGTTGTTACATGAAAGGAGAGCAAGTGAGAATTCCACCATCGAAACGGGGAATCTATTTCGTTATTACTCGACGGACGATCACGAACGTTGCACACTGGGGACAAAATCGAAACAATGTGTTAAAATTCAATAACTTCGGTGCTCGCTGGAACAAGAGACTAAAAAATAGTCATTCTTATAGAAAAAAGTCTCAGGAATCGATTGGAGTGGGTTTCCTCTTGGGCACGATAGGGTAAGTTGGGGTTTTTCACAGTTTTGCCCTAAAATCTCCTATTTTGCATGATTTGAATGCTGTATCTCAAGATACCGATGATATAGACGGATGATTTCTTCGGCAAAGTTGATCAGGAGGTCAAGGACTGTTGGATTATGGACAGAACAATTCGGAATTCTTCCGCTAGGCGACACTAGTGTGCATTCGAAGTGAATATGTTTGCGCTGCTGTATCTCAAGATCCTGACTATTTAGACGGATGATTTCTGCGGCAAAGTTGATCAGGGGGTCAAGGATTGTTGGATGATGGACAGAACAATTCGGAATTCCTCCGCTAGGTGGTGCCAGTTAGCATTCGAAGTGAATATGTATCTCAAGATCCTGACTATTTAGACGGATGATTTCTTCGGCAAAGTTGATCAAGGGGTCAAGGATTGTTGGATGATGGACAGAACAATTCTGAATTCCTCCGCTAGGTGGCGCTAGTGTTTATTGAAAGTGAATATATTTATGCTGCTGTATCTCAAGATCCTGACTATTTACACGAATGATTTCTTCGGCAAAGTTGATCAGCGGTCAAGGAATGTTGGATGATGGGCAGAACAATTCGGAATTCCTCCGCTAGTTAGAGCTATCTATGATCTTCTCTGGCTATTACGTCCCAACTGTAACTTAACGCCTGCTCTCAACTTAGTGCTCTAGATGCACTTCCACAGTTGTTAATTGAAAGCTTGCCAAGCCTGTTCGATTTTTACATGTGTATATTGTGTGGCAAGTACAATAATATACTATGCCCAGGGAAGTCGAGAAATTTTCCAATCTGAAATACTAGACCAACCGGGATTCGAACCCAGCCACCTACAGCATGGTTTGCTTTATAATAGCAGGCCCCCTGATCTATGAATTTAATCAAACTAAAATGCAAGATGGTAGCCTAATTAACAAGTTTTGAGGACAATTTGGTGAACCTAGAACGTCTTAAACATATCGAATTCAAACGTAAATAATGTGCATGATATGTTTAAGCCTGTTTGGAGATGCTTTAATACAAAGGGCTTTGAATCTGTGAACCTGGATGAGAATTTGATCTGAACTCAAGGACAGTTTGGAGAACCGTTTACTTGACTTTGTGTCTAGGGCACTGTCGAAAGCACCTGCGGCTGTTGCGCAAGGTGTTCAAAACTGGATTGGTCAATTTAATCGGTGATGGTCACAAACCCACAGTAAGGATCGATTCTTTAAGAAGAATGCAGAGTGGCTTGAAAGCATATTCGAGGTAAGAAAATTCTTGGGCGTGCTTAATTTTAGAGAGTAGCATAAATTAACGAATAAACGTTGTTAATACGATACCGTCGAACATTAAAAAATTAACAGTTCGGAAAAAATTTTACCTGTTGAGCGAAGTGCTAAATTAAAAAAAAAAAAAACAACGGATTCCAAACCAATTTAAAATGAACTTGAATGAAAATTAGTAAAAAGTGGAAATGTGTTAATGTAAAGCAAGACATACTACTGATGAAATCTGTTTTTGTTCATGTTACTAAATAATCAATAGCATCAACCGCGATTAAAAGAAGATTTGATATTTGTATGAATATTTTATAAAAAATCCTAAACAAAAACTACCGACTCCAAATTTTACGGAAAAATGCTTGAATATAATTCATCATCAATTATTTTATCAGGTCGAAGACCAACCCTCAGGATCCAGGCCTTCGAAAAATACGCGGGTTCAATCAAGGAAACCCAAAGATCCCTCGTCATAATCATCTCCTATTTCACCTCCTTTTGCCACTCCGGATTTGGATACCAGTTCCAACAGTCAGCGAAGACCGTCAACCCTAAAGCCTCGAGGTCGAAAGCGCAAGGAGAAGTTGACAAGATTTTCGAAATAAAGACGCAGTATCGGACTTTTCAAAGAACAAGGTCTTGATAACTTGCAGTATTCAGCCAAAATTGCTGCCATAAAGGCTGCTAATCCAGCAACTGCTCAAATCTTACAGCACTTGTTGAGCGGCGGTGAGGTTTGGGCAAAAGAGACCATCGAATCCGTTGACTCTGTTTGTGGAACATCTCTGTGTTTGGAGGAGTCATCTTTGGCGATAAAATCAAACTTGGGTTAAGTAAAACCAAATATGGAGAGCTGGCTCGATTCACTAAGAAGCATCTAATTAACGTATATATAAAAAAAACTTAGTAGAACAATTTTTTGTTTAAAATAGGTCAAGTTTCTAAATCTTTGATCAATTTTAGAGATGTGCATTGTTATTAGTCCCTTCATATTGTCCCATTTAGGTATTGCAATTTTGCAGCCCTGGAAAAAAGTAGCTGAATTTAGAAACGCCATAATTCCACCGTTCTCAACTCCAAACCGAGAAAAAGAATACTTATCATCAAGCGTTTCAATCCGTGATATGGTTATATGCGATTTGCAACGGATTTTACAGCTGGATGATGTAGCAGACAGGATTTCAAAGTTAAACCAGAAAGTGTTGACTTGTAAATTGCATGTCACGGCTGGTCCGGACTCTGCTACAGATTTTACGCACTACAACCAGACTAGCTTTTTAAAAGAGGATGATTCTCTTCTCTCCGAGCATTTTATGAGCCTGTTGTTAGTATCCGAAAGAGGAGAGGATATTTGGCGGAACCCGAAACTCCAGTCAGATTCGTTCTGCAGAATACGCTCATTAATTGGACTAAAGAGACCAACTCGCCAAGTCCATGTTTGAGCAGTTTTTTGCAGAGGTTGATTCCTTGAATTTGGATCACAAACATATTCATTTCAAATGCTCACTAGCGCCAGCTAGCGAGAGAATTCCGGATTGTTCCTTGACCTCCTTATCAACTTTGCCGAAGAAATCATCCGTCTAAAAAGTAAGGATCTTGAGAAACAGCAGGACAAACATATTGACTTCAAATGCTCACTAGCGTCACCTAGCGTGGGAATTCCGAATTGTTCGGTCCATCATCCAATAGTCATGGACCTCCTGATCAACTTTGCCGAAGAAATCATCCGTCTAAATAGTCAGGACCTTAAGATACAGCAGCGCAAACATATTCACTTCCAATGCTCACTAGTGTCGCCTAGCGGAAGAATTCTGAATTGTTCTGTCCATCATCCAACAGTCCTTGACCTCCTGATCAACTTTGCCGAAGAAATCATCCGTCTAAATATTCAGGGTCTTGAGATACAGCAGCACAAATATATTCACTTTCAATAATCACTAGCGTCACCTAGTGGAGGAATTCTGGATTGTTCTGTCTATCATCCAACAGTCCTTGACCTCCTGATCAACTTTGCCGAAGAAATCATCCGTCTAAATAGTCAGGATCTTGAGATACATATTTACTTCGAATGCTAACTGGCACCACCTAGCGGAGGAATTCCGAATTGTTCTGTCTATCATCCAACAGTCCTTGATCTTCTGATCAACTTTGCCGAAAAAATCATCCGTCTAAATAGTCAGGATCTTGAGATACAGCAGCACAAATATATTCACTTTCAATCATCACTAGCGCCGCCTAGCGAAATAATTCCGAATTGTTCTGTCCATCATCCAACAGTACTTGATCTCCTGATCAACTTTGCCGAAGAAATTATCCGTCTATATCATCGGTATCTTGAGATACAGCATTCAAATCATGCAAAATAGGAGATTTTAGGGCAAAACTGTGAAAAACCCCAACTTACCCTATCGTGTCCAAGATGAAACTCACTCCAATCGATTCCTGAGACTTTTTTCTATAAGAATGACTATTTTTTAGTCTCTTGTTCAAGCGAGCACCGAAGTTATTGAATTTTAACACATTGTTTCGATTTTGTCCCCAGTGTGCGTTGGTTTGAACCGACACCGAATCCGGCCAAACTTTCCGCGCAAAGCTGAATACCAAACTGTCTGAGTACTCCTTCATTAATCGATGATGACGCGTTTCGCATTCTCCTGCCGACATTCCAGAGCGTTCTCATGGAAGTCTCTCGTGACAAACCATCGACGAACCGACGCCAGTAACCGCGTTTTTTGGCTTTTATCAAGCTTTTAAAAGTTTTCTCGAGGTCAGTGTACCGCTCGAAGTCCCCGACCTTACCGTGTTTGCGGAAGCGTTTAAACGCGGTGGACTTCTCGCTTTTTTTGTCGGTGCAATCCTTATCCCACCACGGAGTGAGAGGTCGTTTGCGAACGGAACCACCCGGAAGGCGTTTCGTCTGTGCTTGAAGAGCGCAGTCAACGATAAGTCGCGATAAAAAGGAATACTCGTCCAGCGGAGGGAGTATCTCAACCGATTCAATACCACCGAGAAACGTGGCCGCAAATTTTTGCCAGTCGATGTTTTTCGTGAGGTCGTACGCGATGTCAACCGAGCGAGTGGAAGATGAACCATTGGTAATAGAAATTTTGATTGGCAAGTGGTCACTACCGTAGGGATCTTGAATTACTTTCCACGAGCAATCCAACGATAGTGAACTCGAACTGAGGGAGAGGTCTAATCTACTTTCTCTTGCTGGAGGTTTGGCCACTCGTGTTACTTCCCCAGTGTTTAGAATTGTCATATTGAAGTTATCGCAAAGGTCGTATATCAGGGTTGAGCGGTTGTCATCGTACAGTTCCCCCCAGCCTGTACCATAGGAGTTAAAAACTCCTAAAATCAACCGAGGCTCGGGTAAAGCTGAGCAGATATCTGAGAGACCTGGTCGAGAAATCGCAGTTCTTGGAGGAAGATATACTGAGGCAATACTGAGGCTTTTACCTCGAATATTTACCTGACATGCGACAACTTCAATGCCTGTCACGGAAGGCAGATCGATTCTATGGAAGGAATGGAGCTTATTAATCCCGAGAAGCACCCCTCCATTCGAATCTGCTCGATCAAGACGAATAATGTTAAAATCGTGGAAAGGGAGATCGGTGTCTGAAGAAAGCCATGTTTCATAAAGAGCAAACGCATCACAAAGTGAGTTGTATACTAAAAATTTGAATGTGTCAAGTTTCGATGTAAGACTTCTACAGTTCCACTGAAGAACAGAGATCACATTTATCCATCAAAGGATATGATCGATGCAAGCAAGGACCACCTAGAAAAAAGAGTTTTCATAAATGGAAGCACTAAATTAATAATGTTCCTAGTTGAGTCAGAGACGTTGAATATATTGAAGATGCTCTCTACAATTCCAGAGAACGTGAACATGGCATCATGTTCTTGCTGATTATTCAGCTGTTTTTCTGGCTGATAAACTGGGATATCTGGAGTTCTAGATGATCCCGGAAGTGGCGGAAAGTCTTTGTTAGAATTACAAGATTTAATCCCGGTGGTGAGGGTTTCGGTACATTTCCGCTACCTCTTAAATTTGTCAAGGTAGGTTGGGAGTCCATACGAGAGGTCTTACGGGGATTTTGAGTGACGTTTTTTTTAATCGCTCTCTCGTATTGCCTTTAAAGACAAAGGGACTACCATCACCAACCTCTGAGTCAGAGTATCGCGAGCAAGAAATTCCTCCAATCAATTTTCTCATTTTTATTATCTACTGAACAAACCAAATATTCCATGCGTCTTGTGTACGAAAATGCAAAATTTGGTGATCAGAAACGACGCGTTTCCGTGATGAGAAAAACTTGCTTCCCTAACAAAGTCGCTGAATATTGATGCCGAGCACGTTATCCTATATCAAATCTATGATCGTGTCTTGGGTACAACCTCATACTTTTTTTTATTTAAATTAAGAACCTTACTTTACAGTGCTTATTTTCCGTCCCAAATGTTGAATTTATTTGTAATCCTTACAATTGAAAATTACAATTCAATAATTTGTTTTTATTGTCGATAAGCCACCACTTTAATGCTTTAATGGAGTAAGTCGTTTCCCTCCAGAAAGACCACCAACGCAAACCAACAAAATGAACAGGTAGGTGTAAATTCTCCTCTACTCGATTGTGTTTTAGGTTTGCGAATGTACATTACAGTTCGCGAAAAAATGACCTTATAGGTTTTGTTTCAAAAATGGAGTTGAGGCCTTTTCGATTGCTGGTCTTGATGGGAGAACCAGAGGGACATGACTGAATCTATTTTCACTTGAACCTACCAAAACCTACCATGCACCATCGCCATATTGATGATTCTAGTGATAAACATTCACTAGAATCATCTTTTACCATAGACAAATGATCTATTTCGTGTTCTTTAAACATTTTGTTGCTACTAATTACTGCCGAAAAGTCATAAATCTGCTAAAAGGATATGATTCTTTAAGTTTAAGCCATAAATTGAGAGCAAGTAATAGTTTGTTGTCTTGAAGCTCTTCGAAAGAGTACTGTTTGCATTTCTAGGGCTCTTTGTCCATGCTCTGTCATGAAACTTCAACTTTCAAGCATTTTTACCAATACCTAAAAAATCAACCCAAACAATTCATAATAACTTGGCTACAAAACCGTTTATTGTTGTGTTAGTCGTATTAGAAGCTATAAAACAGCTTCTTCCATCGAATTGAGTATTCAAAATAGATGGGAATGTCTTCACAAGGTCTTGGGACTGCAAAAAAAAAGTCGACGAAGGGAAACTGTCCATGTTACTTAGGACCTAATCCATGGTTCGGCATGAAATCGCAACAAATTATCCCCAGGTACTTATTCCACACACACCCAATTTCCCTATACAATAGTTGACTTCAATTTTGAAATTTTTACCCATCAAATTTCAAATTATCCCGGGTGATGAATTCACAAAGACGCTCATCCGATTCCATGCTTCGACCCGGTGATTGAATTAATTCCACTTCAACCGATAGCAAGCAGCGAAATCATCGCCATCTGCACAGGCTTCCATCACTCCACTGAGATCCAAACCCTACTCTACTCCCCCCTCCCTCTCTCTCTTCCCGTCCCCCTCCCCGTTATTGCCAAATTCCCGGCATCTTTTCCACGAAAGCAGAAAATCGTTACAGGAGCTGAAAAACCATCACAAACTAAATCACTTAAAAATGTTGCTCCTGACAGGTTAGCTCCAGGACCGCTGCTGGCAGTCTCCGTTAGATCCAAGGCACCGAGCACAGCTTCATAACTAGCCAGTCCAGTTGTTTAAACTTTCGATTCAGTCTGTCTCTTTCCAACGCGCGCCTTCTTTCATCAAGAGCCCCAGCGATAGCTAAGAGAAAAGGCAGCCCAGTCTCCGTCGTCGTCGTCGTCGTCGTTGGACCTGGTCAAGGCAGCACAGAAAAGTAGAAATACTAGCTGGTGGTGGTTGGTGGGGGTGGTGTGCCCACTCTCGAGCCGTTACCGGTGTCCAAGTGGGTGGTAGGCAGTCCCGGAGAAAACTTCTCGTTTCGCTTGACCGTTCTGATGTGGTCAGAGAAATGTGGAAAATAATAAGAAAGAAAGGTCCTCTTTCTCGCATCATCTCGGACTAGTAGTAGTCCTTTCCCTCAGGAGGATATAGGCAAGCGAGTGCCTTCTGTGTGTACCTTGTACACCATCTCGGAGATGTGTGTGGATATACCTTCATTTATGTAAATTGCAGAAAAGAGCCAAAGCTCTGCTCTTCTGCTCGGCTTGATTTGACTCCGGTCCGGTTCGAACCTGAGCAGGCAAGCATGGCAAGTGGGGGTGGGAGGGGAAGGAGTGTCCTGTGTGATGGTCATCCATGGCCAGCTGGGGTTCGCGTTGGGAGTTCTTGAACGGGAGATGAGCCAAGGTATATGGGGTGGATAATACTCGGTCAAGTTTGCTTACCAGCCACCGCTGCTGTAGGACTCTGCTTTTGGATTCCGGACGACTTGGCTGGACAACGACGACGACGACGACGACGACGACGACAGTGACACCAAAGAAAGCTAGTGGGATGAGACAGAACACTGGCTGTCGCTGTGCAGTTGTTAGATGCCATAAGCTCTCTCTATAACCAAAGACCAAGGCACTGGTTCGGCAAAGTAAAATACGAAATAGACCAAAACTTAAACCGCGCGTCACCCATTCTCAGCTCCAAGCATCCATTATTTCAACCATATAAAATATTCCTCTTGGTCATCATCGTCGTCGCTGCCGTGAAGAAGTGGAGCGGAGTTTTCCCCGCTCATACAAAAACCCCTTTGCCCCGCTTTCGCCATTACACACACACACACACATTACATAACCCGTCCACACAGAGCGTTTTGCTTTTTGTTTAACAAAATATTCAGCATCTCTTAGATGATGACGACGACGACAACGTCGACGATGGTCTCTAGCAGCGTATGTGAGCGTCCCGTTGCCGTCGTGGGTGGGTGGAAGATCCCGCAACAATGAGGTAGAGTACAGCCTAGCGATGTCCAGTGGATGCTTCCCCAAGAGTGGACCTTCGTCGTCTGGGCAGGGGGGTTAGATGTGATGTGCCTGTATGTAGAGGGTCCAATGAAAGTCCGATCGTTTGCATCGTCCTAAGACTTAGCTAGGGCGGGTGAATTTTCCGGGGTTTGAATGAATGCCAAATGCTATAACCTAATGAGGATCTCGGTCTTGGGCTAGATTTCGTATGCAAGCCTAGCACTGCCTATTTAGTGAATCCTTAACCAAGTGATTCACAATCCGGTAGGCATTGTGTAAAAGATCAACTTGTCCTAATATAATAAAATCTACCACCAACAACAATACAGCCAGTTCTTGAAAGCATCCTGGAAAATGATGGAAGTCATGGACCTCACATCAAAGATGCGTCACACATACAAAAACGGCTAGGCCTACTGTGCAGCATTTAAGGGGCAAGATGATGCAGAAAACAACGATACTACCGCACGTTCCATCTGCTTTATCTGCCACGGGTTTGCAGGATATTTCTAATCAAAAATTTAGCACAGTTGGCATAGATGGTTCCTTCAATCAAAGTCCCCTTAACTTCAACGCAGTTTTCCAAAGTTGTATAAGGTTCCCAATTGTGTGAAGTTTTCCCGATTTTTTACAAAGCATCCTGAATTTCTTCTAAGTTATCTGAAGTTGTACGAAGTTTCCTGAAATTATATTCAAATTCCTGGATTTCTATGTTATCCCCAGAAAATCAAAATCCCTGTAGAACTTCCGCAACGTACCCCGAATTCTTTAAAAAATTTCTACATTTTTCATGAGTTTGCTTATTTTCAAAAATGTTCTGCAAAGTTCTCAGAACTTCTTCAAAAAATCTCTAAAGTTTTATGAAGCTCATTGAGCTCCCACAAAGTTTGCTGAGCTTTGACAAAGTTAGCTGACATACTTTAAAATTGGCTGCACTTCTGGGATGCTTCCAGATTTTCTACTTAGTTCAATGAATGTTAAAGCAGTTTTTGAAAGTTATACGATGTTCCTAGAAGGTCTTTGAAGTTACGTGAAATTCGTCAACGTTTCCTTTGCTTTTAAGAAATTCTCTGAGTTTCTACAAAATGATGCTATCTTAATTTTCAAGCATTGGTCTTCCTTTCTAAGAAGGTCCTTGAGTTTTTGGGAAGACTCGTTTTTATAAATCTAAAATAATTAACATCTTCTCCCGTCGATTTTTTTAAAAAATAGTGGTTGAGACATGTGAAAACATCTCGTTGGGCTTGTCATGGGGTGACCCATTTACCCATTTATGGGTAAAATATCACCCTTTTTCAATAAAAGTGGATCTACTCATTAAACAGTAATAAATTTTTCCATTTTACCACTAATGGTTAGATCCCCTTTTATTGAAAAAGGGTGAAATTTTAACCAATAAGTGGGTATGTGATTCTTACCGTGCACTGTTGACAATAAGTTGAAATATCTCTTTCTCTTTTACGCTTCCCTTATGGAATGTGAGGAGGGCATCGTAAAAGTGAAAGAGTTAGACAGAGTGGCGCAAAACTAAGAGTTTGCCTCCCATTAAAAACATACTGAGGACGACTCTGATCGTATTTAATGCAAAATGTTAACCTTTATACGATGTGTCATTTTTGAATCGCACAAGCTAACTTACTTACTTTTGCTGGTCTGACGACCCTCAGGATTCGACCTGCATAACAATGTTGCGCTAGCTAGCTCGATCCCTAGCTGCTTGTCTCCAATTCCTCGAGCATCTCACACTTCCTAGGTTGGAAAGAATGCGATTACATCCCAAGAAATTCAAAGACTTACAGTTCCATGTTCCGAGTTTCCAATCGCTAGTCCGTATTCGTTGCCTGGTCTATGCCGATTGTTCCGGTCCGTATTGGCTTGTAGGGTTTGCACCAACCTGTTTCACCGGAGGACCATCGTGCACAACTCTGTTTAGAGTCCCAAGCTGACACTAGGACGGTGATCAGCCGATCCTAACATGGAGAACAGACGCCATTTTGAGCCGTCCCTACCATAGATAACAGACGCTCGGTTAGGCTACGCCCTCCGGAGAGAGAAGCCCTCCCTCCCTTTCCCTGTCAGCATTCGACCAAGTCGGCACCGCGGGGAGGTAGGGTTAGTAGTTACTGGACAATAGGCTAAGGACCACATTGGGGTCTCTTTTATACCTGCAGATAGGCGGGGTATCAATGGTACGCCTTGTCTAGCCACTTACCAGCCGAATCGCACAAAAGTATACATTATATCGTATGAACTCGTAATACATATCAAACTGGATTTTGCTTACTGGAAATGCTTACTTATTAATTTTAAATTTTCACTTAAAAGGCCTTCACTTTTGTAGGTTTACGATAAATTTTGCATTATTTAAAGTCAAGATTCCTATAGTACAGATTCATTCTTGAAAAATTCATACAGTAAATATGGTTGCCACTGGATTCCATTAAACGGTCGATCCGGCATTAAAGAGTACACGTAGCATATGGGATTTGAGCTATTTGGGGCCAAACACTGATTGTACAACAATTTGAAGATATAACTTCCTGATGTCTTTGAAAAAGTTGTTAATCAAGTGATGCCCACCTTTTGGGAACATTCAGTTTCCTGTAGGTCACAAGTCTGGTCACTAGCGTGCACAGGAATCTTCTTAAGGAGGAGCATTTTTTCTATGGTGCATTTAAGGTTCAATTAACTTTGATGCATTTTCGAAAAATTCAAAAGCAGTTTTTTTCGACGCATTCTTTCAGATTGCTAAAAGCTCGCGTCATTTTGTGTAGAATAGCAGAAGGAATCGCATAGTGCG
This sequence comes from Ochlerotatus camptorhynchus, assembly GCF_037179485.1. Classification (NCBI taxonomy): domain Eukaryota; kingdom Metazoa; phylum Arthropoda; class Insecta; order Diptera; family Culicidae; genus Ochlerotatus; species Ochlerotatus camptorhynchus. The sequence continues at coordinate 2,027,777 of NW_027040660.1, forward strand.
AGCATTTTGCAATCTGGACTAATGCGTCGAAAAAAACTGCTCTTGAATTTTTCGAAAAAGCATCAAAGTAAATTGAACCTTAATCTGGGGATGGGGAATACTCCAAATGCGTGGTGGATGCTGCTGTCCACCCACCACTGTTTCCCTAGTGTTCAATTTAGCTAATTTTATTTTTTTTTGCTCTGGTAGCGGTTCATCTTCTGCAATGCAAACTGTTTTCAGACAGCCAATGGAATTGGCAATTTAATCTCATCGACGATGTCGACGATGATCGGTTCGTCAAATGGTTGCAATAGTAGGGCTTTAACCGAAATGATACTTAGACTAATTCTTAGTAAGACAACAATAGACCAAGGTTATTTTTAGAACTCCTCTTGACTTTTACTCAGAACACCTTGGAACTGAAATTCCTCTAAAGTTTCAGAAGAATTTCCTCTGTATTCTCCAGAAATTATTTCCAGAATGCGCTTGAAATTATCCTCGGAATTCCCTTGAAATTTTGCTCGATATCCCTTTGGAATTTCATTCAAAATTTGATTCTCTCGGTATTATTATCGAAATTATCTTGGACCTATCTGCATACCCTTGAGGTTCTTCTCGGAAGTCAAGTTTAAGTTGTTCGTCCATTCACCAAAACGTTGTAGTTTTTCTACCAGAAATGTTCAATAAAGCTTGCCCCTCCATTCACCAGAACTGTGCAATTTTTACATCAGGAATTTTCAATTCAGCTGGCCCCTCCATGCCACAGATTTTTGCAAATCTTACACCAGAAATGTTCAATACAAACTTGTCCCCAGGTAATTCTACACCAGAAAATTTCAATTGACTAGAACGATGCAAATTTTCCACCGTTAATGTTCAATAAAAATTGCTTCTCCAATCTTCTGATTGATGCACATTTCCTTATTTTTTTCATTTTCCACCAGACATTTTCAATATAGATTGCTTCTCCTATCATCAGAATGTTGCAGGTTTGCCACCAAATAAACCTTGCCCCTATTTTCAGATTTTTCATCATAAACTTTCAGTAAAGCAGCTTCCCTCCAATCATCAGAATGGTGCAGATTTTCCAACCAGATATTATTATTGAAATTTGTTTCTCTATTCAGCAGAAGGATGCAAAATAAAAACCAAACATTTTTCAGAACAGCGTTTCCAGAACTTTGCAGATTTTACACCAGAAATTAACAATATAGCTTAATTTTAAATAAAGCCTGTGCCTTCATTTACCGACCAGTGCAAGTTTTCCACCAGACATTTTCTGTTCATTTCATTCATCAGAGCGATTCAAATTTTGCATCATAAATTTTCAGTAAAGCATGCTCTTCCATTCACCACAACGGTGCACCAAAAATTGTCAGTGAAGTTTGTTTCACCATTGGCGTGATTCAATTTTTCCACCAGAGTTATTCATTTTGATTAGTTCCTCCATGTACCACCTTGATGATGTTTTTACACCAGAAATATTCAATAAAAAGCTATTTCTTCGATTTACCATCATGAAGGTGAATTTTTTTAACCTTTAATTTACCCTCTTCTTTTAACCCTCTACGAACCACCTTGAAAAAAAAAATTACACCAGAAATTTTTTGTATGCACCACTCCACTGTGGTGCAATTTTTTGACCAAAAAATTTCATTGAAGTTTGTCGATTCATGCACCTTTGGGGTGCTATTTTCAGGCACCATCTCAAAGGTATTCAGTGCTCTTATATTATGACATAAAGTTATTTTACCTTCAAATCAAATTATCAAGAAATCAAGTTATTTTATATAATAATTTTGTAAATGTGGAAATAAAAATCTCATTTATAAAAGGTGGGGCAATTGGCCCACCTTGCCCCACCCTGTGCACGCCAGAGAGTCTTATCCTGTGGATGACTGTTGGGACTACGGGATGGTCCACCAAAAGAGCCGGAACATCCGTAAAAGTGGTCAACTCATGACACTGATCCTAGAGCTCGGCGGTAATTTTTCAAAACCACTCATAGATATCTTATCAGAATGAATTCGAAGTTGTGACCAGAATATGGACTCTGGGGACTACGTGATGGTTCTCCGAACAATCTGGAACATCCGTAAAATTGGTCAATTCATGAAGTGGTCTTAGAGCTCCGCGGTTTTCCGAAACCACTCATAGACGTCTTATGTGACCGAAATTTGGACTAAAACGACTACAGTATGGTCCACTGAAAGATACGGAACATGCGTAAAAGTGGTCAATTTATAAAGCTGGTCCTAGAGCTCCATGCAATTTTCAAAACCGCTCATAGAGGTCTTAACAGAATCAATAATCAGAATGAATTCGAAGTTGTGACCGGAAAATGGACGAAGGGAACCACTGGATGGTCCACCGGAAGATCCAAAATATCTGTAAAAGTGGTTAATTCTGATAAAACTGATCCTAGAACTCCACAATTTTTTTTTTCAAATCCACGCATAGACGCCTTATCAGAATCAATTCTGAGTTATGACCGGAATATGGACCCTGGAGATCATGGAATGAACCTCTGGATGATCTGGAACATCCGTAAAAGTAGTCAATTCATGAAACTGATTCTAGAACTCAGCGATTTTTTATGGAAGGCTTATCAATATAAATTCGGAGATGTGAGCAGAAAATAGACAATGAAGTCCACGGCATGGTACTCCGAAAGATCCAGAACAACCGTAAAAGTGATCAATTCCTAAAACTGGACCTAGAGCTTCGCTTATTTTCGAAACCATTCATACACGTCTTATCACTATGAATTCGGAGCTGTGATCGGAAAATAGCGCCTTGGTACCACGTAATGGTCCTATGGAAGATCCGGAACAACCGAAAAAGTGGTCAACTCATGAAACTGATCCTAGAACTCCGCAATATTTTCAAAAACACTCGTAGACGTTTCATCAGAATTAATCAGGAGTTTTGACCGGAATATGAAAAAAAATAATCACGCTAAGGTAACCTTTTTGATTGTTTTACTGTTCAAAAAGGTGCACAAGATGGATTAATTTATAACGTAGAAATGAATAACTGTTACCTACAAATTAAATAATTACTTTTTTGATCTACGAGGCAGCCTGTTTTTAAAATTTTGTGCATGGAGAAGTACCCATCTCTTCATAGTGTGGGCTTATGAATAGGATTATTTTTTTTTATGGTCACCTTAATACTCTTCCGTCATTCGTGACTCGTCCGGGGCTGAGATTTTAACTCGTTACTTTAGCATAAAAGGTATGGATGTTAACCAAATCCATTCCCATATTCGTGAACGGTTGCTTTTGTTTTGGCGGTTTCGGATAAACCGTTGAGTTCTAGGATCAGTTCTGAAATGTTCTGGATCTTCTAGTGGACCATACCATGGTCCTCTGCGTCCATATTCCGGATACAACTCCGAATTCGTTCTTATAAGACGTCTATGAGTGGTTTCGAAAAAAACATGTGGAGGCCGAATATCAGTTTTATGATTTGACCACTTCTACGGATGTTCCGCATCCTCCGGAGGACCATTACGTGGTCTCCAGGGTCCAACTTACGGTCGCAACTCTGAATTCGTTCTTATAAGACGTCAATGAGTGGTTTCGACAAATCCGCAGATTTCTAGGATCAGTTTCATGAATTGACCACTTTTATGGAGGTTCCGGACCTTGTGCATCGATATTAGGATCACAACTCCAAATTCATTCAGATAAATCGTCTATGAGTACTTTCGAAAAAAAAACACGGAACTCTTGGATCCTTTGATTTGTTTTCCGTCGATCTTGTTTTTCGTGCTGAGCACCAATGCTACCGACGCCGACTGGGATTGAACCCAGGCCTGCTGGGGTGAGAGGTAAGAACTCTAGGATCAGTTTCATAAATTGACCACTTTTGCTGATGTTTCGGATCTTACGGAGGATCACCCCGTGGTACCATGTGTTCATAGTTGGGTCGCAACTCCGAATTAATTCTGATAAGACGTCTATGAGTGGTTTCGAAAAAAAAATGGAGCTTTAGGATCAGTTTAAAGAACTGATTCCTTTTACCATTGTTTTGGATCTTCCGCTGGACCATAACCTGGTCCCTGAGATCCATATTCCGGTCACAACTCCTAATTCCATCTGATAAGACTTCTATGAGTAGTTTCGTGAAAACCACAGAGTTCTAGGATCAGTTTCATGAATGTTGCGGGTCTTCCTGAGGACCGAACTTGTGACTTTCCGGATGCCAAATTTTTCCAAGAGTTGGCCTTCTTTTTTCTTCTTTCCTTTATTTAACGTCAGTCTCTGTACCGCAATCTAAATAGTCCCAATCACAGACGGACATCGATTGCCATCCATTGACGGCAATCGAATGTGCAAGGAAGGCAGCTTTCACACCTGCGTAGGATATCGCACCCATTCAGCACACATGGGCCGGGACCTATGGATTTAATTCCTTCCGAAGGAAGACGTGACCAGAGATTTTCATGCCTCAGAAAAATCCCACTGACCTCGGCTGGGATTGAACATAGACCCATTAGGGTGAGAGAGCAGTCACACTTACCACTACACCACCGGCGCCGGCAAGAGTTGGTCAAGTGTCTTGTTAATAACTTTTCAGAAGGCACCACATATTGATCTCTTCAAATTACTCTACAATCAGAGTTTGTATCTAATTCGCTCTAATTCCATATGGTACGTGTATTCGTTAATGCCGGCTCCCATAGTATGGTCCCTATTAACCATGTCCATACGATGTGTTTATATATATATATACAGGAACAAAACAACCAATGTTTGTGAAATACTGAGAACCACTATATCGTTTTGCTATGGAATGGCTGTATGTGTAGCTACATATAATCAAAAACAACTTTGATCTACATGCATTCTGGTTGTCTGGGTATCTGAAATGCTGAAAAGATTAAGAATGCGAGATTAGAGAGTTGGCGAGCTTAAGACCTGAAGGAATAGAGAACTGGACAACTAGAAAGCTAAATAGCTGAAGAGCTAGCAAGGAGGAGAGCTTAAGAGATGAATATTTAGACTACTGAAGACCTGAAGATTTTCAGAGCTGGAAGGGTGAATAGCTGGAAAACGGATGAGTTGAAGAAGTATATAGCTGGAAACCAGCAAAGCTGCTAAAGACCTGAAAAGCTGGAAAAATTGAGAGCTTTAGATCTAAAAAGTTAGAACTAGAGTGCTCAAGAAAAAATGTGGGTTTTATGAAGGCTCTGTATTATTTAGACTCGTAGAATGCTTTAAAACCATGATAAAACTTGCACTGTTAATTCGGTGCTCATCAACCAAATACGACAAAGCATCGTGTCCTGGCTGGCTGTTGCTGCGGATATTTGGATTGTCCAGATACCCATTTCAAGCTTCAGTTGGCTACGGTGGCTCTTATTTTCCATCTTCTTCTTATTCGCATTTCAAGCTTATTGCGTGCTCTCAACTTTGTGTTCTATCTAAATGCACTTCCACAGTTATTAATTGAGAGCTTTCGATGCCAATATCAGTGCATGAATTGGTATATTGTGTGGCAAGCACAATGATACTCTATGCTAATGGGGTGTTTACATCTGTGCGGATTTGCTAACGCTAGTGTACTAGCCAACTAGCACGAATTTAAGTTGCACCTGAAATCTCATGCTGGTTGACGCTGATGCCCTGTTTACATTATGCTGGTGAGCTTTTTTGCTAGCAGCTAACTCATTAGCGCTAGTGAAAAAGCATAAGTGTAAACACTCCATTAGGGAAGTCGAGAAAATTTCCAACCCGAAAGATTCCCTCGACCGGACCGAGAATCGAACCCATCGCCTCCGGTTTGGTAATACCATAGAGGTAACTCTAAGACCAGAAGGTCCCGAAATAACGTGTTCCACTTTTTGGCTCAGCTCTGGTACTCTCTTCGGTTCCAAGCTAATCGATTCACCCCTCGAAACATTGGAAAAACCAATAACCCCTCATTTTGTCTGTCAAACTTGCATAGCGAATCAAAACAAACATTGCGTAGTACTAGAATTTAGAATGGAGTACGTTAATCGTTTGCTTGGGACCAATAGGCTAGTCAAGTAGTGAGTCAATTTAAATCGTTAGTTTCGTATTGATTGTTGGTAATACCGTGCCTTTACTGACTAGGCTATGAGGCCCCTTCTCTTCTTTTCCTTCTACCCCTGAATAGATAGTGTGAATAAAGGCGTCTACTTATGTGATGTTTTGCTGTACCTATTGTGGACATTAGTAAATCCTTTTCTTTAAACTTGTTCAGGACGCATTGTCTTGCCTCAAAAAATATTCTTTTTAAGCTCACACACACACACATATATAAATATTTAGATCAGAATAGCTGGAAAATTAAATAGCTAGAGGGTAACAAACCCGGCGTAGTGGTTAGTATCCATACCTCTCACGATAAAGGTCACAAGAGCAAATCTCATCCCCGGATAAGTCAAGCATGACATAAAATGTGTTAAATTTACTATAATACAAAACAGAGCTGGTGAACTGAAAATTTGAAAGCTAGCCAACTAGAAAGCTGAAGAGCTGGAGATTTGAAAAGTTCAAGAAGAAAGAAGAAGCGTGCGTGAACTGTGATTCCAACCACCTGGGCAGCGAAAGGATATGTTCCAAGCGAGCGGCCTTCATCCAGATCCGACAACAGACTTCCACGAGGATCCAACCTGGTCGACACCGCAATAATCGTGCTCCTATTGTCAACATGGACACGTTTCCAGTACTTCAGGCTCGTCATATGCCACTCACTGCCGCTGCGGCCCAGCCGAGCCATGGCTCTACTGCCCCGGGATTATCGTAAGCCCGTGCTGTGTCAGGTGAGTCAGAAGACAATTCTCCACTCACAATCGACGAACTAGTGATCCTCGTGACTGAGATGATCATAATCTAGCGCACCACCAAGACACTACCTGACCAGCTTCGTGCAATTATGACCCTTGTGCAAAAGTATGGACCGTGAAGCAATCAAAATAGTCAACTGGAACGCTTTCTCGCTCAAGAGCAAAATCATTGAGTTCGTTGATTTCCTCTATGAACATAGCATTGACATCGCTGTCATCACCGAAACACACCTAAAGCCGGAGATAAATGTTCACCTCCCCGATTTTCAGCTCGTAAGGCTAGACTGGACCAGCTTCTGTGGAGAAAGAGTGGCTATCGCATTAAGGAGAAATATTGGCTGTCGACTGCTACCGGGTTTCCAGCTGAAGATGATCGAAGCGATGGGTGTGGAAGTCTCAACTCTTGTTGGCTCTACTACCATCATTGCGGCCTACTGTCCCAAACAAGTCACCATCAGGGACGGATCGGCAGCAGACCTGCGAAGAGACATCATCAGACTAACTAGACGGCGTGAGAAGTGGTGTCTGGTGACTGGTGACCTGAACGTCAAACACCAGACTTGGGACAACAGTCGACGCAACCAAAACGGCACGATCCTGAACTACGACTTGCAAGAGGCTCACTACATCATATTAGCGCCGGACTTTCCCACCCGGTTGAGCCGGTCTGGCGTACTCCATCATCGACATCTTCGTCAGCAACATGGGAGTCAACATCTCGCAACCTGTGACCCACCAGGAGCTGATTTCAGACCACTATCCGGTGGTGGCCGAAGTGGGCTCATCCGTCAACCAATTTCAAGCTTCCCGACTCCACTGTCGACTACGGTGTCCTTCCGGAAACGCCCGAAGACGTTGACCGGTGTCTGCGTTCCATCGAGGAGGCGATATCCCGAGCCAGGAAACAACACGTGCCAGTATTCAGACAGGTGAGTAATACTCAGAACCTTGATAGAAATATCAAAAATCTCATTTGGTTCCGTAAATCCATTCGAAGGCAATACCAGCGTTCTGGATTACCTGTCTTGAAGACCCACTGTAATCGCCTAACAAAAACCATCCAAGCTAGGATGGTGAACTCCAGAAATCAGAACTTTTCCAACAGGATTCGCTCTCTCCCAGATTGTGCAAAACTCTTTTGGAAACTAACCAAAATCCTTAAAAATAAGCCAAGACCCATTCTACCACTGACCCCACTGAATAGTTTCAGCGACCCAGTGGTTCATCTGATAACTTCTGAAGAGAAGGCTGCCGCGATAGGTCAACACTTCGTCACCTTCTATAATCTCGGACAAAACATCGTCAGCCCTCACGAAGCTGAGATTGCTGTAAACACAACCAACCTCCATCAGATTCATAATATTTTCCCCGAGGAATCCGAGATTACGGCTGACGAACTGTTCGCCTATATCAAATCATCTAAAAACATGAAGGCCCCTGGTTTCGACAGTATCCTGAATCTGGAACTCAAACACTTGAGTTCCACAGTCTACAACCATCTGGCACTGATTTTTGATCTGTGTATACGACTTGGCTAGTTACTTCCCCTCGTACTGGAAGTCAGCTAAAGTCATACCCATCCGGAAACATGGGAAGGATCCGTCCTCTCCTTCAAGTTATCGAACAATCAGCCTTCTCTCAGGGTTATCAAAACTGTTCGAAAGAGCAGTCTATCACCGGCTCCTAACATGTGTCGAAGTAAACAACTTATTACTCGAGGAACAGTTTGGTTTTCGGAAAGGTCGTTCGACCGTCCACCAGCTGACTCGAGTGACAAACATTCTCAGACGGAACAAGTCTGTTTCGAAAACATCTGCCATGGCGTTGTTGGACGTTGAAAAAGCGTTCGACAATATCTGGCATGATGGCCTGGTGTTCAAATTGCAGCAGTACGGTCTTTCAATCTTCTAGTAAAGATAATAAATAACTATCTATCGGACAGGACGTTCCGAGTCTTTCTGAATGGCATCACATTGGATGCTTTCAACATTGGTGCCGGAGTTGCACAAGGAAGCATCCTTGGCTCCATTTTATTCAACCTGTTAACCTCCGATATGCCGGCTCTCCCTAATGGTGGATCGTTGCCTCTGTTCACAGATCACACATCCATCGTCTACAAGGGTAGGGTCATCGGAGCTCTGACTGCCAAACTTCAGAGAGGCCTGAATGTCCTGTCTGAATATTTCAACGGTTGGAAGATCTGTATCAACGCGGCATCTTTCCACACTCTAAATATCCCAGACTTGTTCCGTCGGAGAATAATAAGATCTGTCTGAATGGTACAGTGGTGGAATGGTCGACAGCGGTAGTCTACCTCGGCTTAACACTAGACAGCAAGCTTCTTTTCAGGGAGGACGTTGACAAAACGAAAACCAAGTGTTACACTCTGATATGATCCCTGTGTCCAATAATCAACAGAAGGTCTACCCTGTCCCTGAAAAATAAGCTTGCTGTCTACAAACAAATTATCCTTCCAGTAACAGAGTACGGTATGCCAATTTGGGAGAGTTGCGCCAAATGCCATCACCTCAAACTCCAAAGAAACCAGAACAAGATCCTTAGGATGATCCTAAACAGTCCCCCGCGAACTAGAAATTCTGAGATCCACCTCCTGGCTGGAATTCAGACATTAGAAGATCCAATGTGAAAGCGGAGAGAGGTCATATACCTAGTAACCGTTGCTCTGAAAAGTTTTAAGGATCATTATCTAAAAAGATGAAGCAGTAACTTGGACAGTGTTGAAACTCTGTCACTACTAGACTATGCCAAGCCCGGAAAGTCCAAGTGAATGAATGACTGCAATATGGATGCGATGAGTGATGTGAACTTTTGCCACTCATTTTGTTTCTAGCGATGAGGTTTGTAATGAGCCTACTAAATTTCCTTTAGACTGTATAAAGCTGATGTATGGCTTATATAGGACTTAAAACCAGTATATCACATTTTCAATGTCAAATAGCGAGGCTGAACTTGTTGATTACTTGGGGTAATTCATCTGAACGTCCTTGAAATCAAAAAGGGATCCTCTTCATCCTGGGATTTTTTAAAGTATTGACTGTCGTATATAAGTCATTGATCAACATTACGGGAATAATGCTGTTATAATATACGATCGTGGCTGATATTAAGCCTGTGCTATACATTTTACTTAATTTTGCCCCATTCCGGCACCACTTCACTCAATTTCGCCTGCCCTATCTCTTCTCTTAGCGCGCCCAAGTGAAAACCCTTATCGTGCCCAGTTTTCTCGGTTTTATTTAATGCTTCCTCCTCTGCATCTACACGGTCGGTCTCACGCGGTGTATGTTCGTGCACAGAACACAGAAAGTTGTACGGAGAAGGAGGAGGAGAAACGGGGCCGCCGGAGATGACCAACCAACCAACTATGGGCCACCACCCACATGGGGTCCCACTTTCGAGAAACCACAACCATTCGGAGCCTGCGTTCGCCTTGGAAAACAACGACGCAACACCGAGCACCCATTCCACAGCTCTTGGTGCGCGCATCAACCTTTCACCCAAAAGTCTCATTTCCTAACCAAAAAACGCCCACCCAAATCTAGCCGGAGAGCGAGGAGGCGCACACAAACACACTCCATCCGGCTCGACCTACGACGTACGGCCGGGATACATTTTCTTATTCACCCACCTACCACTATCCACGACCTGAATTATTTCGCTCGGACTGGACACGGTCGAAGGTACGTTGATGAGAACTATTCTGGGCGAATTAGGAATTCGCTGAGTTTCAAAGCTCGTCCACAGTCACCACCTAATGTTGCAAGGGAAAGAGTATAGCTTGGAAGGGAGTCACCCTTGCTGCTGCTGCTATTACAGCTTTGCAACAAAAGATGGGAAGGATTCAACGATTTGAAGACATACCGCAGGAGTAGCAGCAGTGTAGCAATCGGTGGTCGTCTTTATTCCAATTTCCATCCAACGGACATCGTCACAGAGTTGACTGTTTAGGATGATTTGTGTAAGTTTTTGGCGTTGTTGGCAGCTAATAGCATCTTGCAATCATTATGGGGCTTTGAGTCGTTTATCGTGCTTATTATTCAGAAATTCACTTGTGATCGTAGTCCGGATAAAAGTTCTGGTTAATTTGAAGTTGTTTACTGAGATTTTATTAAGATGATTCAAAACATCACTGGAATCTTCGTTTCTAAGATGTCAAAATTCATACCGACAGAACTGGGCAAATTTCAATCATTTGTGACTTCTTTCTATTATTTTTTTATCAATATTATTAAGCAATGTTCCCACCCGTTGCATCCTTCCATTCCAGATCGATCCAATCGGTAACCATGTCTGAGCTCGTCCTTGCCATCCAGAGATCAACCAATATTCTATCAGAACCTTTGCTCCTGGGAAGCCATTCCAATCGAAGGAGCTTGACTGCATCTTTACGCAAAAATTAGCATGCAACCTGGTGTGCACTTTCTTTGACCTTTCCTCCCTCGCACCTTCGACCGTCCTTCCCTCCACCCAGAACTGATCGAAATGTGTTCCGCAAAACACTCGCCTCCATCACGTTGTTGCTACGTAGGTACAGCACACATTTTCCGAGGTAGAGGGAAACCTCCCAGCAAAGCCCGTACTTTGGCACATTTTCGTATTATCGAAGGGAAAGATGTGAGTGCTTCCTTCCATCTGCCAGCATCTCAGTCTCACTTCCATCGACGATATGTGAGCGACTCAGAAACACTGGAGCATGTTCCTTAAGAACCAATCCCGCTCACACGGTATCCCTTTTTCTCAAAAATGCCAGCTCGGTGCTGCTACTACGAGAGTAGTGCATTTCGAGACCACATATTCCGACTTTCTCCTTCCCATAGAAGTACATTCCGCAGAATGGGAGCGAGTTTTCCACTTTCGTTATTAGGAAACTGAATCGGAGAAACGCACATGCAAACTGCTTACGATTCTTCAAGCCTTTTTCTCCGTCTGTTTTGCCCGTTGGTTTCACGTTTTTTTTCTGGTCCTACAAGAGGTAGGTACATGTCCATCCATCCATTTGGATGGAAACGAATCTCGTGTCCATCAAAAAGCTACGGTTCCAACCGGGGATTGGTCTGGACAGGTCGCTATCGTTTCCAGTAGAAAAGCAACTGCATGTCGAGAACTTTATTAGTACAGTCAGTAGTCAGTACACACTGCCACTGCCAAGCATGATCATGCTCGTGGCCGTGGGTTTGATTCCCGATCCGGTTCGATGTCAATCATAAAAGGTCTGTGATGGCGAAAGCATTACAAGCGTTAATTCTCCTGTTGCCAGTTCCCGTATGGGCTCGTGGATCATTCGGTAACAGGCGATAGGTTGACAAGAATGTTTGAAGCTCTGGTTGACTAGAGTCAACACAACGTCAACGAGGATGAAGAGCAAAATTGATCGATTGAATGTAGGAGACAAATAAATGTGCGATTCATAAATTGGCATAACCAATAGATGGAAGATTGTCTCATATATCCGATGGTCTTATTACTTTGTTTGATTTAATGATTGTTAGCTAGAAATCAGCGGTGGAAGTCAAAAGTGACAGTTACGTTATATCGAGGTTTACCTGTAATGAATTACTTAATGCTAAATTATAGGCAAATATCGATTTATAACCTCAAATATCTAAATTGGGTTAGTTCAATTATCACTCAGTTACTATTAATTTGGGGCCTCATAGCCTAGTCAGTACAGGCACGGCATTACCAAGCCGGAGACGGCAGGTTCGATTGCCGGTCCGGTCGAGGGAATCTTTCGAGTTAGAAATTTTCTCGACTTCCCTGGGCATAGAGTATCATTATGCTTGCCACACAATATACAAATTCATGCACTGGTATTGGCATCGAAAGCTCTCAATTAATAACTGTGAAAGTGCATTTCAAACACTAAGTTGAGAGCACGCAATAAGCTAATATGCACTTAGCAAAAAGCTTGAAATGCGAAAAAGAAGAACAAGAAGAACTACTACATTAAAATCATACTTAAAGTAAACTTACTAATGGGAATACAAGGAAATACTGTACACCGTTTGAAAATTTCATGTTAATTTCTACGAGATATAGCGCACATAAAATTAACGCTAGATTTGGCGAAGTAGATAAATGTTCTGAGGTCACTGGAATTGTAAGATCCACTTAAATTTAGCAAAAAACCGCTTACGACTAATGTTTACAATTATTTGTGGCTTTAAAGCGCTATCCTAAGAGCACCCGCACCAATGCGTTGCTAAAGCTATTTTGGCAACCTCCACCATAACGCAGTAACCGCACTGGGGATTGCTATTCAAGTGCGGGAAATAACAATCTGCCTCTCGGTGAAGAGCGGGTTGACAAATATTGCAGCGCGATTGCAACTGACCCAAGCCTATCTATGAAATGTTTGTTTTGTTTTTCATTTGAACGTTGTGATACATGAATGAATTTGGATGTGGGACAAAAATGTGGACGCAAGGAACAGCAAAGAATTCTTATGGAAGACACAGAACATCCATAAATGTGGAAAAAGGATGGTAAAAAAGGATCTAGATTTTTTTAATCCACTTGTTGTTATGCTAAATGAATGAATTTGGATTTGAAACCAGTATGTGCACTCTGGTGGCCATCGAACGGTTCTTCGAAAGATCTGGAACATCCGTAAAGGGGACCAATTTATAGAAAAGATCCTAGAGCTTCATATTTTTTAAAAACTTTTTTTGATGCTACATTAATGAATTTGGATCTGGGACCAGTATCCAATCTCTGCTGACCAAAATTTGGTCTTTCGGGAGGTCCGGACCATGCATAAAAGTGATCAATGCATAGAAAAGATCCAAGAGCTTCACGATTCAATTATTCTGAAGCTACATGTAGGATCTAGAACTAGCATATGCAATCAGGTAGCGGTGTGGTTCTGTGAAAGATTTTGAACATCCACAAAAGTAGACAATTGGCTAAAAATCCTAGTTTTACTTGGACTTCCGTGAGGTTTTGAATCTTTCCTGAAGTTCATTAATTTTTCTATTGTTCCGGAAATTTTATCATATTTATAAAATTTCCTGAAGACATCGTATTGTTTCTGGAGCATTACAAAATTCATGAAATTCTTGAAATATCCCATAGTTCATTTGAATTCCTTGAAATATCCTGCAATTTTCTTTAAATAAATGAAACTGATATGAAGCTCTCTAATCATCTACAAAGTTCCAAAAACTTTCCAAATTATAACGAAATTACAAAAAAAAACTATAAACTTCTCTGAAGGTCTTTAAACGTTCTTGAAGATTTCTGAACATCTTAAAAGATCTCGTGATTTTCTTTAAGCATTGAAAACCATGGAACTTCATCTCACATTTTCCTGATGTTCATGTAACATCTGTTATGTTTCTGAAATTTAAGTAAAGGTCTTGGTACTTTGATGAAGTTTCGGAAATTCCCTGAGTTTCTTGGAACTACTTAAACATTCTTCAATTTCCTTGAAATTAGTTGAACTGCTCTTAGTTTCTCTGATCCTTCCTTCTGCTCTTGAAGCATTCCTGCAGTACACTCAATTCTATTGAGGTTCTTGGTATTACCCTGAACTAAATAGAACTGTCAAAAAATTCTCGAAGTTTTTTCTGAAGTTTATGGAATTGACCGGAATTTATCGGACCTTACCCATACAAATCTTCGAAAGTCTGGAATTTCTTGAATTTTTAGAAGTTATGAAGTTATTGAAAGTTCCGTTAATATCTCTAAGGCTCTCTAGTCTAACTTCTTTGAGGTACCCTAATAAACAAAAACCATAAACGAACAATAACCCAAACAGTCGAACTTTTCAACAAATGGTTTGGATCATACACGTCGTTAAGCAAAATAATCATAACAAATTTATAAGGGTACTTGGAAGTTCCTAAAAATGTAAATTTTCCACAAGTTATCTCCACATCTCTGAAATTATTTTGGATATCCCTGAATTTCTCCAATTTTCTTAAAAGTTACTGCATTTTAGGAACCACTTTGAAAATCCTGAAGTGTGCCTGAAGTTCACCAAAATTTCCAGAAGTTTTCGGATCTTCCCTTTTATTCCCGCAGTTTGCTTATAAAACTTCCTGAAAATCTCAGTACTTCTTTTCGTTCCTCAGACTCTCCTGAAGATCTCTATTGTTTCCTGAAGTTTACGGAACTTCCCTTATGTTCTCCTGATGATATTCCTGGAATTGTTCAGAAATTAGTGGAACTGCCCAGAAGATCTTTAAACTTCCCCTTTAACATAGATCTTCTGTGTAGCTTTTGGTAATGTTTTAAGTTAATTCCCTGAAGTTTTTTTTTACTATCCTTAAATTTTCGGTACTTGTTGATGGTTTCCTCTATTTTACTGAAATAAATGGAACTGCCATAAAGTTCAAGAAACGAGCCTTAAGTTTAAGAAACGTCCTTCAAGTTCTCACAGTTTTCCTGAAATTCATGGAACTGCCCTAATATTTTCCGACCTTACCTAAAATTCACGTAACTCACTCATAGGTCATTAAGCTTAAATTTTCCTGAATTTAATGGAACTGCCCTGAAGGTCTTGATCTTCGATGAAGTAAATTTTCTTGAAATCTATTAGATTGCCCCTTTTAATTTCCCCACATTTCTATCAATCAAAACTTCTTTAAGGTTTTAATTTTTTCTGATGTTAATAGATCTACCGTATTAAATTCGACCAACCGAGCTTGATACATTCACAAGCGAAAATATTTAATCTAGTAATCCAGATGAGCATCCGAAAATGCCTTTATGCATTTTGGTGCGCAACTTTTATAAGATGTTAGGGTAGATGTACCAGCTATGGCTATACGTTCCTGTTATGGTGTGTTCCAATTATGGCCTATGGGAATTCCATATACGAAGATCGATATTTCGATCATTTTTACGAATTGACCACTTTTATGGATGTTCCGGATCTCCCAGAGGACAGTTTCGTGACCACCACAGTGTGCGCATGCTGGTCCCAGATTCAAATTCATTCATGTAGCATCACAACAAGTGATTAAAAAAAAAAATCGCTGTGCTATTCGGATCTTCCGAAGGACCGTTTCTTGAGTACCTGGGTCTGTAGCTGGATCTTAACCTTCAATCTTCAGTCTTCGTGGTTAGGTACATCAATATTGTCGAAAAAACCATCACGAAACACTGTGATCAATTTTAGCTCGAAGTTCAACAATAACTTTAGCAACTATCGGTGCGAAAGCCGAAAACGTAAAGTCACAATCGTGATAGCAACGACTGGTGCGTAAACAAGTTGCTAAATAAAATAGCAATGGCTAAAGGTGTTAAACTAGCAGCCCGAGTAGCAACGCATTGTGTGGGTGCTCTAAAGAATAAATTGGAATTGCTAAAAGAATACTAACTAGTGTATTTCAATCTTAAAATATTCCAACAAGAAGGTAGTGCAGACTGTCGAATCGAAC
This sequence comes from Ochlerotatus camptorhynchus, assembly GCF_037179485.1. Taxonomy (NCBI): domain Eukaryota; kingdom Metazoa; phylum Arthropoda; class Insecta; order Diptera; family Culicidae; genus Ochlerotatus; species Ochlerotatus camptorhynchus. The sequence continues at coordinate 2,043,986 of NW_027040660.1, forward strand.
TACCAGAGGTTCCGCAGCCGGTTCCGTAGTCGGTTTCGCAGATGGTTCCGCAGCCGCTTCAGCAGCCGCTTCAGTAGCCGCTTCAGCAGCCGCTTCAGCAGCCGCTTCAGCAGCCGCTTCCGCAGCCGCTTCCGCAGCCGCTTCCGCAGCCGCTTCCGCAGCCGCTTCCGCAGCCGCTTCCGCAGCCGCTTCCGCAGCCGCTTCCGCAGCCGCTTCCGCAGCCGCTTCCGCAGCCGCTTCCGCAGCCGCTTCCGCAGCCGCTTCCGCAGCCGCTTCCGCAGCCGCTTCCGCAGCCGCTTCCGCAGCCGCTTCCGCAGCTGGTTCCGCAGTCGATGCTGTATCCATCAAATCCAGAACCAATGCCAGCACCCCCAAACCCAATCTTAAAATATTCCAACAAGAAGGTGGTGCAGATTGTCGAATCGAACTACCAGAGGTTCCGCAGCCGGTTCCGTAGCCGGTTTCGCAGATGGTTTCGCAGATGGTTCCGCAGCCGCTTCCGCAGCCGCTTCCGCAGCCGCTTCCGCAGCCGCTTCCGCAGCCGCTTCCGCAGCCGCTTCCGCAGCCGCTTCCGCAGCCGCTTCCGCAGCCGCTTCCGCAGCCGCTTCCGCAGCCGCTTCCGCAGCCGCTTCCGCAGCCGCTTCCGCAGCCGCTTCCGCAGCCGCTTCCGCAGCCGCTTCCGCAGCCGCTTCCGCAGCCGCTTCCGCATCTGGTTCCGCAGTCGATGCTGTATCCATCAAATCCAGAACCAATGCCAGCACCCCCAAACCCACAGCCAAATCCAATACCACCATTCGTCTATCCGACACTGATGCCAGAGATGCAGCCTATCCAGTATCCGGCAGATTGGGGACATTTTCAACGGCAATTAGTAGCAAGGCAGGTATTGCCCATGGATCTTCCGATTTTCGCTGGAAGCCCAGAGGAGTGGCCGCTATTTGTAATAAGGTATCGGAACTCAACGATGATGCGTGGTTATTCGGATGCTGAAACCTGCTGAGGTTACTGTCACTGGAAGCTGTCAGAAGTAATCCTCTCCTTCCTAACTCGGTTTCTCAAGTAATGGCAACGCTGGAAACATTATTTGGTAGTCCTGACCGTTTGCTCTGTTTAAACACCGAAAGCAGAACATTTGGAAACCCTGGTCAACTTTGGCATCCCCGTACAGAATCTAATTGGACACCCGACAGCAGCAAACGAGCATTTGATGAACCTCTCGTCATTGAGTGAGCTGGTCGAGAAATTACCAGCTAATATTCGTATCGATTGGGCTTTTTTCAAGAAGCGCGTCGGATTCGTCGATTTGGGTACATTCAGCGACTTAGGCGTAACATTTGATAACGGCACAAAAACTTTTGTAAACAAGTCTGCGATAAGTTTTCCAAGTCCAAACAGTCTGAATAAATATTTAAGTGTTTAAAATCTTAAAACCTAACAGTATGAGGAAGCTCGGCATCACCTAAGTTTGGGCTAGTGACCATTCGGCGTATTGGTTGGACACCCTTAGGGCGATAGTTCCACAACCAGAAGTGATCAGAACTTTTGATATCTTGACAAATTAAATTTCAGGAACTGGCAGCCCTATTGCTTGTTAATATTTGCTTAATATTTTAAATTAACTAACGGAAACCCATTTTTTCGAATTCATATTCAGTAAATAAGGCCACATATTCCAGTAAAGGCTGACTAACAGCAAATTGGCACGCACGAAAAACCCGTAATCCGTGATTCAACAAGTTAAAAAAGTTCATTACAGTACTTTTATAAAAATTTCAAAGTTACTGCATAAGATGGTTACATTTCTCCAGTTCGAACGAAATCTCGAACCTTCCCCGCACTGTGGAAACGGACACGCAATCAGCGCATTTTTCCACTTTGCCCGCATTTGCTGGATGTCCTTGACTGCCCCGTCGGTTCATCTAAGTTGTTGCTGTTGCAATCAGGCTAAGGCCGTGTTGTCCTCTGTTGTCCGAAGAATTCGTCTCCACTCTACTCGATCCATGGCCACACTTCGCCAGTCTCGTAGTCTGCGAAGGTTCCCCATGTCGCCTTCTACTTGGTCGATCCACCTTGCCCAGTGCGTGCCTCTTCTTCTTGTTCCTGTTGGGTCGCTTTCTAGAACCATTTTCCCTGGGTCGTTGTGCGGCATTCTTACGACGTGCCCAGCCCACCGTAGTTGCCCATTTTTTGCAATGTGGACGATGGATGGTTCTCCCAGCAGCTGGTGCAATTCGTGGTTCATTCGCCTCCTCCACGTTCCGTCATTCATCTGCACTACACCGTAGATGGTACGCAACACCTTCCGTTCGAAAACACCAAGGGTGCGTTGGTCCTCCACGAACATAGTCCAAGTCTCGTGGCCGTAGAGGACCACCGGTCTATTCCGCGTCTTGTAGACAGTCAACTTCGTGCGGCAGCGAATTTTATTCGACAGGAGTGTCCTCCGGAGTCCAAAGTAGCCACGATTCCCTGCCATAATGCGTCTTTGAATTTCTCTGCTGGTATCATTTTCGGTGATCACCAGTGAGCCCACATACACATTCGTCACCGTCAATCTGAACTCGGGGTGAGAGGCTAACATTGTCTTCTCTAGAACCTCTTCTTTTCATGTATTTTGTCTATGATGCGTTGATGGCAAGTCTAATCCGCCTAGCTTCAGCCTTCAGTCTGATGTACATTTCCGCCATCGTCTCAAAGTTCCGTGCCATGATGTCAATGTCATCGGCATAGCCAATAAGCTGGATGGACCTTCCTGACGATCTTGCCACTCGTGTCAATCCCAGCTCTTCTGATCACACATTCTAACGCGATGTTGAACAGCAGACACGAAAGTCCATCACCTTACCGTAACCCCCTTCGAGATTCAAAGGGACTCGAGAGTATCCCCGATACTCCAACAACGCACATCACTCGATCCATCGTCACCTTGACCAATCGTGTCAGTCTATCCGGAAATCCGTACTCGTGCATAATCTGCCATAGCTGATCTCTAAGTCGCTGCTTTGAAATTGCCCAGTATTTGTCGATTGGTCGAAATTCCAGGAAATTCGGAGGATTCAATGGCTTGGGAACAAAATCGATCTTGTTGGCAGCATACCACTCCAGAACCACCTTGGAGTAATGGCAGTTGGCCAAATTGGGCCAAAACATGACTTTGTCCCTTTACTTGCGGATGAACGGCAATACTCGCTTTTCCAGGCATTCTTCGATGTAAACTTGGGATGGCATCGTCGATAATGTGACGAATGGTTCCGTTTTCAGGCCACAACTGCAAATCGCTTGCCAAATCATGGACTTCTTCTCGAACTTGTCGGCAAACACGAACTTGAATCTTCCCGGCAAATCCCCACGTCCAGTCGCGATGTAAAACATTTGGCCGGGAAGTTGTTTAAAATCGAGTTTGACGTATGTTTGGCCATCGATCAAAGTGCAGCCCTTGTGTTTCGTTAAAACATGGCCGTGCAAGAGCCTTGAACGCTTTTTGGCCACGGAATTCGGCTTCATGTGCCGGTTCGGATGTTTACTGGCTTTGTACGACTTGTATTCTTCCCTGGCAAGGATGTTCCGCACCGTTTGAAAGTTGGCGTTGTACCTTCTGGCTTTAACGCAGCTCAACACCTTGCTGCGTAGCTGACGATCCCTGGTTCCAGATTTTTCGTAGGTCTACTGATTACTTTCCACACTCAAACTTTCCTTGTAGGTTTTGAGCATTCGAAAAACTGTTGTTTTCGGCATCTTCAGCACTTAAGCCAGCTTGCAACCGGACCACTCCGAATTTTCCAGGTGTTTGTGCACAATATTGTTTTCTTCTTTCGAGTTCCTTTTGACGTTATTTATGAACGCGATCGACTACTTTGATCAAACTTGCACCAACTGTTCTCTATAGAAGTGTAAACAAAGCACTGTCAAAGTTTTCCGGTTCCCAACACTAGAGGCGTGCTAGCGGCGCGCGAAGGTGTACCAATTTACTTTTAGTCAGCCTTCAAATGCAGTATTTCGGTATTATTTTTAAAAATACAGACGAGAAAAATAATATTGTTTAAGTTGATAATTCTGTAACTCGATGGTCTCTTTAATAGCGAGTTATGGAGACTTGACTGTATTTGATATTTCCAACGTTCATTTCATATACGCTCAATAAATATGATTTGCCAGTCTTAGTCTTAGGTAAGCGTTAGGGGAGTTAACTTAACTGCATTGTAATTAATCGCTTGTTGGTTACCGTAACTGACACTTTACGCTTCACGATGAATGGAAAAACGAAGAGTGGATTATCATATTTTTGACCTCTGCAGAGGAGTTGACCTCTTCAGTGCATCAAAAAAGCTTCCATCCTAAATTTATAAGGCCTCCGCGGAACCATCGAAAATTCACTGAAATCATGGATTCAGAATTTTTTTTTAGCAATCAATCAATCAAGGAAAACTTGAGTAGGCACTCAATTATTTGTTTAATTTGTTCAAAATGTTTGCGAACGGAAACGACCAAACATGATCAAAATGGCTACCAATATACGCCCCGCAGGAAATTGTACGCCTAAGCAAAAAGGTAAAAACGACCACCGTGTCTCCCCCTCCCACTTCAAAACCCAAAAAGTTCACTGCGCTATCAACGTAAGGCAAGATGAAGCAAACGTGGTCGTTTGTCCCGCGCGAAGCGACACGACGACGTGGGAGGGCGCGCGGGATTGAATTTGCCGAGCCGAATGCCACTGCTGCTGCTGCTGGACAACACGGCCACAGCATCAGTGAATATGTCTGTTTGTCTATGCGGGGAAATAAGTTGAAGGCATCTCGGGTTTGTACTGCGCGCTCCTTCGGGATATAATTTGCCTTAGAAGGGTTGCTAGCTAGAAGGCGGCCGATGCGGGGGTGGTCTTCAGCCGTAGTCATCGTCGTTTCTAGTTGGTCAGTCCGTCATTGTGAGATGGCCTCTCGGTGGGATGATGCTGTATGTGCGCACCGGACATCGTCGTTACCTCCTCACACTCAGCACCTGGTGTGTTTCGCTGCCGCCTTACTTGTGCCTAGCAGCAACTGACTTCTTTGAGAGGTTTTGCTGAACGACTGCGAGGGGGTGGGCCAAGGATGAGAGTCCTAACGAGGAAAGAGTTTTAGTTTAGTGTGTGCCAGCGAAAATATCACAGAGAGCGGGTGGACAGCAGCAGCGGCAACTTTGGAAAACGGTTTCGTCGGCTCAGGTGGGATGGGTGATTGTGTGTGTGTGTTTGTATGTATGCACAAAAGTTGGTGCTCTGCGAAAGGATACCGCCTCGACGGAAAATGTCAGAATCAACGGGCCAAGCCGGACCTGACTGCTGCCGCTTTAGCATAAATAAGAAGAAGGCACAGTCGCTTTTTAGAAAAGGATAAAATAAATACACATAAGAGTGAGAAGATGGTCATATAAGGCGGTCTCCCGAGGGGGAGGGTGAACTTGGTTTTCGGATGGAAAACACACCGCTTGTCATCCGCCGGGATGGGTAGCTTTGTGCCGTGTAGTGAAGCCAAACTGAAACCAGGGAGACGCGCTGATAAAATTGGAGAGTTTGAGGTTTTTCTGTTTCAACATGACATGTATTTAAGAGTGTGCCTGCTTTCCCTCTGGCCGCCAGCTAACCACGGTGCCACTCAGAGGGATAGGACATTGAGCCGAAACACGGGAAGACGGTTTTGGGGAACAGGTTTGTTCAAGGAGTCCTCATATTTTTAGATGCACATTCCTTGGTGGCATACGTGAGTATGTGTGTGTATTGTATTATGAGTGGTGTTTTCCAGCCTAGCCGTGGAATAGTTTTTATTTGAAGTAGAATTATTTTTTCAAACTTAAGCACATACCGACGTCGTCTTAATGGTTTATTAATATAATAATAGCCTGGTCAAATGTGATTTTATAAATTGTTTAAACTAGGACCCATGGTTGGTAAATAGCTTTCTACTCACTTGTCGAAACATGGTATTTCTTGAAGCAACAAATAGAAAAGAGCTTGGGGTTCCTATGTTCATTTTGGACTTTCTATGCATAACTCATTGGTGTGAATTTAAAAGCTGTGCACTCGATGCATGTCTACAGTGAACTTTGATCCTACACGCAAACCAAAAAAATATTACAATGAATGTTAGTTCCGTTTCCTATCATCCTCTGTTCATGAACATCCAAGTCCCCGGCAAGGTGACAGATAACCTTTGTTTCAAGTACCCACTTGCAAATCGTAGATGTCGCCACACAATGTAAACAAAGGGATTGTCCTTCACCGTCGGAATGGTATTTCTCTATAGGAAACCAACTTTTTGTTTCATCATGTGGTGACGTCAAACAACAGGCAAGAATGCCATATGAAAAGAGTGAATTTATTACTTTCGTGGTGACATGAAAAGAATCCATACACATTGAGTGTCATCTTCTTATATCATCGAATGGCAATACAAATACTTTCGTTTCTTCAGTTATATTTTGCTCTTGAAATTTATCAGCCTTCAGATTATTGCTTTGAGCATAGCCGTGCTGCGGTGAAGGCTTGCCACGGACCGAATGAATAAAAATGTTTACTTTCCCGTGTTTCTCTTATGAGGTAAATAAAGTCGAAAGTTTGAGAGGCTGAAATTGCAAATTAGTCAAATTGAATAAAATACAACATTACTTACTTACCAATCAGGCTAAGGCCTTGTTGTCCTCTGCTGTCCGAAGAAGTCGTCTCCACTCTACTTGATCCATGGTTACACTTCGCCAGCCTCGTAGTCTGCGAAGAGTCCGCAGGTCGCCTTCTACTTGGTCGATCCACCTTGCCCAGTGCGTGTCTCTTCTTCTTGTTCCTGTTGGGTCACTTTCTAGAACCATTTTCACTGGGTCGTCGTGCGGTATTCTTACGACTTGCCCAGCCCACCGTAGTCACCCAATTTTTGCAATGTGGACTATGGATTGTTCTGATTTTATTCGACCGGAGCGTCCACGGAGTCCAAAGTAGGCACGATTTCCTGCCATAATGCGTCTTTGAATTTCTCTGCTGGTATCATTTTCGGTGGTCACCAATGAACCCAAATACACGAGCTCATCCACCACCTCGATTTCGTCACCGTCAATCTGAACTTGGGATCGGAGGCTAAAATTGGCTTCCCTAGAACCTCTTCCTTTCATGTATTTTGTTTTTGATTCGTTGATGGAAAGTCAAATCCGCCTGGCTTCAGCCTTCAGTCTGATGTACGTTTCCGTCATCGTCTCAAAGTTCCGTGCCATGGTGTCAATGTCATCGGCGAAGCCAAGAAGCTGGATGGACTTCCTGAAGATCGTACCACTCGTGTCAATCCCAGCTCTTCTGATCACACCTTCTAACGCGATGTTGAATAGCAGACACGAAAGTCCATCACCTTGCCGTAGCCCCCTTCGAGATTTAAAGGGACTCGAGAGTGTCCCCGATACTCGAACAACGCACATCACTCGATCCATCGTCGTCTTGACCAATCGCATCAGTTTATCCGGAAATCCGTACTTGTGCATAATCTGCCATAGCTGATCTCGATCGATTGTGTCGTATGCGGATTTGAAATCGATGAACAAATAATGTGTGGGCACGTTGTATTCGCGGCATTTCTGCAGAACCTGCCGAACCCCAAAAATTTGGTCCGCGGTAGCGCGGGCACCCATGAATCCCGCCTGGTATTGCTCCACGAACTCTCTTGCAAATGGTGACAGGCGGCGGCATAGAATTTGGGAGAGTACCTCGTAGGCGGCGCTCAGCAGTGTGATCGTGCGGTAGTTGCAGCAATCCAACTTGTCACCCTTTTTGAAGATTGGGCATACGACACCTTCCATCCACTCCTCCTGTAATATCTCCTCCTCCCACATCTTGGCAATTATCCTGTGCAGCGCTCTAGCCAGTGCTTCACCACCGTATTTCAATAGCTCACTTGGTAGTTGATCTACACCAGTTGCTTTGTTGTTCTTCAGCCGACCGATCTCCTCCTCATCTTCTTGAAGATCAGGGGCCGGTAGCCTGTCGTCTTCTGCGCGTGCTCCAAGGTCTGTTGCCGTGCCACCTTCGTTTTCTGCTGCTTCACCGTTGAGGTGGTCGTCATAGCACTGCTTTCACCTCTCAATCACCTCACACTCGTTCGTGAGAATGTTACCGTCCAAGTCCTTGCACATATCGGCTTGCGGCACGTAGCCTTTGCGCGAACTATTTAGCTTCTCGTAGAACTTCCGTGTGTCGTTTACGCGGTACAGATTTTCCATCGCCTCGCGATCTCGGTCTTCCTGCTGACGCTTCTTCCTTCGGAAAACCGAGTTTTTTTTTCTGTTCCGCGCTTGTCTGTATCGCTCCACTTTCAATCTTGTGCGGTGTTGCAGCATTCACGCCCATGCTGCATTCTCCTCCTCTACTAACAGTTTGCATTCGCCGTCAAACCAGTCATTTCTTCGGTCCGGGATTGCAGTTCCTAGTGCCGCTGGAACAGTACTACCTATGGCGGAACGGATATCCCTCCAGCCACCTTCAAGAGACGCTGCGCCAAGTTGCTCTTCCGTGGGTAGTGCAACTTCCAGCTGCTGCGCGTAGTCCTGGGCAACTTGGGCGTCCCGTAGTTGCTCAATGTTGGGTCGCGGCGTTTGACTTCGACGGGTGTTATGGACCGACGAGAGTTTTGAGCGCATGCATACTGCAACTAAGTAGTGGTCCGAATCTTTGTTCGCACTGCGGTGCGTGCGGATGTTGATAATGTCGAAGAAGAATTTCCCATAGATTAGATCGAGATCGATTTTGTTTTCTGTGTGTTGGTCAGGTGATTTCCAGGTGGCTTTGTGGATATCCTTACGGGGGAAAAGGTACTTTGAACTACCATTCCTCGACAGGCTGCAAAGTTCACGCATCGTTGGCTGTTGTCGTTCGATACGACATACAGGCTGTTTGGCCCGATTGCCGATCTATGCATAGCCTCCCATCATGCCTGAGCGTTCATGTCACCGATGACGATTTTGACATCCCGTTGTGAACAGCCGTCGTACACCTGCTCCAGCTGCGCAAAGAACGCTTCTTTCTCGTCTCCGGGTCTCCCTTCGTGTGGGCAGTGCACGTTGATGATGCTGTAGTTGAAGAAACGGCCCTTAATCCACAACTTGCACATCCTCGCGTTGATCGGTTGCCAACCAATCACGCACTACAAAGCCGGTTTCCAGCTCGTTGTTGATGACACAGCTCTGGTAGAAAGTAGCCGCTCGATGCCCACTTTTCCATACCTTTTGTCCCGTCCAGCAAAGTTCCTGCAGTGCTACGACTTCGAAGTTGCGTGATTGAAGTTCGTCATAGATTAACCTATCGCAACACGGGAAGCCGAGCGATTTGCAGTTCCATGTTCCGAGTTTCCAATCGTAGTCCTTATTTCGTCACGTAGGTCTGTGCCGATTGTTTCGATCCGTATTTCTTTCTCGGGTATTTGCAACTTTAGATTTTTCCCAGGGTGGCTTGTTGGGCCTGCCTCAACCGCCTGTCTCGTCGGGGGACCATCGTGCACAGCTCTTTTTAGAGTCCCACGCTGGCATTAGGATGGTGATCAGCCGCTCCTAACATGGAGAACAGACGCCGTTTTGAGCCGCACCTCGATGGTGGACAGACGCTCGGGTTTGGTGAAGCATTTCCTCTATCAGCGTACTATGGTTACCGCGCCAGTGTTCGCGTCGCACCTCTTCACTTTGCTATTGCCGGACTGGCAACATTGCCCAGGCTACGCCACCCAGCTGTGTCCATGTTTTAGCTGGTAGTCTTTTGTTATCATATGGCTCGGGGAGGCGTGAAGTAGGAACTTGTGAGGACCAGGGCTAGGTATTCCGCCCCTTCCAGGTTGTCAACTCACCATTTTGTAGCCCATAAAATACAACATATTAAGCTTAAATACATTTAAAGTCTTGGACAGACGTGCAAAGTACACCGTTCTACTAACGTTGTACTATTTTAAGCTAGTACCCCAAATTGAACAGTTTGCAGTACTAGCTGCGTATACAGTACCCCCCACTCCGGCTTTCGTTAATCCGGCATCACGGTCTCTTATGGAGATTTTTCACAGTGTTGGGTTTGTAACATTGTTTTGTATGGATTTGGCAGTCAGATTATTGGATCAACCTCACTATCCCGGTCACAAATTTGTCGGATTAGCGGGGGGATACTGTAATAATAACGCTCATTGTTTGTTTTCTTTGTTCATCATCAACGATAATTTTGATTAATTCTATGACAATCACATATTTTCGTTTTACAAATCATATGTTTAAGCATTTGGTTCTGTTCTGCTCAAAGACATACGAGACTACATAAAAAAAGTTTCATAAACTGATAATGAATTGTGAAAATCAAAATGACATTTCTCGCTTGCATCACAGGACTTCCTATGTCACTAATGTCTTAATAGAGCTGGAATTAGGGCGTAGCAGCTTTTGTAAACAATAACTTCTCTCGCTGATTTCTCGAAACTCAAGGCACGCCCACGCAAACCAGCATAGCCAAAGGGAAGGGGAAGTCTTCCCCTACCCGATAGTGACGTTGATTTGAGTGGACGAGACTTGGCTTTCTAGAAATCAACGAGAGAAGTCATTGTTTACAATAGCTGTTACGACCTTATTCCAGCTCTATCTAGATGTTAGTTTTGACGTCGGACTTAACTTTATCACACTTGTGTTCCGGTTTGGGGGGCGCGTGACAGTAAGATGAATTTTAAAGCTTTTATCAACTGTACATCATTTCTGCATTCGCCCTTATCAGATAACACTTCTGAATTATGTGAGTTTGACAGAACCACTATACTGGTGTTGTCAAGTTGCCTGCGGGTTGTGAACATCGTAGCGAATGTTAGAAGTTGACCTTGCAGACGATGCAATGATTTTTAATCCTTTTGTTATTCCATATTCTGTCTATGTTTTCACCTACACAACCAAGCATTTGCCTTGATTTTTATGTATAACATGGTAGAACGACGCACACACTTTCCTCGATTCTCTACAGCAGAAAAAGCAATCGAAGTCGAGTATGCGAGGAAATGAGGAAATGAACGCTTCTTGTTTGCTTTTAGCCTATCTATTTATCGAAGCATAGAGAGAGCAGTGGAGAAAACACAAGTCTGATAATCACCACGTTTGTATTTAAAGTCCCCGCCAGTCGGCATCCTTTTTTTTCGACACGATTAATTTTACTTACTAATACAGTCCACATTTTTCTTTCTCCATTTTCATTCCATTGGACCGCAACTCGGTATATCGCATCCTAGGTTCATGCGTCTTCACTAACATCCTCCGATAATGAATCCCACATAATTGTAAGCATCTTATTTATTTTGCTGCCATGAAATTCGTGAGTGATAAAAACCGACATGCTCCTCGCATCCTCGCAAGCAGTTTTCTTCAAAGTAAGGGAAGTTTTACTCATTAATGTGTACTTTAAAGTAAGAGTTTCTATTACAAACTCAAGTGACATATGACTAGAACAGATAGTCGTGACTGGATGGATTCTTGATTTTGTCGTGGTGATCTTGTCTTGTGACATGAAATTGTTGTTTGACGAGAATTTTGCAGGATGACAATTTTTTAATGTATCTTGTCGTGCGTCAATGACAAACGCGACCATTACCATATCTGAACTTCACCCAAGACAGCAATTTTCTACATGTCAAGGATTTCAAAATATCACATAAACAAGGAAATCACAAATTCAATTATACTAGTGCCGCGTAGTGAGAAAATTCCGACTTCTGTCCAGGTTAGGTCTTGATCCACTGAAAAACTTCGCCGAAGACAGCATTTCCTAGGAAGGAAATCACTAATATATGCACACCAACGCCACGTAGTGAAAAAACCCGAACTTCTGTTCACCAACCATTAGGTTTTGATCTACTGAACAACTTTGCCGAAGACAGCAACTTCCTAGATGGCAAGGACTTCGAGATATGGCAAAAACAAGGAAATCACTAATACATGCACACTAGCGTCGTGTAGTGAGAAAATTATGAACTTCTCTCCAACAACCATTAAGTCTTGATCTACTGAACAACTTTACCGAAGACAGTAACCTTCTATATGTCCAAGATCGCGAGATATTCCGTGTTGGTCCTTATAAGGTCAAATCCCACACACCAAAAAATTATTAATTTTAATGGTGATGTAAATATCCATGCATGCTAAAATTGAAGCATGTAAACATTCTTTTCACGTAAACTAGCAACTTGCAAGAAATATTGCTTACAAAGATGGATGGTTGCATACAATATTTAGAATATTTCATTAAATGACTCATTAATTTACATGATCTTTACTTCAATTTTAGCATGCATGGATATTTATATCACCATTAAAATTCATATTTTTTTGGTGTGTAGTCAATAAAAGCGCGGTATTACCAACAATCAATACGAAACTAACGATTTTAAATTGGCTCACCACTTTAGTAGCCTATTAGTCCCAAGCAAACGATTAACGTACCCTATTCTAGTTGAAATTCTATTACTACACTATGTTTGTTTTGATTCGCTATAAAAGTTTGACAGATAACATCAGGGGTGTATGGATTCATGCAGAACATGCAGGGGTGAGTGAAATAGCTTGGGACTGCTTGGGACCGTTGTTCTGGTACTGAGTGAGCCAAAAATAATAACGATTTTCTTCGGGACCCAGTGGTCTTAGAGTTACCTCTATGGTATTACTAAGCCGGAGACGGGTTTCCGGGCCGGTTCAGCAAATTTTCACAACTTCCCTGGGCATAAAGTATCATTGTGTTTGCCACACAATGTACAAATTCATGCATTGGCATAGAAAGCTCTCAATTAATAACTGTGCACGTGCATCTAGAACACTAAGTTAAGAGCCGGCTAAACGTTCGCAAAAGAAGCGTAAAAAACCCAGAAGAAGAAGAATATTCTCAAAGTATCGGATGAAGAAACGGAAAATATTAAAACGAAAATCAACCATTCCTAAAATCAATTGGAAAATCTCCATTCAGATTCATACCAAAATCAAATATCGTTCTCACTCCTTCGCCCTCTCACCAACTCAAAGGTCACAAACAGCACTGTATGCCATTCCGATGGGTGAGGAGAGGGGGGCAACTCCTCGGAAAAGGGTTTTCCACAGTGCACGATTCGTGTTTGTAGGCGTAATAAAATTAAAAATGGTAAACGAATCCTCTGGTACCTACTGCTTGCTGCTGGTGGAGGATTTTGAGTTAATTAATAGTTTTATTACCCATACACTCGTGCCCCTCTGAGCGGCTCAGGAAGTCCCTTCCTCGAATGTTTCCCGTTTCCACGGAATGCTGGTGCCGATCTATATGGGTTTGAACAGCCCACTAGAGCTGGCTTTCGTGATCCTCGCAGGGCAAGTCTTATCCCACTGTTGGCAGCAGCCGCTGCTGCCAGTCGGAGGGAAATACTTATTCGCATTAATTTCCATCCTTTTCCCATACACGGATCACAACATGCATGGCTGCCACTCACTCACTCACGTAGCCGCTTTGATGTGGTGGGAGGCCTATGTTTCACATTTAGCTAGTTTTTAAATTCTTTCCACTTTGGTCCTTTTCGGTACGGCTTTTCACTTTCCGCTCATTAGAATTTTATCCCCTTTTGGGGCACTTCCCAACCACTGCCACCGAAGCTTCTCTAGGATCGGTTTTATTACTACACATCTCTTCGACTACACGCAGCAGCCTCCACGGCCAAGCTGACGACAGGAGCGAGGGGGGGGTGAATGGGAACCCATGGGCGAGGAGTGATTCGGGGCACACGCATTTAAATATATTTATCCTTAAAAATATTTTATGTTTTACTCTCCAAATAGTGTGTCGTTTTTTGATCATAAAGTATATAATGAGTGTTAGTTACGGGCCGGAAGCGTTCGAACACGGATGGATGCCGGGTTCGGGGGTGTAGTTTGAACCCATAGCGGAACGGAACGGTTGCCCCGGCTTTTTCTGATGGCCACCGCCTATAACGCGTGTATTTAGTAGCGAAAGAGCTGAGCCATCTCGGAAAAACACGGGGTCCCGCCTGGCTAACGGTTGTATTCTCTGTCATATTGGGATTTGTGCGTACGTTGGTCGGGTGGGATGCGGTGAAGTGGAAGTAGACTTGGAGTTACAGGTTTACGGTCGCTTCTCTCTCAGTAGTTATGATAATTATAGGATTGGTCGATTTCTGGTGGGGATGTGCATTGTGTTGAGTTACGGTAGCCTTTTTACCAGAAGTTAACCAGTTATGGCACAGTCTTATTAATGTAATGGTATTAGTTTTTGCCCGACCACATTTATATCGACAGTAGGGGATCTTTGGGAAAGACGGACGGTTGATTGTTTGACGGCTCTACTATTGAATTATTGGGTTTTGTCGCATCCACGCTTAGTTTACGATATTTGGTACGGGAGCGGTCAAATACAAACAGAAACAAAACAATGTGATGTAAATTTCGACGTGCAATTCCTAAAATTGTCTAGCACCAAAACAGTAGAATACTTACAATATTGTTTAAGATCCTGTTCCTGGTTCACTTCTAGATTGTTTGTTGGAATAATTAATTAAATTTTGTTCTTACGCAAACGTTTTCTTAAATGATTCTTTTACATTACCCAAGTAACAATTCAGTAACCATTTAGCATCCACTATGATTTACGATGGTTTTATAACGGCAATGAACAATTCATTTAGTTTAATATAGCATTTAAAAGTGCAAAACATTCCTGCTTAGTAATTCAACGTTTTGCTGTTTTAAGAACCTTTTATAGTCTGGCAAGAAAGTCAAACACTGTCTTGTTTTAAAAATAAATTTAAAACGGTTATCAATCCCTGCTTAAAACTGTTCTGTAATTCAAGTATAAACGTCATTAACAATTGTTTATTAATGTCTTGACCATAAAACCATTAGGTTTTGTATTAGAGCAAAAAGCATTTATTGTTAATTGCATTATTAACTCCCCAATTACTCTGTTTACAAATTGAGCTTAAACGATGGTTCCTCATAGTTAATAAATGCTAAATTCACGACAAAGAAATCTCGAAGGATAAACGAAATAGGATGAAAAATTCAATCGATTTCAGCAAAATTTACTTTTTTAGAAGAACCAGCAGACCATCAACGACTGACCATCTGGCAGAGAAGAGTAAGGTGAGCTTGGCCCTCGAATTCATAAAACATTGTCGAAAGTTTAAAAACATACCAGCCTTCTCCAGATCTTGCGAATACATAAAAATTGAAATATCAACCGACAGCAAACCCCTGAAACTGTCAGTTAGCAGAGATTAGCTGGTTTCCAATCCATAGCAGCGATTTTATTCGGCGAAGGAATTAACTCTTCGAAAATTTCATTCAAGCGTACATTCCTGCATCGTTGGATGGTGCACTTCTGTTGCGCTTCCAGCTGTTCGAAATGCGAAATGTTGAAAAACAGTATCGCAAACTATCTGAGTAGCTGCTCCCAATCCATCGGGAGAAAACCGGCTGGAAGAATCCTGGATCTCACAGCGCAGCTATCGAAAGATAAACAAACTTTGAAGTTTAACTTTTTGCAGACAACTTTGCCTCCATAAATGCTGCCATAAATCTGAACGGGTTAGGATCAAGCAAAATGGCTTTAGATAAATACAATTCAGCCTGCAAGTTTTATGCCACCACCATGTTGCAATAAGTTTTCTTGTTTTTTTACAGTTTTCGATTTTCAATCAATATTTCCTTAGATTTAACTATATTTTGGTTAATTTAGCAATGAGCAAACATTTAAATGCGAAAATAATAAAAAAAAAATTCGGTCAAGCTCGATCTGAAGAATTTTTTTTTTTTTTTCAATGTTAAATAATTAGTCAAATCGACATTTTACAAGGGTGGACTTAATTTTTTCGATGTTTTCACGTAGATTTCACATAAAATTTTATATGGCACTTAAAACTAGGCCACTTAATGAGAAATGTTGTAATAAATTTGGATATTCATCAAGATTTTTATACCATCAGTTTCTATTTCACTAATTTTGATAAGATTGGATTCATAAATCCTTTTCTATCTTGATTGATGCTTTCCTAGTGGATTCAGCATGCGGCTAGGGGAAATGGCTCGAAAAGGGTTTTTATTGTTGTTAAATAGCTTTTATTGTAGCTTTCAAATGGTTCTCAATGCGTTTGTCATACATCCTTTTACAGTAAATCAATCTTGAAGAACTTCGAGAATACACCCTTCAGAGCCTTCTCCAGGGTGGGCCAACTAGACATATTCTAGTCTTAATGAGGTTTTGGAGGATGCATTAATGACAAAATAGCTTTGAGCAGAGTTTTATGAATGTTGTTTTATAGTTGCTTTGTAGTATTTCATAAAACTTAAAATATTACTTGGGTAGAATTCAATTTCCCTAAATTACCCTGAAGTCGGGGTAACGGATGATTCGAGATAATGGAATTTAGGGTTTCCATGACCTCGAATGATCCGTTTCTCTAAACGTATTTGGCACACGGGCCAGAAAAAGACTGCGTTCACTTCTCTAGTTAGTGGGGACAGGAAATCTCTCTCATCGTTTTCTCATCCAATGATAGTGACAGAAGTATCTCTATAAATATCGCGTGAGATCTTTCATTGAAAATGACATTTGCCAGCCTTGGTCCCGTCAATGCGTTTGGCTGATCGAAATATACAAAACAATTTTCTTTTGTATTCTGGTGCAGAAGGCAAAATAAAGGGTTATCGTTTGAAGTTATTGTGGACCGATCGAGTGCGAGATGTTGCACCGTCGAATAATGATGTCGCATCGATTATGCTATAGGGTGTCCCACATCAAATTGCAACACGAATAAAAAACACTGTAGAAACTTACCTAGTTGACCGATCCTTTCCAAACTTTCAGTCAATAAAATATAACCCATTAGTAAGCTTTTGGCATATTTATTTTATTCAACTTCAATACCATAACGGTACGCTCGAACCATACGCTTAACTCCTCTCATTAGGTTTTGTACAACATCTGGCTGCAGCTTCTTCTGAACGGAACTCCACTTTTCCTTCATGCCTTTCTCAGATTTGACCTCCTTGGGATGCTTCTGTAGTGTCTGCTTGATAATAGGCCAGTATTTATTAATGGGCCTTAGTTCCGGTTGCGTTGGGGGTGGGGGGGGGGGGGGTTCATGTGAAAGTGACCCCGTTGGATTCGTCCAGGACAATATTTGAATAGTGACACGAAGCTGGCCAGAAGATCGTAGGGCCCTCGTTTTGCTTCAACAGATAAAGCAGACGCTTCTGTCGACGCTCCTTGAGGTAGATCTCCCGTTTACAACCCCGGTAGCCACAAACGGAGCACTCCGCTTGTCACATGAGCAGATCACTTGCCAAATCATGTATTTCTTGGCAAACTTTGAAAGTTTCTGCTTCATTACTTCCTCCGGAACATCAAATTTGTGCTGGGCAGTGAAGAACAGTATCCCCGGAAGCTGCCGGAAGTCCACCTTGACGTAAGTCTCATCATCCATAATGAGACAATAAGGCTTCGTCAGCATCTGGGTGTACAGTTTCCGGGCTCCAAATTTTGCAATCCGTCACGATTTGGAGCCTTCTGCACTTTGTACGTATGCAGTCCCTCCAGGCCCTTGGCTCTCTGAACGAAAGACCGAAGCATTGGGATTCCGCTTAAACGCTGGCATGACACGCTTGTGATCCTTAGAGTCGGTGTATAATGAGTCACGCCAAGAGTGAAGCCAAGTCTACCTATCGAACAGTCAAAACGGCTACCTATCGAGCAAAGTAAACAAACTTGCTGATTAAGGATTAGCATGTAAGGGAAGTATTGATATCGATATGAATAATATTAATCAGAAATTGAATAAATATGAATCATTTCTAAAAGCCATGTATTCAGTTTTATTTAAGTATATTTTCATTGTTACACTCATAAAAAAGCAATATAATAAAGTAAAATAATGTTTGGATTTATCCTAACGAACAATAATAAATTTCGTATCAATTCCCTATAATGCCATTGATCGACTATCATGCTTGTTATCTCTCATCTTATAAGGCTGGTAAATTCGCAGACGAAACGTCACAAAACGTTCAATAATCTTAATACGAATGTTATGACATTCTTCTGCAAAAATGCTAATGTTAACTGATTTCATCAGTGAAGCAAGTTTTAAAGAAACATGTTTGTGGTGTTTCGCAAGACTGGTTACATTATCTCGGAAGATTCTTTCGAGCGCAACAAAAAACAAATAGACAAGTTCAGTGACATACACCAATGATTCTCCTGTGTAATCCTTAAGTACAGTGTACTTTGTAAAGTCCTTCAAATATGGACACTCACTAATACATGGTGAAAAGCATGCCTCGCAAACAGTGTAATTTTTAGTGACGCTTCTGAGTATGTATCCTGCAATATGGTACACTTGGTTACGTTCGGAATTATCGAACACACGGTCATTAAAAATTTCATCCGAATACTCGAACTCCACATGATCCAACTGCAACACCAGGAAATTTAGTTTTTAAGATTTTTAATTATGAAATATTATTTGATAAATTTACCAGATAATTATCTTCCGGTTTTGAGTTTGAGTCCGCTTGACTAGTGGTTGATTTCATTTTACGGATATCTTCAGTCAAGTTAACTAGCCATTTTCTGTCGTCTAGTTCATATGAAGATGATGGAATTTCAGTCATGAATTGAGACACTGAAAGCAACTTAAGATTATCCTTAAATTGTAAAGCTGTGGGACGTTTCTGCTTAAACCGTAGCAACGAAAAAATGTTCTCCACGCAATCCTGCGTGAACCTTGCTGTGCAGAGATAGGAATAATGCTCGATTACTAAGAAATAATGTTGCAAGCGTAGAATTGAGTTTGTGCACAGAATGGTAGATGCTTGCCAAGGTTTCCATCTCTTGCTTTCACCAACCTTACAACCATATATAAAAATCCTGTATGACTTTAGAAAACCTATTGCTTGGTTGTAAGCGTCAGTATTAGACAAGCTGAGGAATAGCTCACATCTTGAAGTCATCAACTTGAACCATTTCCACACAAACTCGATGAAAAACGCTGAAGTCAGAAGTTCCGGCCTGTTCAATTCCGCGCTCATGAAGCGTAGGGCAGCTGATACATCATGGTTTACTAATTTGTAAGAATTACACACCTTCATTGCGTCTAGTTTGTTTCCGTTCATGAAATCAACTTCTCTGAACGTCAGTCGAGACGCCATTTTCAAACTTTTGCCTTTTTCAAACTCTACCAACTCCTTCAAATGAAAAATGTTGGCGACGTTAGAGGTTGAACCGTTTTCGGTAACAATCTCATCAGGAAAGTAAATAAAATGGTTTTTAACCCATCCTTGCACGCAGCTTTTAAAAACATGGGTCGCGTCTGGCAAAATTTCGATTTTATCGGCACTTCGAAGAGGATGCACAAGGGGTTTGCTGTCCAACACATGATCCTTGGAATGATTGAGTCCGAAATTGTTCCACATGCGGATGTTGTTGGGTCCACAATCTGTGGTGACAAAGTGCACCTTGAGTCCTAAGGTTTCTGCGCTCTGAATAACGTCGATGACCAGCGTTTTCAAAAAATTCTCAGGAATGGTGTTTCCAGTGAAGTGATACGCCACGAACTGTTTCCATCTACTGTGAACTCCTACTAGCATCAGGATGAGGCCATGAGTCGCTTTCCTGGTTTGCCCAGGGATTGTCGTGTTACCAAACATTTGTTTATTATTATTACAGTATGAAAGACTTTGGTCAATAGCCATTTCATCTAAGACCAGACCACAGTCACGATCTGCTGGAGACATACACTGAACTTTTCTTTTCAACAGCTCAAACACTTCGTGGAGGATGCCAGTATCGAAATGCACATCCTGCAAGTACCTCTGCTGGGTACGAATCGATGGAATAGGGTAGTGTTTCTTGTTTCGAAGAAAATTGTACCCTTTTGCCCCGCAAGCAAATCGTGTTTCAAAACTGTCTATAATTGCCTCATCAGACCATCGCTGCACTCGTTTCAGATCACCTCGTAAAAGCCTGACCTGTTCTGGGTTAAACAGTTTTGATTCTGCCCCAGCAGGCTTTGAGTTTGTCCGCCTGAGTTTTTGTCGAAGCTGTTTTATAGTTTTGATGTGACAGTGTTTTTGCTGACGTAGACTACGAATAGTTCGGATGAGACTAAGAAATCAGAAAATATTCAAGTGTTTTACTTAATATCTATGACAGTCTCATAGCAAATTTTGTTATTTACATAGATTTCGAAGATCTGGATAGCTTTTCATCTCGGGTTGATGACTCTGTGTTTCCATTAGACGCAGTTATCGTTGATCCGATAGTTTCCTGTGAACTGCAGGAGAGCGCAAATTGTTTTTTTCTGTCGACTGTTTTCGATGAACCACATACTTCCGTTAGATTGCCATTACAATCCTAAAAAATAGTTACAACTAAACAAGATGCATCTTAGGAAAATAACTTATACGTACGGTGACATCTCCATCGTCACACAAAGAAGAACTTAAATCTGGAACGTTTATAAACTTTGGAACGACTCCTGGCAAAGTTAGTAATCTACCTCCATCAGAATTTATGTATAGGTCGGTTTCATAATTGAAATGCAACTAAAAAAAATGATAAGCTGAGTGTTGAAGAATATCAACGCGATTTTATTATATAAATCATTACTTACACTGCAAATTCGACAATTTTCTGTGATTGGAAAATCAGGAGGCAGGCGGCAAAAAGATATCCACTCAGCTTTTTGCTGCGGGTCGCTAGGAAACCGGAAGAAGCTCAGGTTTTGTATTTGACGATTTTTTGCTTGTCGATTATTGCAAAATACGGCGAAGCACTTCATTTTCCACACTTTACACACGACTGAAACCGGAAGCACATGAAAAAATCTTCTACTTTGTGGATTCCACGAAGCAATATATTGATTTTTCGCTCTACGTTCAACAGTTAAACTTTCCGATAAGCTGCTCGTAAAGAAGTCATTCAAAGTAAACACAATAACGCAGGTTGCCAGAAATAAATATGTAATTATCATTTTGTAACCGGGTTGCTGGTTTCACTAATTTCCTCTTGGCGTGACTCATTATGCACCGGCTCTAGTGATCCTGATTACTAATAGTAATAGAACATCCATTCTGACCGCATTTCTACTTCCGTTTAATGCTCAGAGTTTCGTAGTAACGTATAATCACACGAATCACCGTTGACTCCACGATTCCGAGTTGTTTTCCGATGTCTCGGTGAGAGAGTTGAGGATTGTCGAGGTGCTTGCGCAAAATCAATATGTTTTTTTGGGTGACGCCATTTTTTCCAGCTTTCGCAAAACTGGCAGCGATAAAAATACAGTGTAAACAATACACTTTCAACTTCTTCTACCCAAATTTCGAAGAGAGAGAGAGAGAGGGAGAGAGAGAGAGGGAGAGAGAGAGAGAGAGAGAGAGAGAGAGAGAGAGAGAGAGAGAGAGAGAGAGAGAAAGATTAGTAATTTCCATTTAATTCCACTACCTTATTTGCTTATCCTTGACAGATACGCGTATTTCGTCTACAATGAGTGTCTTCAGTGTCTTGTACAAATACTCTACTCGAAACATCGCATTTTACCGGATATATATTAACACAGTTACATTTCACTTAAAAGCTAGGTAAACTTAAATCGTTGATGTGTCCTAGGTAGTAACTTGAAAAGCCATGTGTGTCCTTTTCCTTGATCCCTGTTGAGCAAAGTTGAATTCCGTTGCCAGATGTGGGGCAGATCATCATTGACGTAGAAACAGCGATTACCAAGACACTTCCAACATCATCACAGAATACGGTCAGGACTATCACATCGGACATAATCAAGGACGGACAAGAACAAAGTTGCGCCAACGAGAAGGAAATTAAAATTGTAAAGGAGCTGAAAAGTAAAGCAGTATACTACGTTATAGCAGACAAGGACAACGCGGTCGTTATCATGGACAAAGACGATTACGACAATCAAATGACAACGAAGATTAACAAAGGACCGTACAGACAGCTTCGAGTAAACCCCTTACAAAACATAGTGAAACGCGTGGAGAAAGCACTGAAGGAGTGCAAATCAATATTAGGAGATGGAGCAAGCCGTTTACGGGAATCCAATCCCATTCTACCCAGGATCAAAGGTCTCCCCAAAGTCCACAAACCGGGAAATGAAATGCGAAAGATCGTGTCTGCAGTTGGTTCCCCCACCCACAAACTAGTGAAGTGACTAGTCACAGAGTTCCAAAGTATGCCGAATCAGTTCCAGAGTAAAGCAGTTAGTAACACCCAGGTGTTCGCCCAGCAACTACAATCTTCAGGAGACATCAACGAGGACGAGATTATGGTATCTTTCGACGTCACAGCTCTTTTTCCCAGCGTACCGGTCAAGGAAGCGATCAACCATTTGGAGGACTGGTTACTACCGCAACGAGAGGATGCAGCATGGAGAAACAAGATTCGGACGTACCTTAAGCTGACCCGCCTTTGTATGGAAGAGAACTACTTCTCTTTCCGAGGTTACTTCTAAGGAGCTCAATGACGAGCCCTCGTCCAAAAAAGCGAAGGTATATACTCACGGGTACAATCCGGAACAAGACACCAGAATCCAGGAGCCGATGGGTGTGGCTATTTCCAACTTGCGTTGTTGGAGCTGTTGACTTGCCATGCAATAACAGATGATGTTTATACTGACATCCGCTTACGTTGCATCGGTTGTTACTGCGGCAAGCTCTTCTTCCATGTCCGAATAAGCAGAATTGACCCACGCTAAGAGCCCGAATCCGTCGCCAGCGATCGTTGATGGAGGGCGTTCTAAACGCCTGACATTCTCGACCTTCTTTTTCGCAATGTAGGCATCCACCCGCCTTGTATTGCGTCGTAGCCGGAGTGAACACCTCGTCGACCTTGGTTACGTGCGAGTTTACGTATGCCTTCGTTTTCTCTCTTCCGCTGTTGTTCCGTGAATCCGATTCGTACAGTACCACGCTTGAAGCATCCTGTATTAGCCCAGTTATATACTCGCTGAAAGTTTTCAGGTCCACAACCACTCGTTTTCGTTTATAGCCTGCCCACATCAACTTCTGAACCGCGGGAAGTTTTCCTACAAGTTCTTGCAAAAGAATAGAGTTCGACAAATGAGCTCGTTCATTCGCCGCTTCAATGTGGTCGCACAACTCTTGAACAGCCATTCCATACTCAATAAGTGCTTCCAGCGCATCTCCTCGAGCAGCCGGCATCGCTCTAACCTTCTGCAACAGAGCGTTGATTAGTAACTCAGGACGCCCATATCGCATGCGTAGCGTCTCTAACACTTGCGGAACCACTGCGGGAAATACTAGATGACTGCGAACAGTATCTAACGCACGCCCTCGCAAGCATCTTTGAAGGTGAACCATGTTCTCTCCGTGAGTATAACCGCACGTCCTCGTCGTGTACTCGAAATTGGAAATGAATATCGGCCATTCAGCTGGATCCCCAGAGAACATAGGAAGGTCTCGAGCCAAAAACTGACGAGAAGAAAGTTGCTGTTGTGTGGGCTGCAGCTCTAGTGCTCTCTCTGGTTCGTCCAAGTTTGATCGTGGAATACCAAGTAATATCGGAAGGTCACCAACCGGCTGCTGCACTAAAGGTGGCTGCATCGGAAGCTGTTGCACCGGAAACTGCACCAGAGGTTGCACCGGAAACTGCTGCATCGGAGGTTGGTGCATCGGAGATTGGTGCATCGGAAGCTGTTGCACTTGAGTCTGCTGCACCTGAGTCTGCTGCACCTGAGTCTGCTGCACCTGAGTCTGCTGCATCGAAGGCCGCTGCAGTGGAGGCTGGTGCATCGGAGGTTACTGCACTGGAGGCTGCTGCACTAGAGGCTGCTGCACTGGAGGCTGCTGCACTGGAGGCTGCTGCACTGGAGGCTGACGCACCGAAGGTTGTAGGGGTGCAGATTGGGTTATTGTCAGGGGGAAAGGTGTACTTTGTCTTATAGTCTGTTGCTGCAACAGGTTTCTGGCTGTTCCTTCAACATTCAGTGCGCCCGCCTGGGTAACTGACGACGGCACCCTTGATAAGCGATGCACGGTTGACTGCATTCCTTCGATTTCCGTCCTGCATAGCCCCAATTGGCCTTGCAAATCATCCAACTGAGGGAAGGTTGGCTCCGATTGCTCTACACAACGCTCCAATCTCACTCGTAACTCACGTATCATGTCCCAGGCCTTCCGTTGATCAACATCAACGTCCACGATACTCAGGTCTATTAAATCGCCTTCGCTGGCATTCAACACGGAGATAGTTGGGTCCCGAAGAGGAGAACTGTGTTGTTGGATGTTGGATGGTGACCCCGACGGTAGTTCTTTGGGAACACCTCCTACAGCACCAACATCAGGATCCGTTTGAAGAGGATGAGAAATATGCTGCTGAACCGCTGAAGCTGCTGGCACTTGGTTTTCTCCTGCCGCGCTTATTTCCCGATTTGCGCTGCTCCCAATTCACTCTTGAACCTTTTTTCGACTGTTTCCACAACTCACCCGGCTTCTTTTCTCCTCCTCTGTTGCAATCGTAGCTTCCAATAGCTTTCGTTTCTCCTGCAAGAACTTCTTTTCAAGTTCCACTTCCACGCGCAGCTTCTCTAACTCCTGACGCTCCCGCAGACGTGCCATACTCTCTGACAAATGTGACGAAGATGGACTCGCGATTATGTGGAAGCGGTGGACAAGTCAGTGAGTGATGGAGGTGGAAGTCATCCGAATTCTGCGTAGCTACCTCAAAGGTGCTATTCACGCCTTTACTGATGCATGGCGTATCTATGCGGAAATTAATTCTCAATGCATGTTTCCACTTGGCATCCCCACACACACAAAATCTAAGAATTTGTCGATTCCAAAATGCAAACTGGTATCCCTTCTGGTGAATCTCAATCTAATTACCCTCCGAGGCTCAAACTATTAAATTGCACCATCCCTATTAACCGCGCCTGGGGAACACTTTTTCACTCTTCTGTCGGTTGGCCGATTAGTTCGGGGGTAAATAGTAAAAAGCTTACGATGAAACAGCTACCTTGTCCGAACCCAACCAGGGTAGCTGGCAGTGGCGTCCACATCTGAAAACCATCGTTAAAAAAAAGCTTGGTTGATTAATATTAAAAGCGAACTAGCATTTACCGTTATCAAAGCGTAGAGCCCTTCAAAACCTCCTTCTCCCCACCATCTCTTTTTTTGGAACGGGAACAAATGGAAGCCACACTTCAAAGGGGTCATTTTGTCATTGCCGGCCGATTTCGGGATATGATGTTTCGCCGCTGTTACGATCCTTGAAACTAGTTGAGGGATTGGGAGTGAAAGGGATGGTGGTTGGGGAGGGGGGTTCAACTTTTTTAACGCTACTCCCGAGGCTCTAAAACACGCCCCGGCGAAATGCTTAGCATATCCTACTCATAATGGGTCGCACCACGCTGGCAGGGTGTGTGTGTGTGTGTGTGTAGTGTAGTTTTTATGCGTAATCAGAGCGTTGCTATTTTCTTGTTTTATTTCGACCTTCCGCATCGCCTTTGATTATCGCTGTTAAAATTTTAAGGAGGACTATAAATTTCCGGCTAAAACTCTCACTCTACGCCATAAATATATCCTGGTGTGTTTTAATGTTTGCCAAGATGGAAGCGGGTGCGTCCGGAGTCGGCAGAGGGCAACTCCGCAAACATGGTCCATTCGGAGGTTTTTAGGCCGGAGGTCGGGAAAAGGAAAGTTTCATTAGTTTTATGCTCGACGGACCAGAAGTGCGTATATAAGCCGTTGCTGTTGACCAGAAAAGGTTGCCGTTGATTCCCATCGCTGCGTCACGAGGCTGTTTTCGGCATGAAACGGGTCAAAGCGGTCAATTTTAATGAATTCTAGCATCGACCACTTGAAATTTGACTACTACCGCAGCGTCAAAAGTTGTTTCATGGGCAAATTTCCGATTTCAGCTTCTTAGAGCTCCGATTCACTCTTAATTGGCAACGATTCCCCCGTTTCGTGCCCATCCACTGCAGCAGCACACCTCTATGATAGCCTTGGTATTGATTTTCCAAAAAGTCTCCATTAACACTTTTCTCCGGTCCTCGAACAGGCTCGCTGGGTTGGCACGGAGAAAGCTAACCCCCATCCCGCTCCTCCTATAAATCCCACACGCTATTGTTGTTGATTCGGCTGCTGTTGCTGTTACCAATGGATCCGAAGCATGCGGTGGGATGAGATCACCCTCTTTTTACTCATTAGTTGGCCACCGACGGTTGTCGCCGTGTGTGTATCGTTTTCAGTTTTAGCGCCTGTATCACGTCAACATCGAGGTTTTCCAGCCCAAACACCCCATCGCGCTAAGGAATACCAAGGAAAAGCAGCTTCATTTAACCCTCGTCCTCCCCCGTCGCAGTGAACCTTGGTGAGGCATCATCAAATAACTATCCTTATCACGCACGACGACGACGACGACAACAACGACGCCGAGGTCGACGACGACGCGGTCCAAATGAGACGGTCATGAAGCTGCGGAAAGCCCTAACTAACTGCCTGTCTGTTGGCTAGGTAGGTGTACCATGTTTGTGACGCAGTGCGAGCCTTTGGGTGCACTGAGAAGTTTAGGTTTTGGTTTTGTATTTGAACTAAAAATTGAACTAAAATTTGAAAGACTTTTAGACTTAACTTAGTATAGACATAAACATGAACAATAATTGTTTTACAAATTATTTGTAAATTCTGATTGGAGTCCATCGAAATTTTTGGTAAATTCAGAGAACATCTGGAATTAACCTTGAAACGTACCGGATCCAAGAGTTTGGTGAACAAATAAGCCAGCTGATTGTCGGTCCTGATGAATTTCAGCGTCTTGGGCAGAATCGAGCCATAAAAGGGAACTTATTTTTATCGCTGTTTGAGTTCCATAGAACCTATAGCTATTCTTATGTAAAAAATCAATAAAAATCGTTTGGTGACGGTTTCATCGACGGCAGATGACGGGACGTGGTCTGTTTTACCCCATTTCCCATAAAATTACCATCGATCTGAGGAAATCCTCGTATAACCCAAGTAACATTGCAAGTTTTATTGAGGTTTTAAAGCAAGTTTTATTAATAGTCTACAGAACACGATGGTGTAGTTGTAAGCGTGATTGCCTCGCACCCCAAAGGGATCCCAGTCGGGGCCGCCGGGATTTTCTTAGGCATAACATCTCTGATCACGCCTTCGGAAGGGCAGTAAAACCGTTGGTCCCCGGTCCATGAGTTGATGGGTCGATAGCTAAGGTCCAGGTGTGGGAACAGCCTCCCTGGCGTCGGTAGCATTGGAACTCAGTAGGGGAAAATAGGTAAAGACGGACACAGTAGGAAAGATGGACACTTCGAATAAAAGTAATTTTTCAATGATGCAGTATCGAATCTGAAGCGTAGCAATACTTTTGAAAATCACTGTTGATATCAAACACACAGCTGTCAAATTTGTAAACAAAACAAAAGATTTCCCATTTGTGGCACAGACCTAACTGGTCCATATTTAAAACAAAAGATTTCTTCGTGGGCACTCTTGCGGATGTAATTTTGCGGCTTCGGATATTTAGTTATTCATCTGGAAGAGTTTGTAGTTCCTGCTTTTTCCTACGTGAACGAGTTTTTGTTATTGTCCAGCACACATCTGGTGAAAGAACTGTAATTATTTTAATAAATGTTCAAGAATTATAAACGTTTATAAAACAGCTATGCAGTGGGAAAGACGGACATAAAGGTGAACGTCTGTGAAACCAGCAGCTCTCAATTAACGAGTTAACTTTAAAAGTTGTATTAAAGTTAAGTTAAAGGTAAGGTAAATTTATGTTAGACTTAAGCTAAAGCTATGCTTAAGTCAAGTTAAAGTTATGTTACAGTTATATTAAAGTACAGTTAAAGTAAAGTTGAAGCTATGTTAAAGTTAAAGTTAAGTTAAAATTATCTTAAATATAACTTCAATTTATGTTAAACTTAAAATTAAGCTAAAGTCAAGCTAAAGTCAAGTTAAAGGTAAGTTAAAGTTATGTTAAAGTTAAATAGAAGTTTAGTTAAAGTTATATTAAAGTTAAAGTTAAGTTAATGTTAAAGATAAAGTTCAGTTAAAGTTATGTTAAAGTAATTTTAAAGTTATGTTAAAGTTAAGTTCAAGTTAAGTTCAATTTAACTTAAAGTTAAGTTACAGTTATGCTAAAATTAAATTAAAGCTATGTTAAAGTTTTATTCAAGTTTAGCATAAGTAAATTTTATGGTAAATATAACTTCAAGATATTTTAAAATTATGTTAGAGCTAAAGTTAAGCTAAAGTCAAGTGAAAGTTAAGTTAAAGCTAAGTTAATGTTATGTTAGAGACATGTTAAAGTTAAATTAAAGTTTTGTTAAAGTAAGTTAAGGTAATGTCAAAGATAAAGTTCAGTTACAGACAAGTTAAAGTTAAGTTAAAGTTATGGTAAAGTAAAATTGAAGTTATGTTAAAGTCCAAGTTTAGTGAAGGTTTAGTTAAAGTGGAGTTAAAGTTATTTTAAAGCTAAAGTTAAGCTAAAGTCAAGCTAAAGTTAAGTTAAAGGTAAGTTAAAGTTTTGTTAAAGCGTAAGTTAAGGTTATGTTAAATATAAAATTCAGTTACAGACAACTTAAAGTTAAGTTAAAGTTATGGTAAAGTTAAATTAAAGTTATGTTAAAGTCAAAATTTAGTGAAGGTTTAGTTAAAGTGGAGTTAAAGTTATGTTAAAATTAAAACTTAGCTAAAGTCAAGCAAAAGTTAAGTTAAAGGTTAGTTAAAGTTTTGTTTAAGCTAAAGTTAAGTTAATGTTAAAGATAAAGTTTAGTTACAGACAAGTTAAAGTTAAGTTAAAGTTATGGTAAAGTTAAATTAAACTTATGTTAAAGTCAAAGTTTAGTGAAGGTTTAGTTAAAGTGAAGTTAAAGTAATGTTAAAGCTTAAGTTAAGCTAAAGTTAAGCTAAAGTCAATCTAAAGTTAAGTTAAAGGTAAGTTAAAGTTATGTTAGAGATATGTTAAAGTTATGTTAAAGCACAGACAAACAGACATAACTCTCACAATCACATTCATCGCAAATAATGTTTTAGTTGTGAATGTGCATGCATTTGTCATGGTGGCGCCACTGAAGCATTGAGCAAGCCACCACATTTCGAACTTATCAGTGATGCCAGTTTTTTCACGTCTAGTGAGTAGATGTCAGCTCTTGTAAATGATAAGTGATCAAGGCATCCCACTGGATCCCATCCCACATACGGATCCGTATTTCTGCAGAATTCAATCAATTATATAGATCTACGGAAAATTTCATAGAACCGACATCACTGACTTCCATCTGTTTTGTTTTTATTCAACACATCTGACGCGTTTACAGAACGAGGGAAAAGCAACAAGTGGAAAAATTGCATGAACGATGGATGCTCCGGTTGCAAAACAATGCTTGGGAATGTGGATGATAGATGGTGCTAGTGCGCATACAAAATAAGCTTGACGATATTTTTTCGAAGAATTTTCTTCTAAGTGTTATTTCTGTTTGTCTGTCGTTAAAGTTAAGTTAAAGTTTTGTTGAAGTTTTGTTGAAGTTAAAGTTAAGTTAAAGTTAAGTTAAAGTTAAGTTAAAGTTAAGTTAAAGTTAAGTTAAAGTTAAGTTAAAGTTAAGTTAAAGTTAAGTTAAAGTTAAGTTAAAGATAAGTTAAAGTTAAGTTAAAGTTAAGTTAAAGTTAAGTTAAAGTTAAGTTAAAGTTAAGTTAAAGTTAAGTTAAAGTTAAGGTAAAGTTAAGTTAAAGTTAAGTTAAAGTTAAGTTAAAGTTAAGTTAAAGTTAAGTTAAAGTTAACTTAAAATTAAGTTAAAGTTAAGTTAAAGTTAAGTTAAAGTTACGTTAAAGTTAAGTTAAAGTTAAGATAAAGTTGAGTTAAACTTAAGTTAAAGTTAAGTTAAAGTTAAGCTAAAGTTAAGTTGAAGTTAAGTTAAAGTTAAGTTAAAGTTAAGTTAAAGTTAAGTTAAAGTTAAGTTAAAGTTAAGTTAAAGTTAAGTTAAAGTTAAGTTAAAGTTAAGTTAAAGATAAGTTAAAGTTAAGTTAAAGTTAAGTTAAAGTTAAGTTAAAGTTAAGTTAAAGTTAAGTTAAAGTTAAGTTAAAGTTAAGGTAAAGTTAAGTTAAAGTTAAGTTAAAGTTAAGTTAAAGTTAAGTTAAAGTTAAGTTAAAGTTAAGTTAAAGTTAAGTTAAAGTTAAGTTAAAGTTAAGTTAAAGTTAAGTTAAAGTTAAGTTAAAGTTAACTTAAAATTAAGTTAAAGTTAAGTTAAAGTTAAGTTAAAGTTACGTTAAAGTTAAGTTAAAGTTAAGATAAAGTTGAGTTAAACTTAAGTTAAAGTTAAGTTAAAGTTAAGTTAAAGTTAAGTTAAAGTTAAGTTAAAGTTAAGATAAAGTTGAGTTAAACTTAAGTTAAAGTTAAGTTAAAGTTAAGCTAAAGTTAAGTTGAAGTTAAGTTAAAGTTAAGTTAAAGTTAAGTTAAAGTTAAGTTAAAGTTAAGTTAAAGTTAAGTTAAAGTTAAGTTAAAGTTAAGTTAAAGTTAAGTTAAAGTTAAGTTAAAGTTAAGTTAAAGTTAAGTTAAAGTTAAGTTAAAGTTAAGTTAAAGTTAAGTTAAAGTTAAGTTAAAGTTAAGTTAAAGTTAAGTTAAAGTTAAGTTAAAGTTAAGTTAAAGTTAAGTTAAAGTTAAGTTAAAGTTAAGTTAAAGTTAAGTTAAAGTTAAGTTAAAGTTAAGTTAAAGTTAAGTTAAAGTTAAGTTAAAGTTAAGTTAAAGTTAAGTTAAAGTTAAGTTAAAGTTAAGTTAAAGTTAAGTTAAAGTTAAGTTAAAGTTAAGTTAAAGTTAAGTTAAAGTTAAGTTAAAGTTAAGTTAAAGTTAAGTTAAAGTTAAGTTAAAGTTAAGTTAAAGTTAAGTTAAAGTTAAGTTAAAGTTAAGTTAAAGTTAAGTTAAAGTTAAGTTAAAGTTAAGTTAAAGTTAAGTTAAAGTTAAGTTAAAGTTAAGTTAAAGTGAAGTTTAAGTTAAGTTAAAGTTATGTTAAAGTTAGGTTAAAGTTAAGTTAAAGTTAAGTTAAAATTAAGTTAAAGTTAAGTTAGAGTTAAGTTAAAGTTAAGTTAAAGTTAAGTTAAAGTTAAGTTAAAGTTTAGTTAAAGTTAAGTAAAAGTTAAGTAAAAGTTAAGTTAAAGTTAAGTTAAAGTTAAGTTAAAGTTAAGTTAAAGTTAAGTTAAAGTTAAGTTAAAGTTTAGTTAAAGTTAAGTTAAAGTTAAGTTAAAGTTAAGTTAAAGTTAAGTTAAAGTTAAGTTAAAGTTAAGTTAAAGTGAAGTTAAAGTTAAGTTAAAGTTAAGTTAAAGTTAAGTTAAAGTTAAGTTAAAGTTAAGTTAAAGTTAAGTTAAAGTTAAGTTAAAGTTAAGTTAAAGTTAAGTTAAAGTTAAGTTAAAGTTAAGTTAAAGTTAAGTTAAAGTTAAGTTAAAATTAAGTTAAAGTTATGTTAAAGTTAAGTTAAAGTTAAATTAAAGTTAAGTTAAAGTTACGTTAAATTTACGTTAAAGTTATAGCTAAAATTAAAGTTATGTTAACGTCATGTTTGAGTTAAGTTAAGATAAAGTTATAGCTATGTTAAAGTTAAAGTTAAGTTAAAGTTATGATAAATATAACTTCAAGTTATGGTAGAGTTATGTGAACGTTAAAGTTTAGCTAAAGTCAAGCTAAATTTAAGTTAATATTAAGTTAAAGTTATGTTAAAGTTATGTTAAAGTTATGTTCAATCTGAATAAATTTTAAGTTTAAGTTACATTAAAGTTAAAGTAAAGTTAATGTTTAAGTTGAAGTTAGCTTAATGTTAAAGTTAAAGTTCAGCTTAAGTCAATTTAAAGTTATATTAGAGTTATGTAATGATAAGTTAAAGTTATGTTAAAGTCAAAGTTTAGTGAACGTTTAGTTAAAGTGAAGTTAAAGTTATGTAAAAAAAAGTGCAAGTTAAGGTAAGTTAAGTTAAAGTTAAGTTCAAGTTAAAGTTATAAGTTAAAATTATAAGTTAAAGTTATGTTGAAGTTATTAGTTAAAGTTAAGTTAAAGTTAACTTGAAGTTATAAGTTAAAGTTAAGTTAACTTTATGTTCAAGTTATCTTAAAGTTTAGCTAAAATTAAAAGTTAAAGTTAAAGTTAAATTAACGGTTTCAGCAAAACAGGAATTTAGCCTCGCAATCGAAATATCATTTCCAACGATGCATTTGCTCCATCTGAGGTAACCGATTAACCTGGGTGGTCACGTAGAATCACTGCCCCATCTGTATCCAGAGGATGTCGCTTCTCCAGTGTGAAAATAAAGAAGTTCAAGTGGCTTCTGAAGACAACAGCTAAACCGACGTTCAAAGTAACACCAGTAGTGATACTACCGTTGCCTAAAATGGAAACCCCGATGAAATTGAAATACGAAATACCTAAATCTTAAAGAATCTTGGATCTTGGATATTGGTAGATTTTCAAAATACTGTGGCTGGGAAAGATACTGAATCATGTACATGCCACTCTAGTAGCACGCTTGTCACAAACCAATTGTAGAAACTTATATACGACTTATTTCAATCATAAACAAGTTGCTGTAACTTATTGTGATGAAAGTGTGCTACTCGGGCAATATTATGACAATAATTTTGATTGCGATTTGAATTAGAATTAGAAAGTCTTCTGATGAGAATTGACAATGATTTCTAAAACGAAGTTATTTGAAACTCTGTTAAATAAAAAAATTCTGAGAAGAGTTTCAAGAGAATCTTATCTGATCATAGTTCTAAAGGAAGGGAGGATGCAAATTGTTATTAGAGTACAATGGAATTTCAGGAGAAAGCTCTGAGGAATATTTAAAGAGAATTTTAAGGATAGTTCAAAAGAAGAGTTTCAAGGGAATTCCGAGAAAAGTTCTAAGAGAACATGAAAGAGCATTTCATGAAAATTCTTTAGAGAATTTCATGTATTTTATCATTGGCGTTACTAAGGGGGGCTATAGCCCACCCTATGTTTAATGTAGTTCCCTCTAGAACTTTAACTACACTCTTAGATGTTTTGCCGAGATGGGTACCGTCTATTAGTTCGGCATTTTATTTTGCTGGATCCCAGTGAAAAACTTGCCGATATTTTTTCAAAAAGTTTTCCATATGCTTTAAAAAAAAATTAAACAACGTTATTTTATGTTCAAGCGGTGCCAGTGGTGTAGTGCACACTACGACGCATGTAAGCGGGCCTTTTGACATGAGAATCAGTTGAAAGAAACGTGAAAATCAATTCAATCAAACGTTCTCTTCGTCGACTAGCTGATGTTTCGGTTTGGGAACACTTAATTGTACATGAAATGTTTGTTTACGTTCTATGATTTACGTCCAATATGGATTACGTCTCGTGTAAAAGTAGTTATTTCTAAGTGTGTGGTAAGAATGACTGTTTTTCACTCCAAAGGGCCTGGGTTCAATCTCAGTCGGTGCCGCCAAGATTTTCTGTGACATAAAATCTAT
The DNA here is from genome assembly GCF_037179485.1 of Ochlerotatus camptorhynchus. Classification (NCBI taxonomy): domain Eukaryota; kingdom Metazoa; phylum Arthropoda; class Insecta; order Diptera; family Culicidae; genus Ochlerotatus; species Ochlerotatus camptorhynchus. Next base: position 2,077,493 of record NW_027040660.1, read on the forward strand.
GATCACGCCTTACTTCGGAAGGGAAGTAAAGCCGTTGGTCCCCGGCCCATGATTAGGGTCCAGGTGTGGAAGCTGCCTTTCTGGCGTCGGAAGCATTGGTACTTAGTAGATCGATGGAACACAAATCAAGGAAAATAAGATGGTATCTATAACAATCAAGCCTAGCGTAACTAAGACTTCTGAAGAAATCCAAGGCTAGATTTCTGATTTTGGACGTGATTACCGAACTTCCATCGAATACCCAAATCCTCATCATATTCTAATAAAATAAATAAAAATCTTTTGCCACTTTAGACCAAACAATTCCTCCGAAAATAATTTTCCAGTGCAGCACACTGTATCTTACCGTCCGGAGAGCTTTCCATTTTCGCGCTTCGAACCAAAAGAAAGAGTTTTCTCACCGCGTGCTTTGGTCGGCTCGGTGGTGGCTTATTGGCCCACTCCACACCTTCGCCACGCACGATACCACGAAGTAGGGGAGGAGGGGGGGGGGTTCCTGTGGCGGTGTGTGTCACACGTCTTCCGTTTAAACTTCTTCATCCACCCACCACCACCTCCTGACGCATTCACTCCATGGTCAGAGGAACGGGGATGGCTGGATGGCTGGACGGCGGCGACGGCGGCAGCGGCATTACCCGTACCTTTTCCAATGAGTATGTTATGAGATGGCACACACGATAATGATTCTGCGATGGGACACCACCGTCGCGCGGCTTTGGCTTTCCCTGAGCGCGTCGGGTGTCCTTTTTCGCTTTCGCTCCGGAACTGACACTCGCACTGCTGGCACACGCACAACCGCATCGCATCGCACACTCACACGGGATATTAAAACGAAAGTGTCATAAAAGGCGACCGTAATATAAAACAGCGATTTTAAAAGTTTGATATTATATTACTTGCGGAGGATAGAAACAATACGCCATCCACACACGAAGGCTTGAATGAGGCCTCTTGTGCTTGTGGCACGCGGGATGCTGCGGTGGGGGCGATGGGGAAGGCCAAGGGATATTTCTATTGCGAGGACTTATCATCGCGCTGTCATCGTTTCATTTTGTTGTTGCTGAAATGAACCGGGCACATAAATTTTAAATAGTCTCGCTTCTCGGTGACACACTTGTGCGTGTTTGTCGAGCTAGCGAGAACATGGAACTTTGAAGTAATTCTACACTGACTGAAATGATGAGTTGGGCAGCGCAAAAAAAAGCATCGAGGAAGATTTTATATTTATGGTTTCGTCGGGGCACTGGAGGGATTGACTTTTATTTCGAGATGTTAAAGTTTAAAGGGATGGATTTTATTTGCAGGGATTTAAACTACGGGGATAAAGGTATCTGTAGTTGTAATTGGTCGAAAGATATAAACTTTGAAGCAAGTCAAATGAGTCAAAGTACGCATTCGATATGCAGAAAGCACTGTTCCTCAATCGGTTTCTTTGTAGGCTTTGGGTTTTTTTTTTGCATCGTTATATTATCGTTGGTAACTGAGTTTTGTGGTAAGTGTTTGTTTTGTTTGGGCAAAATCAGAAAAGGGCCTATGAGCCAAACGTAAACAATGACTTTAAACGTCGATCTCTCACGATTCACATCAAACCCACGCAAATTTCCTAGAGCAAACCTTCTCTAGGGGTAATGGGGGGTAAAATGGTCACCCTTAGAAGATTAATGTTGCTCATGGTGCAAATAAATGTATTCTGAGCATCTTGTTAGACATCATGTTAGTTTAACTTATGTTCTTTGAAACCAAATACAGATAGTATCTAAACAATTTAATATTTAACAGTTGAAATTGAAATCTAAAATGCTTTCTTGTTCAATTTTAAATTGGAGGTGGAAGGATCATTACCATTATCACGCATAATTAATGACAATGTATTCTTACAGATTAGGTCGGTAATTACTAGCAAACAGCACGGATTTGTTAAATGACGATTTACAGCTACCAAATTGATACATTTTGTGTCATATTGTTTAAACTCATTGGATAAAGGCAATTATGTGGAAACGCTATACACTGATCTTAGTAAAGCATTTGACAGAGTTGATATACCACTCTTGCTTTTTAAGCTTTCCAAATTAGGCTTCTGAAATGGATCGAGTCGTACTTATCAAGGCGGACGCAAAAGGTAATGTTGAGGAGTGATATCTCCGTCCCCTTGAAACTACAACCCTGATGTCCACTGGATATAACTGCGACCGCTTCCTATTGTTCTGCCGATCATCCATCCAGTAGACAAGTCAGAGCAGAAACTGGTAGGAAGCCTGAAGTGATAAACAACCCTTCGTGTCTACCTACAATGAGAGTAGCCGATACGGAGTGAGATGCCAGGCTGTATGGGAGATTGTAGGAGTCACTGCGTATTCTAAACGCAGTGGTGAATATGCTCGTGGGAGTTGAGGCAGTACTAAGAGAGAGATCTCATTCTCCCTGTTCCAACGGATGGCCCCGAACTTCATCGATCGTCGGTCTGTGGATGACCAGTGGTATTTTAGGAGCAAAATAGTCAGTTAGCATTGTCCGATGGTTAGCGCCGGTCAAGAGCCACGCATGGCTAGTTTTTATCGTTTTTGATTAAGTGTCTATTGTTAGTTTAAGGCAATAAATGTAGTTTGTGTAGTTAGTGTTTTTTGGTTAAATAGAGTGTTTCAATTAAGGGGGGAAGTACAATTAGAAGGCCTAAAATGAGGCCTATCTTTGAGAGTGGATTGCGAGTAGGAAAATAAATGAATGTTAGCGATTCTTTATGTATGTTATTAAGGATTTAATGAAGATTAATTATCAGTGACATTTTTTTTAAATTTTGCAATTTAGCCCAATTATTATAAATAATGTGAAGTCAATTTTTTAAAGCAGCACTTCGTGCCGTGCAGCCCCTACGTCCATGATCACGTCTGAAACAAAAAAAAACAGGACATTAAATTTGAAGGTACAGCGCACAACATTAATTAATTCGTATGTAAAAATAATGTTTTTTTTACAAAAAAATTTGAAGTTGAAAAAAAATTTTAAAAAACCCTATTTTTTTCGACTTTGTTTATAAAAAAAACATGTTATAACAAACAATTCTAAAAAATCTTTCTATTCATGTTGTGGAGAATTTAATTATGAACATAAAACAGAAAACCGGAATCGATTTGAATGAAAACTCTGACCTGTACATTGCACGGCGATTTTGAAAACACTACTTTTCAGTAGAAGCATTTAAAGTTCAACTTTGACATGTTCAGCCATTTGACATGCACTCACTGAATTGCGTATAACTTTTTAAATAAGTTCCGGACGGCTTTATGCTTTTAAAGGCTCATTCCCAGATACATATAGAGTAAATTAAGCCAACAAAAAAATTTTCGAAAAAAAAAATTCTAATTGTGCTTCCCCCCTTAAGCCGCGAGTGTAGTGATTTTACGGCGGAAGAATTCCCCACCAAAAACCTATGGATTACTTCCATTAACCCATTCGAAGAGACCGAGTGTTGAGGATCCACCCAGTCGAATGAGCAAATTATCCATTCCCCAACAGGTAAGATTTGAAGGAAATCTGTCCACCATAGTTAGTGTAACATCTGGTGTGCCACAAGGTTCACATCTTGGTCCATTACTGTTTTTTTTTATTTGTTAACGAAATAGAACATATTTTTAAATTTCTTCATGTTTCTATATATGCTGATGACATGAAACTTTTCATGGAGATATCTAAAGCACCAGAAAAATTTGTTAGGACTAAATATTAATAAATGCAATTCTAAATCGTTCACAAGAAAGCACGCTGTAATACACAACACAATTACTCTAGGCCAGAAAACAATCCAAAGATCCTATCAAGTCAGAGACTTAGGTGTTATCCTCGACACCAAGTTAACTTTTGCTGATCACTACAATAACATTATCTACAAAGCAAGCAACATGCTTGGGTTCATTAAAAGATTTAGTTTGCATTTCAATGATCCCTACACAATCAAAACACTTTACGTAGCATATGTGAGGCCTCTTTTCGAATGTTGTAGCATAGTTTGGGCTCCATATCATGATACACATGTAAACCGCATTGAATCAGTTCAAAAGCAGTTCTTGTTGTTTGCTCTAAGAAAGTTGGGTTGGACCAGTTTTCCGCTTCCATCTTATGAATCACGTTGTATGCTAATTAATTTAGATGAGCTCAAAAAGCGAAGAGAGTTCGCAATGATTACTTTTATAAACGATGTGATTTCGCAAAGAGTTAACAGCCCAGAGATTTTGGAAAATATCAATTTTTATGCTCCCACTCGCTCTCTGCGGAACAGAAATTTGTGTAGCATCAACAATCAAAGAACAGACTATGCCATAAACAGCCCACTGAATAGAATGATGTCTTGCTATAATACATACTGTGAATATATTGACATAACAATGAATAAAGGTATGCTTAAAAAAACTTTCTTCACGAGGTTAGCTAGGCATCAATAATAAAATATAAATGTTATGCAAGTTCTTGAAGTAAAATTGTAACAATTAGCGTTTAAGTAAAATTGTAAAACGGTCTACACTGATTGACGACAAATAAATAAAACAGATAAGAGTTACGGTAAAATGGACATTCAATCGATAGGTTGGTAAAAACATTTTCGATGATTATTTAGTAGGAGCTCGATAGCAAAATACTCGCATTGCATTTGAAAAAATCCACAGCAAACAATTCAGCATTATTCAGCATGATTTTCATGGAAATCATATGTATCGATAAATTCAAACTTGTTAACTAGGCATGTTGATCCTCATATGAAATCCACAAAATAGAAGAATCAGTTCATGTTATCACATTTACAAGACTTGTCTCCCATGTACCTGTCTATTTCACCCCATCGGTCAGCATAATTTTAAAATGTTCGCAGTTGGACAGTTCTAATCCAACTTATTTATATATTGTTTACTGTCTTCACTAGAGATGGGTAATCCACTCCCGAGCTGTTCTATAGACCCGATTCTCTAAAGGAAGCTGATGATCTGCGATTTATTTTTTAGGAACCGCAGCTCACTTATATCACAAGTCTAAACCAAAATGCAAATGGATATCTAATTCAACTTATTTATTTGTTTATTTTTTTCACTCTTGGAACAAATACCAAATTTAAAATAAGTTAAATTTCATCTTAACCTAGATGCTCCAGTAACAACAGTAGCTTACCAGCCTTAATTGTTATGATGTATAATTAAAAGTTTATACATTGTTCTTGCCTTCGCAATTCAGTTTTTTAAACAAGTTTTTTAATCCTGCATGTTAGTATAACAATTTACATCTTAAAACTAAAAATCTTAAACTAAATCTTATCTATGTATAAAGAGAATTAATCGTTGCAATTGAGGACGACTTTTGCCTGAAATTATTAATTATTTTGTTGGACATTCGAAAATCTATGCACCTCGGTAGTACTGTACCAGGGAGGCAACTTCAAAATCATTTTCAGAACTTTGTTCTGAATCCTTTGAAGTGCTTTTTTCCTGGTAGTGCAACAACAAGACCATATTGGCACAGCGTAAAGCATGGCCTTGTTTAAATATTAGAAGTTTATTCGTCAGGCAAAGTTTGGATTTCCTGTTAATAAGAGGATACAAACATTTTATATATTTGTTACATTTGGCTTGAATGTCTTCAATGTGATCTTTAACAGTTAATTTTTGGTCAAGTATTAATCCAATATATTTCACTTGGTTTAACCAGGAAATTGGAACTCCGTTCATAGTGACTATGAGACTACTACTAGGTTTCAAAAAGGAAGCTCTAGGCTTATGTGGAAATATTATAAGTTGAGTTTTGGAAGCGTTGGTGGAAATCTTCCATTTTTGTAAATAAGAAGAGAAAATATCTAAACTTTTCTGCAGTCTGCTGCAAATAACACGAAGACTTCTTCCTTTAGCGGAAATGCCTGTGCCATCGGCGAACAAAGATTTGTGGCAACCCTGAGGCAAATCAGGGAGGTCCGGAGTGAAAATGTTATACAATATAGGCCCAAGAATGCTACCCTTAGGAACTCCTGCTCTAACAGGTAGTCGATTAGATTTGGAATTTTGATAATTTACCTGCAGAGTTCTGTCAGTTAAATAATTTTGAACTAATTTCATAATATAAAGTGGAAAATTAAACTTTTTCAATTTAGCAATCAAACCTTCATGCCAAACACTGTCGAATGCTTTTTCTATGTCTAGAAGAGCAACTCCAGTTGAGTGGCCTTCAGATTTGTTTGAACGAATTAAATTGGTAACTCTTAAGAGTTGATGAGTAGTTGAATGCCCATGGCGAAATCCAAACTGCTCATCTGCAAAAATTAAGTTCGTATTGATGTGAAGCATCATTCTATTCAAAATTATCTTTTCAAAAAGTTTACTTATTGAAGAAAGCAAACTTATTGGGCGGTAGCTAGAAGCTTCAGCTGGATTTTTATCCGGCTTCAAAATTGGAACAACTTTTGCATTTTTCCATTTATCAGAAAAGTATGCCAAATGGAAACATCGGTTAAATAATTTTACTAAGAAAGACAAGGTACTCTCTGGGAGTTTTTTGATGAGGATATAGAAAATTCCATCATCACCTGGAGCTTTCATATTTTGAAACTTTTTAGTTATAGACCTTACTTCGTCCAAATCAGTCCCCCAGGAATCATCAAAAATATTTTCCCGAGAGAAAATATTCAGAAAATCCCGAGCAATCTGATTCTCAATAGGACTAGTAAGACCCAAACTTAAATTATGGGAACTCTCGAAATGCTTAGCAAGTTTCTGAGCTTTTTCCAAATTTGTGATCAAAATTTTACCACCTTCTTTAAGCTCTGGAATAGGCTTTTGAGGTTTTTTTTCAAAATTTTTGTGAGTTTCCAAAAGGGTTTGGAACTCGGGTCTAATTATGAAACACTTTTTTCAAAAGTTTTGTTCCTCAGGGCAGATAATCGCTTTTTAATTTGTTTTTGCAAATCCCGCCAGATAACTTTCATGGCAAGATCGCGTGTTCTTTGAAATTGTCTCCTACGGACACTTTTATTTATTTCGTCAACCAACGTAGACTAGTACATATGAGAATACAGTTTTGTTTTCTTAAATTTATTTATTTATTTCGTCAACTTTGGACAAAAGGTTAAAAGTATAATTTTTTCTTTAATAAAAATTAAGCAGTGTCAGCTTTCCTATTTTTTATGAGTTATAATGCCTTATGGAGTAAAAATATTGTTTTAGTTTATGCCGAGACATTGTAAAGTCAATGGTTTCGCAGTATTGATTGTAAGAGGCCATCATGCGGTTTAATGGCCCATATTTTGCATAATTTGTACGATGATGTTTTATGGCAAATACATTTCGATTTCGGAGTTGCCGAGTAGGTGCATGGAAATTTAATTTTGATAAAAGTTCTGTGGAGTCAATGCGTTGCGAAACGATATCGTTTACAAATGAAACCATTGCATATTCACGACGCTCTTTTAATGTTTGTATGTTTATAAGCATGCAGCGTGCTTCATATGATGGAAGAGGAAATGATGTCCAACCTAATTTACGAAGAGCGTATAATAGAAATTGTTTTTGTACGGATTCTAATCTTTCTTCGTGCGTGATTGAAAAAGGAGACCATACAATGCTGCAATATTCCAGTATTGACCTCACATAGGCGATATATAGTGTTTTAATTGTGTATGGGTCCTGAAAGTTATAGCAAAAGCGCTTGATAAAGCCTAGCATGTTATTTGCCCTGTGAATAATTGTGTTGTAATGGTCTATGAAAGTTAGTTTAGAGTCTAAGATAATTCCTAAATCCCTAACTCTTTCACATTTTTCTACATTTTGATTTCCTAGTGCAATTGAAATATTTGAAGTTGTTCTTTTCCTGCTAAATGATATTAAGTTACATTTTTTTACATTCAATTCTAGTAGACTTTTTTTGCACCATATGTAGAATATGTGTATTTCATTCCGGAATATATTGATGTCTTCTTCATTTCTTTAAAGATGGATCAAGAGCTGAAGATCGTCGTCTATTATAATTGAATCGAATTTAACCTCGCATTTCTGTACTGAGGCAGCTCTTGCTTCAACTATAGACGTAGTCAGAGATTCAAGAACATAATTATTTTCATCTTTGGTTTGCAAAAGAATTTTTGGATCAAAGTTATATTCCATAAATGTTCAGCTCTATGGTAATTGAAAGTAGAGCTGATGGGGTTAGAAATTATTTCTTGGGATATTTCAAAACTTACTGGAAGGTTTTTTTTTTTTTTTTTTTTTTTCTTTATTATAGAGATTTTTAGCCTGAGGCTAGTTCATCTCTTCTTACTGGAAGGTGATCAGAACCGAAGTCAGCATGGGTAACCAATTGGCTACAAAGTAGACATGAATCAGTTAAGACCAAATCAATAGTTGAGGGATTTCTTGCTGAAGAAAAGCATGTTGGGCTGTTTGGACATTGAATAGTGTAATAACCTGCAGAACAATCATCAAACAGAATATTACCATTGGAATTGCTCTGAGCATTATTCCATGAGCGGTGTTTTGCATTAAAATCACCAATAATGAAGAATTTAGACCTCTGACGGGTAAGTTTCTGGAGGTCACCCTTGTGAAAATTCTTTTGCTGGCCTACGCATTGGAATGGCAAATAGGCAGCTATAAACGTAAGTTGTCCAAATTTTGTTTCCACAGAAACTCCCAAAGTTTCAAAAACTTTGGTTTCAAATGTTTGATTCGTCTATGAATAATGATGGCAACGCCACCACAGGGTCCATCAAGACGATCATTTCTATAAATCAAATAATTTGCGTCCTTCTTAACCTTATGTTCAGGTTTAAGGAACGTTTCAGTTATAACGGCAATATGCACGTTATGAACTTTAAAAAAGTTAAATAGCTCTTCTTCATTATCTTTAAGAGATCGAGCATTCCAACTGAAAATATTAATGCTTTAAAATCCATTACTGAATTTTAAAGTCATGACAATATTATTTGCAAATTTTACTCCAGTTTGAATAGCATGGAGTTAGATTTAAGCATATCAGAAATCATGTCAATTAATGATTTTTGTAACGGTGCCGGTGGTGTAGTGGTAAGCGTGATTACCTCTCACCCCAGCAGGCCTAGGTTCAATCCCAGTCGGCGCCGCCGGGATGTTCTGAGACATAACATCTCTGATCACGTCTTCCTTTGGATGGGAAGTAAAGCCGTTGGTCCCCGGTTCATGAGTTGATGGGTCGATAGGTAGGGTCCAGGTGTGGGAGCTGCCTTCCTGGCACGTCGGTAGCATTGGTGCTCAGCACGGAAAACAAGATCGACGGAAAAAAAACAAACCAAAGGAATGATTTCTGTAAAAATTCCATTTTAGGGGCAGTAATGCTTCCTAAGTCAAAATTGTCAAAATTTCCGTTAGAATTACGTTGGTTAGTATTTTGATTTCTACCCGTTGCAATAGCAGCATAGGTAGCTCCATTAACTTGCTGAACATTGTTAGTAGCGAGGGGAGTAGGTACAGATGAAACATTTGAAGCAGGGGTGCTATTTGTACCTACGGGTACGAATGTGGAGTTTGTTCCTCGCTATCTGTTGTTAACAGCAGAGTATTTTGTACCTGCTCGGAAACGTGGAGCGTTTCCTACCTGTCGCTTAGAACGCGATTGTAGGATCGCTTTGCGAGTCTTACATTCCCAAAAATTGGATTTGTGGTTTTCACCACAATTTGAACATTTAAATTTCTTAGGATCTTCCGTCATAGGACAGTCGTCCTTTGCGTGAGAGGAATCACCACAATTCATGCATTTAGCAATTTTTTGGTTCCGTGACCCCATCCCTGGCACTTACGGCACTGAGTGAGGTTTTGGAAATTTCCTCCAGTCTTCCTGTAGTGTTCCCATTTCACTAGGACATGGAGCATAAGGCTAGCTTTTTCTAAGGCCTTAAGGTTGTTTAGTTCACTAGACTTGAAGTGAACTAAATAAAAATAATAAGAAATCCCGTTGCGCGAATCGCCAGGACGGGATTTCATTTTCATTTTGATTACTTGGAGTGGCACAACTCCAAGTAAATTTGCCAGTTCATCTTTGATCTGATCCAGGGATTCACCACTGGGCAGTCCTTTCATGACAACCTTGAACACACGTTCAGTTTTGGTGTCGTAAGTAAAAAAATTTTGCTTCTTCTCAGTAAGATACTTGAGAAGACATTTAAATCCGTCCAAGGTTTCAGCCAATACACGGCATTCACCCCGACGTCCAATTTGTAGTGAAAACTTAACTTTCACGAAATTCAAAAGTTCCATGCGAAGAGCATGGAAATCGGAAGTGGTTCTCACAATAGGGGGAATCTTTTCCTTCTTGGCATTAAGTCGGGAAAGTTTACTAGAATTTTTCTTGGATGATGGATCATTCTCATCATCCGTGAGTAAATCAAATTGATTACTAAAATTAATTAATTCAGAAGGGGGATCAAGGGATCACCCTTTTCTTTTGCGTTTAGGCGCCATGGCGACTTCCAATCAGATTACTATAAGAATCTGAAGGATCGAAGAGGAATTTTCCAAATCGATATCCAAGAAGGATTACCTCGGGTAGGGTCCAAACAAGGATCGAAGAGGAATAAGAGCTGAACAAGGTAGAAATGATACACTGTTAGTTATGACACATGAATAAAGAAAGATAATTTTCATAGATATAAAGGCAAATCTAAAATAGAACAATTTAGAAAATTTCCTCCTAAAGCACTTCGAACTTAATACGATCATTGCTCTAGACCTGGTTCTACGTTCTCGCTTTCAAAGTTCCCTAGCAGACTTGCCACCAAAATTCACTAGATCATTAATCGAAGGGCGATAAAGCTGTTTTCAAAGTCCACCATTCCTACGCACATTTGTACTCACTTTAGTCTGCTTACGCTAGGTTTTTCTGTAACAATATATGGAAGAAAGATCAAAACTTGCCATCATACATTAACGTCTTGTGGAATATTCTGAACTATACATGCGAATTAATTAAAAACACAACACTCCCATCCAAGCCAATGTTTCATAAAATTCCCTCAGCTGTTATTCATCCCATCCTTCCAATCAACCGATCAGACCTTCGCATTCCAATTTTGTAACGAATCAGCAACATTTTCTTCGGTGGTTTTTCCCATTTACGGAAAATCTAATCATTATTATTATCATCAAAAGCAGCAGCAGCAGCAGCACCCACGCCACTCAGCTCATTGACCTTCCTGCCAAGAACCCCAACCCACATTTGGTAATCAATTGGTACCGTCATCCCGTCCCGTCGTGCGAGATAAAATGAGTGCTGCCGAAAGCTCACAAGAAGCACTAGAGCACTAGGAGGAAAGGTGCGGTTGAAGACCCGCAGCCCATTTTCATTGAATCAGCATAGAAATTTATCTAGGAATATTTACATTTCACCACCCAAACCGATCCGAAACTAACTAACCCAACTACTCTAACGGAAGAGGAAAATTCCACACGCGCTCATAACGAACCCTTCGTTCGAAAGGAAGTGGAAGGGAGGGAAGTGAAACAAGGAGGATAATTTTTCCCGAGCTTCCTTTTTTCGGAGATATTTGCATGCCTTTTGAAAAAAAAAAACAACAACAACTAACGGATAGAAGAAGCATGGTGTGGGTAGGGATGGTCCGTTATGTATTATCCGATTTTGTCGGGGAAACGGAAAAGTATAAATTGGAGAAAGGATTTCCACGCTCGAAAGTGTAAAATTTAAACATTGCCGCTCATTTAAGATTTTTTTCCTTTTGGTTTGTTTTCCGTCGATCTTGTTTTACGTGCTGAGCACCAATGCTACGATGCCAGGGAGGCAGCTCCCACACCTGGACCCTACATATCGACCCATCAACTCATGAACCGGGGACCAACGGGTTTACTTCCCTTCCGAAGGAAGGCGTGATCAGAGATGTTATGTCTCAGGAATTGAACCCAGGCCTGCTGGAGTGAAAGGTAATCACGCTTACCACTACACCACCGGCACCGCTATGCTCATTTAAGATGTTCGGAAACTTTTCATATGTTGAAATGATTCGCAAATTTTGTTAAAAGTCTATATTAAAAGTGAATTTGCCAATAGCCGTATCTGGTTTTGTAAACAAAGATTCAAACGAACATTGGTGGACATTCTTAGCTCGCCCACGCAAACGAAGACCACCATTAGGTAGGGTAAATGGCCGCTTGAATCTTTGTTTACAAAAGACGGTTATTTGAAAATGTGCTCTTCATCTGAAGATTTTTCAAGTTTGAGAAAGTTATGACTACAGTAGTGATCCGGTTTGCCCCGTAACGTGGGTAGATCACCTTTTCGTGGTACTTTACGGGATGTAAGATCAACCACCGATTCCTAGTCCAAACTAGGGGAACAGGATTTTTCAGTAATCCAAGGAACACATCTAAGTCCTTGTTACTTCTTATGCCTTGTTCATAGTGACAAGACTCGTCTTTGTCCACCGAGGATGATCTTGAAACAAGGAAAAATGAGTTAGTTAGTCTTCATCTATGTGATTCCTAATATTCCATTCAGTGTTCCCTAGTTTGAAGTGATTTAGACTAGGGTTCTCATGCATGGTCATTATCGGTGCCATTGCTTAATTTTGTACTCTTCGAAGGGTATAAATAGCGGGACCTTTCAATTAGAACCGATCCAATTCCATCAAGGTGGGAATGCTATGAACAGGCCTTATAGGACTAGGAACTTTAATAATTATTGAAAAAAAAAATCCAATGATCGAAACATAAAAATACATCTGTGTTCCTTGAGAGTGCAAATATGTAAACCACACAAGTACAAAAAATAAACATCATTTAAGTCAAAAAATAAGAATTCTCTGCTTGGTCGTCGTGCAGTTCAGTTCAGTTCAGTTCGGATTCCCGCTCGCTTTCTCGAGTTCGTTTCGTTCTTCGTTTTTTTTTTTCGTTTCGTGCCGTTGAAGTGTCGTCATCGTCACACGCTCTGGCAAGTTTGGTTCAACTCGCCAAAAACCAACAAATGGTACGTCAGCGTTCTAGCGCATCAGCAGTAGGGGGGCCTACGAAGAAGGCCCGAACGCAGACCGGAGCGTCACACACCACGCTGATAACCGTGTGCTCCCAAGCAACCAGTTCTCGGTGCTTGAGGAAGACAATGGAGGTGGTGGCGACGCCATTACCATCACAAATAAGGAGCGAACTCCCCCGCTCTTCGCTTCGATTAAGGATGTCGACCAGCTTTGGACTGTGTTGGCAGATCACACCCTACAGCCTCGGTTCAAGATCTGCAACGTCGCAGAGTGGGCAAAAATTTACAAAACCGTGACTAAATTGAATATCTCGGCTGCCAAACGGTTTCAGTGAACATGTTATACATATTCTCAAAGGAAAAACTTTGCTGAATCGATTGGTGGTAGGCTCATTGGCCAGAGACTTTTGTGTACCGAGATAGAGGGCCGGGATCAACCCGAGTTCCAGGTAAATAGGAAATGCCACGTTTATTACTGGAAATTGATAGTACTAAGTATTTATGGCGTAAATACACCATAAACGCCCTCAGGGAAACTTTACTGGCCTGAAGGAGGATCCGGACGATAAAGTGGCCACATTATACAAATTGTCCTAGAATCATGCAATTTTTTCTATGTTTGTTCAGAATCATGAGATCAAAGCGAATTTCATAAAGAATTTAAATTTTGGTGTAAAGTGGTCATATCCTGGTTCTTCAGATAATCTGGATTGACCGATAGAGTAGCCACATTATAAAAATTGTTCTAGAACTGTCGTTTGTTCATAATCACGAGATGAAAACGTATTTAATATGGAATTTATAGTTTGGGATCAAATGACCATATCTTTGAGCAGAACATCATGAGTCTAATCTCAAGCTCATCCACATTCCAGATTCGTCAATCGTTTTATTTGTTAACATGACTACATGGTAATAACAGCAACTCGATGATTAAAAAGGAGCTCGTCTGCCTAGTGGCAAACGTTTTTGCTAACTGAGCAGAAGACCGTGGGTACAATCCCAAGCTCCTTCGCGTTATATGATGGTTAGGAAATCAATTCAGCTTATCGTTTACCAAAACGAACCCTGCTGCAAACCCAACCCTCTTACCCAACATCCCTGTGATTCCTCGTGGAAGTGCAGAGGACTCCTCGGCTTCCATCAAAGCGAGTGTCACGTCAACACATACCTTCCTTTCTTGACCTGTGTTCGGGCGTGGCCGGCGCTGGTATTGCCTAGTTTGAGATCACCAGTATTTACACATTGAGGATGATTGCTAGTCTCAAGCATCGTCTATTGGTTCTCTGTGTAATTACAGCTGGTCTGGCAATAACAGAGTAGCAACCGTGGGCGGTCAATCATGCTCATGCTCATGCTCATGTAGCCGGTGCATCTCGTTGATTTCACCGTGTTTCTTATCCCCGGCGCACCAAAGTTTTCGTGAATTTGTTGAATTTCGGACATGATCTGCAAATGCTCGTTGTCGTCTTCATTGCATTGTGAATTCGCGAAATACGACGGAAGAATTTTCTTCAAGCAGTTTACCCACGTGCTTTGTTTTATGTCTTTTAGAACCAAATCCAAGCAGTCGAAACAATTCTTGATGCTGAACTACCTTCGTGTATCCGCTAGTGAAAGGCCTTCATTCTCGGCTGTGTCCAGAATAAAACTGTAGCTTCTCTTGAAATACTTCATCTTGAAATTTTTGATGATGCCTTGATCAAGGGGTTGAATCAAATACGTGATCTTTGGTGGTATGTATAGAAGCATTATGGTGAGATTGCTTATGGAGAGTGGATGCAACGGAGCGTTATCAACGAGCAGCAAATCCTTTAAGCTAATGTTCTTGGCTGCCCAAAACTCCTCCGTCGTCCCTTACACGTCATCCCCTTTCCGAAAATACACTCAGGTCTTTTGTTACACGGGGGATACGTACCGTGTTGAAAGAAAACCGTGTAAAAAAAACCTACGAGATTTTGATTTTTCGCATGCTTAAATGTTTTCAAAAAATCGGATTTTGATGCCATTTGTAATTAAAGCATGATATGGTCCATATAGACATATTTTAAAAATTTCTGTACTTACACCAAAAATTGTGATTTTATTTTAAGTATGCCATACGATTACCTATAGCTTGAAACGGATAATGTGATTGGAATCAAGTCGATAGGTTGTACTGTTGTCGAGAAATCGTTAAAAACGTACCGTATAAATCGTGGAAAACCGTGTAAAAAAACCGTGTAAAAAAAAACCGCGTAAAAAAAAACCGTGTAAAAAAAGACTTCACTGTACCAATATTGAGGGGTATTTGACAGTTTTTCAAAATGGTATCCGGCATCGATTTTCAGCCTCTACACGTCATCCCCTTTCTGAAAATACCCATATTGTAGGGTTTTTGGCAGTTTTTCTTGAATCGATGACCGCCATCTTGGATTTTAAAATGGCGTCCGATATCGATTTACAGCCTCTCTACACGTCATCCCTATTCCATTTCGTGTCCTCGCATTGCACAGCAACATCTTATATGGACAAGCTTTCCAGAAATAACATATTAAGGAAGTTCATGTGCACACTAGCGCCACGTGGTGAAAGAGTTCTTAAATAATATGACCACCATCCGAAAGGACTTGGTCACCTGAACAACTTCGCTCAAGACAGCAACGTTCTATATGGCCAGGTTCTCGAGATACAGTTTATATAGGAAGTTCACATGCACACTAGCGCTGCGTAGTGAGAAAGTTCTGAACTATTATGCCCACCATCCGAAAGGACTTGGTCGGCTGAACAACTTTGCTGAAGACAGTAACCTTCTATATGGCCAGGATTTTGAGATACAGCTTATATAGAAAGCTCATGTGCAGACTAGCGCTGCGTAGTGAGAGAGTTCTGAACTAATATGGCCACCATCCGAAAGGACTTGATCACTTGAACAAATTTGCTCAAGACAGTAACTTTTTATATGGCCAGGATCATGAAATATTCTATGTTGGACCTAAGATCCATATGAACGCCCGTCATAAGTAACGTAAAAGTGAAGTGCCTCTAGCGGCGTAGTTCCCAATTAAACCTGAATCCAATGACACAGGCTTGTTGGTCTATCCCAGTACAACAAATTTGTGGAAGACAGTATAGCTCTATATATTGAAACAAATGAGATAATCCACCACAGCCCCTATTAGTGAAAATCCCATAAGCTGTGGCTATTCTTATTCGCGGTTCCTTATTCACGCCCCCGTTACCCCGGCAATAAGGATTCCTGACTCTAGTTGTGATATCGCGATACCTTTTTGGTTCTGATTCTTCTTCATTTTTTATATATGGATGTTGGATTTTAGTGTTCGTGAGATTGCGCTTGCAGATCTCTATAGGCTAATGAATTGAAATGTGAAATCATAATTAACAGGCATAAACGTAAACATCTCTATCAAAACCGAATACTCCATCATTTCTCAATAGCGATGGAGTAATACGACATGCACTAAACTAAGGACACGGGATGTCCCAAACAGTGGAAAACATGATCCGGTTTTGTCAGCCCACTTTTTGAAAATCTTTTCAAATGTTCTATGGAACCCATGCACTTATTCGACCATAGTATACTTTAATCATCCATCTTTAGGATTAACGAGAAAAATTTGGAATAGTGGTTATGTGAAATTATGGAAAGATAAACGTCTGATGCGTGGAGGGGCTGGTAGAATCGGGTAATTACTATACAAGCATCACACTGACTAAGCTATGACGTGGAACAAGTAGTTGATCGGTTTATTTCTATACAAGCACTGGGAAATATCGCTTGATGGCTAAGACAATCATCTGAAGTCATTAAAAGTTAGGAAATGCCAAACAAGCTCCTGGAAAATTCCCCTCAGATTAGAACTACAACTCAAAGATTGCGTAAAACAAAATCTTCATCCCTGATTGCACAACTTCCAAGCAAGCTGCAGTGTGATAATTACAAGTGAAGCCAGGTACATCAAATGCATCATTTGAAATCTTGCTCCTACTCACAGATCAAAACCAAGTATACCTTTGTTTCGCCTTGCCGAAGCAGCCCAGGCCAGATTGAATGCGAAAAGCTGCTCATCAATCATTTCGTCGGAGCCTAAACTAACGCTCGAAAACTAATCTTAGGATACCGCATCTTCGGATCACTCTCTTTATCTTGATTAGATTGGCCCCGAACCGAATATGGCTCATCTTGCCCGCAAATTTGGGCCCCCGGATGATGTTCGTTGTTGTCTAGCTTTTTTTTTCTAACAAAATTGTGGAGGGGGGGGGGGAGGGTGAATGGGTGCGCAAGACGAGGAAGTGTGTGTGCGACGTTGAACCATCTCTTGGCAGAGGATTTACGTCCTGCAACGTCGTTGTCCGGTCCCAAAAGGAGTTGGCTCCACCAAACGCTCTGCGCACATATTCATGCCGTCCGTCCATCCGATGCCACGCTATAGGTCTTCCTTATCCTAATCTCTCGAATTGTGTGCACTTGTCCCGGTTGCCTGGTGCCAAGTGGAAGGGAGCAGAAGAAGTTGGGGGGACGTCTTCCATTTCATTCCACCGCTACATCACTCAAAGCCTAATGCATTCCGGTTAGCTGGACAAGGGTCCTTGTGTTCTAGAAAATATTCTCAAGCGCTAAAATTGCATCTAGTCTTTCTCCTGGAGCGGTCCGTTCTTCGTCGGACTTGCACACCCAAGTGGGTCCACCGTTGTGCACACATCCTTCTTCTCAGCCGTGCTATCACAATCAACATCATCATCATCGTGCCGGAGTTCAACTTTCGAAACGAACGTGGTTCCCCTTCCAGCAATGGCCCACACCGCACGCAATATTCAAATGCAATGGTCAGTCCACCCCCTCCCCCCCCCCCAACCACTGTCGGCAAGAGCAGGAGTACGGAGTCGAGTAACACACTTCTTACGCTAAAATCCGGGCCGGTCCAGTCCACCCAAGCAAACTAAAAGCTGACCAACCGTCACACGGTGCATCTCTCATCCCACGTCGAAGCGTCTACAAGACTCCTTTCGCATCCAAGCCATCAGCATAAGAGAAGCTGTACCGGACCACACCATGCTCGGACGTCTTGCTCGGACCATGCAGCAGAGTCCGCACCGTGTGCATATATATTTTCTCATTTTCCTCCTAGATTTTATATTAAAATATAATACATAAAGACAAAACCAAAAACTTGCAAGCTCTCCAACATGGAACACGGTCAGCACCAGAATCAAATCAACGACGACGACGACGACGACGACGGTGGCGGAAGCGGAAAGAAGCCAACAAAGACCAAGACCAAGATGAAGAAGGCGCGGGATAGTGGTTTCGCTCTACAACTACTGGCTGGTCAATTTCTATTTCAACCCTTTTGCTTGATCTTGCACTGGCACTGATGACGACGCTCGGTTGGCCTGGTACTGCAGTGCACTGTCTGACCAACATGTGCACACGAGAAAACGCTGGAGATTGGAGAAATGTGACGCTACGGATGCTGTTAGGGAGGTAGGTGGTAGTTCACTCCTTCGCCTGGACTGACCACACTGGCGGTGCGGTGCACTCAAAAGTGAAGTCCTTGGCGGTGGAACGAAATTTGCAGTGTTGATTTTAGATGGCTTTTTCGCTCTGACGCGTGCCTCCGGCTGCTCTGAATCTAGTGTTTTTCAAAGCTCTCCTGTGTTATTAATTGAGACCTTTGTACGCCAACCAAGGCTAATGTATAAATTTGTATAATGTGAGGCAAGCACAATACTACAATGTGCCCGGATGCACAATCATACCCGGAAAACTTTCTAGACCGCAGCTTGTTACTAGGTCTAAAATTGTGATCAAACATTACGTAGGGTAAGCATGATAAAAATCATGTGTTGGCTTAAAAAATTAGACTCAAGTAGAGTAAAATCGAGTGAGCGTGAAATAAGTGAAAGATCTTTAACTGCAGTATTTTTAGTAGCTTAGCTTAGCACAGTGGGCCAGATAGAAAACATTAACGTTCTGGGATTGCATCTTAATGAGTTGACGTCTTCAGAGAAGTTTCTTGGATTAATTTGGACTATGATTTTGGTGAATTCAAACTGTTCAAGTTTTGGCCGCAAGGATGGTGCAGCGATACAAACTTTATTAATTCGCAAGATAGAGGTTTTTTGTATTGACCGGAGCTGCAGAACGTAAAATGTTATGAAAATTAGATTGGCCAAACCCGTTGATGGTATTGGATGTAGCGCTGAGAGATAGAGAGCCATGGATTGCTTCCTTTGTTGGATTGGTTGTACTACCGATTCTCTACATCTAAGACGAAATAATGATTTTGGAAAGTAACTGGTTTTCGATATATGTACTGACAGATGCTGACACGGTTGTGCCAGACTTTACAGGACGAATACTGATATTTATTTCAGGGCAGGACATCGTAACGGACATAACATTTTTAGACGTAGGACTACGTCTTTGATTTCTATATGGGGGTACACTTTGTGAAAACCGAAAATGGAACATGTAAAAAATTAAGAAAGATTTTGAACGTTAATAACTCAGCTGTCCCTGGTCCATTTTCAATCATTTTATCACCAATCGATCAGAAATATAGCTACGCATCGATAACAATGCTTTCGGATGTTGATTTTCAACAAGAAACTATTGAACAACTGGTAAATGTCCAGCATTGTCCAAAAGCGTCGAATTAACTAACAAATCCACCAATTACCTACATGCATATGCTGCTTCCCCAGCACAGTCGTCAGAGAGTAGTAAGTAGACGAAACAAGTCGAAGTGATATTCGCCTTCGATCCTCGGGCGCGTGCGAATCGGGAGGATGGAATTGCGTAATATTTTGCACACTCATCGCCATACTCAGAACCACACGCTCCCAACGACCACACCACTGTGTGGTGGTGTTCGATCGTCGAAATTAGTAGCAGCAGTGGCAGTGCTTTCGGCGTGTGGCGTTGAAAATTGTTCTCCAGTAACAAAAAAGGCTGCCTGCAAGCAGCGAGCTGCAGAGCCCACATTAGCAACCATCAAAGGAGGAAGAAGCTGCACCGCTATGCTATGGATCGGAATCAGTAGCTCTTCGTGAGTCGCTGCGGGTCGGTCATCTATGCCAAGCGTGTCACCCTTATCCGTGTTGAACACCCAGCTCAGAATTACTCAACCATCACTACAAAACGGTCCTTTTCAGGGCCACCCAAATTTATTAAAGAGTATTATTTGGACATTGGTCAAGGTCATCAGTTCCCGCAAGCAGCTAGCTATCAAGGCTCAACCTGTCTATAGAAGGTGTGGAATTGTAGGCCTGAAATTATTGGTACAATTAGTTTTTCCTCGGCTTTCATTCCGCCCCTAATAAACGTGTACCATATACTGACGATATCTTAGATGGTGCGACCATACCACATAAAATTGGGATGATATCCCGAATTGGTGGTTAGGCGCATCTTATGGTTATTGTTTATGCGGGGCACGATTCGTTTCTTTCGTTTAATCAATCACCCTAGTAGTGACGTCGAAAAGATTGTTTCAATCGGCGCTTACATATGAAATTTAATTAGGATTATAGAATTTTTTGTATTTTACCAAAATTTATGAATGGTTTGTCACTAAATGTTGAGATAATTTATTGATTATTGAATTATCACACTGTATACCATGAAAAAGCAGCCTGTTTGTGAGTTTTTGCCTGTTTTCAAGTAAGGAGTTATCATAAAAACAAATCGCCAGCGGGTATTTCCCGGCGACTTTACAAATAAATAAAATCAAACAAAATCATCATGCAGCTAGGATTTGTTTTACTTCATATTTCACAAAATTGCATTCGAGTTTTAAGACATCGTCTCCCGCAAAGTTTACATGTTTTCCTCTCCCAACACATACATCAGGGCTAGATAGATCTCCACAGGATCTATAGAATCCACGAAATTTAAATAAACCAAAACGCACAGCATTACGAAAAGAGGTCAGGTTTCGACCAAAAGCAGATAGATTTTAATTCTAAACAAGCCAAACGATTGGAAATCTATCTACCAATCTGCTCAAATGAACACTTAGCTAATTTTCAATAGGTCACTATTGAAAAATACCAAATGTACAACTGTTGCAATGGTGATGAAAATTATCACCGAATGTCTGAAAACAGTGCATTCCCTAACACAGACATAAAAATCGAATTCGATGCGGTCCCACTGAACGGTGCTCATTCAATCACCGTAAGTGGTGGTGTCCAGTCCAGCAGCAGCAGAGTGCTGTGAACAACAACAACCATGGCGTCACAATATCAGCTGCAATCGATCAAATCGATGCGACGAAGAGACTGCTGGCTTTCTTTTTCTGTTAAAGTCGAACAGCTTCGCAGCATTCTAGAACCTCAGTCGGCGTGCACAAACAAATGTTCAATCGCTTGTATCTCTTTCTCTCGTCGCTCCATTGGTCTTCCTTTCAAGCTTCGGTGAAACGGATGAGCGAAAGAGCGAAAGAGCGCTCGACTTTGATAGTTATCTCTTTCATGAAACACATCAACAGAGGTTTCATGACGTATATGACGGGAAAGGAAATAACGCATTTTAAGCATTTCTCACGTGAAAACACTTGAAGATTACACGTAATATGTTTAATTTATCTTCCATCCACATATTTATCTAAATTAAAAATTAACGAAAACGGGACATAACGCATTTTAAACAAATTGAAAGAGCGGTGATAGAGTGTTCGTGAAAGGGGATTGAAAGCCATAATGAGGTTTCGTTTAACTAGAAAATCGACGTTACTTACATTGAAAGCGATGAGCAAAGCTACGACGAGAAGGCACACAGCCAGCGTTTCCTTCTTAGCGTGCTTCTTTTTCATTATCATTTCTTGCTGATAGTCTAGCTAGGCGTTATAGAAATGAAGCGTTGAACACGTTTGTATGAGAGAAACAAAACTCGAGTTCATTTTAGAGATTCGAAAATGTAGAGCCCTGACAACAACAACGAAAGGCTGCCTGCAAGCAGCGAGCTGCAGAGCTCATATGAGCAACCATAGAGAAGGAGGAAGAAGTCCCACCGCTAGGCTAGGATCGGAATCATTAGCTCGTCGTGCTCAGCTCAGCATTACTCAACCATAAATTTGTTAAGAGTATTATTTGGACATTTGTCAAGGTCATCAGTTTCCGAAAGCAGCTAGCTATCAAGGCTCAACCTGGTATCTATAGAAGGTGTGGAATTGTATATTCAGGCCCCAGAAAGCCAATAAAATCAAATTTGTGAGAAAATTAGCTCTCACGAGTTCAATCTCTCGAAGTACCTCCTTTTTTATATATTCTGCACAAACGATACTTTCCGCCCCGCCCCATTCATATAATTCGGAAGGAAAACATGTGAGGAATACACTTTATTACCAAAATGCACAAAACTTAAAAATTCTTAAAAAAAAATCAAAATACATTGTAAAGTCGGGAAGATGAATCGAAAATACTCAAGTTGACAGTCTCTTAGATTCTCTTCATCAACTTTCTCTTTGAAAATAATAGGGGAAAAGTTGGGTTCGGCAATACCTTAACCTATTATCGTCAGGAGGGTAAACAACGTCCTTGAGAGCTCAATTTTGGCATGTGGATACATTGTGTTTCAGAGCAACCATTGGCCAAATTTGAGTGCTCTAGGACTTTATTTACCCCCTGACGATAATAGGTTAAGGTATTGCCGAAGCCAACTTTTCCCCTACTACAAATTTGATACGCTCACAAATAAAAAACGGAATGAGTTAAGATAATTGATCATTTTGTCAAGCTTCTGCATTCATGTTCCATCAGATGTCACTGCTGTTGTTTGCGGTGACATCTATAAGAAACTAAACACAATCTGTGTTCCTATAATTGTTCACAGAGGACACTGCAGTGCAAAACATGTCTGGTACCTCTATATATGCATTTAGGTTATTGTTCAAAGTCCCTCCTTTTTTACACATTCTGCACACAAAATAGCTCACCCCTCACAGAATTGCCCGCCGAATTTTATGTATGGGGTGGGGCATAAAGTATCTTTTGCGCAGAAGAGGGACTTCAAATGTTAAAGCAAATGCATATATAGAGGTACCAGACATGTTTTGTAGTGACAGGTACTCTATTGTATAATCTGTGAAAGGAAAATCACAAATCGAGCGTCAACAAAATACATAGCATGTTGAGAGATTGAGGTCGTGAGAGCAAATTTTCGCTCTCAAATTTGAATTTTTTGGCTCTCTGGGAGCTGGTAGTAAATCAGGTAAAACTGTATGGAGAAAAATCATTTTTTTTATTTAATTTTAGCTTGTTTAACAATGATTTCCGGGAAAAAACTGAACGACAAAGTCCCTGATTAATTTCTTTAAATAGGTTGTCGTTCACTTTTTTTTTCTCCTGAATATGCACCGAAAGCGAATTATTCCCACTTCTCTCAATTTGTATATGGGGATCTTTATCACTTCCTACCAGCGGAAAAGCGCCATATCTGTGGAAAATGGTCTACCAAAAAGGATTAAAGGATGATTGATCAATTAAAAGAACGAAATGTTCACATTTGTTCCGTCCACTAGCGGTGCTACGTCAAGCTTCCGTTCGTGCCGCTAGGCACAGACCCTTTTACTTTTTTTTCTTTATTTAGCCGTAGGCTAGTTCATCTCCGTAAAGGGTGGGAAGCCTTAGAAAGAGGTTCCCCAGCCACATTGCTTGAGTATCATGCTACTTCTACCTTTGATAATCTACTTAGCTAAAAATATAAAACAGCTAGTACAATAACACAGTGTACAGCATACGAAAAAGACAGACTAAAAAGATACAAATTAAGAAGAACAGAATATAAAATGAACAAAAAAAAAACAATAACAAAACATAGGTCCACTGTAGGAGGTCCTTGGGAGCCTCGTCCAGCGGGGATGTTCTGATGGCCGAAAGAATCGATGGTGCTAAATCCTGCAGTATAGCTTCGCCACCTTCAAAAAGCGCTGTACAGCTGCTTGAGTTGAGGGCACGTCTGCTAGCGTGTCCCGTACGCTGGCAGGCAGACCGTGGAGGCATCGAAGGTGCTCGAATTGTGGACATACGCATAAAACGTGCTCCACCGTCGAAGGAATATGGCAGAATTCACAGGTCTTCCTGAAGGATTCGGAGTCTGGAAAAAATCCTTGGTTTGCAAGGTCCGTCCACTTTCCGATGTCGCCTTAAATTTTTCTAATAAACGGAAGTCTGGCACTGTACCATTCCGTTGTCCACGCTGTCCGCACTGTGCAACTGATCCATCTCTTCACGTCCTGCAACGGTACCTTGTGCGAATACCGAGGACCTGACCCGGCTAGATTGTCCGCCTCGATGTTCTCTGGGATCCCGCAGTGTCCGGGAATCCATGTGTAGGTAGTGTTTGGTGGCGCAACCTTCAGGATGCCCTGTATCCAGGGGTGGACCGGGACCTCCGACGAAAGGGCCTGAATAACACTGTGAGAGTCCGACAGGATCAGGATTGGGCGATCCACAGGAACCGTGACGGCATGAAGAATAGCCGCTGCTTCTGCCGAGAACACCGAACATTGTTTTGGCAGACTTCTACTCGTTGGGGAAATGTCACCAGTGATTCCCATTCCGACTCCCGCTCTCGATCTTGACGGGGTCCGTGTAACGATGCATGTAGTATGGGTACAATTCAGTAAGCTCTGCTACCGATCTCCTAAGGGCTTCGGATTTGTCCCCGGCTCTGAACTTCTCCTTTATCCGGCTGTCGATGTTTGGTGCGGGAGATTGCCAACTCTTATCTCCGTACCAGTGAATCTTTGCCACTGGGGGGAGCTCTTCGTTGGCGATTGTACGGAGAACTCTGTCCCCCTCACTGAGGAGGCAGATTCTGTCGTTTCCGGCGGTATTTGCTGGAAATGCAGTGGCTTTGTTGGCAATGGCTGCATAGATGCGGTACCGGAAAGGGAGAGTGCCGACACAGCTGGCATCGGCTAGCGTCGAGGGTAGGAGACCGGAGATGATGCGCGTGTAGCTATTGCACACCGGAGCGAGTATTTGTATTGCCTTGTCGGTGGCGTTGCAGGTCAGCTCGAGTCAATACATCAGCCGGCTATCTACGATGGCCCGGGCAACACGGAAACGTACTTCTCTGTTATTGGACCGGTGGGGACGAGAGATGGTGCGGATGAGGTTGATCCTGCTGCGACAGCTGGCCTTGACCCCTTGAAGGTGCTGGTCAAAACTCAGCGACCGGTCAATGACAACCCCCAGCAGTTTCACAGCTTTCTTCAATGGAATAACATGATTACCGATCTTTATGGAAGGTCCGCAGACCCGATGTCGGTACTGGCAAACGTGGCACCTAGCACTCTTTCCAGCAGACAGCTGAAAACCTTTCGAAGCGGCCCATCTGGCTACGATGGAAACCCCTGCTTGGGCTCTAATCCTCGTTCGTCCCGGACCTGTGGCTACGATTAGCATGTCGTCAACGTACACGAAAATGTAGATGTTCGCTGGTAACCGCTCGAAGACACTGTTCATGGCTACCAGGAACAAAGTGACAGCGATCACTGAACCTTGGGGAACGCCAGTTTCATCGCAGAAAGTGCGGGATTTGTTATTACCTACCGAGACTCGGAAGGATCTGCCAGTCAGGAAATTTCGGACGAAATGGATGATATGGCCGTTAAGGCCTCAGCTGACGAGTTGTTTCAGTACCGCGGGCGTCCATGTACGGTTGAAGGCTTTTGCAATGTCCAGGGAAACCAACTCTGTATGGAGACCATTATCCTTGGCATCCTTGAGGAGCTCTTATAGCGTCGTGGATGTACCGTGGCCTTGCCGCAATGCGTGTTGGCGATGGTCTAGAAGGTCGCCAGACTCGAGAAACTGCTTCAGGCGTCGGTTGACCATCCGCTCGAACACCTTTGCTATGCATCAGGTGAGTGCAATGGGTCGGAACTTCGCCACGTCCCGTGTCGGCTCGTTTGCTTTGGGGATAGGTAGAAACCAAGCTCTCCCTCCAATGCTCTGGATACAACCCAAGTAACCAAAAGTTCCGCATTCAACGGTAAAACTTACTTCCAAGTTCCATAAAGTTCAAATGAAGCTCCGACAGAACCTTCAAGTTCCATAAAGTTCGAATAAAGTTTCGACACAATTTTCAAGTTCCATAAAATTAAAATAAAGTTCCGACAGTACTTTCTTCCCAAGCAACCAGAAGTTCTGCATTCAACGATAAAACCCACTTTTAAGTTCCATAAAGTGCATATAAAGATCCAACACAACATTCTGGCTACTTTTGAAACTATAGAAAGGGCCCATGCATTAATTATGTCACGCTAAATCGAGGAGAAATTTACCCCCCCTATCATGATGTTCTTCCTATACCTAATGCATTGCTTGTCACAAAATCTTAGACCCCCCCCCAGAGCGTGACATAATATATGCATCAACCAAAAGCACACGAGAAACTTCACACTCCTAAAAGTTCCGATGCGTACTCCTGGCTACTTTAAGTTCAAAAAAAGTTCCAAAACGGAACGGTTTCGGAACTTCTTGGCAACTTGAAAGTTTCTAAAAAGGTCCGTCATAGCCCACATAAAGCAATCCGCACGAGTCTTTATTATTAACAAAATTTAATGTATGTACGTAAATATGTATGATCAGTGGCTCAAATAAATCATAATTCCTATATTTATGCAGTGCATCAAAATTCTATTCAAACATAAAAAACAAAGAGCAATATCCTGGATTTGAACCATTGTATTCGGCATGCGATCTACGAACGCTAACCACTGCGCCACAAGTATGTTGGAATACTAAGCGGGCAAACACCAATTTAAAATTCATCAAGGTGTTGTGCTTCGTAATCAAGTCCGTCAGCTGGCACTGAAAACTCCAACAGTAGGCGGGACAACAGCTCACTTCAATATATCTGAGATGACGTAGCGGTTCGTGCTGGGGCTCTCACGCAGTAGGACTGGGTTTAATTCTTCAAACAGCTCACCTAATGATGCTAATGATGCTAAATCATCAATATTCATGCCTGCCTTTAGAAATAAGTTTCATGAAGACCTGGCTTTAGAATAAACTTTCACAAAAGTGCGAACTAAAAATATAGAATTGGTGTTGAGGTCAAAACCTTTTTTTAACTTATTTTCTAAACAGTTCCGTTCAAGTTCCGCCAGAAGCTGCTTAGAATGCTCTTCAATTATTGTACCGGAACTTTCAAGTTCTTATAACAACTTAAAAATGAGGCTGCATAGAATTCTATAGACCACCTTCAACCAAGCTGCTTAAGCTACAAATAGCCTTTTATCAGAACTTTTGGTTACTTGGGTAGTCTGTGTGCCAAAGCTGGTTGAAGAGATTCAGCATTTTTACTTTACCTGGGGTAGGCAGGTTCTTGAGCAGCGGGTAGACGATCTCGTTTGGGCAAGGTGATTTCCCGTTGCTTCTACTAAGCGCGAACTGAAGCTCCTGCCAGGTGAAATCGTGGTTGATCGTGGTCCGGAAAAACTCGAAAACTGCTTACGGACGAAGTCCATAGGTTTGATAGCCGTTGAAAGGTCGCCTCATACTTGGAAATCGCAGAGAGGTCAGCAAAATAGTCGCCAAGCTTATCTGCAACGATTGCGGGGTCAAAGATTGCAGCGCCGTCTACCTGTATATGCAGTGTGGCCGTACGGCGCTTGCCATTGAGGGCGTTGACCTTATCCCAGAGCTCCACCGAAGACTGTGAGGCATTTATACTTTCGAGGAAGTCCGTCCAACTGGATCGTTTGGTATCTCGGACCAATTGGCGATACTGGTTGTGCCGTTCTCGATAAGTACAGAGCGCGTTCTCTCTATCCGGATCATCTATGGGAAGCCGTTTGACTCGTCGAAGGGCTTTTCACCGGGCCTTGACTGCCTTCTTCGTTTCCTCGTTCCACCATCTGAGGGCTTTACGCCCCGGATTGCTGCTGGTTTTCGAGATGGTTGCTGACGCAGCTGCGTTTATTGCTTCAGTGAGATTGATGCTGTCAGGGTTACGTTGTTGAAGGAGCGACTGGAAGGTTTCACCGTAACTCTCCCAATCGGCTTCGTCATAGCGCCACCGAGGTCTCCGCGTTGCTGTTGGTATAGCGGCGGCAAAGAGTTACACCTGAATCGGGTAATGATCGCTACCGTAGAGGTCCGGATTGACGCTCCACTGCATTCTTCTAGCGAGGGAACGACTGGACATAACATGCTTAACTGACGGACTGGATGGCATTACTTGTAACTGGACTGGTTGGCCTGGTTTTTGAATCCCGAGTTGTGCGAATTGTGAACGGAAGCGCGCCGAAGCGCTGAAGCGAAGTAGTTTCAATTCTCCTCAAAAGTGGACACAGAGCTTGATTGCCTCGAATGGGAAGGACGCATATCTTCGAGGTACCTCTCCGGAATGGACCGTCCTTCGTTCTCACGGTCACTACACGGATATTACCATCGGTACCCGCTTGAACCTCGAGTACTGGACCCAGTTTCCATTTCATCGGTGGAAGATTGCCCAAGTTACCAAATTTCCGATAAAAGATTATTTGTGGCTTAAGCAGCTTGGTTGAAGGTGGTCTATAGAATTCTAAGGAGCCTCATTTTTAAGTCGTTATAAGAACTTGAAAGTTCCGGTACCATAATTGAAGAGCATTCTAAGCAGCTTCTGGCAGACGAAGATTGCAACGAAATATTTACGCGGAGCTGTTTGACGATTGGGATAGGCAAGCAGAAAAGGTCCACAATATTCGACAACAACTTTCAGGAACGGTGGCACGGATGTAACTCGTTCCGACGGCAAATCTGCCATCAGCTGATCCAACAGTTTCGGTCTGGATCGGCAGCAAGACACGCATTCGGTCGTCACGGTGTTGGTTAATCTTCTGATCTGCGTGGGCCAGTACTTCTCCCGTACTCTACTGATGAGAAGCTGTTGACCAGCGTGGAACAACTTCTGATCGTAGTCTATGACTACTAGTTTGCTCAGGGGATGATGATGCGACTCGCTGGAATAGGTGCCTTGGATAGCCGGCCTTCTACGTTCAGTACCCCGTCAACGAAAATTGGTGTGAGTTTGTTGATCGATGACGACGGCTTAACTTGATTTATCGTCGATTTCTCGCGGATTAAGACTCATTCCGACAAATCAACAGCAGCATCTGGTAGAGCAAATTTGCTCTATTAAATGGTGTAATTAGTTTGCGTGGACGTGTTGTAATTCAAGAGCAATTGACGTTTAAAGTCGTTATTTACATTCGGCTCATAGGACCTTATCACATGTTGCTCTAGAAATAATAGCCCGAAGGGCCTAATCGGAATTTCAATGCATGGCCGATGAGATCGACTCAAAATTAAGTGGATGTTCATTCATAATTGCAAAAATATAGGTCAAACCATGGTGGGTATATACATGGTGATACAGCTTTATCACTATATGGGTGAGGCGGTCGTGGGGGGGGGGGGGGAGTGTGGTTTTAGAACAAATTGTAAACAAACTCGGTCGCTGTCCCATACAAAAAATCAACATGGCTGAATCATGAATTTGACACATTAGAACACCTATATATAGTCACCTTGGGTCAAACAATCGACGAAAATGTTACTCCGTCTACACGGTAAAAAGTTGTCACATCTAATCCAAATGCTCTTGCACTTGACTCAGTCTGCAATGCGGCACTACGAATCGAAGTGATTTACCATTGATTTTCAAATGATTTGCGTTTTGAAACAAAGTGATTTGTCGTTGAAAAATATGTACTGTATAACATCTTTAAATCGAAATGATTATAATTTTAATTGGCACCACTGATTTCATTCATTGAATTTGATTAGTTTTGCTTTTGAAGCAAATGTCAAAAACGCACATGCCAATCCTTACTCGCGAAGATGGAAAATGAATAACAAATTAATTAAAAGCAAGAAAGTGATATTTCTCCATTTCCACGTTATTTGGCATGGAACTGCTCTATACGAACAGCTAGTTATAGTTCTTTGAGGAAATTGTCCAGCGCTTAAGGATTAATGATGTTTTTTTTATTTCTTCAATCATATTTGAAACCGCATAGCAGATCTTAAAACTTCGGCAAAATTTATCTCTCGCTGTAGTTTTACATAAGACCTATGCCGCATATAGCAAAACCAAGGTAGGTTAAAAACAAACGATCAAACTGACGTTTGTCAGAAAACAAGCAGGCTCAATCTTGATACCCGATCCAGCTTGGAACTGAATAATAATCGAATTCGCTAAAAGACTTACTGTTCGAGACTGTTTTTCATTTAGAATATTGTAAGAGAGAATTTGCGGCCATCTAATCAAAATTATTACACGTTCTTCAAAACTAAAATCTTCCAATCATCTTAATACCAATTTCTGTTGCTTAGGATCCATTGTTTGCTCGAATCGTTTCTAAGCGGACGCTAGCTGAAAATGTAATCCAAACCTGATGCAACTTTTGGGTGTCCCACGATAAGAAACACAATTTGCAACCGGAGAATGATTTCACCATCCAACTGGAAAGACGAAGCAGAATGCGCGGTCTGCAGTCAGAGCGCGGCAAAACCCAACCGCCAGGACACACTAGGATGGGAAAAGTTGCACCGTTGCCGTCGCTTCACTGCGCTGCCAGTACGCCGATGATGGTACGCGGGGTCCTTTTACAAACTCACCGTCACCGTCGTCGTCGTCGTCGTCGTATTCACATGCAGAGTAAAGTTTTCCTCGGAAAGGAAGCGTCTACTCTCAGAGTGCCCTGCCACCAGCAGGGAGGTGAGGTGAGTTGGAGGCCGATTTGAAAACTGGACATCCGCAATGTGTCGTTCAAGCGAACCGGGCTCTTACTGGCAAGTCAGCCTGCCTCGATGTCGACGACGACGATGGAGAAGGACTCAAACCGCGCGCTCCTTATTCGCGTTAGGATGCAGCTTTCCACTATCCGCCAGAGTGGACCGGTCAGCAAAAGCAATGACAGCAGCCACTTTTCCTATACGGGCCGCACATGTACGGGATCTTGAGAGGAGGGAATGCGATGCAGTGCACATGCAAAGCGAAAAGAAGGATGCATCCTTCTACAACAACTGGCCACCGCGTCTCGAGTCGTACGTATTAATGCTCCGTCAAACCCGCCCTCTCTCTCTCGTCCTAGTCCAAGGTTCAGAAGTGGGTGGGAAAGCTTTTTCAAAAAGTGGCATAGGAATGGGGTTTCGCTATTGCCGTGAAGATGGAGTTGCCCGAGTCGTTGGATGTTGCAAATATTAGGCAAGTTGATTTAAGTTAATTTAGATGATTAGAAGTAGGGTAGAATGCAACTTCGTCGAAATCGTCCATTTCCTTTCTGTCGAGCAGAAAACATCAATGGATAATCAATGATTTCACCGTGCACAAATCAGTAATACATTTGTTTCTATACGTGAGTTCTCAAGCTACAACACAAAGCCTATTAGCACAAACGAAGTGACAGACGGAGCGGCTCGAAAACTTTGGTGACGAACCTGCTATTGCAATTTTTCAGTGTACTACTACTGGATTGTACTACATATTTTGGTTCTATCTCTTTCACTCTACTCAAAACTGAAATGCATAAAAAATGACAAAATGATACACTCTTTGCACACTGTCAAAGATAATTGCACACAAAATCAACTTTGTTCAAATCAAAACAAAAATACTAGCCCTTCTGGTGAATAATGGCATAAGCTTTTAAGAAAATTCTATTACAGCGAACCACATTATTTTAATGGATTTCTTCGCCAATTAGTCGCCTGTCACTTCGTTTGCATATTGTGTGAATATTTACACTCATTGTTCTTAAAACAAAAGAAGCGACCCTAGTGAACTCGCTTTTTTACCTTCATCAGTAGGACGAAGAAAATCCAATGGCGTTTCAATGTGTTTGGACGGAATTGAAGCTCGTAGAACTATCAAGAAGCAGTGTTAGATTTTTAACAATATCTCAACAATGTGTGGTTCTTTATCAAATTCAACGGTACGTTTAGAAACGCGAATAAATGTTGAAGTCATTTTTTTAATAAATATTTCATTTTTTGATAAAAAAAACGTGCAAAAAAGAGAGGTAAAGTGTGAGTTGTGCGTAGTAGGACGGAAACTCGATCGAAAACTCTACAGGGAATATTTTAAAAGTTCAGAGAACATCACCAAAGTTCGTCAAACTTTGTTGATGATCTGCGATCGTCGTAGAAGTTTAAGAAATTTCGAAGAAGTTGAGGCAATAAAGGGTGCCCCACATCAAATTGCATCACGAAAATAAATCGCTGTTGAAAATTACCCATTGGGTATTTTCTCTTGAAAATTTGGGTAGAAGTAGTTTAGAGTGTATTGTTTACACTGTATTTTTATCGCTGTCAGTTTGTCGAAAATTGGAAAAAAATGGCGTCACCCGAAAAGCAACATCGCGAATTGATTTTGCGCAAGCACCTGGAAAATCCTCAACTCTCTCATCGGTACATCGGAGAACAACTCGGAATCGTGCAGTCAACGGTGAGTCGTGTGACTAAACGTTTCTACAAAACTCTGAGCATCGAACGGAAGAAGAAATGCGGTTAGAATGGATGTTCTATTAGTGATCAGGATCACAAGCGTGTCGTGAAAGCATTTAAGCGGAATCCCAATGCTTCGGTTAGGGATGTGGCCAAAAAGTTGAATCTGTTCAAGTCTTTCTTTCAGAGAGCCAAGTACCGGGAGGGTACATACGTACAAAGTAGAGATGGCTCCATCGTGACGAACGGTAAAATACGGTGGGAAAGTCACGGGCCCGGAAACTGTACACCCAGATGCTGAAGAATCCTTGGATGATGATACTTATGTCAAGGCGGACTTCCAGCAGCTTCCTGGGCTACTGTTCTTCTCCGCCCAGCACAAGTTTGAAGTTTCGTAGGAAGTAAGGAAGCAGAAACATTCAAAGTTTGCCAAGAAATACATGATTTGGCAAGCGATCTGCTCATGTGGCAAACGGAGTGTGCCGTTCCTGACTACCGGGAATGTAAACGGGAAGATCTACCTCAAGGAGTGTCTACAGAAACGTCTGCTTCTTCTGTTGAAGCAACATGAGGGCCCTACGATCTTCTGGCCGGATCTAGCTTCGTGCCACTATTCAAATGTTGTCATGGAGTGGTACGAAGCCATTGGGGTCACTTCCGTACCCGCATATCGAAAAATACTTGGCTATTATGAATCAGGCACTACGGAAGCATCCCAAGGAGGTCAAATCTGAGGAAGAAGTTAAGAAAAAGTGGGTTTCCTTGCAAAAGAAGCTGCAGCCAGATGTTGTACAGAACCTATTTAGTGGAGTTAAGCGTGAGGTGCGAGCGTACGGTGATGGCATTGAAGTTGAATGAAGTGAATATGCCAAAAGCTTACTAATGAGTTATATTTTATTTTCAGAAAGTTTGAAAACGATCGGTCAACTAGGTAATTTCCTACAGCGTTTTTTTTTTTCGTGATGCAATTTTATGTGTGACACCCTTTATCTGCAAACTTCTTAGATCTCCAGGGTTTGTTTAGGGAATTTCCTGGAAGTTTTGTGAACTTCATTTTGCACAGATGTTCAGTAATATTCATATAAATGTCCAGGGTCTTCCCGGAACATTGTTGAAGTTTATAGATGATCTGAGATATTGGTCCAAATTGGATATTGAAAAAATAATAATTATGGACTTTGGAAGAAGTTCAGGCAACCTAGAAAAAATTGAGAAAATTTTTTGAAGTAAAGAAAACGAAGTTTATAGATGTTTAAGGAATATGGCATGACTTATAAAGCTTTTCCACGCCAACTGAAAAATCAGTTTTGTTTTTGCCTCTAGAATTGCAAGAAACATAGCATAATTTTTCACTTAGGCAATAAACCAAGCAACTCAAAATGCCAAAGTTATCATTTGTGATAATCTTTCAAATAAACATAAGGTTAAAATTCTAAAAAATATTAAAATTGAAGACTATAACATTATTTTTTAATTTTTTAACCTAATTTGCGTTTTTTTTTTCAATGTGTATTTTTTTTCCGAAAAACATTCCAGTTTTCTGTCTTCAACTTTATCTCAAGCGTCATTTAGAATAGATGAACCGTTTTCGCGCTATGATTTATAGGCAAATATAGAATATGCCATTTTGGAAAATTAGGCTTGTGTAAAATGACTGAATTCTGGCACAAACTTGGTTCATTTCTCCTAGCGAACAATTATGCGATGCTTCATATAATTCTAAGAGATAAAATCTAAAATTTGATAAAGAAATTAGCATAAGCAACGCTGGTAGAAAATCAGTTGTAGTTTGAATAAACTATGGAAGCATCTTAGAAGTTCAGAGAACTTAGTAGAAGCAGATGTCACTTTCCAAGAGTTCGTGGAACTTTACACAAGTTCAGAGAACTTACCATAAGCTCAGGGTACGTCGGGTAAGCTCAGTGGATCACAAAGAAGTTCAGTAACTGAGGTTAAGCTTAAGAAACTTTGTGGAAGTACTGGAATCTTCGTAGAAGTTCTGGACATTTCATAGAATTTTAGTGAACTTCATTGATTTTCACGGATTTTTATAAGATAAGATTAAAATCCACTGGATATATTTAAAAATTTTAAAGCACAGAAACTGCCCAAAAATTAAAATATTGTTCCTCAGATATCAAAATATGAAATCACAATGTTCACTGCTATAGAAAAAATCGTCCCATGTTTGCTTATTCTTCAAAAAGCTTTCTGCTTATTCTTCTTCAACATTAAATTCCTTCAAAATATCTGCTTGAAAAAATGTATAACAGATTTTTTTTTTTTTCTTCATTAGCGTAATTTTTAGCTATAGGCTAGTTCATCACGTTATATAGCAGATGGTCAGGCTAGATCCTGCCTCAACAAATAAGTTTCAATTTGACATTAACGTGACGTATAACTGGCTCTGATTACCCAACGAATGATACAGATAACACTTTAAAAACTTAATGTAAAGTGAGTATTACATTGGGGCTGTGGTGAGGACTGGGTTCGCGAACAAGGTAGAGCTCCACCATAGGAGACAGTGCCCCGTCCGGCGGAAAAACTCAGACGGCAGAAAAATAGAAAGGTGAGGAAAACACGATCAGTGCAGCCACCGACGGGGAGCTAGATTTGATTATACAAGTGGGCGTCCTTCAGAAAGGCGATAAGCACAGCCAACGTCGAGGGGTCGGTACCAAGCAGATTCCTGACGTTCTCTGGGAGTCCGTGTTGTTCGCGTAGCTTCTGGAACTCCGGGCAGACACACAGTACGTGTTTCGCCGTGGCGGGGATGCTGCAAATTGAACAAACCTTGCGGTAAGGTGTCCCACCCACATTACAGGAAATCCTCTCATGGCCGGTCCGGAGTCTTGAGATGATCCGCTGGTCCTTGTACTTTTGGCTGTCCAGCCAGGGGCGTACGGTTTCCTTGATCTTCCTCAGGAAAGTGGTCTGCGACTGATACCATTCCTGCTGCCAGGCTTTCATAATAGTATTCGCAATCCAACTTAACAGATCTTTAAATGTCTTCACAATGAAGATATGTATTCAAAATGAAGATATGACATCGAATCAGGTGTCCCTGCTTAATATTTTCATGTTATTTTCATTACTTGCATTAAACCAGGTATTAATATATTTGTATTTTAATTCAAACCATACATTTAATATGATCGCAAGATTATTTATTGTGCGAAGAGCATTGCATTTGATTCCAATTCGAATGAATCCTGATGACATTTTCACCACTGAATCCATATCAAAACGCTGTCAATAGTTTCTTGCTACGACAACTAGAGAAGCCACAGTAATGAAAAAGAAGTGGCCAAATACTAACTGGTACAGCCTTTAAAACCTGTCAATTATGCATTCAGAGTGTTACAAAAAGCAATTTTAGCTGTGATGAGCAATCGCGATGAGTGAGCGCTCATCGTTATAACTAATCGCTTATTGTGGCACTCTGGAAGCGAAATTGACAGTTCTAATGTATCATACATAAACTGTACCTCCTCTTCCTGCATCTTACAAATATAAACTGTCGTTTTAACATCTCATAGTTTCATAGCTCCAAACAGTCACATATTAACAGTAATGAGCAATTGTAAGCCTTCTTGTACCATGGAACATGGGTATTTTGGGTTTGAGAAAGATGTTTAGAGGTAAAAATCGAGGTCTGTCGCTATTTTGAAATTCAAGATGGAAGACCGATCTTCAAGATGACGGCTATTTTTTGGCAATTTATCATCTGAAACCATGCAATATGGGCATTTTTGGTATGAACAAGACGCCTAGAGGTAAACAATTGAGGTCCATCGTCATTCTGAAATCCAAGATGGCGGACGAAAATTCAAGATGGCAGTCTTTTCATGACGAATGAAACCATGCAATATGGGTATTATTGATATTGGGAAGGCATATAGGGTCAAAAATCGAGGTTCTCTGCCCTTTTGAGATCCAAGATGGCGGAACAAAATTCAAAATAGATTTGTTTGACAATTTAGTATCTTAAACCATGCAATATAGGTATTTTTGATTTGGGGAAGGTGTCTAGACAAAAACACAAAATGGCGGCTTTCTTATGTCGATTTATCATCTGAAACCTCGGCGGGGAGCCATCGTGCACAGCTCTGTTTAGAACCCCACGCTGGTACTAGGACGGTGATCAGCCGCTTTTTACATGGAGAACAGACGCCGTTTTGAGCCGCACTATGGTTACCGCGCCAGTGTTCGCGTCGCACCTGTTCACTTTACTATTGCTGGACTGGCAACATTACCCAGGCTACGCCCATTTGTTTGTCCATTTTTCAGTTGGTAGTCTTTTGTTATCATATGACTTGGGGAGGCGTGAGGTAGGTGCCGTTTAGTAAGAGAGTTCTGATCTAGTATGACCACCGTCCGAAAGGACTTGGTCACCTGAACATATTTGCTCTAGACGGCAACTTACCAAAGGGCCATGATCACGAGATATATAGCACCCCTCATAAGTAATATGAAAGTGAAGCGCCTCTAGCGGCGTAGTTTCCTATTAAACTGACTACCGTAGCATGTATTTTTTCAATTTTTTTGCATTATGTATTTACCCAAGTAGGGTATATGTCCCTAACCTCGGTCTTATATGAAGGCTTCAATGACATTTTTTGCCGTATCTTATGTAATAATTCAACTGCAGTCGATATTTCACTGTGAACATGCAAGCTTAGATATTCTTATTATTTGAACATTGATTAGGCACGACTGTTTAATCGCACCATTTTAACCTGGAAACATTCCAGGTACGTGGATGTAATGTCAGTCTACTGTACTCAAATTGGTTCTATAAATGGATGCAACGTTGTCCTATCAAAGATGATCCTCGATCTACAAAGGTTCGGCATGTGAAATCGCGCTTCTTTTTAACTTTTTAGCATTCACCCGTAACCACATTGTTGACGTTACTTTCACTTCTAACGTAAGAACTGATGAGGCAGAAAGAGACAGTGTTTTCTTTCCGACTGATCCAGATAACATCAACCACAATGCTTTTTGAATAAACTTAAAAGTCAAATAGATCATCTTACGACCACACATATAACGAACTGTCAAGTCAAGTAATAGCAATCCGAACAATACATTAGCTTCAAAGTATCATTGATAGATTATCAGTGTAGATTTTCCTCTTTGCATCCCCACGACCATGTATAGGCGCTTCCAGCTATTTTCAACACATCTATATCTAGGTATCTATAGGCTCTTTTTATGCACCATCAATGTAGAGTGCGCTAGCCGATTTTGAGAGAAAATGTCATACAATCCATTTGTTTACATCATAGGGATCGTCCATTAATTATGTCACATTTTTAGGGGGAGGGGGGGGGGTTTGGAAACTGTGACGAGCCTTACAAAAAACAATTAAGGTCCATATAAAAAATGTGACAAAGGGGGGAGGGGGGGCTGAAAATGGGCCAAATTTGCGTGACATAATTAATGGACCTTCCCATAATGACGATTTTCAAAACTCAAAATAATATACATTTCATTGCACAACTTGCAAATTTCCATCGGGAGTGGTCTTATTTTTCGATAATCTACAGATCTGAACTGATTTACAGCTTAAATAACCACACATTAAAAATCCGGATGATCATAACCGCTGGAACGATTTTATAAATCTTAATTTTTCTCATCAAAAATATATGGAAGCACCGGCCGGATTATTGCAAACCCGATACAGAAAACAAAATATTCCACGTGGATGATTATTTCAAGCACTTGCGGTGGATAATCTAATCAGGAAAGTTGAAAATATATTTTTCTTCCTAAGCTTCACGGGGAAAATTTTCACTCTCATCACTCTTTTGAGGATTCCCCTATTCACTGCCAGAGGCTAAAACAATCGCTTGGTTTCTATTGGATTCAGCTATCTATCTATCTATATATTGCGCGTTTCACACCAAATTGGACTAATATTTTCACTTATTAAAAAGTGTGATAAAACTGCAACTTTACGTCTAATCGTCTTGGTGTCTTCGGTGCACTTATTCCTTATGATCCGAAGACATCAAAACGATTTGACGGAAACGTGCACTTTTATCACACTTTTTGCATTTTTGGGACAGTCCAGTTACAGTTGCATTCAGCAATATATAAAAATGAATTTCTGTCTGTCTGTCTGTCTGACCGTTATAGACTCGGAAACTACTGAGCCGATCGGCGTGAAATTTTGTATGCAGGAGTTTATGGGGCAGGGAAAGGTTCTTATGATGGTTCGAGACCCCTCCCCCTGTTTAAGGGGAGGGCTCTCATACAAATTAAACAGAAATTTCTGCGTAACTCGAGAACTAATCAAGCAAATGGAACCAAATTTGGCATGTGAAGGTCATAGGGGGTCGCCCCTTAGAAAAGAGGGGGGCTACGTACAATATAGCATGTTTTTTTAATTGGCGCATAAACTTAAGCTAATATTGAATCCCGAGCAAGTCCGGGCACACTCAGCTAGTAGTTCTATAGAAGAAGCTATTATCTAGCATCAATACGGCAAACACGGCAAGAAACGGATTTGTAGCCAAGTTATTAACTAAAGAGAAAGTCAACGAGGAGAATCGATCAATGTTACTTAGGACCTAATGCATTGTTCGGCTTGATAGTTTTTCGAAGGGTCTACACGGTAAATGAATATAACTCATATGTTAATCCCGATCACTCAAATTCACAGAAAAGTAAGTCACTTATAGAACGAGTAAATGTGATTAAATGTCACTCATATATGAGTAAGTGTCATTCAAATATGAGTGACATTTAATCACATTTGACAAATAGTTACTCATTCTACGTTATTGCGAGTTTGAGTGAACGGTACTGAAATATGAGGCAGTCTCATTTACCGTGAAGTGTTTTTCTACGCTATTTCTAAACAACCCAAATTTGTGTAGGATCTACTCATATCCGTCAAAAGTAGGGCTACCGAAAATTGAGCAAACAAAGTTGAAACTCACAAGAAGACAAATGAACAACATCGTTCGCATTCAGGTCGATGTTTTCCATTCGTCATCTTGTTAGTCTAAACTTTGTTCTATCAATTTGGTGTTCGCTACTTTTGACAAATATGAGTAGATCCTTCTCAAATTTGGGTTGTTAAGAAATAGCTTGTGTACCGTGTTGACCCCTCCTTCACGCAAAGATTAACATTTTGCCTACGGGATTTTTCAGTGGAGTGAAAGGGTAAAAAAAACAACATGGGACAGCCCTATGGGGTTGTCCCAGTGGCGTTTCCTTAACCTCAATCTACCTGTGCACCAGCTCTCAAAACATAAACAATTATGAAAATAATGCTTGCAATGGATAGATATCGAGTAAACTAGAAGTTTTAATGTATTTTTCAACCGATTTTTAGTATAAATATGGCATTAAATCTGGTTTTGAAAGTTGGTGCACAGGTAAAAAGTGAGGTTACGGAACGCCACTGGGTTGTACGCAATGGTGACATAGGACTACGGGGTCTGGAGGTCTGCAGCAGGAGCTTGTGTTTTGTGTAGGAATAGGAACTTCTCTCTGTTTATACACTTTAGTCTAACTATGATTTCCATGAAAAGCACCTTTTGATATGAATTTTAGTTGGGACATGTTCAGAAATATATCTTGGTGGCTCGGACCGGACAATCTCATATTCTTCGGTTCAATGATTGGGCACTCGCAAGACTCTCGGCCCGTATGCTGCTGGACAGGGGTTGAACTGGTGTCTGCGACAGGTTGGAAGGGCGTAGAATATCAGTGTTCATCCAGCTAAGCCTCCTCACCTCTTTAGTTTTTCTCGTTAAACTCCTTCTCTCAACAAGTTGGTAAATATTAGCATTTAGCAGAAAGACGCTTAACACTTTTTTCGACGAATATATGATTCTGTTTCATGTCATGGTTTTTCTGCTTGCCTGTTGAGATAAATTAGTACTTTTATTTATTTTTTCCACTGCGCTTTATCAAACCAGTAGAAATAAGAAGGGATGTCGGTTATGCGGTCGAATAATTGAAAATTCGATAAATATTTAATCGAATAGGTGGAATTTTTTTAATGATCAATCGTTGTTTCCTCTACTAACGACTCTCTGATGACAGTGTTGAGGAAGCAGCAATGCTACATCGACATGTTTCGTCTAGAAACGATTCTCTGATGACTGTGTTGGGGAAGCAGCATATGCATGTACGTAATTTATGGATTTTTTAGTTATCTCGACGTTTTTGGACAATGTATGACATCTACCACTTTTTCAACAGTTTCTTGTTGTTAATAAGCAGTCAAAAGCATTTTCATCGATGCGTAGAAATATTTCTGATCGATTGGTGATAAAATTATTGAAATTGGTCGAGGGGCAGCTAAGCTATTAACGTTCGAAATCTTTCATATTTTCGTTACATGTTCCATTTTTGGTTTTCACAAAGTGTACTCCCACATAGAAATCACAGACGTAGTTCTACGTCAAAATAATCCGCAATGTTTCACGAAATTAGACATTTGCTTATGGGGTTTTCTTATATGAGTGAACAGTAACAGAGTCGTCGTCAACGCGAATGGTTTCACCAATACCAAAACAAATTTATTAAATAAAATTCGTAGGCCATAATTAGGAACAAGCATCAAAATTACGTCCCTACTGTTCGGTCCATAGTTTTAAGGCGCTAAATGCGTTAAATCTTTCAAATTTACAGTAAGAGTGAAAAGTGTGATATTGATTTATCAGGCTAGCATGTTATAAAAAGGTAAGTCCTTTCAATTCATGAAATTATCAGCTTTTTTGATGACGACCGAAGTGTAGATTTTCGTAAGTACAATAATACGGAAAGATTATGGTGCAAACAAATCGAAAATGAAGATAATTTAACTAATCTTTTTCTTTGAAAAGGGCACTAAATGTTCAAAATGTGTCCCAAAAATAGGCAAGTAAGTAATTTACGGACTACAATTTTACAACAGATGTGGTATAAGTTTTTCATTACTATTGTGTATTATTGCTGAATAAATGAGTTATTTGCTTGATTGGCCGAAGTGAGGGGCTAGGCTGACATTAAATCCTGAGAACGTTTGTTTCACCTGTTCAAAACCTTTCCGTTTCAAAATATTCATGTTAAATGGTGAGCAAAATAGTTATTTACGAGGTAGGAACTTAGCTTAACAGCTTACAGATTCTGTTAAAATGACGTGTTGAGTATTAATCGGTCAATTTATTTTTATTCTGGCGTTTATAATATACAAAAAGTAGAAAGGTTTTGACAGTTGTACAGAATATACATAACGGAACATAACAATACATATTTACACGATCGTTTTAACCATTTACATGAACAACATCTAATTGATTGCCAAGTGAGCAGAATTACAACACGCAGCTTGTAATTCCGCTCATTTGACATTCAATTAGATGTTGTTCATAATAACCCATGTTGAGGGTATTTTTAATTTTTTTTATCTTCAAAAACTTATAAAAAAATTAAATCAGTTAGAATAGCAATACTGCTGTTTTTTTTCAACCATCAACATCGACAAGCTTGGAAGCAATCTGGCAACTCAATTGCCTACTTTTGGGCATCAACCAATTTGAGAACTGTCACCGCGATGTAGGGAAATGTGTGCGACTGCCTTTGCACCAATGTGTGTATTCCACGCAACTCGGGTCACTTTCCAGCTCGAAAGGCAAAGCGGCATACCCGGAATATGCAGAATTTTCTCCCGAACGTAATCATCGTCGCCGTAGACATCTTTTCGCTACACGGAACAAGTCAAGTAAGACTGACCATTTCACTGTACATCATCGTGCAGAGACTGCAGATGCAGCATCGCACATACGAGTGCTGGACTGCTCCCCCCACCACTGCCCCCCTACCCTACTCAAAGGCAAGAGGAAAAATATTATTTGTTGTGATATACATGCATGTTAGGAAAAATATCCCAGCGTCGTCACCGCATACCATCATTTGCAGAAACGGAGTTCGCTCCCCGCTTCCAGCATACTGGTGGACTTGGATGGGTTGTGAAAGAGTTACCCACTCCATCTCTACACCGTAAGAGTTGCTTCGCTACGACAACGGTGGGTGGATTGAAACTCTTGACGACGACGACGATGACCAAGGTCCGATGAGATGGCGATGCAGCAAAAGGATTCGTTTGGTTAGCAACGCTGCTACGACGACGATGAGGCTTCATCTCCCGTTCCAATGAGTTTCGTCTAATGGTCAAAGGACTTTCTTTTACCAGAAATCTCCACCCCTGCTCCCACTCGGCAAAACCTCCAACTAGAATGCATTTCCTTCTTGCGTAGAGCTAGCCGGTCATCAACTGAACAGGGTTGGAGCTTTCCGTTTGGGTGCTTAATGGAAATTGATGAAAAGCTCATGAACGAGTTCGACCCTGTCAACGACGACGATGGGAACGTTTGTTCTGATGATGGCGCTGGCGACGAGGGCTATTATAAAACGGTGCATGGTAAACTTTCTTCTATTGCTGTTGCTGCTGCAGCTTTGGTCAGTTTCGCCAGCCAGGATGCACATAAACTCACACTTCACTTGGGTGACACACACGTGTGCTCTTCCTTTCGATAGTAGATAGCAGAGCTCCCAACCCCTTCCTCACGATGCAGATTGCCGCCAGCAAGGCTGCTCGGAAGAATACTCGCAAGATGTGTGTGGGTAGATTGGAGAAATTGGTTCTCGTGTTGTGCATGGTGTCCGAGATGATACAAGACACTGCGTTGACCCCCTTGCAAACCGCCCAAACAGAGAATGCAGCAGCCAACAACGACCAACAACGGTGCTACCGAGACTTGATTAAAGAAGTTTGGTCAACCAAACTACGCTTGGGCTGTTTTTCACCAAGAGCTATCCGAACGACGATGGACGATTGCTTGTATCTTCATCTTGCCGACGATGGTTGTTTGGAGATGTTCTCCGGAGCGCTCACCAACGAGCACCTCTTTCAGATGCGTATGAAATGCATGCGTGTGTTGGCTTCAAGGCGGAAGCTAGAGCTTCATCGGACTATTGCAGCAGACAGCAATTTACAAAATTCCTTTTTGGGAAATCTAGGCGCTCCCTCGCTGCATCCGGATAGATGTTGCAGATGAATTTGATTGCTAAGGGAGTCATGTGGGCACTGGCGAAGCCGAAGGGTCCCATCTAGGTGGGTTGCATTAAAGAATGATTGGCGTTTTGTTTGTTTTTGCCTTGCTTAGACTTTCCGAGATCCATTACTGATGGGTACTTTGTTGATGGTTTGAATTTTGCATTAATGGCGTTGGACATGCGAGATCAATCAACAAACTAAGATTTCTTTGACAGTTTAGTGTCGTTTGATAGAATTTGAGTACAATGTAATTTGTTTTGTGAACCAACTAAAGCAAACTTTGCTTCTTAGCTAGTGACCTGGTTAAAGTACTCTGGCGCACTTTCATGTTTTATTCATTACCCATTGTATAACCCCGTTTCACGAAAATTTCTCTAATTTTGACAATAAAGTAGGAGTTACTAATGCAATGAGTGAAAAGGTACTCAAGAGTTTTGCGAAATTACTTAATCCAGTCTATTTTACGAAATGCAGAAACAAACTGGTAAATTTAGCGCCCATAAGTTCACGTAACTTTCATAAAGATCTAAATACTTTCGTAAATTTTAATTTAGACTTTGGAAGCTCTTGAAGT
This sequence comes from Ochlerotatus camptorhynchus, assembly GCF_037179485.1. Classification (NCBI taxonomy): domain Eukaryota; kingdom Metazoa; phylum Arthropoda; class Insecta; order Diptera; family Culicidae; genus Ochlerotatus; species Ochlerotatus camptorhynchus. The sequence continues at coordinate 2,121,565 of NW_027040660.1, forward strand.
TTTTTCGAGTTCCCTGAAAATCTCTAGATTAACGTTAAGTCTTCAGAAGTTCTTAAAAGATCTAACAGTTTTCCGAAAGTTTATGGAACTACCTTGATGATCTGTGATCTTTCTTGATGCTCATGCAATGTTCCAAAAGTTTCCGGAAGTTTGATGCCCAGGTTCAACGGATTTTTGTATGACTTACCATGATGTTCTGAACTTTTTTTAAATTCTTGAAAGTTACACTTTTATTGCATTCCTATAAATTCTAGGGATTTTTTGGAAATGTTTAGACCTTCTTGAAGGTCCCTGAGATGCTCCTGATGTTAAAAGAACTTACATAAGCTTTACAATAACTTCCATATTTTCTCGGATCTTTAACAAAGTCCCCGTAATTTTTCTGACGTTCATGAAACGCTCAACTGCTTTGTATTCTGCTGGACTTTAATCTTGTAACATCTGTAAACTTCCCTCACATTTCCATAATTTTGTGGATATTCTTGAAACAGCCCTTAAGTTCTTAGAACATTCCCGAAGCTCTCGGCACTTCTTTGATCTTTGAACCTGCAGTTTTCTGATGTTTCTTGAAGATCTTGTAAAGTTCCTGAAATTTTCAGGAAACTTCTCGGGACTTGTCCCTTTAAGGTCACTAAACTTCCCCAAAGATTTGGACTTTTTATTTAAATCGGCCAAAACAGGCTCACGCTGGTCACATAACACATAACGCCGCTACCGCTTATATTTTGCTCGGCGCACACTTCTCGTTTACATGGAGTTTGCATAATTCTAGTAAACGCTTCTTATTTTACTGTTCTTTTTCAAACTGTTTTTTTCTTGAAATCATCCGAAATTTTGCACATTTTTGGACGAAATATTTATATTTGAACCACCATTAAATAGATTACAATCTATTCACGACCAGTGAAATAAATTTGAAGCGTTTGCACCAAAATAAACTTTTAATGAGCATGAGCTTGAGTATGAGAATGAGCATGAATGACCACCCACGGTTGCTACTCTGTTATTGCCAGATCATCTGTAATTACACAGAGAACCAATAGACGATGCTTGGAACAAGCAATCATCCTCAATGTGTAAAAACTGGTGATCTCTAACTAGGCAATACCAGCACCGGCTGCGCCCTAACGCAGGTAAAGAAAGGAATGGGTAGAAATGTGTTGACGTGACACTCACGTTGATGGAAGCCGAGAAAACCTCTGCAGTTCCACGATGAATCACTGTGATGTTGGGTAAGAGGGTATATGGAGAGGCTACTGTATAAATAAATAAAAAGGAATGATCTCACCCAAAAAACCAAGTGGAGCTTTACCAACAGCAACAGGCCTCCCCGTAGACTTTCTTCGACCCATCGCAGGTATCTCCTTCCTCCTTACGTGATAATTATATCTGCTTGGCATCAACACGAACCTGTCAGGGCTTTGGTAGAAGCTGCATGAAATATGAGTATGAGCATGATTGACCACCCACGTCTGCTACTCCGTTAGTATCAGATCAGCTGTAATTACACAGAGAACCAACAGATGATGCTTGGGACTAGCATTCATCCTGGTGACCCCGTCCTTTTAAAAGGCAATACCAGCGCCGGCCTCGTGCGAATGCAGGAATGAGTAGGAATATGTTGACGTGAAAACTCGTGTTGTACGAAGCCGAGAAATCCTCTACTCTTCCACGAAAAATCACTGGGATGTTGGATATAAGGATTGGGCTCGTTTTGGTAGACGATACGCTGCATTAAGAGACATTGTTCATGTTAAGTTAAATTTCTGGATTTGCCTCAACGAAAGCTTAAATAAAAAAAAATCATCAAAGAGAGTTTTAGCCGTAGTCTGTAGTAGTGGTATGTAGTATGTTCTCTGAACCCAACGATAGCGGGTTATTATGTTGTGGGATACCTTGGGATTAAACCCATGATATTCTGCTCATTAAGCAAAACCGACCGAGCACCTCAAAACCACAACACTCCACGACAAAATATGATGAAGTTTTCACTTGGAATGTGATGAACAACAGAAATACGCGATAATTCATATAGTTTCAGCGCCCAATGGTTAATTTTAAATATACTAACGGTACTGCCTACGGCGACTACGACGGCGAATACGACAGCGCCTTCGACAATGACAACAGCGAATTTGTAAATTACCATTTGTCTAGGATATAAAACCTTTGCTCGGCACCTCCACTTGAGTTTCATGTTTGCTATCCGTCACTGTTTGCAAACATATCTAATAGCAATTACCTTTGTTGTAATACTTCCTTCAACGAAAACAAATTTTCTTGCATTGCCATGGTCATCTGGGAGGAAGTTCGCGTCTAGTGCTTTCCCAAGCAACCGCTCACGGCCACCAGATACCACCCGTCCAGTCATTGGCGTATCCAGCTTGCTCACCATCTCCGACACTGGCGAGAGACCAGCAGACGAGCACTTTTGCAAGCCGTAAACTTGCTGAATTACGGCAGCGTCAGCCATCAAATCACCACCAAAACTCGCAACGGACGAATTATCAGCACTTTCCCCGGCTAATTTACCAACCGGATCGTGTTCAAACTCACACACGGATACGAGACTGTCGATAGAACTACACGCCGAAAGCGTGACATCCGAACACGGAGAACCGGCCTCCCGGGAGGCAATGAAAATCACAAGCACACTTACACACCGCTGGTTACAAAAAACACACCCGTGCAAAGAAATGGATCCAATAAACGTCGCGAGAGTGATCGTCAAGCAGACCCGTCATCGTCGAATGAAAAAAAAAAAAGAATTCGGGGAGCAATTTTGTGATATGGAATTTCTACTGAAAATCAACCGGGAATGCACGAATTTCACCACACGTAACTGCATAACACGTTCAGAAGCACAGAACTGAAATTAAAAATTATCACTCGGGATGCCATACATTTCTGGTCCGGGAGAAAAAATCAAACAACGTAGATAGCGACATCTCTTCTGATGCTTGCAAACATGATGAATCATGTTTTCTTTCTCGATTCTAAAATTTCCCGGAAAGCGAGAAAACCACCAATCACACACCGGGAGGCAGAGTTCCAGCGCTAATCCGGAAAATGCAACTGAAAACTATGAAAGCGAACGCATGCACACAACAGAGAGCAATCAAGATTCGCTGCTTGAACGTCGAGCAGTTCAGTTCGGGTTTTCATTCACTCTGTCTAAGCGTACTTACAAGTGAATCGAGCGTTTGTTCGTGACAACAGTCGCATCGTGTTAGTGTGCGTACCCTGAGATGGGACGAAGTCGCTCGCGGAGCATCCAACGCGTTGAAAATCCCGGTGTAGGAACCTCAAGAAGTGGCGTACCTATTTCAAATAGATACGCCACTCTACCCACCGATGAAGTATACAGCCAGCCGGCTGCGAAGGAAAAACGCAGCAAAAAGAGAAGGAAGAACCGCCAATCCGATGGTGCGAGTGGTCAAGATGGTGTTGCCGCAAAGAACGTCAGCGACTTCGGCGACGCTGCCGAAAATATCGATGCTGTGGGTGCAGCAAAAATGTGGTGAGAAATGTTGAACTGGCGGCTTTGGGTGTGAAAGCGGAATACAAGTTGGAATGAGTCGGTACCAAAGTGGTGCTTCAAACAAAAACGGAGTACGAATTGGTCGTCGCCCACCTGAAGAACGCCAGTATGGAATTTTCTACACATGACATCCCTGGTGAGAGGCCATTTAAGGTGGTTGTCAGAGGTCTCCCAAACTACGACCCGAAGCTGATCGAGGTCAAGATTAAAGACCGGTACAAGCTGGCTCCCATCGCAGTTTTCAGAATCACGAGAAGGGACGAGACCGCGAAGGCATATCCTGACTGTCTATTCCCGAAGGGCACGGTGACGCTAAATGCGTTGAAAGCCATCAGCTCAATCAACTCGATCATCGTTCGATGGGAGCCATATCGTGGCGGCCATCGCGATGTGACCCAGTGCCAGCGATGTCTGAACTTCGGACACGGCACCCGTAACTGCCCCATCAAACCGCGTTGTGGAAAATGTGCCCAAAATCACGTCACCACGTAGTGCATCAAATGGAAGGATTCAACCGAATCCGAAATCAGGCGTTTGCAAACAATAAACCAGGACGAAGAAAGGAGAAGGCACCGGCCTTTGAACCGGAAGATTTTCCGCCACACCGCCCAACGAAACAGGGTCCTGTGAATCCGTGGACCCAATTTGCCTTCTCTCAATAACCCGATAGCGCTTCTGCTGGACAAAGCTCTCCATCCCCCCTGGATTCCGGAGTCAACCAACAGCACAAGCCAACAATCCTGATCAGTTTACAGCCGATGAACTAATGGAGATTTATGTCAACATGACCAGCGCACTTCGTAAGTGCCGCAGTAAGCCCGAACAGATCCAAGTGCTCGGTAAGTTTATTATCTAGTATGGCGTCTAAGCCATTAACTATCGTCACCTGGAACGCTTGCTCTGTACGAGCAAAAAAGATCGAACTCGCCGATTTCCTCCGCAAGTCAACATCGCCGTTGGGCTCCTTACCGAGACTCACCTTAAGTCCTGCGACAGCTTCTGGTTGCCTGACCACACCATCATCCGGCTTGATCGCACCAACTACAGGGGGGGGGGTGTTTGTTGCGGTCACCATCAAAAAGCTCTCAACGTGGAGGTGGAATCGCCAATCATCGAAGCTCTCAGCGTGGAGGTGGAATCGCCAACCGGAATCGTCCGGTTAATCGTTGTGTGCTGCCCTCGACAGTGTACTGCCAGAAACGGATTAGGAGCCAAATTTAAGGATGATCTGACCACCATCGATTTGAATGCCCGTCACGAGGCTTGGCGGAACTACCGGCGGAACTACCGGCGGAACTACCGGCGGAACTACAAGCGGAACTCGAACGGTCGTTTGCTATTTGATCACTCGCAGCATGGGCTGTGCACAGTGGAGTTTCCAAATAAACAAACTTTTATCTCTCCAGTGGGAAACCCTTCAACGATGGACTTCTTTCTGACGAACATCGGTATATCCAGACCGGTGGCACACAACGACCTTAGCTCAGACCACCAACCGGTGGTGGCTGAAGTAGGCATCAAAGTGACTGCTGCTCCAAGTCGCCAACGAAAGGACTACCACCACGTAAACTGGGTCCAGTTTGGACGTGTGGTGGACATAAACATCGACGAAAATCCGCCGCTTGACACCGTAGATGACATCGACCGGGCACTGGAAGTCCTTCATCAGGCCATATCCATGGCTGACGAGACATGTTCCGTCAAGTTCCTGTGAGGGATAAGTACCATTGATTCCCACACCCAAATGATGATTCGGCTGATAAATATTCGTAGACGCCAATTTCAGAGGACTGGAGATTTGGACAAAAAACGTGAAACGGCCGATCTGAACAGGCAGATTGCTTCCAGAATGGACTCACTCCGAAACGAAAGTTTTGGACGTGTTGGCCAAAATCTGGATGACCGTTCACGTCCATTTTGGAAGGTAGCCATGGTTCTGAAGCCTCATCCCAAACCTGTTCCACCTCTAAGACTCGAAAATGATGACCCTCGGCTCATAACACCGAAGGATCATATTGCTGCATCGCACTTGCTTGGCTCCAATATCCAAAGTCCGCTCGAAAATCAGGTGACGCAATGCGCCTACAATTTAGATGCCTCGCCTCGGAGGATAAAATAACGGTAGAACAGATATGCTCAGCGCTAAAATATTCTAAGAATATGAAGGCCCCCGGCTTTGACGGCATTTTCAACCTAATTCTAAAGAGACTTAGCACGAAAGTGTACAAGCTTTTGACCGCTATCTTCAACAGATGCTTGGAACTGCACAATTTTCCAAGCAACTGGAAGATGGCATTCACAAACCGGGTAAAGATCCAACATTGCCGTCTAGCTACAGACCGATTGTTCGAGAAACTCATTCTCAACCGTTTGCTCCAGACTGTCGAGGAAAGCAATATTCTCCTACCGGAACAGTTTGGTTTCAGAAAGGGGTATTCCACAACGCACCAGCTAGTACGGGTGATGAACAACATCCGAAGTAACAAGGCTGTATCCAAGTCCACAGCCATGGCCTTGTTAGATGTCGAAAAGGCGTTTGACAATGTATCCCAAGTAACACTTGCAACATCTTGTATGAAAAATAAAAAAATAAACCAGTTGTAAATAAGTTATATATTAATTGCTTTTAAAACATCCAGTTTTAGACGCGTTGTATTATTGTTTGTGAAGTATTCAACCTTTCTGACAAGCACTTGTTATCTTCAAGTTATAATTCAATATTGCATGTCTCAATTACCAGTTTATAACACATTTATAACTGATTGTATTTGTTGAAAACTTTCTAGTCTTTTGTACAACATGTTTTTATATGTCATTATTAGAAACATGAATACATCTGAGATATAACTTATTGATAACATGTTATTAATAAGTTATATATCAGTTGTACTCATATTTCCAAAAATGACATATGAAAGCATGTTGTATATAAGGCTAGCAAGTTTTCATCAAAACAATCAGTTATAAAAGTGTTATAAATAGGCAATTGAGAGTTGCCATACATAATTATAACTTCAATATACGATACAAGTAAGGTTCTTGTTTTTCGTGTTATAAACATGTTTTAATAACAGTTATGAAATTTCTCAATGCATTCTACAAACTGCACTAAAATATGGCTGACCAATGAAGCAATAGAATGAAAAATCATTTAATTTGTGCTTTCAACATCACATGTACGTTTTGTAAAAGAGAAAAGTAAGATAATTTGAAAAGAAAGTTGATATTCTATTTGTTTTTGTTTTTTGCAAAGTTGGGGGATATTATCCACGATTTTTTATGAAATTCAATTTATTATATAAAGCTTTTTCTAAGAGCCAATGAGTTTTTTAGAAGTAGAATGTATAGGTTTACCATAAATTTGCAACCGCATAAATGTTTGCAGTATGGAATCTCAGTTTAGGCTCTTTATTCGCACGATAAAATTCCGATAAACAAATTCTATTCGTAGGAAGGAAGAAATTAATTTACAACATGTCCAATACAGTAGGTTGCGTTAAAGTCATAAATAAGTTGCGCAAGTCAAGCATATGTTATATATAGATCCCACCTCTTGCGCTTTTTTCGGTATAAATAAGTTGTATATAAGTGACTAGACGTAAATGTTTACCGCTGATGTTGTCATAAATAAGTTATGTAAGCCCGTTTATGACAAATTGTGTTGCTTGGGATGGCACGACGGACTTATATTCAAGCTTTGCAACTTTGATGTACCCGATCTCGGTATCGGGTGCGTGTTCTTCCTGTTCGCAGATGATACTGCAATTTCCGTCAAAGGCAGATTGCCTCGCGAAATCACCAACAAACTGCAATGATGCCTTGACACCTTTGCTGACTATGCAAAAACGTGCAAAATCAAAATCAATGCCGCCAAAACCCAGACAATTATGTTCATGCACAGGCAATCCCCCTATCTAAAACCAGCTCCCTCCTGCACAGTAGGGATTGACGGCTCAAGGGTCGAGTGGTCTACAGAAGTAATTTATCTCGGGATGTTGTTTGATGAAAAGCTCCTATTCCGCTCACACATAGAAAGGACGTTAGTTAAGTGTTCAAGCTTAGTTAGGTGTCTGTATCCGCTCAATTGTCGCAGATCTCGTCTCTCTATGGTGAACGAACTGGCCGTCTACAAACAAATTATTGTGCCTGCAATTTTCTACGCTGCTCCGGTGAGGGAATCAAGTGCACAGACTCACAGGAACAAAGTCCAGGTGGCACAAAACAGAGTGTTGAGGATGATCCTCGATCGCCCTTCGACACAAGGATAACAGCGCTTCACCAGGAAGCGGATATCCCAAGAATAGATTTTAAAACTACCGACATCAAGACTATATTTGTGCAGAAATGTAACATTTCAGAACATGCTTTAATAAGCAATTTGAATATAGTAGGTTAAGTGTAAATAGTAGTTGTAGATTAGTTGTAGGCTGTAAATAGTAGTTTGTTAGTAGTATGTTTTCAAATTCAAGCCAAATTAATTCCACTAAACAGGTCCAATAGGTCTAGGATTTTTAATTAATTATTTTATATTAATCAAACAACTAAAGATGAAAAGATACCTCTGTATCACTTGTAACAACAAACATGTAATCCCACAAACACAGAGCGCAAACTTAAAACACAACCGTATCCGAAGAGGTTCGAAACTGTGAGTGTCCAAAATAAACTTTTTATGGTTAGAAAAAATCATCAAAACAATCATTACAGTCCCTAGATGAAATACTATCTAGATTTCTCTTGATATCTGTTACCGCACATTTTAAATGGAACAGCTGAAAAGGCAACGCAATTTGATCAATTTCAGCCCGGTGATCAATTTTTCTATGGATTACCGTATCACGTCATTTCTATCAACAGTGACGTTTTCGTGCTACAATTTAATAAAAAATGACAAGACGCCATTAAAAAATATAATACACGATCCAGAATGGCCAAATTTTTGCAAAAATGTGAATGACTGCCCTTAACACACAATTATGCAGTGTTTTATGTAAATCGTAGGAAGTCGAGTTTTTCCGATTCGTCTTTTTGCTTGTCATTTATCGTGTTCTGACAAAATGCTATAAACAATAGGCTGAATGACGTTTCCGTTACAAACAACCATTTTTTTTTCACTAATAAACGGATACCATAAAGGAAAGATATCCTGCATTGGTAAAATTATGTCACAAATAATCTGAGTGATAAGGCCTGTACTCGAAAAAAAAAGCACCATACAAAAGTGTTCGCCAAAATTTTATTTTAAGTCAAATTTTCTTGAAACTTTCAGGGAATGAACTAATACATAAGGATTATGTTTCAGCCTAATTACTTTATTCGATTTTCTTTCCATCGCTGAAAGCCCGCACCTTTCCCTTAAGACCCCTCATTACATTTTGTGCAATGGTGAGCTGACCTTTTTGATCACTTTCATCCATTATTTCTTCAACTCCAGCTCGTTCTTAAACACCTTGGACGATTTTCGAACTTTGGCCTTCATTATGGCCCAAAATCTTTCCACCGGACGAATCTTTGGTGAATTTGGGGGGTTGGCGGTTTTTGGTACAAAAACAATGTTATTGTCTCTGTACCAATCCAACGTCGATCGCGCGTAATGGCATGATGCCAGGTCCGGCCAAAATAATGTCTCGCCTCCGTGGGACCGCAGGAAGGGCAACAGACGCTTCTGGAGGCACTCGGTGCGGTAAATTTCGCTGTTGATGGTACCCATTGTGATATACGGTTTACTCAGTTTACCGCACTGGCATATGGCCTGCCAAGAGCAAGTATTTTTTGGCGAATGTGTCCACTTTTTTTCTTCCTTATGTCTTCCGGAACATCAAACCGTGATTTGGCAACGTAGAACTCCAGCCTCGGTATCTGCTTTGCGTCTGCCTTGATGTAGGTTTCGTCATCCATAACCACACACATCGGTTTCGTTAACCACTCTCAATACAGCTTCCTTGTGCAGGATTTGGCCGCCGTGTTTTATTGATCACGCCGGTTTGGTGCCCTCCGGACCTTTAATACACGAAGCCCAGCTCGTTTCATGGTTTGCTGAACGAACCAGGCGGAACACTTTGCCTTCAGAGCCGCGTCGCGAATCGAAAGGTTCGGATTACGCTTGAAATAATCCAACACCTTCCGGGCCTTCACAGGGTCAGCTGTCTTCGAGTTTCATCCACTTCCAGCCCTCCGCTCAGTAATTTGGAACTCCTTAAACGATTTTACCACCCGAGACACAGTTGTATTGGTGATTCCCAGTTGTCTTCCGATCCATCTCATGGTCGCAGTCGGGTTTTCCATGACGGCGCGCAAAATTCGCCAACGATTGTCTTCTTGTTTCGATGACATCTCAATAACCACTGAACCGATTGTTAAGCACATGTAAACAATTCACTCCAAACTAGTTATACCCAGATTTTCATCAATTTTTACCCACGGATAAAAAAGTAACACACGGATAAAAATGGTGCATTCTTTTCGAGTACAAACCTTACTTCGAACACGTCGTTAAGCACTTTTTTAGGATTGTTTAGCAAAAAAAATTAACACAAATTTTGTTTTCCTAATCAAAACACTAGTAATACACAGCAAGAAAATGTTTTGAAAATCCAAAACTTTTTACCAACGAAAAAACATGTTTATTAACAGAAGACACGTTAAATTATACGTTGTTTAACATGGAAGTTTACATGATGAAAATAATCATAATGTAAAAACCGGGTCGGTGGTGTAATAGTAAGCGTGATTGCCTCTCATCCCAAAAGGCCTGGGTTCAATCCCAGCCGATGCCACCGGGATTTTCTGAGGCATAAAATTTCTGATCACGCTTTCCTTCGGAAGGGAAGAAAAGCCGTTGGTCCCCGGTTCATGAGTTGATGGGTCGATAGGTAGGGTCCAGGTGTGGGACCTGCCTCCCTGGCGTCGGTTGCATTGGTACTCAATACGGAAAACAAGATCGACGGAAAACAAATCAAGGAAGAAAAGAAAAACATAGTGGAAATTTACATGACTTGTATGTAATCTTACATGACTACATATTTCATCGTTTGCAACATATTACGTCGCATGTAATTTTCATTAATTTTTAGTGTGTATATTTTAGAACGTTCAAAATGCAAACATAACAAGTGTAGCATTGAAGAAACATAATTTCTAAAATCTGATGCCATTAATAAATGATGCCATTCCATAACATCAGTCACTTAAGTGATCAACGCACAAACGGCTCCGAGGCGATGTCCTCGTTCAAGTAGGACGGTCTAATGAATGCATTTTGGTTTGCCGTGCGTACCGTCCCACGTGATTCTCCGCCTAACGGCTGCCCCTCCAAAATGTGCTCCAACATTTGGCTGGTTTTGGTTGGTTACTCTCCTCCTCGTCGTCGTCAGCCCCGCAAAGCACTCTAATCTCCGGCTGAAGAAACGGACGAATAGCTTTTGCGTATCAACGTCGAGCCAAAAGGCGGACCTCCTTCTTCTTCACGACAACGACGACGACGTCGAGGTGCGCACTGTTCTCCAGATAGCGATAGCCAAAGTGGACCCTCCTTCCTGTTTGCATGCATCGCTCTCTAATCTAATGTACATCGTGTGCCACCATCCTCGCATCGGTCGGTCGTGTGCTCCTTCGCCAGCCAGCTCCAGCCAGTGTAGTGCTCCGGTCGGTGGTGGGATGGGATTATGTGTGCGTGTATGCCGCTGCCGGTGCACTCTTCAGCACACATGTAGGATCACCTCCTCTTTTTCATTTTCTGCAGAGCCATGTTTTGGACCGCTCCGGCTACTATGGTTATCTTTGCTAGCGCTGGCTGACCCCCCTTTCCCGATCCGCCTGAGAAGAACTAAATAAAACTGAAAGAGGATGGACAACGGATTAAGAAGAAGGAGTTCCAGGAGTTTCGTCTCACCCGGTTCCCTTCCGCAGTCTTTCGCTGTAGGCCAAGTCGTGTTCCAACGCACCGATGATAAAGCCAGCCCTCCAGAACGACGGATACCAGGGGTACCGGGCGGTCCGGTCTTTGGAAGAACCTTACTGCACTGCAGCACACTCCGGATGCGGTTCCTCCTGCCGGGTGTAAATTGGAGCGGGGTGCGCAAGGAAAGGCAGCATCCTATTTGGTCAAGATTATTCTCTTACATACGGAAGAGAAAAGCCCGAGACCCGTACGTTCGGCCATCTACGCACGCACGCATTTGATATGCGTTCGTTTGCGATAAATACTGATCCCTTATTTTGCCCGGTCCAGGGAAAATGCTTTCTTCTTCGACCTTACGATGCGTGTGCGTGTGCATGGCTTTCATTGCCGCTTGCCAATTGGAGCGAGATGGAAAAGCCAGCGCCAGTGGTGTGAGTACCCACCCCGAAAAACACACAGCAAGTGGACGACGACGACGACGAGGATGCAGAAACGGAAAGAACCTTGGGCCTTTATCCAAAGATTATGTATTGTTTTACTTTTACCGTAGATCCTACGCTGCTCGGTGCATCGCCACCTATCCGGCACCCACCCGGTGACTGACCGGATCCTACGTTCGGAGCTCCAATGTGCGGAGGTTTGAATAAAGGATTTATCTGCACCAGGCCTACGTACGATGACGACGACAATGACGATGCTAGGAGATGCGTGCTGATGGCGACTTGTATGAGAAACATTTCTGAGGTGGTAGAAGTGGGTGGTGTTTGCAGCTAAGGTTGCAACCGAGATGCACCGCATGCACTATAAAGAAACTGACATGTGTGTGCTCTTGTGCTTCGATGGGGATGGTCAAGTTCATGAATGTGCGAAAATGGTAGGAAAGTTTGGGTTTGGACTTTATCGGGATTTTGTAAACTACAATTTTGCACTTCGTTTGATATTTTTGCAGCTAATAGATCCCATGTATGCACTGCATTCAGATCACCGAAGTCGAAAATTTTACCGGGTTTTTAAACAGCTGAAAAAGATGGTTAATTTAGAAATGACAGTTACATACAAATCAATAAAATCTTCAAATTTTATTTTATACTAGCTGAGTGTGCCTGGTCTTGCTCGGGATTCAATATTAGCTTGAGTTTATGCGCCGATTTAAAAAAAAGCATGCTATATTTTACGTTGCCCCCCCCCCCTATTATCTAAGGGGCTACCCCCTATGATTATCTCCTTATACCCCCACACTCGCCCCCACATGCCTAATTTGGTTCCATTTGCTTGATTAGTTCTTGAGTTATGCAGAAATTTCTGTTTCATTTGTATGGGAGCCCCCCCCCCTTACAGAAGGGGGAGGGGTCTCGAATCATTATAAGAACCTTCCACGGCCCCAAAAACCCCTGTATACAAATTTTCACGCCAATCGGTTCAGTAGTTTCCGAGTCTATAAGGGCCAGACAGACAGACAGACAGACAGAAATTCATTTTTATATATATAGAAGAAGAAGATTATTCAGGCCCCATTTGATAATGGAACATAACATTTTACGATTCTATTGATTTCTCAACAAAGTCTGACAACAACAAAGTTAAGAATTTTTCATTGATTTTTAAAAATTTAACCGAACTGTTCCGTTATTCCAAAATATCCGAACAGCGGTGACCTGGGCATAGTGTGTGGTTCTTACTAAATTTGGATTAAATTCTTTAGGAGGTTGAGTACATTTCCAACTCGAAAATATGATTGACTAAACTGTGACCTAGAGATCCGTGATGTTTTGTCTAAATTGCATACAATCATGAGCATATAGGGAATATGCCATCAACATATCGATTCTGCTCAGTGTTCACTCGGCTGTCGACAGAAGCTGACCACTCTCGATGTGTGCCACGTGATCGTCTGCTTACTCGGAAGCAATCATTGTGTGGTTCTCCTCATTGTTCGTCATCAGCAGTTCTTTCGGTCGATGCGTAGTCGACTTTGGAAAGCAACCGTTTCGTGATGAGTGTGTGAGTGTTGACCACGTGTTGCGTCCATTGCTGCAATGGAAGCGCTCTGCCCCTCGTTGACTATACAATGAAATCACTGGAAGCGGCTCCCGTTCTTATGAAGGAGGCTTATTGGATAGCGGAAGATAAAGTGTTTATTGTGTTGTACCTATTGACTATAGTTTTAAGATGTATTGGATAGTGAACAAGAATCCTCGGCTCTGTAAAGTGAATTCGATTGAGCCTTATTAAATAAAAAAAATTAACAACAAAATCGATTCTGCTTTCGAATGGCCAAAAAATGGACCTCTGGATATCCGAAATCACCGAGAAAATGGTCAATTCCTAAAACTAGACCTAGAGATCCACGATTTTTTTTTTGTAAATTGCAAGCAATCATGAGTGCATAGAAAATATACCATATCGGTTCGCTTGCCGGGTGGTCAAAAAATGGTCCTCTGGGTATCCAGAATTACAAGCAAAATTGCATACAACCATGTGCATAAATGAAATATGCAATAACCATATGGATTCTGCTACCGAGTGGCCACGAAACGGTCCTGCGGATATCCGGAATCACTGGATAAATGGTCAATTCCTGAAAGTAGACCTAGAGATTCGTGTTTTTTTTTTATAAATCGCATATAATCATGAGCATATAAGAAATATGCCATCGATCGATTTTGCTACCGAGTGGCCAGTAAACGGTCCTCTGGATATCTGGAATCACCGGAAAAATAGTAGATTCCCAAAAGTTGACTAGGAGAACGCTATTTCTACAAAATTTCATCCAATCTTGAGCATGGAGGAAATATGCTAAAACTTTATCGATTCTTCTACCAGGTTGCTGAAAAACAGTTCACCGGATATCTGGATTGTTGTTACTGTCTCTTATAAGATTAGAATACCATAAGATATTTTGTAAACCTCATCTTGATCAAAAGAGTTGTCAATGTAATTTTATTTATTATAGTTTACTTGTGGCTTATTTAAACCATATGACCATATCTTCAAAATTGAGATGTTTTTTTTTTCAGAACTTCTTCCACATTTTGGTTTTCATTATTAGCAGCATTATTTTTATTATTATGAGCATTGACGACCCTACATTTCAGTAGTTGCTACTCCGTGATTGACCAGATTTAGCGAAATTTGCACAAAGAACCATATGAATGGGGCTTGGGACTAGCAATCCATTCTCAGTGTACAAAATCCGGGGAATCCATATATTTTGAGGCCAATAACGGCGCCGGCCATGTCCTTACGGTCATCGGGGAGGGAAAGGATTGTCTTTTCAACAACCGTTGCTACTAGAGACCGAGTATACCTCTGCATCTCCACGGTTGTCACGGGAAGGACGTTTTTGTTAGTGGGAAGGGTAAATTAGATCTGGATTCACATTGGAAAGTGATGCGATCTTTTAAAACCTGTAAAGCAAATGATCAACTCAGTAATGTAAAGACGCTTGGGTTTTAACTCACGATCTTCTGGTCAGTATGCAAAAACGGTCGCTTTAAGGCCACCGTGCCCCTTACATCACAACAAGCTACGACCGACGATCGTTCATTATCGGTTACAAGAAGCTATTACAATAAAATGAAATCATCCTAAGTAGTTAACAATGTCTTCTGAACCGATTCAGGCGTACGTCACCTTTATCTAAATATACTTATTACTTTTCTGAATCGTTCCTCCAATTTCTGTTATTAAATATTTTCTACAATAAAGGCCTGGATATATTAACTTAGTAATGTAATGAGGCTTGGGTTTTAACCCATGATCTTCTGCTCATTAAGCAAAAACAGTTGCTCTATAGCCACCGTGCCACTTACATTACCACAATCTAAGACCGACTCAACAAAAATTTATTCAAATGATGCGACGTCTCAAAAAGCAGCCAGCAATGTCTTCCAAACTGGATCAAGCATACACCCTTTCCGAAATTCATGGTTTAAACTATTCAACTTTTGGTTACTAACTGCGCTTTATGCTCTCAGAACCTAACGATGGTCGTCATTATTAGCAGCATTATTATTCTTATTGTTGATCAAAATTAATCTATAATTAAACTTTTGACATGCAAACGAATAGTTTTGTTCCATTTCCGTTTCTCACAAAGTTTAAAATTCTCCTGCAAAACCAATTTCATTAAAATATGGCACAGTTGTTGGAGACATCAGTACAGATTGGGAGAGCAGTTGTTGGCAGAAAGTGTTGATCAGCAATACATACTTGAACTACCTCAATTGTAGATGCTGATATATTATCAAAATTTTGAGGATTCAAAACATTTTGTAAAAAAAGCCATGTCTTAAGACCAAAACACACTTTTCCGGTGAATCCGGATATCTGGAGGGGTGTTCAATGACAACCGGGTGATCCAATCAATATGATTCTGAGATAGCTCCACTTTAATCAGAATTGTATGCATTTTAAAAACACTCAGAGAACACTGGAATCACTTCTCAAAATGGTATTTTTTCTGTGAATCCAAACATCCAACAAACCCCTTTCTGGCCATCCAGCAGAGTAATCTTTATGTTGGTGTATTCCTTTAAAATATCGATATCATACTTACGGTAGTGAGGAAAATCTAGATATCCGTAGAACCGTTTACATGTTAGTCAAATCGATCAATAACATTTTGATGAGAAGTGCTAGTTTCTAAAACCAATTCTAGAACTTTTCGCAATAGGTTGCTTATAAATTTCTACTTTGCTCTGTATTATACAGCGGAAATGGCTCTTATGTTGGCCTATGGATCTAAAATTGGACCCAACGTTAAAATCTGCTATTTATCAATTTTATCTAGATGAATGCGTCATTGGGACGGTAATAATGGATATTTTTGGTCGCTATTGAAAATTTAGTCGATTGCTGAAGATCGAAGTAGGCCGCGCTGCAAAAATGACGTGTTTTTGTTTTGCTGCGTCTTTTTTCGTTCTAGTGAAAATGTTATAAATTTACAATTTTTATTTTAAAAAAGTGTTAATTTGAAAGTACAGAGGTGATGTTGAAAAGTGCATTAAGTGAAAATTCTATCCGTTGCCTGTGGTGCCGACTGTTCTAACCTACGCTCAGCTAAGTTTATTTACCCTTTTGTTCCTCTGTCCTCGATAGGAAATATCCATCTAATTCAAGATGATTATTTTGAAACTTACTAAAAACGTGTCAATCAAGTAATTGCACTACTGCTTGATTAAAAGTTTCAGTACATTATCAATTTTGTAAACTTGCATCGATAATTTATTGAAACGGGGCTTATCATGTGGGAAAATAGCTTCGGAATGCTTGCGTTCTTGGAATGGGATGCTGTAGAGCTGTCACCTTCTAACTCCCGGGTTCAAGCTTCTTTGCATTCATAAAAAAAGATTGCAGGCAGATTCTATCCATAATACCAGTTAGGACAAGGGCGAATCTTTATTCTTATCTACGATTCCACATACTATTAATAACCTTTTACACATCAGAATGAATTGTGCATATGTTTAGGTTCAACAAACATTTTCAGGCGCAAAGGAGCAACAGGATCGAGCCTGTAACGTTTCTTAATTTCAACATCTGAAGATTGTTTTGAATAATATGTTTAGGTAATGGGCAGCAACAACGGACAGTCAAACTACTTACAGCTTCTATTTATTAAATGCTTGATATAACGATTGCCAGCAACGCCGGTTGGGCGTATCCTATGGCTTACCCTCCCTACTAACAAAAATCCACCCTTCCCGTGACACTTATGAGGGGTCGTAGAGTTCGCTGCATCTCTATTTAGTAAGTGTCGGACTAACATTCCTCCCCTTTCCCCACCAGATGCAAGGACGTGTCCAGGACAGCTCTGATCTGTTGGAGGGAGACACAGCCTTTATCTAAGAGGTAGTAAATAATCACAAATAACTATCTAACAGCAACGGATGAAGGTGGGTCTCCTTCTTAACAACAGTTTGGAGCTCGTACCACCTACGACATTGTGTAACCTGGTTTATGCTGTGCTACGCTATGCTATGCTATTGAAAATTTAGTCGATTGCTGAATTTATGTATGGCCTCAACAAGAGGCATTAAAGCCAACATTACATCGATTTCCCATACTGTATTTTTTTTTTAGCGCCGCTAGAACCCAGCGGCGCCGGTGGTGTAGTGGTAAGCATGATTACCTCTCACCTCAGCAGGCCTGGGTTCTATTCCAGTCGGCGAGGACCAACGGCTTTACTTCCCCGTGATCAAAGATTTTGGGCCTCAGAAAATCCCGGTGGCACCGACTGGGATCGAACCCAGGCCCTTTGGGGTGAGAGGCAATCATGCTTACCACTATACCACAGGCAGCACTGGAATTGATATGGTGATGATATATGTTCTCTATGCGCATCATTGTATGCAATTTAGAGAAAATCTCGGATCTCTAGGTCTACTTTTAGGAATAGACCATTTTCTCGGTGAATTTGAATTTTCGCAGAGCCACAACCCACGGATTCTCCTGTTCGAACTGGCCAACCACAGTTCCAATCGGTTTTCTGTCTGTTCCGTTTGAAAGTAGATAACCATTCCTTTCGAATGGTGGCTGAATCATAACGATAGATCGTCGCATTGCCGAGAACCAGCATAAACATGCATCGATAAACGTTTTGTAGCCTTGGGGTTTTGTCAGTTAACGAGATTTTTGTTACGATGCAAATGCCAAAAAACAAGTTTTTTGCGATTCTGGGATACTGGGAAATGCTGTGAAATACCCCACATTATGGGGTATTTTGAAATCGGGATTACGTGTAGGGACCAGCAACCGATGTCTGACGCCATTTTGAAATCCAAGATGGTGGCTTTCGGAAATACTTATCTTTGAAGAAAGAAAATCACGACTAACATATGAAAAGGGATGTCTTCATGAAAAAAATATCAAAATTGTTGAGATTATTTTCAAATTATCTACAAAACTGCTGCATTAAGAATGTTGCTTATCGACAGCTTTTTTTTTCAATGACTTGAAGAAATATATAACATCATTTATAATGAGCTAACTCATAACCAAAACCTCAGATTAGAAAAAAAGCAGGTTTTATTTTCATCTATTTAGAATCTTCTTATTTCACGAAGTAAATCTAAAATATAGTGATTTTTACGCTGTTATTCGGCTAACGAACACCCAATGAAGGTGTCAGTGTATTGTGGGATATTTGACAGTATTTCTCAAATTGTATCTAACCGGAAACCCTCATATTTATTTCAAAATGACATCAGACATGGATTTATGATTCCTACACGTCACCTAGATTCCTAAAATACCCATATTGTGAAGTATTTGACAATATTTAAAAAAAAAACTTTTTTACAAGGTAAATTCTAAATAACCGAGGGTGGGTGATACTAGCAATGGGCGATCTTGGATCGAAACACAAAAGATCGATTCTTTTGGTTCAATTAATCGATTTTTGAATCGATCTCAAACACGTCAAAAATCGGCTGGTTAAATCCCTTTCATTCGATTTTTGTTTCGATCAAAAACAAAAAGTGCAGTGCATTTGCAATTGCAATTTCATATTGACTTTTTTTGTCGTCACTTGGCTTGAACATGGCTTCGGCAAAAAACCAGTGTGACAAATCAGTAGAAATATTCACTTCTTATGACATATTTCAGGTTCATCAGTCCTCTGCTATGTCAGAACTGGATCGCCATGGTGGAGGCGAACCAGCCCAAGGCTGAAAGCCTCCCTAATAAAGTTAAATTAATTAATTAATGGATCGCCATGGGGGCATATCGGCAGAATTACAAAATGTCATGCATCAGTCAGTTTTCCTACGTTCTGTTGATCGTTTTCAAGCATGGGAGAAAATTCGTATTGAATATCCCCATGTATACCACATTGCTCGAGACTATTTATCAAGAATGGTAACAAGTGTTCCGTCAGAGAGGCTATTCTATAAAACTGGTGAAACCACACAGAATCGATATCGGCTCAATGCAAAACGCATGGCACAATTAGCTTTCTTGGGATCCCTGTCGGATGAGTTTGGGGATATCTGAATTAAGTACTTTTCGTACTAATCTGCTTTTACACTCCGACCATCTAATCATTTTGTTTCATATGTTAATCTCTGGTTTTTAAATCGTTCATATAATGCCACGAAAAGAAATATTATAACCTGTTGTAGCAGTTTGAGTTGTCCAAACGTACAGTAATGAGCCCGTTGGGCAGATGCTCAACAGTTAAAGCGTTTTCCGTTATACGTGCCACAGCGGAAGTAGCAAAAACAGAAGACGCAATTAAAAGAACATTCGAGATACGACAGTCGAACAGTAAATACATAGAAGTTATTTTCTCCAGATAAAACGTGTTCGTGCGAGATCCGAAAAATCACTACAATTTATTCAGAAGTGGGATCTGGCCAGATCGGATTGGCCTTTCGTAAAGCGTGGCAATACTGAAGTGTTCGAAATTATCCGCACCGAAGTATCGAGATTGTGGATGTCAAAAACGGAGAAGCGTCAAGCGAATCCAGTGGGAGTGCATGCCAGCGTTCACCAGCGAAAACGAGTGGCATAGCTCTAGCCCCATCCGGAGACAGCGATTTTGGATCCTCCAGCGAGCGAGTGAAGATGCCGAGACGAAAGGGAGGCCGTAAGTCTCAGGGACCCGATGAGGATGCCGACGACCAGGAAGAAGAAGAGGAAGAAACGAAGGATGATGTAAAAATGAGTGCCGGTGGTGGAGAGCGACATTTCCATCCGGAGGAACTTAAGCAGCTCATTCCATTGTTCAAGGAGGGAAGCGGTGTGTTGGATTGGCTTCAGACAATCGATCACTATCGAGAGCTGTATGCGTGGACGTCAAATTCGACATTGTTGTATGCATCCTGTCGGCTTGGTGGAGCAGCGTACCAGTGGTATCTTGGTGTCTGGCAGTGTATTCGAACGTGGGTAAATTTCAAGGCCAGCATCTGTATTGCTTTTCCGGAGTATGAAGACGAATCGGACGTTCATCGGAAGCTGGCAAAATGCGCGAAGGATGGCAAAGAGTCTTACGATAATTATGTTTTTCGGATGAATGCCATCGGACAGAAGGGGAAATTGAGCAGTTCGGCGATCATTAAGTACGTGATTAGCGGA
This sequence comes from Ochlerotatus camptorhynchus, assembly GCF_037179485.1. Taxonomy (NCBI): domain Eukaryota; kingdom Metazoa; phylum Arthropoda; class Insecta; order Diptera; family Culicidae; genus Ochlerotatus; species Ochlerotatus camptorhynchus. The sequence continues at coordinate 2,142,084 of NW_027040660.1, forward strand.
TTGTCATACGATCCATTGTACAACAGTGTGGTAACCCGGCGCTACGAGAGTATATATGAGTTACTCGAACACATTCGTTACTGCGAGTCGAACCAGGAGATGTGCAAGCGTCGAAATTATGCTGTCAGATTGAACGTTCCAAAAGCCAGTGTGATGAATCCGGGTAGCAGGAAGCAGCATGAAGAGAATCGAACAAATAGGGATGCCGAAGTACTACCGAAACGAAATACGAAGGACGAGTGTTTCAACTGCCATGGTTCCGGACATATCTCGATAAATTGTCCGCAGCCACAGCGTCGTCCACGTTGCCCCGTGTGCAATAAAGTGGGTCATGGTGAGGAAACCTGTTTCAAGCGGAGAAACGAATCAAATTCAAGGCAAGCTAGCGGTGAAGCAGCTGATCCGAAGCCATCAGTGGGCGGAAACACGTCAGCGTACCCAATCGTGAACGACGAGGCAGGTAATGGAAGATTTTTTGAGGTTAGTGGTCAATCGCTGCTCTCAGTTGACGTCATCATAGAAGACAAGGCACATACGATTGAGACTCTGGCTGATTCTGGATGCCCGGTGAGCCTAATTAAGAGATGTTGTTTTCAAAATGAACAGTTCTACAGTAAGCAAAGTAACGATGATCTAGTAGGGGCGAATAATTCTCAAATCAATATAGTAGGGTCATACTCTACCAAAGCGATAATTCGATCAGATGTTTACGTAGCTAATCTAACAGTGGTCGCTGATAGTACGATGAAAATGGACATGATATTGAGTCGAAAATTCTTCGAGGAGAACGATATTCGCGGTATAATTTTTGCTCGCGATCGAAGTGTTAAAGCGAACTTCGATGGTGAATCAATGCAAAACTTTTTTGACGGTGATGTAGATTCTTTGTTCGTGGACGAAAAATATGACCTCGAAGTGGGTGAAGGATTCTGACCCAAGGCCACTTCTCTGGGGGTTCCGGAACATGGCCGGATGTGCCCAGTGTGGTCTTGGATATTTAAAATTACTACAGTTGAACTGGTTGTTAAATTTTTATGTCATACAATTTGTCACATGATGGGTATTATTCGTCTCAGGTCGAATTTAGTCTCATGGCCCATACAAATTGGTACATGATCTGGCCATATCTCCGAAACCAGATGATCGATTCCAAAAATACTCAAAAACGTTCTATGAGACCATAGTTCCTTTAATTTGGTGGTTGTTGCGTCCAATTCGGTTGACTGGTTGCCGAGAAGTATGGCCTACAATCTTTTCGTCACACACGCATACATTTTCAGATCTCGTCGAACTGAGTCGATTGAAATATGATACACGGCCCTCCGGGCCTCGAAACGAAAATCGGGTTTTCAAGTGGCTTGCATACCCTTGTTTGTAAGAATGGTAAAGGTAGATATTTTAAAATATTAAGAACTCCGTTGCTTAAACAGAATGTCTTCAGTGTCAGAATCCTTAAGATCTTAAGATTCAAAGTCTCAGATGTGAAGAAATATTAAAAAAATTTTAAAAACATATATATACTGCATTGACAGAAGAATTAAAACCGACAGCGAATTTGACGGATATGGGTGAAACTGTAAGGGTTAGCGGGGATTGTAATTCTGGTTTCTCGTGATCCAGGAAATTAAATGGAATTTCTTCGGAGTCTATATGTCTAAGAGCTACCTTCATGATTGCAGTTTGTAATGGCCCCATAAATGCGAAAAATTGTATACAAGTAGTGTGAAGTTTTCCGTATTTTGTTAGTGCACCTTATGGTGTTGGAGAAAGAATTAACAGTACAGTAATTCTATCAGTGACTGTAAATGCGACGCGTTGCAGCTTTGTTTTAATGAAATCTGACAATGATGTACATGTACTAATTTCTTTTCTCTTTCTTTTTTACAGGTATTTCATCAAAACACTTGGATTTTTATCAAGAAATCTTATTGAAATATTTAACAACGATTGCTACATACAGAAGGCTCGACATACCTTGACGGCATGAACGGTAGGAGTTTAGTATACAGTGCATTTAATGCCTGTTCCTTGATCTGGATGTTTAATGGAATCACAACTTGATTTTCATCTTCCTATCTTATTTCCGCTCCTACTGAACGTGTATGCTCGTTAAATTTTTGGAGCCCATATTATTTCAGGCACGGAAATACCAAGCCAGCCCAAGCAAAAATTTCGATTTAATAAGGGTTCTATAGACCATGATTTAGACTTGTAGCATGCTTTAAAACCTCCATAAAACTAGCAATGTTACTTGGGAGAGGCGGATTGGAAATTATCACGACTTCCCTGAGTACAGAGTATCACTGTACTTGCCCCTCAATATTCAAATTCATATATTGCAATGGTTGGCATTGGTTAGCATAGCCTGCATTCAACTAATTACTGTGGATGTACTTCAAATAATTCTTAGTTAAGAGCAGGGAAAAGCTCGTGTAAGAGCCAGTTTCTGTTTTTAATATTTACCATCACACGCAAGGAGTGCTCCTTAACCCAGTGTACATGAATTGCGTTTGTTTTGAAAATCTTCGCTGTCACGTACGAGCGAAATGAGCAATGAGTTCATTATGCATCAACAAATATGCGTTTGTTGATATGCACCAGTGCTTGATTATCCAACCCAAATTGTCAAAATCATAAGCGATCATCAAAAGCTAAATAATCATATTCATTTTGAGTAAAATTATTCTTTTGAATATTGCCGATCATAGTATATTTTCCGCAATTTGAAATCCAAGTGATGACCTGTGTTATATTTATACTTGAGTTCTGGGTCGCCACGAAAGCCGAGATTCAAGATGTTATTTTCACGAGCAGCTCAATTCCTGGCGCAAATGGCCAATCAGCAACAACGGAAGATCTTCCATTCAGAACTCCGCGAGTGCACGTACATAGACGGTGTGCAGGGCCTACAATATCCCCCAGCTTGTTCCTTGTTACGCTGTCAAGCCACCAAACCCCCAATGTCCCACCGTTCACTGCGATCATGTTGCCGAGGTAGGACTTTCAAGTGCCAGAAAGAAGCTTACAGCTGACAAACATCAAATGGAAATCGGGAATTTGATTACCATTGGAGGCATTTGGTGAAATCCTTCCATTACACTGTATTTTATATACCGTTCATTACATTGCATATTACTGTTACATTCACTCACAACCTAGCACGGATCGTTTGGTACGGTATGTTCACGCATCCTTCGACCCCTGAAGATTCACGAAATGCATCGCTGTTTAGATATACCAGCACCATATTTGACGCGTTCCTAATGATGACGCACTCGTCTATTTTGACAAGATATTTTTTAAAGCCTTGTTACACCATCATCCCTAGAGCACTGAAACTAATATTTCCAGAAGTAACATTTCAAAAATAATTATTGAAAATAGTCGAACATTATGGAGTGCGTCGATTTAGGAACTGCTTCGTTTATGGTGCCTCCATGGTTTATTTGAACTCGAATCCTGTCACAGAATCATCTTTGCGGCAAATGCAACGCAGTAGGCCTGGCCGTTTTGATGTTTGTGTCATATCTCAGATATGCTGTAAACATCAATGTTGACAAGAAAAATGATTAGGTCTTATCTAACCTAATGATTTTCCAGGATGCTTTCTCGTACTGGCTGCGATTGTATTAGATTAGATTAGATTAGATTAGATTAGATAGTGGAATATTTCTGTCAAAGATGACTTCTGAATTTATTCACCTTTCCATAGGTACCGCTGGACTTGATAAAGAGTCACAAATTGTTGAGATTTTGTTTAAAATCTAATACTGCTTCTTGATTCTAAATTCTTCCTACAAATTTCAATTCCGTCTTAACGCATTGAAACACCATTAGATTTTTTCGTCCTACGGATACACGTAGAAAAAGGAATTCGCTAGGAGCGCTTCTTTTGTTTTGAGAACAATGAGCCGAAATATTGGTATAATGCGCTCTAATAGGATTTATGCTGTAGCTAATGAACTAACGCATCGGAACAAACCTATTATTGATTGGTGCACGGTGAAATCATTGACATTATTGATCTTTTCTGATCGATAGAACGGAAATGGGTGATTACGACGAAGTAGCGCTCTACCCTATTAGTATAAAATGAAAATAATCATTACAAGACCAACAATTGAAATGGCCTTAACTCCATTTTGTAAACAAACCTTGTAAGGCCATTTTCTCGCGAACCGAAGTCCGCAAAGGTCCTCTACCCGATTGGGGTTTAAGTTTGCAAATGAAGCTTTTGGTTCGCGAGAAAATGGCCTTACAAGGTTTGTTTACAAAATGGAGTTAAGGCCATTTCAGTTGTTGGTCTTGATTTTGCATTTGTTCCTCAAAATCATCCTCACCAACGAATATTAATATTGACAACAATACAGGCGAAAATGAACATCCAGTTACGAATGAAGAAAAGCAAATGTTAACTTCGATAGTCAGAGGTTGCCTTGGTATGTCAAAATTCCACATTCATACCGGTAGTTGGTCTATCTGTTAAGGTTGTCTTCATTTTCAGCTAAATTGAGTGCAGAGGAAATTATTTTTATCACCACTGATAAGAGCGCCACAGCCAGGAAGAAGAAGATTATGCATTGAGCATCCCTAATTGAGCTGCGGCTTGGCCGGCAAAGCTTCCTGTTAACGAGTAGCAAAAAACGTCTCTTTGTCCACTACTCGTCCTGGTTCTCCTTCTCCTTGTTATTGTTGTTGTTGCATCAGTTGCTGTTTCAACTGCATACAGAATGGAGCTATTACGTTTTCCAACCAGGTGGGTGTGAGACTTCCTTTAAACCACCCATTCGTGCATCGTCACCGTCGTCGTCATGACCATCGTCTTCCCTTAGCCGGGTGGGGTGGGCAGTGCGTACGGCAATACAATACCACTTCCAGATCCTTAAATTTCCATCCCCTTTCCACACAACGCCCCGTTCCCAAAGTGCTTCATTAAAACCAAAGCCCTGAGAAAGGACCGACCAAAGAACAATAAGATCAAGAAACTCCCAGTCAGTGGGCTGCTGATCACCTGCTCCTGGCGGGGCTTCCGTTGGTGGGCGGAAGCAAGGGGACTAAAAATTCATTGGTCGAGGACCGAAAATGCAATGAATCTAATCTTAATACAACGAAAAGTAGATATCCTTCTTGTGGTTCTGCTCGAATCGAACCAGTTTCATCTTCATCCCCCACCCCATCATCCACCCACAGAATGTATCAGATGCACTTTGCACAATTTGCATAGACACACGCTTGTTGGTTCGTCTAGGTGCTCCGGACAAATGAGAGAAGAAAAAGGCCAAGACTTTGCAAGTTGAGGTGTAGGTAGGTTCCTCCGGTTTGGAATTTTGCTCAAAGAAAAGTTTTCTTCTTCTTACGGCTGGAACCTGGAAGGAAGAAAAGGATACCCAGGTAGGATCGGTTCAAAGTGCATCCATGTGTGCCTTCTCCGGCATGGAAGTTGGGAAAAATTTAGCCCGGACTCTTGGATAGGGGAGAAAGAAAAAAAAGTATTGTTATCCTTTGATTAGCTCCAATTTTCTAAAAGCAAAAGATGTTGATGAAGAAGGATACATCCAGTATTTAGCATGTTGTTCCGGGCTTCGGATGATAGGCTTATGAATCTGAAGTGATTATAAAATTACATTCTCGTCTTTTGTAGCTTTTTCTTTGGGAGTAGAAACCACTTACTTGCATCTAAAGATACAGGTAGGCTCGGTATCTTACCTACGCACCTGATTGATGACTGGTAGACTGGTTGTGAGCTTGAATAGGAAAGATGAAGATACCGTCTATTATTTTACTTGCTATATCTTTGGGTTTGTGTTGTTAATGGAACAGTATGTCTTACATTTGTGTCCAGTTGGAGGCTTTCTATAAAGGACACGGCAAATTTTAGACACAATCCTTTGGATACATTTTGAGTTAGATGAGATTTTTAATCAACGAAACCATGATAATTTGGATATTTGTCTGAGGAAAGATTTTTCAATCAGGTTTGCCAAAATTGAATTGAGGTACTGAGTGAAAATCAGCCCCAATAATTATAGATTATTTCTGTCCACAAAGCAAAGCACAGTGGCTGGGAAAAAAATCATAAGGAATATAACATAATTAAGGACTGGTCAAAATGGCGAAATGGCCACTTAACAATCAAAACCTTAAAAGCTCTGTTTTGTTTTCCATCAAAAAGACTGGAGGTGCATGTGTGCGCTCAAGACTGAGATTGATGGAACTGAACCTTGCATTATGATGAACTGGCCTTTAGGAAGATTAGAGAAATTTACAGGAATGGGAACATTCGTGGGCAAAAAAAGTTCCCAAAATAACCAGTAAGGTACTAAATGAAACCCTAGAGTTGTTAAGACGTATGCTGAACTTTAGCAAACCTTAACAAAGTTTTTTATTAAATTCCCAGATTTTCTACCAAAAGCACTGAGCTTCCTCAATTTTGGCGAAACTTCTATGAAGTCTCTTCAATTAGTGTCGGTAGGGGTCGTTAACACTTTAAACACGATGCTTCCAGTAAAATGTGTAACGACAAATAATGTTTGAAATTCGGCATAACATCTTTAAAATCGGTATTCTCAGGAATCTTATGAGTATATTCATATTAAGTTTGAAAATCACATCAAGGCACAGGTCCTACTAATATTTGGATCTACTGGGTTTTGCAAATATTGTCTGATACTTTTCAATATATCTGATTCTCGATTAATATTTCTAATCCAATTGGTCAGTTATATTTTTTTAGTGTTCTCCAGACTCCAGATAGATGTTGTCAACGGTGATTTCAGACACTCCCGACGAGGATTCCAGCAGCCCCTGAAGTAATTCCTGATGTTTCCCACGAGAATTCCAGCAGTTCCCGACGGAGTTACCAAACATTCTCAATAGGGAGTCCAGATGATGTCAATGGAGATTCCAGATACTCCCGACTAAGATGCCAGCAGTTCCCTATATGATTCCGGAATTTTTTTTTTTTTTTTTTCTTTTTTTTTTTTTGTAAAAGTGAAGTTTTATTTGTCAGTTTAGCATACAAAGTTTTTTTGTTTTACCGTCAATTTGCTACATCAAGATTAAAGTTCAAATCAGCTAAATCAATTCTTCCGTTACAATCGTTAACGAAGCAGATATATGTAATAAACATATTCAGAATTGCCACTCTATGTCTGTCGTTTATTCCTAATAGGGCAGGTCTTAGCAAGTCTTCGAACTCGAGTCGCCTCCATCCACCCAAGATGACTGCTATTCTCTGCTGAAGAACCGTCCAAGCCGGGCCGACGCGAGCACAAGCACAAAATTTGTGGGAGAGAGTTGCTGCTGTACGGTTGCCACAATGCGTACAGTTTTCGTCATCTACTCGCCGCATCACGAATAGCAGTTTGCGGTGCTCTATCTTCTCGTTCACCAACAAGTAAAGCTTCGTCCTCTGCGCTGAAGTAAGTTGCCTCGATGCAATGTTTCGCCATATGCGTGACCAGCCACTTGCTGGACTGTTACGTTCCACCCTTGGTAGCTCAGTTTGCTGGACGAAGTACTGGTGAATTTGATCGGTGGAGGGGTTCTGTTGGATTTGGTGGGGAATTTGGGATAAGTTTGATAGGATTTGTCTAAGGTCGGGAAGATTTATTGAGATGGCTGGGCGGGGATTATCGTGGAAAAGAAGGGATCTATAAAAAGGAAGGGATTCGATCTCTTGTAGGTGTCGGTTGATTGCGAGTGACTTACATTTCAGAGCTGGTAATTGCAGCTTCAGGCCTCCATTCTCTCTGCTGCGTGCCAGCTGCATCATTGGGACACGGGCGACAGTCCCTCTCCAGAGGAACGTACCCATTGCTGATGTGATTTTTGCCGTATGCACTCCCAACGGCGGTAGTATGGACGCGAGGTACCATATCCTGGACGTTCCGAACGTGTTGAGCATGATGACCCTTTGGTGCAGCGTCAGCGTCGATGTGACGATCACACTGATGTCGTCCGCATACGCCACTAGCAGATCATTCCCGCACACTCTTTCGAGTCTGCACACTAGTGGATGCAGGTAAAGAACGAAGAGATGCATTGATAGCGGATCCCCTTGCCGTACAGAGCGTTGAATTTCGAACGGACGAGAAAGGTGCCCATTGATCAACAGCCGGCTGGCGATTCGCGAGAGTAGAGCGATGAGATCCTGGTTGAAGCCGAGCGAGCGCATGGTTTCGAAGAGAAAAGAGTGCCGGACCCGATCGAAAGCGTGATCGAGATCAAAGCTGATTAACTTCCCGGCACGGCGGTGGTGGCGGAGATGTGCTATCCGGTTCTTGAGAGCAAGAGTGGCTTGAAATATGTTGTGCTCTGAGTTGGAGCATTTCTGCCCGTCGCTCAAGACGTGGTGCTCTCTCATCACTTGCTCGAGTCTGGTTTTGAGAATGCGGGAGAAGAGCTTGTAGTCGCTGTTGAGCAGCGAGATCGGACGATATGAACGGGCTGTGTCGTCGCCGCCTCTCTTCTTAACCAGCACGATGATGCCATCGACAAACGCTGGAGGAAGATTACCGCTGAGTGCTTCATTCAGCAACAGATTCAACTCTCGGTGGATGACGTCGAACATGCGGTGGTAGAACTCTCTCGGAATACCATCGCAGCCGGGAGATTTTCGTGGGGCGCTCGCTTTTATTGCAGACCAGATTTCTGCCGTCGTAATGTCGTCCGTGCAGGCTTCATTCGATGGGTCGTTGGGTGGGATAACACTCTCGCAGACGAAACTGTTCTCATTCTCTTCTGTTTCCTCCTCCGAGTACAGCGTCGAGAAGTAGTCCATCATATGCGTCTCGATAGCTCGTGGCTCTGCTACCGTTCCGTCTTGCTCTGTCTGCAGCTGCGTGATGACGGTTCTCTTCCTTCGCCTCTCCCCCAATTGGAATATTGACATGGGTTCTCCCGCCACATGTGTTTCATTCATTCGCATGAACGTGTAGGAAAATCTCCGTTGAAGTGCTAGCATTTCACCTTTCAACCGGTTTATGGTGGTTATCATTTCAGGGTGCTGGTAGTACACGTCGTAGGCTAACCGAAGCTCGCTGTAGAGATACTGATGTTCTCCGTGGAATTCATCGAAGACGGCTCGAGATTTCCACTTGAAAAAGCATTTGATCTTGGGCTTAGCGAACAAAATCCACCATTCGATCCAGGAGCCATAATTTCTGCGCTGCCGGGTCCAATATTGCCACTGGTATTGGAACTCGGCAACGTTCTCGTCACTCAGAAGATAGGGCCGAAGGGACCAAAATCCACGGCCATGCTCTTGACCAAGATGGGGGAGACAAAGTCGGAGTACCAGCGCTTTGTGGTCGGTAAATGAGCAGACGTGTGCATGTGCTGCTCGCAGGTGATCGCGCAAATCACTGCTGACGTAAATACGATCGAGTCGCGACTGTGCGTTACGGCAGACGTACGTGAAACCTGGATCACGCGGACACAGTTTCTCCCATACGTCGTGGAGCTGCAGTTGCTGGACGGCTGTTTTGAGGGCGGGACTAGTGTTTGGGCTGCTAGAATCACTTGTTCGAAGCACGCAATTGAAATCGCCGGCCAGAATGACATGCGTGGTACGATGGCGGAGATAGTAGGCAAGCGTCCCATTGAAAAAGTTCTCCCGAGCTGCACGTAGCGAAGAGCCGGAGGGAGCGTAAACATTACAGATCGTTGTGTCTTGCACTCTCAGCGCAAGCAGTCGGCCGTCCAAGCTTCTCTCGATGTGAGTGGCCTGGATGTGTTCCTTCAGGGCAATAGCTGTTCCCCTTCTCGTATGGTCCACATTGAAGAAAACGACGTAGCCAGGCAAGGAGAGCTGCTCGTTCTCTACTTCTTGTAGACACACGATATCGAGGCTATGGCTGTTTATGAAGCTTCGGAGCGCGTTCAGTTTCGTGGGGTTCGTGATGGTGCCGATGTTGATGGACGAGATGTTGTAAGACGTGAGAGCCATTTATAAGCGATTGTCCTCGTCCCTCTCGTCGTCGTCGTCATCCCGGCGGGGTTTTTTGCCGGCTGGTTTTCCTCGGCTTCGTCTACTGCTCGTGGAAGCGGAGGATTCATCGGTTTCGTTCCCGTTGCCGCTTCTGCTCTGCGATCGCAGCGCATTTTCTGGCTTTTTGAACACGTCATCCAAAGCCACGACAGCTTGTGGTGGTGTTAGGAACGAACTTGACACATTGTGCGTTCGTTGTACTTGCGCACACCCTGCTGCAGGCTGGCTGCGTGTGTGTGTTTTCGGGCCTGAGAATTCACTCTGGCTCTTCGGCAGTTCGGGGAAAACGTCTGACTCTAACGATGGCGGAGTAGTGGATTTTTGACCGACTAGTTTCGTGTTTGGTGGTTTCGCACCAGCTTTTTTGGGTTGCTGACCGGCTGTTGACCTATTGGCCTGTCCAGTTTGCTTCGTGACATTCGCGTAGCTTTTCTGGTACAGTAGCTTTTTGTTCTGGACACATGATATGCCAGTGTGCGCTTGCTCTTTGCAGTGGCGGCAGGATTGCAGCTGTCCCTTGTAAACAACGAACGCTTGCTCTCCATCGACGGTGACCCACGAGTCAATGTTCCGCTTCACTAGCATACGAGCAGACCATATGCCGAGCGGTATGCCTTTACATTCGTTACTCTCACCCCACGATACCTCGTGAACTGAGATCACTTCCCCGAACGCACTTAGGAAACTAAAGACTTTCTCTTCAGACACATATTCGGGAAGGTCGTAAACCCGCACTTCAACACTACCATCTTCCAACGTGATCCGAAGCTTGTGTTTCTTCCCCTCACACTCCACTTCATGCTTCCCGTCATGTTCGTCAACGACTTTTTGTGCCAGCGTCAAGTCACTGACTTTGACGAAGGCACATGCTCCACCTCTGTGGCACTGAAGTCTTTTAATGTCTTCCCTATTTAGACCGAGAACCGAACGACAAAAACCATAGAGTTTTTCGACCGACGGCTTGACGGAGAACTGCGAATAGTCAATCTTAAAAGTGTTTTCTCGCCTCATCGCGAAACACTTTTGCACGCGACGCGGCGCAGCGGATAGAAGGGTATCCAAAACGTAAATGCTTCACTAGTGATAAGCGCAATCGAGAAAAACGTCTGCACGTCTCAGAAGCTGAGCGATAACTATGATTCTAGAAGGTCCCGGCGGAGACTCCAGAAGTTCCCTATGGGGTTTCCAACAGCTCCCGAAAGAGACAGTTGACATTATAAATAGAACTTCCAGATGTTGCCATCGGAGGTTTTAGACACCTCCAGGACTCCAGCAGTTCCAGGTTTAAGCAGTTTCTGATGCATATTCCAGGCTGAATGAGATATCAGACATTCCCTTTGCGGATTCCAGATGTTGCCAACGGTGATGTCAGATAATCTCGACGAAGATTTCCAGCAGTTCCCGAAGTGAGTTCGGACCAGATGAGGATTCCAGCAGTTCTTGATGTGAATCCGAACATTCTTGACGAGGATTCCAGCAGTTCCAGACAGAAATTCCAGCTGTACCCGAAGGATACTGGGATTCTAGATGTTGCCAATAGTGATTTCACACATTACCGACCAGGATTTTAGCATCCAATCATTCCCGACGAGGATTCCAGCAGTTCCCAATCGAGATAACATACAGTCGCATGGGGTTTTTTTTTGTTGCCAACGGAGATTTCAGAATTATGGGGCAAAACATTGTAAACATTACTAAATATATTTAAAATATTAGAAAAAGTTAGGAACGATTAGGTGGGGTTAAAAAATTAGTGATATGTATTATGTCATCTGTCAGCAACTTTTTGCTTGATTGTATAGCGCTTTAACGACTATAAACGTTGCAGACAATTTTAAGGAGTTTACGGAGGAGGTTCCCTTCAATTTCGGTAGAGATTGTAAATGTGGATTTTTATGAATTCTTGACGAAGCAAGTTCAAGTCACATCCGGTGCAGATTTTCGATTAAGGTTCCGGTGGATTTTTCGCTGAAAAATGATGAGTTGACATCCTGGAAGGAGCGGAATACCAAGCCGTGGTTCTAACAAGTTCCTACCTCACGCCTCCTCGAGTCATGTGATAAAAAAAAGACTACCAGATGAAACATGGATACAGCAGGGGGGCGTAGCGCAAGAGGTGCGACGCAAACACTGGCGCGGTAACCATAGTACGCTGATAGAGGAAATGCTTCACCAAACCCGAGCGTCTGTTCAACATGGAGGTGCGGTCCAAAACGGCGTCTGTTCTGCATGTTAGGAGCGGCTGATCACCGTCCTAGTGCCAGCATGGGACTCTAAACAGAGCTGTGCACGATGGTCCTCCGGCAAGACAGGGGTTGGGCACATAACATATGTGGAACTCGATCATCAAAAATCGACCCCATTTCAGTGATTTCAAGTGGTACAGAAAGACATCGATCTGTTAAACAGGAAGTCAATGGGTAGACAATTTTATTGAAATTATAATAACCTGCACACTTAGAAATAACTAATTTTACACGTGACAGAACCCATCTTAGACATTAAGGATCAGACGTAATCAAATATACGTACGAAAAGTACGAACGTACGAAAAGTAGAACGGACGAAAAGTACTTTTGATTCAGTTGAATTTCGCATCTGTTATGACTCTATTTCATGTCAAAGTTGACGCTCGAATGTGCCAGTCTCAAAGCACCTAGATTTGCATGATATTTTCTAAGTGTGCGGTTTATAGTGACTAGCACTTCTGAACTTATGTCTTTGTTCATCTTTAACTATTTACGTCCTTTATTTATAACTGTATAGCTGGATCTAACAAATTCATCACCTTGCTTCACACAGCAAAATGTATGTTGACGTTTGCATTTATAAAAGTAGACATTTTTCAAGCATATTTTCTGCAATTTCCTGCCACTATTAATCCTGAAATGTCATAGTAAGCTACCATATGTTAACTGTTTACAGCCTAATTTTGAAAGCGATACGTATTGTTTTTCTGCAGCTATGGAAAAACATGCGGGGAAACTCCACGCGAATACTTGTTCAATAGTTCTAATTCTAAATTTGCGTGGATATATTTTTCTAATTTATTTCTGTAAACTAAAAAGAAGAATGTACATATGTATCAATTTTTTCGTTAATTTTTTTCTAATTGTTTGGAACCAATTACATCAACCTTTAAATTCATTTGAATTCATAGGAAGAAAAATTTGACTTTTCAAATTAGATCGATCGCTTCAATACCTGTAATACCTAATGATGCAACCCTCTATACGTTTCTCAACTGCGGTCAATTGCAAATTTTTGCTCAAACCCCAGCACAAAGATCTACTCCAATTACTTTGTACTAAAAATCGTGGAAAGATTAATCTAAAAGGGAAAGGAGGGGCGAAACAGGATCCTAACAAACTTTGTTCGACTACTATGGCTAAGGTCCCGGGCTAAGACTCCCAGCTAGCGGTCTCAAAGTTACTAGGAACGGCTATTTTTCCTATCAAGATTAAGCACTTATCGTTTGGATCTATTTTACGTAGGGTTAGTTTACTAGTTTTGACACGTGTGATCCAGTTTTTGCCCTAGGGCCTAAATCAAAATTTGAAATATATTTTCAAATTAAACATATGTTCGAACCTTGTCTTTGGAAAAAAAATTAAAATAATGCAAAAATCTGTAACTTAAACCAGATGAATGTGAGAATTTAAGCCAATTCGAGCACCACTAGGGCCCTAAACTGGCACACTTAGCCTAGTTTTTTTTCTTGCTTTATCAGAAAAATTTCGACTTTTTTATGTAAACGTTAACATCCATCAACAGAATATTTCGTGCTGAATCAAAACATTCATAAGTTCACTTATAGCGGCGCCGGTGGTGTAGTGGTAAGCGTGTTTACCTCTCACCCCAGCAGGCCTGGGTTCAATCCCAGTCGGCGCCGCCGGGATGTTCTGAGGCATAACATCTGTAATCACGCTTTCCTTCGGAAGGGAAGTAAACCCGTTGGTCCCCAGTTCATGAGTTGATGGGTCGATAGGTAGGGTCCAGGTGTGGGAGCTGCCTTCCTGGCGTCGGTAGCATTGGTGCTCAGCACGGAAAACAAGATCGACGGAAAACAAATCCAAGGAAAAAAAAAAAAAAAAGTTCACTTACTAAAAGCACAGTGAAAAACATTACTGGTTAATAAAGCTTTTGATTCGCTTCTGACCGACTTGAAAATATTATATAAAAAATCCTGCCCCCTGTAGAGCAAGTCGAAAAAAAAATGGCCGCATTACCTTGATACTTTACAAATTGCCTCTTCGGCCACTCTGCAACTCTGCAACTGTCAAGCAGGGCTGGAAAGCACCTCAGAGCGTTAGCAAAGCAACGTTGTGCATGCATCTCACAACACTCGACAAAGAGTGTGTGGTTCTCCCATTTACTTCGCACACTCTTTTCCAACTAATCTGTGAGAAAGCGAGCGGTACACTCCGTGCGGCGCAGGGAGCGAATATAATACAACAAGCGCTAATGTATTCTTTGAATTATTTGCAAACTTTGCTTACCACGACTGCATGAATAGGAGATGAAGAAGAGCATAACGAAGAAGAATTTTGTCTTTTTGCTGGGTTTATCAATTGGCAACCCTACACTGAGTGGCGCTCTTTGCGTCGGAGCCGTCGGAGCGATGGCTACACATAGAGCTTTCGTTATTTCTGGGTGTCTGTCTGTCTTCTCTTCTCCACATTGTTTATTTCAGAAAATCAGAACATTGCGCACATTGAGTAATCAGATGACAGCCTGCTGTCAAGGTTTGCGTAAAGAGACGGCGCCTCACTGGTACCATTGTGGAGTGAAGAGATAAGACAAAGTTCGCTAGATATCATGCAAAGATTGTCAGATGTTTATGGAATTTCACCCTAGGAGTAAAGAGTTGTCGAAAAACGTCAATGCTTACTGAGCATGCAACCATATATCTGCTTCTCTTTCATAAGAGCCAATGTCGCAAACGTAAACAATGGCTATTTACGTGAATTTATCGAGAATGTAAAACCACTCAAATAAACCACCACGATGATTAGGTATGGCCCATTAATTATGTCACGCAAATTTGGCCCATTTTCAAAACCCCCCTCCCCTCTTTTTCACATTTTTTGTATGGACCTTAACTTTTTTTTTGTATTGCTCGTCACAGTTTTTAAAACCCCCTCCCCCCTAAATGTGTGACATTATTAATGGACGACCCCTTATGTAGAGGGGGAGTCCCACTATCTGATAGAATTAGAAGCTTACATGGATTGTCTTTGAACTACGATACATTTACGAAAGAAGCCATTGTTTTTGACATTCGTCCTTGTGAATTCTCAGTGTCAATATCATGAAAATTTTATTTTGACAGATCGATGGCCAACTATACCAGTAATACCACTGAGGCAACATAAAAAAGGGGCCAACTTTTAGTCAGTTATTTTGCATGAAGTTCCACATATGTTATGTGGGTTGGGGCAGGCCCAACAAGCCACCCTGGAAAAAATATAAAGTTGCAATACCGAAACTTCCGGTGGATTTTTCTAAATTTTCCACGGAATAGGTTCCAGTAGATTCTGGTGGAGAATTTTGATGCTGCCAATTAAAATTCTTGTGGATTTTTCAGAATTGTTGACGGAGCAGTTTCCAGTCGATTCCGGTACTTCGGAACAAGTGGTATCTGACGACTTGGAAGCCTATCAGCGTCAGCTTAACAACCAGAGGATCCAATTTCTTCAAATAAACAGAATGCGACTGAAATTTTGATGTACTGTCAAAATGTCAGTCGCATGAAAATTCCATCCAAAACAAAGGAAATCTATCAAAATTTGTTATGCTCATCCTTTTCGATAATTTTAGCAACTGAAACAAGCTGCAATGAAACCGTACAAAGTTAAGAAATCTTTTGATATGCCTTTTATGTAATCAGAGGCGACTGCCATTTTCATGCGTCTCAGAAGATGTCAGGCAGCGGAGTTTTTATAGCTCTTTTTTGGTAAATTTTAACTCAGAAATCATATGTACAACAAAATTTAAAGCATTTGATCTTGTTTGGGTGAAATCACACATAGCCGGATAAACACTTTTTGCTTGATTTATTTTCCGTACTGAGTACCAATGCTACCGACGCCAGCGAGGCCTCAGAAAGTCCCGGCGAAAATTGCACAAAGACCCTTTGGAGTAAAAGGTAATCACGCTGACCACTACACCACCAATGCCACGTGCGTTTATATACGTGTTTGCTTTGAAGTATGAAGTGAATTTTCCACTAGACCATGCTTATAAAAACACCTATAAAGCCTTCTTCCAAAGTGCTGAACAAATTTTATCTGAGCTTCCGCCTTAGGTTAAAGCTCATCTCATCATAAACATCTGTGCATACATTAATCATGCCATGCTGACTTCATTCTGGGCTCTGAGAATGAAAGTATCCTAATCTCAGTTGGTTGGGATAATGAAATATTGCAGTTAATGTTTGACAGAACTGCTAATTCAGGACTGAACAAAATTCATTACATTAAAACCCAACAAAAGTTTGGACATATTGTACTTAAACTTGACTGTGTGACCAAATCATTAAATCCAGTATGGACAAATGAACCGGTTTAGACAGCAATTGAATATTATTTATTTATTTGCAAGCTAACCAAAGACCCAACGACTTCGAATATGAAGAAGTCTTTGAATACGCATTAGTAGAATACGAATGTATAAAATTTTAATTAAACAATGTCTTTTTTCAATTCATGTTTAGGGGCGCAGAAAATGTCGGAATTGCTGTAGACGTCTTCTACAACAATTTATCACAAATGTGTTTAACATTGAATGAAAGAAAAATACGTCACAGAAACACAAAAAAAATCAATCTTATACAATCTTATACAAAATCCAATCTGGATTCACATTGGGAAGTGATGCGATTTTTTAACGCCTGTTAAGAAAATGACGCGAAAGTAATGTTAAATAACTTGAGTTCTAACCCACGATCTTCTGCTCAGTAAGCAAAAACGGTCGCTCTAAGGCCACTGTGCCCCTTACATTACCACAATCACGACCGACGATCGTTCATTATCGGTTACAAGAAGCTATTACAATAAAATGAAATCATCCAAAGTATCCTGATGAATGTGGGCGTCTTAGTGGAATACCTATATGAAGAGAGAGAGAAAGATTAGTAATTTCCATTTAATTCCACTACCTTATTTGCTTATCCTTGACAGATATGCGTATTTCGTCTACAATGTGCAGACTTCTTCAGTGTCTTGTACTTATACTCGACTAGTCGAAGACTGCACATTGTAGACGAAATACGTGTATCTGTCAAGGATAAGCAAATAAGGTAGTGGAATTAAATGGAAATTACCAATCTTTCTCTCTCTCTCTTCATCCAAAGTAGTTAACAATGTCTTCTGAACCGATTCAGGCGTACGTCACATTGATCTGAATATACTTATTACTTTTCTGAATCGTTCCTCCAATTTCTGTTTTAAACAATCTTTTACAAGAGTGACCTGAATGATAGATTAACTAAGTAATGTAATGAGGCTTGGGATTTAACCCATGATCTTCTACTCATTAAGCAAAAAAAGGTTGCTCTATAGCCACCGTGCCCCTTACATTACCACAATCTACGATCGACCTAACAAAAAGCTATTCGAATGAAGTGACTTCTCTGAAAGCAGCCAACAATGTCTTCCAAACTGGATCACGCATACACCCTTTCCGAAACTCATGGTTTAAAAAAATAACTATTGGTTTTTAACTGTGCTTTATGCTCTCGGAATCCAACAATGGCGGTTGATTATGTTGTGGAAGAGCTTGGGATTAAACCCATGATATTCTGCTTACTAAGCAAAACCGATCCCTCTAGGGTTATCAAATATCTCAAAACCACAACATTCCACGGCAAAATATGATTAAGTTTTCACTTGGTATGTAATGAAGAACAGAAATACGCGATAATTCATATAGTTTCAGCGGCTGATGATTAATTTTAAATATATTAACTGTACTGCCTACGGAGACAACTACGCCGATTACGACAGCGCCTACGACGAAGACAACAGCGAATTTATAACTTACCGTTTGTCTAGGATATAACACCTTTACCCGGCACCTTCACTTGAGCTTTATGTCTGCTATCTATCACTGATTGCAAAAATAACTAATAGCAATTACCTTTGTTGTAATACTTCCAAACAAATTTTCTTTCGTTGCCATGGTTATCTGGGAGGAGGTTCGCGTCTAGTGCTTTCCCCAGGAACCGTTCACGGCCACCAGCTACCGCCCGCTCGATCTTGGGCATATCCAGCGAGGCATCCCACAGCTTGCTCACAATCTCCGACACTGGTGAGAGACCAGCAGATGAGCACTTTTGCAAGCCGTAAACTTGCTGAATCGCGGCAACGTCGGCCACCAAATCACCACCAAAACTCGCGGTGGACGCAGTATCAGCACTTTTCCCGGCTAATTTGCCATCCGAACCGTATTCAAACTCGCACACGGTGACGAGACTCTCGATAGAACTACACGCCGAACACGGTGACATCCGAACACGGTGAACCAGCCTCCCGGGAGGGAATGAAAACCGTGAACACTGAAACTGAAGCTTCGTCGTAAATTTGGGAGGTTATATTCAGCGTCAACCGAGTCACTTACTTTTTGATGTAGGACTACGTCTTTCATTTCTATACTGCGAGTACACTTTGTGAAAACCAAAAATGGAACATGAAACAAAATTATGAAAGATTTTGAACATTAATAACTCAGCTGCTCCTGGACCAATTTCAGTAATTTTATCACCAATCGATCAGAAATATTTCTACGCATCTACGACTGCGAACGAGAAGCTATTGAAAAAGTAGAATGGTCTGTGCCTAAGGGAACGAACGGACGAAAGGACCGCTAGTGGACCGAACAAATGTGAAGAGCATTTAGTTCTTTTAATTGATCAATCATCAATTATCTTAACTCTTTCCGTTTTTTTTATTTGTAAGTGTATCAAATTTGTTGCATTTTTTTTTAAAGATGAAGAGAATCAATCAAAACCTACTGCTGTCATTGCTGACCACCACACCGGAAGCGAAAAGCGAAGCGAAAATGAGCTGATGTCATACAGCAGCGCTGTTATCTTTTCAGGTTAAAGCAGAATGATGTGCAACCAAGTGGTACTCGGTTATGACGACAGAGTTTGGGAAAACGTTTATTTCATCCTGATGAATGTGGGCGTCTTAGTGGAATACCTGTATAATGAGAGAGAGAGAGAAGGATTAGTAATTTCCATTTAATTCCACTACCTTATTTGCTTATCCGTGACAGATACGCGTATTTCGTCTACAATGTGCAGACTTCTTCAGTGTCTTGAACTCGACTGAAGAAAAACATCGCATTTATCGAATATATATTAACTCAGGTACATTTTCACTTAGAAGCTGTAGGGCTAGGTACTCCGCTGCTTACTCGTTGATGTGTAACACCAATTTCCATGGTGTAGATACGGTCTGTAAGATCGTGATGTCCTCCGTCGATAGTTGGTGGTCCTCTGTGAAGATGTGCTCTGCAACCTTTGATTTGAAATCATATGTTAGGCCTTTTTCCTCTTGCTTTTTGGCCTTATTAACCTCCGCTATATGTTCTTTAAATCTAGTTGTTAAAGTTCTCTTGGTTTGTCCTGCATATACTTTGTAACAATGATTACAGCTTATTTTATATACACCTGCTTTACCTAAAACATTAACTGGGTCTTTAGTGGATCCTAACAATGATTTCAACTGGTTATGTCTACTGGTGAAAACTAAATCTAATCCGAATTGTTTTAACTGTGGTCTTAGCTTACAAGTAATATCTTGATCAAATGGAACGGACACTCGTTTCAATGGTTCAGGTGATGCGGTGAGGGTTGTAAATAATCTTCTTTATAGAATTATCGCTTTTTTATCGATGATTGCCTGGATTGTGGTCTCCTTGTATCCGTTGAGTCTCGCTGTTTCGAAGGTGTACTTTAATTCCTTAACTTTTCCTGTATCGCTGAGTGGAAGAGTCTGCATTCGATGAATGATGTGGTGAAAAGCGGCCATTTTCTGCTGGAACGAATGGTTGGAAGTTTAGGGGATAACTCTTTTGGTGCTTGTTGGTTTCCTGTAAATTTCGAATTCAAGCGATGAAGATGACGATTCCCTGATGACTAGAAGATTGAGAAATGCGAGTTTCCCATCTTTTTCTACCTCGTGAGTGAATTTGATATCCTTGTGAATTCTGTTGATCTAATCTAAAATTTGTGGAAGGGCTTCCCGTTAAAATACGCTGAAGATATCGTCAACAAACCTTCACCAACGGTTTGGTAATAGTCCTTTCTCTTTCAGGATTGTCTCTAAGTTGGCCATGAAAAGTTCGCACAAGAAGGGGGATAGGGGGTTTTCCATTGGGGCTCCTTTCGTCTGCTTGTAGAAGTTACCTCGGAAAAAGAAGTAGTTCTCTTTCATACAAAGGCAGGTCAGCTTAAGGTACATCCGAACCTTGTTTCTCCATACACCCCCTTTTTTTCGTAACATTTTCGATTTCTTAATGTGACCCCCAGTGTAGTAAAGAAAGAAGTAGTCCTACGTCAAAAACGAAAGTTGCTTGTATTTGAAGAGAGCATGAAGCACTAATTGAAAAAAAAAATGAAGATCTTCAAAAATTTACTGTGAAAAAATGCAATTTAATAAATTGAGGGGTATATGTGACTTTGCTCTGATCTCTTCATCGACTTTCTTTTTTGATAGCCACAACATTATATACAGATTTTGCGCTATTTCTGCCACATAGGTTGATAAAGGAGCTTCTCATCTAGCATTCAGAAAGTCAAACGAATCAAGGAATGTGTTTGCAGCTGAATTATTAACGAAAGAGAAAGTCGGAGAAGAGAATCGATAAAAGTCGCTTACACCACTTTCCTTCAAACCCCTCAATTATAGGAAAATACCAGCATCAAATATTTCAATTGCAGTAGGAAATCAAAATGAAGAAAATTGTGAATTAATTTTGGGATTTCGAAATTATCTTAGACTACAAACTAACATTCATAGACCATAACAGCACAATTATTCACAGGGCAAGTAGCATGCCTGGCTTTATCAAACGCTTTTGCTATAACTTTCAGGAGCCATACACAATTTAAACACTTTATATTGCGAGGTCAATACTGGAATATTGCAGCATTGTATGGTTTCTTTCTTTAATCACGCACGAAGAAAGATTAGAATCAGTACAAACACAATTTCTATTGGACGCCCTTCGTAAATTAGGATGAAAATTATTTACTTTTCCATCATATGAAGCACGCTAAATGTTTATTAACATATACATATTTGAAAAGCGTCGTGAATATGCAATGGTTTCATTTGTAAACGATATCGTTTAGCAGCGCATCGATTCAACAGAATTTGTTTCAATATTGAATTTCTATGCACCTACTCGGCATCTCCGAAATCTAAATGTAGGTATTTGTCATCATAGCACAAATTATGCAAAACATGGGCCATTAAATCGCATGATGGCCTCTGACAATCATTCTGACTAGTTGGCGAAATAAATAAATCTAAAATCAAGATTTCTGGACACGTTGGCATCGGGAATATTTAGCACATCTACAATCACGAACAACGCTAGCAGGCAGCAGTGCAAATGCTAATCGGCGCACTTGTTGTTTTCGATCAACAAATAAATTTAAGTTTTTGCAGATCATAACAATAGGACAAACCGAGGGGAAGACGGTTTTAATTTGAGTACCTCTTTTACTCAGAGTTGCTCAGAGCTACTCTAGTTTGCTCTGGGATCTGATCTAATTTGTGACAAAAACAGAATTAGTAGGGCATATAGTTTTGGAATCTGACTATGCAAAATTAATGAAGAAAATAAATCGATGAAATATTTAAATAAGGAAATGATCACGTTTTCGACCAGTTCATTGACATTTTGGCTATTTTCTTAAATCACTCTGATGATGGCTTTCTGCAGGACACTTTTCTCTTTGAAATTGACCAGGATCTTGCTACCGTAGTACTGGGCATCCAGATGATTAGAGCAAGCAAATTGATATTTCCTTCCGGCTACCAACTCCGATGGGGACATGTGCATGAGAATGAATCCTGTGAGGGTCTCGGTTGCTAGAACAGGAGAATACAAACGTACAAACTATTCCACCAAACCTCTGTGTGCCCATATATTTTGTATCAAAACAGCAAGGTTAATGCGTGATGTTTCTTTTGCTAGCAGGTTCCTTTACACCGAAAACATTGATTGCTTGGGCTGCGTTATCAAAACAAACAAGATAATATAATCGTTCATCAGAGAGCAAAAGAATTCCTCAGAGTTATTCTGGTTTGCTCTTAATTTCTCACTGTCTTCCCCCTGGGAACAAACAGCTTGAGGTTTACCAAAAGTTGAGCATCATTCTTAGAACAAATCTTCATTGTAATAATTTCAGAAAATCAGCTGAAACATACTCTGGTTTTATAATATATAAATGTCTGCACTCAAAACAAATCGAACACAGATACACCCAACCGGTGGATGTAAGATTCACTTACAATTATGTGGGATTCATCATCCGAGGATGTAAGTGGAGACCGCATGAACCGAGGATGCGATATACCTAGCTGCGGTCCAATGCAAGAAAATTGGAGACCGAAAAATGTAGAGTGTATTAGTGAGGTAAATTTATTATGTCGAAAAAAAATAGGAAAAAGGTTGCCGACTGGACTCGAACCACGAACGGTGCGATTATCAGACCTGTACTTTCTCCACTACTCTCTCCATGCTTGTGAATAAGGATAGCCTAAAAGCAAACAAGAAGCGTTCCTTTCCTCTCACACTCGACTTCGTATGTTTTTTCTGCTGGAGAGATTCGCGGCAAGGGTGTGCGTCGTTCTACCATGTTATACATAAAAATCAAGGCAAATGCTTGCTTGTGTAGGTGAAAGCACAGACAGAACACGAAATAAAAAAGGCAAAAAACCATTACATCGCCTGTAAGGTCAACCTCTAACATTCGCTGCGATGTTCATGAACAGAGGATGATAGGAAATGGAACTAACATTCATTGTAATAGATTTTTGGTTTGCGTGTATCTATACGAAGTATTACCATAGAGGTAACTCTAAGACCACTGGGTCCCGAAGAAAATCATTATTATTTTTGGCTCACTCAGTACCAGAACAACGGTCCCAAGCAGTCCCAAGCTATTTCACTCACCCCTGCATGTTCTGCATGAATCCACACACCCCTGATGTTATCTGTCAAACTTTCATAGCGAATCAAAACAAACATAGTGTAGTAATAGAATTTCAACTAGAATAGGGTACGTTAATCGTTTGCTTGGGACCAATAGGCTACTAAAGTGGTGAGCCAATTTAAAATCGTTAGTTTCGTATTGATTGTTGGTATTACATAGATTAAACATTGAATCCAAAGTTCATCTGTTTCTAAAGCAACCAAATTCCTTCAATTATCCCCTGATTTCCTTCGCCTTTTCCCTGCATCAAAGCTCGGCAACTAGGTATACCCATACATCGTTGTGGTCCCCCGATTCTAATCGCTTCTTTCGGTCACCGTCATCGTTGGCAATAAATATTAATCAATGTTGCCTTTATTCGACACCGTCCACGAAACGTTGCACGCTTACACCACCGTCCAGGTCCCACGGGGGAACTCAACGGCATTGCTAGCAGCAGCAGCAGCAGCAAAAGGCGCGATCCGAACGGCGAAGTGCGTGAAAACGCATCGTTTCGTTGTCGATGTCTCCGAAGAGGACAGATGTTTCGCCGTTCGGGAACCAATCAATGTGCGCCTATACCTTGACAGTGCAATATTTCTACGGTTTCGTGCTGTGTTCGTGGATTTTTCCGAAAGCGAAAATTGAAAGATTCCAAAAAGGACAATGCATCCCGCTGAAGGATAAGCGGTAGGTAATCGGCGCATGAAGGAGAGAGGACACACAAAATTAGGAAAAAATTACAATCGATTCTCGGTTTTCGGTCCCGGGGGTGCGGGGTGCTGGCCGTGTAGCGAAAAAGGAAGGATCATAAATGGTGCAGCACCGGTCGTGGATGGTATTGGTGGTGGTGGTGGTGGTAAGAAGACGAAGAACGAAGACCCATTTCGGTAAACGATGACGACTTTCTGCCAAAATGAAAAAAAAAAAAAAAAAAAAATAGATGAATTCGTGGAAAAGTAGAAAATGCGAAAGGTAAACAGATTTACACTTTTGTGTAGCAATTATGTGATTTTTTTTCTTGCGGGGTTTCTCTTGAGAACTAGGAAACAGTGAATGAATGGCATTGAAGATGCGTGACGGAGTTACGACAAAGAAAAATATGAATTTTCGGGAAGTCCTGTTCAACGGCGCGACACATCTGCCGTGAATCGCTGATTCGGTTAGCCGCGTACCTGCCTGGCCGAGATATCCCTGCCTGCATTACTCCCACTTAGCATTCTATTGTTGGTTGCTGTCGCTGCACCGTGCCCGGGATTTACGGGGGAAAAGAGGTAAATAAATCTGATTTTATAATTTCTACCTCTGCATCCTCTCGTACCGAGCGAGGACCCCATACCGCACTGACTGACTGGCAGCTGCGTTTTTAAACTACCAACCCGTGAGGAAAAAGTAGCAGCATATTTCGCATTATCCTTTGACGCAGCTTTTGTCCTCCTGCGTGCTGTTCCGTTTTGATCTCCCACTCTGCAGCCTATTGCCGTCGCGTAGCTTTGCCGCCGTCCATCCGCCGGTAGAAGATGACGAGCACTGTTTACCTGACTGGCCTATCTGATCTGTGTTAAAACCTTTTAGGGTGACATTATTTCCATTTGCCGCTAAAAATCAGTCGGTTCTTGTGGATTGTTTGGGCTTTGTAAGGCTAAAAAAAAATGATTCACTACGACACCACTAAAGTTGTGATATGTAATCAAACAACCAACGTCTGATACTGAAAAATGTTAAAACTATCATAACTCCGCCATTACTGAACTCATTTTTTATCTATCCATCTAACCCAAGTAACATTTTAAGTTTTATGAAATACTTCAAAGCAACTATAAAGCAACATTCATAAAACCTTGATCAAGGCTACTTTGTCATTAATGCATCCACCAAAACCTCATAAAGACTAGAATATGTCTAGTTGGCCCACCCTGGAAAAGGTTCTGAAGGGTGTATTTTCGAAGCTATTCAAGAACCTTTTGAAAGCTACAATAAAAGCTATTTAGTAACAATTAAAACCCTTTCCGAGCCATTTCCCCTAGCGGCATGCTAAATCAACTAGGAAAGCATCAATCAAGATAGAAAAGGATTTATGAATCCGATCTTATCAAAATTAATTCAACTGATGGATAAAAATCGAGTTGAATATCCAAATATATTACAATAGTTCTCATTAGGTGGCCTTGTTGAAAGTGCCTAATTAAATTTTATGTGAAATGAGCGTGAAAAATCGAAAAAAATAAGTCCGCCCTCGTAAAACGTCGATTTTACTAATTATTTAAAATTGAATGAAAAATCATTCTTCAGATCGAGCTTGGCCGATCTTTTTTTTATAATTTTCGCATTTAAATGTATGCTCATTGCCAAATTTACCGAAATATAGTTACATCCAAGGAAATATAGATTGAAAATCGAAGATTGTAAAAAAACAAGCAAACTAATTGTAACATGGCGGTGGCATAAACGTTTATTTTCATGGGTCATTTGCGAAAAAAGTTGTTTTGCTTTCAAGAAATCCTTAACAAATTCATAAGGTTTTAAAATGGCTTCTATGAAGAAAACTTGTAGGCTGAATTGTATTTATCAAAAGCCATTTTGCTTGATCCTAACCCGTTCGGATTTATAGCAGCATTTATGGAGACAAAGTTGCCTGCAAAAAGTTAAACGTCAAAGTTTGTTTATCTTTCGATAGTTGCGCTGTGGGATCCAGCGGCTTCGGAAGGGAAGTAAAGCAGTTGGGCCCGGCTCATGTGTGTTGAATGGGTGCGATATCCTACGCAGGTGTGGAAGCTGCCTTTCTGTACATTCGATTGCCGTCAATGGATGGCAATCGATGTCCGTCGGTGATTGGCACTAGATTGCGGAACAGAGACCGACGTTAAATAAAGGAAAGAAGAAGAAGAAGAAGAGGAAGAAGGATCCAGCGGTTTTCTTGCGGGCAGTTCCTCAGATAGTTTGCGATATTTTTTTACAACATTTCGCATTTTGAACAGCTGGAAGCGCAATCGTTCCCGAAAAAGATCAGCGTCTTCCGGATGGTTACAAAAGTGCACCATCCAACGATGCAGGGATGTAACGGGTGTTCAATAAAAAATGAGAATGATTTCAGTGCCGTCCAGTGCTCTTGTGAGAGCATCACGACTAAATTGCGTCGTACGGCTGACCAGGGCCCCTTCTCCAATATTCATTGACGTTTTTTTTTTAAAGAATAAACATTATGTTTTTAATAAAAAAAAATACTGAATTAGGTGAAATTTTTTTTACTAGCTAAATGACTGAAAAATTCATACTAGCTAAATGACTGAAACATCTATTCACAAGACTGGTATGTTTTTAAACATTCGACAATGTTTTATGAATTCGAGGCCACACTCACTTCACTCTTCTCCGCCAGATGGTCAGTCGTTGATGGTGTGCTGGTTCTCTCGAAGAAGTAAATTTTGCTGAAATCGACTTGAATTTTTTCATCCTACTTCGTCTATCCTGCGAGATTTTCTTGTCATAAATTTGGTTCTTATTAATTATGAGGAACCATTTTTTAAGCGCAAATTTGTAAACAGAGCAATTGGAGGGTTTAAAGTGCATCAAAAGCCTAAAAAGCAACAATAAATGCTTTTTGCTCTAAATCAAAACCTAATGGTTTTAGGGTTGCTTCTATAATGATTGGATACGTTTATAAAGTATTTTATCATGGCATTAATAAACAATTGCTTATGACGTTTATGCTTGAATTACGGAACAGTTTTAAGGAGGGATTGATAACTGTTTTAAATTTATTTTTTTAAACATGACAGTTTTTGACTTTCTTGACAGACTATAAAAGGTTTTTAAAACAGCAAAAATCAGAATTACTAAGCAGGAATGTTTTACACTTTAAAATGCTATATTTAAACAAAACGGATTGTTCATTGCCGTTATAAAACCATCATAAATCAGAGTGGATGCTAAATGGTTGCTGAATTGTTACTTGGGAAGGCATGGTGCAAGAAAAATTGTTAGAACTAAATGTTAGAAAATGCAATTCTATATAATTCACAAGAAAGCACGCTGTAATATAGCGCAGGGTGGCCATTAGAGTGATAAAAAAATTTAAATTTTCGCTCCACAATACTTAAACGATTCTAAATCTGATCCTGACTAATCTCTCAAAATTTGAACCCATTTTGTGAGAAACTGAGATGGCACAAACCATTTGAAGTTTGCATGGAAATTACTATGGTAAAACCAAGATTTTTGTTCATGCCTATCTAATAATTCACCAGATCAGTCTGCTTCAAAAGCTTTTCACTATACTTGTAGCTACAACTTTGATAAAGACCACTTTTTGATGGTTCTATGCGCTGATGTCATTGGTGTTTATGGGGCGTTGAATAGGACACAAAAATCATGGCTACTATGTCACACTGCAAAATACAGTGTTGCCTACAGAGCAGCTGCTTGATAATGTCATAATTTTACCAATCTCTTAAATAATTAATAACTTTTTGCTGCCTCGTTTCACATACAAATGATCTTCAGCAAAGTTGTAGCTATAGTTTCTATAAGAATGGCTATCGAACTTTTTCGCAGCTCAATATGGAAAAATACTAGAAGGCAATGAACAAAAAATTGAGTAAAGTAATTTACATGTAAACTTCAAATGGTTTGTGCGAAGTCTGTTTCTAACCGAATGGGTTGTAACTTTTGGAGGCTAATCAGGACCCGATTTGAAACCATTTAAGCACTGTAGAGCGAAAAAGTCAAATTTTGCATCAGCCTAGTGGCCATACCTACCGATTTTTGAGACGCCTACTGATTCACAGACGAAAGGTTCAAAACTACCGATTTAACACTTTTCCTACCGAGAATCACAGATTTTAAGTAATCTTGAAAAATTGTCAATACCTATGCTTTGTTTTCCATGTAGTCAGTCTATTAAGTTGTTTAACTTCGAAAAATATACCGATTTTTACCGATTTTACGAACCGAAAAGTAAAATATGTGTTGTACTATAGGTTTTATCATGCCGATATAAGCAATAACTTCTCCAGAGGATCATGGCCCATCGTTTCAAACGTGTTCTGCACTCCCATTGGTGGACAAATGACAGCACAGCAATCAAAAAATAATTGATTAGTTGTTAATCGAGTACTTAAAAAATGGGACATCTCTTATTTCGGGTGTGATTGTTTTGATTAAAAAAGCGCGAAATTTCAACTCAACCGAGGGGGCAGCATAACCACAAAAACACCTTGCATATTCATTGGATAAAAAGGACCGTGAAAGAGAAAACTAAAATCGAATGTTTGTTCATCTGACTGTTTCATTTAAGTATTCTTCTTTGCTAAATATATTCGTTTACAGCTCGCTCCCATACAAAGTCCCACCAAGGGGCGCTCAGATAGTGATTTTTGTTAATGTAATCGTACTTATCCAGTGTAGCAAAAATTGACGAAATTTACGATTTCGTTTCCATTTTTACTGCAGATAACGAATATGTATTTACCTCAATACCCCTAAACAACCCAATTTGATCGAACGCGATGCGTTTTGCAACTTCAATCCAAATGGATGAGTTTTTTAAGTTTAAGGGGAGGTTACCATTCAAATGGCCAAAAAGTAAGCAAATGGTCATAGAAAGACTTAGAACTTAGACTCCCTTAAAAAGAGGGAGGGGTCTCGAACCGTCATAAGAACCTTTCTCTGTCCCAAAAAACCCCTGCATATAAATTTTCACGCCGATCGGTTCAGTAGTTTCTGAGTCTTTAAGGGTCAGACAGACAGAAATTCATTTATACATATAAAGATTGCAATACCTTTCGTGGACCTTTCATAGCATCGTAATGATTGTTTACTTTGAACGTTAGGTAGCTGGTTCGCCAGTTCAATAGGTAGACTTGCAGCGTTGCCAGATATACCAATTTATCGGTATTTATACCAATTTCCGAACTGGATACAGATAAGGTTCCTCAGAATACCAATTTTTGAGATTTTATACTGATTTATACCGATTTTTCTTAAATAATCAAAATTATTATTGCTGGCCCACGCTCGAATTTCGGAGAATTTTTTGTGAGAGACATATCTTCTTGAAAACCTCATATTGTTAAGCCTTCAAAATTCGAAACAATCATCATACTCTTTCGATTAATGTTTGCATTTCCTCACCATTTTTGGCTACCCATCAATCGAGAAATAGTCGATGGCTCTTTCTGTTAATTACCTAGGAAGCTTCTTCAGCCTTCGCTGCAATGATTCTTTTATCTTCTCCCGCCAGTTTTTTCAACTTTCCCGGAACTTCAAGGATGCTATCAGATTTTTATTGCGGATCCACACTGGCTGCAGGAACATTTAAGAAGTTCTGAAACTTCATAAAAGTCCAGACTTTTGTGTAAGTTTCGATAAATTAAAGACAGTTTCATTAACTTCTGTTAAAATTCGAAAACCCAGAAATTTCAGAAAACTCCAGCGAACACCAGTGAACTTAAGGATACATCCAACATATTTTGGAAACTTCACAAGTTCAAAGATCTTCAGGAAATTTAATGGTTTTCAGGAACTTCAGTGAAGCTCAGAGAACATCAGATCATTTAATTTTAATGAAATCGCTGAAATTATAAAGGAGTTCCGAGAAACTCAGGCAATTTCCGAAAACTTCAGCAGTGTGCTGAGGGGCTCATGCAAATTTAAGAAACGTAAGGGAAGTTACATAAACATTAGAACATTGAAAGAAAATTTTATGGGAAGTTCTATGTATTTTAATAGGTGTCGATAACTTCTAAAAATTAAAAAAAAATCGGAAGATCAGAGAACTTCAATGCTATGCAATGCTATGTTACAATAAATTCAAGGAAATTGTGAGAGCACTTAAGAGATTTCGTAATCTTCAAGAAAGTCCAGAGACCATCAAAGATGATTAGAGATATTCCGGTAGTCTTATTATAATCAGGAAAGGTCCGAGCGCTTTGAGGATGACCAGAGAACTCCAAAACAGCCCCTTACTTCAAGAAAATTACAAGAACTTTTAAGAAATTTCTAGGAATTATGGAATATTCCCAAGTGCATTTCTGGAATGTTCCGAAAACTTCAGGGAAATTGCGGAGTCTTCAGGGATGTTTTATGAATGTCAGGAAAATTTTCTGGATCATTAGAACATCTTCCAGGAATCTCTTTCTTCCGGAATTATGTCCTTGTTTCTTTCGACTGTTCCGTAAACGCTCTGGCAGCCGACTTTCTTCAGATGTTTCTTCCAATCTACTTTAAGAAGTTTCTGCCAGCTTTTTTTTTCCTTTGGTTTGTTTTTTCCGTCGGTCTTGTTTTCCGTGCTGAGCACCAATGCTACCGACGTGCCAGGAAGGCAGTTCCCACACCTGGACCCTACCTATCGACCCATCAACTCATGAACCGGGGACCAACGGCTTTACTTCCCATCCGAAGGAAGGCGTGATCAGAGATGTTATGCCTCAGAACATCCCGGCGGCGCCGACTGGGATTGAACCCAGGCCTGCTGGGGTGAGAGGTAATCACGCTTACCACTACACCACCGGCACCGTTTCTGCCAGCTTCTTCAGGAAGTTTTTTCAGCTCCATTCAAAAGCGAATTCAAACATTCCCCGGAGTTTTCTTACGGAATTTTCCGATCATAGTTCAAAAACTAAACAAAAGCTAAAATTTTGCTGTGATTAACGGCTTTCTCAGTCTTAAAACACTGCTGCGACTACGATGTAATCTGCCCGACATTTTGGCCATGGGTTGTGGCCTTTTTCAAGGGAAAATATTGTTTATCATTACTTTCAATAGTTTAGTCGTTTTTTTTTTTTTTTAATTTATTTGTACAGGCTCAATCGAATAAACTTTACAGAGCCGAGTTATCATTTTCATTATACATGATTATTGTCTTAAATCTAGAGTTAAAGGAATTGAACCGATTACTCGCGGTCGTCTCGAGGTTAGTGAAGATTTACAATTTTTTGGGTGGGGAAAGGGAGAAGGAGGTTTGAAATATGATTTATTATACAAATATTTAATTAATCCTAAAACATGAACTTATTTCTATTCATCTTGAAAACAAACATTAAAAAAAACTACCCGCACAATACACAAACTAAACACAAGGTTAATCAAACTTACAATCTAAGGTTAGTATTCTTAAAGTAAACATATATGAGTTTCATAAACTCCAGGTCACGTCTAGCCAAAATATCCCGAACTGGAACATTAGGTTGTCTACCTCGAGCCCGAAGGGAATCGCACAGCTCAGATCTGACTCCACGATGCTCAGCACAAGACCAAAGGATGTGATCGGCGTCTTGGTAACCTTGCCCACATTCACAGAGATTGCTGTCTCCCAGCCCAACACGAAACAAGTGAGCGTTTAACGAATAGTGATTGGACATGAGGCGAGACATCAGACGAATGAAGTCTCGACCCACATCCAACCTCTTGAACCAAGGACTCTTCGACACCTTAGGGATGATCGAATATAGCCATCGTCCCAAACTCCCTTCACTCCACTTATTCTGCCAGCTGACGAGTGACTGTTGACGATAAATGAAGAAAAATTCATCGTAGGCGATTTGTCGATCGTAAATATCGCCTTCCATAGCGCCCACCTTAGCAAGTGAGTCAGCCATCTCATTGCCCGGAATCGAGCAATGAGATGGGACCCATGCAAAGGTGATGACAAAAGATCTTAAAGATAAAGCACTTAAAAGCTCTCGTATTTTCATGAGAAAATACGAGGAGTGCTTTACCGGCCTCATAGAGCGAATAGCCTCGACAGAACTGAGACTATCCGTAAAAATAAAATAATGATCTGGTGCAAGTGAGGCGATCGTTTCTAGCGTATAATGTATTGCCGCCAGCTCAGCAACATATACGGAACAAGGAGCTTGAAGCATTCGAGAGGCGCTATGAAATTCGTTATAAATACCAAAACCAGCGGACGCCTCTATTAATGATCCATCTGTGAAGAACGATCTTGCGGAATCAACTTGGCCAAACTTTGCAGCGTAAATTGACGGAACAATCATGGAACGATGATGTTCTGGGATCCCACGAATCTCCCGCGTCATGGATAAATCAAAACTAACTGAATTGCCGAAGTCGGAGAAGCATACACGATGAGGATTATGCTGTGAAGGGCTGACATCCTGAGTTATGTACACGTAGTACAATGACATAAAACGAGTTTGAGGGTTTAGCTCAAGAAGCTTCTCAAAATTTTCGATTACCAGTGGGTTCATAACTTCACAACGGGTGAGGAGCCTGAGGGACAATTCCGAAAACCGATCCGATAGTGGCAACATGCCCGCCAACACTTCGAGACTCATCGTATGAGTCGAGTGCATGCATCCTAACGCGATACGAAGACAACGATACTGGATACGTTCCAGTTTGATGATGTGAGTTTTAGCCGCCGACTGGAAGCAAATACTACTGTACTCTAAAACCGATAAAATCGTTGTCCGGTACAACGTTAGAAGATCTTGCGGATGAGCTCCCCACCACGTTCCGGTAATTGTTCGGAGAAAATTGATCCTTTGTTGGCATTTTCGTCTCAGATACTCAATGTGGGATCTCCAGGTGCATTTGGAATCGAACCAGACCCCAAGATATTTGAAAGACATGGAATGAGTGATCGGCTTACCCAAAAGTTGAAGCTTCGGTTGTGCTGGGCTATGCTTCCTAGAAAAAACGACCAACTCAGTTTTCTCCGTGGAGAATTCGATACCCAGCTGAATAGCCCAAGTAGACAAATTGTCCAAGGTATCCTGTAAGGGTCCTTGCAGGTTGATCCCTGTGGGCCCTGTCATTGA
The DNA here is from genome assembly GCF_037179485.1 of Ochlerotatus camptorhynchus. NCBI lineage: Eukaryota > Metazoa > Arthropoda > Insecta > Diptera > Culicidae > Ochlerotatus > Ochlerotatus camptorhynchus. Next base: position 2,175,070 of record NW_027040660.1, read on the forward strand.
CACTACTCCGTCATCTGCAAGTTGTCTCAACGTGCAGTTGTCACTTAGACAATTGTCAATTTCTCTGACGTAGAAATTATACAAAAGGGGGCTTAAACATGAGCCCTGGGGGAGACCCATGTAACTAAATCGAGAAGCTGTAGAGTTTCCATGAGAAAAGCTCATATGTTTCTCTGACAGCAAATTGTACAAAAAGTTATTAATTAATGGGGAAAGGCCACAAGCGTGGAGTTTCTCTGAAAGGACTTCAACCGATACTGAATCAAAAGCCCCCTTAATATCCAAGAACACAGAAGCCATTTGCTCTTTTTTAGCAAAAGCCAACTGAATTTCCGAGGAAAGCAACGCGAGACAGTCGTTCGTTCCCTTACCCCTACGGAAACCAAATTGAGTATCTGAGAGTAGGTGGTTCGTCTCAACCCATTTGTCGAGGCGAAAAAGGATCATTTTCTCCAACAATTTTCGAATGCACGATAACATCGCGATGGGACGATACGAGTTATGATCTGACGCGGGTTTTCCAGGCTTTTTAATGGCTATAACTCTCACTCGCCTCCAATCATCTGGAACAATATTGAACTCCAGGAACTGACAAAACAAGTTCAACATGCGCCTCTTAGCGACGTCTGGGAGGTTCTTCAACAAGTCGAACTTGATCCTATCAGCCCCCGGAGCCGAATTGCGACACGAAAGGAGCGCGAGTGAGAGCTCCAGCATTGAAAAAGGCTGGCTGATCTCGTCTACCGAATTCGTCGTTTCGCGAGGAATCATCTGTGCCGGCACGGAATCAGGACATACTTTTCGCGCGAACTTGAGAATCCACCGATCCGAGTACTCCTCGCTCTCGTTGTTTGAAGACCGGTTACGCATCCTTCGCGCCGTGTTCCAAAGCGTATTCATCGACGTTTCGCGCGATAAACCGTCCACGAATTGCCGCCAGTATCCGCGTTTCTTGGCTTTGATGAGGCTCTTGAGTTCGTGTTCAAGAGTCGAGTACGCTTCGAAATACTCGGGTGTTCCACGTTTCCGGAAAAGCTTAAACGCGTCGGACTTTTTACGATAAACCTCAGTGCATTGCTGGTCCCACCAAGGGGTAGGAGGTTTCCTACGAAAAGACGTTCCTGGAACCGGCCGAGTTTGAGCTCGAAGCGCGCTGTCCAAGATCAGATTGGAGAGGAAGTTATATTCCTCCAACGGTGGAAGCTCTTCTACCGACGACACGGCTTCATCTATCGCGGTCTTGAACGTTGTCCAATCGATATTACGGGTGAGGTCGTACGCGACGTTAACGGATTCCGACGGATTGAACCCACTGGCAATCGAAATTTTGATCGGCAAGTGATCACTACCGTGGGGATCCTGGATCACATTCCACGTGCAATCCAACGATAATGAATTAGAGCAAAGTGTGAGGTCTAATCTAGTTCCATTTGAGGATGGACCAGCCAGACGTGTTACTTCTCCATTGTTAAGAATTGTCATATTGAAGTTATCATAGAGGTCATATATCAAAGTAGAACGGTTGTCATCATACAGTTCCCCCCAGCCTGTACCGTGGGAATTAAAATCTCCCATAATCAACCGTGGAGTAGGAAGAACTGAACAGATATCTGAAAGTTGTTTTTGACTAATCGAAACTCGGGGAGGAATATACACAGAAGCAATACTAAGGCTCTTGCCTTTAACAAAAGCCTGACATGCGACAACTTCAATACCTGGAAATTGTGGAAGATTCACTCTATAGAAGGAATGGCACTTTTTGATCCCCAAAAGTACTCCTCCTCCACGCGAATCCTCACGATCCAGTCGAATAATGTTAAAATCATGAAAAGGAAGATCGATATCTGAAGAGAGCCAAGTTTCACACAGAGCAAATGCATCACAATCATTATTGTGAACCAAAAACTTAAACGATTCTATCTTAGGAATAAGACTTCGACAATTCCACTGTAGAACAGTGATCAAATCCCCGACCTCGTTTGGAAAATTATCCATCGAAGGAGATGATTGCTGCAAGGAGGGGCCACTTCAATGTCAACTGCTTCAAGAGGGTTTTCACAGTAGGAAGCATTGCCAGAACAATGCTTTTCAGAGGATCAGAAATATCTAGGTAATTGAGGATACTGTCCACAATGTTATCAAATGAGAACAACCCAGATGAAGAAGGGGCTTGTGTTCTGAAAATTGGTGCATCGGGGGTTTTGGATGTCCCCGGGAGAGGTGGAAAATCCTGGGTATAATCAGTTCTGCGGAATCCAGGAGGAGTAGAAGTCTCCTTTTTTCCACCACTCCTTGATTTGGGCAAGCTGATTTGGGGTTCTTGATCTGCAACTTTCCGCGAACGGATGCGTTTTCGTTTTCGGGCAGAACCTTCCGGAAAACTGAAAGAAACTCCCTCCTCAGCCAAGTCAGAGCCAGACTCGTCATCTGACAAAAGAGCGAAGGGATTTGTTTCGTTGGTCGATGGCTTGGCTGTCTTAAGCATTTCTGCAAAAGACCGCCTGGAACGTTCTTTAAGAGAGCGCTCTAGTTTTTCCCCGCGTTGTTTATACACCGGACACGACGAGAGACCATGAGGAGGAGATCCTTTGCAGTACACGCATTTTGGTGCCATGACTGTGCAGGCGCCATCCTCGTGCTTCTCCCCGCATTTGGAACAGCGTGCCTTGCTGCCACAGTGAGAGGCCGTATGTCCCAACTGTTTGCAGTTTTGGCAGATCATGACCCGAGGAACAAACAAGCGCACAGGTAGCCCAACTCGATGTACTGAGGAAGGGCTGAACCAGAAAAGGTCACGCGAAACGAGTCTGTGGGGGTAAAACTCTTTTTACCCTCGCTGACAGATACTGAGCCCAGTTTTTGGACATCCAGTATCTTCACCGGGGGGAGCAAGGGGTTCTTGAAACGGCCAACCGCCTGCTTCTCCAAGATCTCGGGGGTCAGACTCGCTTCGGTGACCACACCTTCGATCTCCACATCACGAGCTGGTATGTAAACCCTGTACTCGATCGTAAAGAGCTGGGAGGCAGCAATCTCGTTAGCCTGCTTCAGGTTAGAAACGACAACACGAAGTTTATTATGCCTAACCTTCGTGATTTCGGTCACGGCCGAGTATCGCTTCGTCAGATCAGTGGAAATTTGCATCAAGTTCAAAGGTTTGTTTTTGGGCTGAAAGTAGACAACCCATGGCCCAGTCGAGTCATCTGGATAGGCTCGCGATCGGGGGCTTTTCTGAGACGAACCATGAATGACAGGACGTTTTCGTCTTTTCTTGCCATCGAGTGGCAAACTGGTTTCATCTTCCGACAAAATGTCCATATCGTCTTCTGACGAGACGTCCATTTTGCCGTACTAGTGGGAGCGGTAAACGCTCTACCACTGAAACGATGCTTAAAACCACACAGACACAATAAACAGAAAAAAACAACAAACACAGAAACACAAAATTAAATTTAACTGATGGGCGAGAGAAAAAAACAAGAAAAAAAAACTTATCTGCTATACTACTACCACCGAGTGATTACACAGCAGCAGCGGAGCGACGCGCAGCGTGGGTGACCTTCGATGCGCGTGTGCGGGCGATCTTTGTAGTGGTGTGCTTGTATTAGGCTCGGCACTCAGCTGGACACACGATGATGGATGACCGGTATAAATGTGGAGGCAGATGCTGACACTCGATGGCGATGATCTGTGTGCAGGTATGCGTGATCACGCACCGATGGCAAAATGGTTGGCGAATTGGCAATCGCAAAAACAATTTTCCTTCCGATGATGCCGAAAACACACTTTCTTCTCAGAAAAAAACTCACTTTCAGATAATTGTTTAGCCGGGTACTATGCCAGTAATCACTAAGCGAGAAAAAACTGATAATTTAAACCAACCGAATACCGAGAAAACTTCCGAAATACCGGAGCGCGAAACAAGTCGACTGTACTTCTTGCTAGGTCGCAGTGGGATGGAGTTTAGTCGTTGTTTCGGATGATTTTCCATATTTTGGTTTCATTTAATGACATTTAATTGAAAAAAAAAAACACTACTTGGTCACAATTTAGATCACCACTTGAGGACAACGATAATTTTAAAAATTAAATTAAAAAAATTAAAGAGTGTTTTATGACTGAAAAAGCCGTCAAACAAAGCAATTCTTCTCAAATCTCAGTTGTCAACAATGTTAAAATTTTCGCTTTCAAAAACGGAAAAAAATATAAAATTGAATGAAGAGTAAACACCGATAAATACCGATTATTTAAAACCTTTGATACCGATAAGCTTTAAAACAATCTGGCATCACTGAGACTTAGCTTCACTCTTGGTGTGACTCATTATACACCGACTCTAGATTAGACTATTCAATGTGTGAGGTTGAAGGACTGATGGCTCGGTTCGAAAGTCCAAAATTACGTGTGATTTGTTTTCATCTTTTCTCCGCTCCCAAAAGTTTTTAGATTTGAGAAGCTTTCTTAAAATGACCTGCCGATAACTACCGATTATTATTTTTAGAAGCTACCGGTAATGAAAAAAAAAAATCTGGCCACCCTAATATACGACACAATTACAAGCAAGGTTGCTGATTATTGTAAGGAATCTAGGAGCTTCATCAAAGGTGACACACAAGGAAGAAGTTTTAGTTTGTTTACTAAAATGAACTATGCCCATTTTGTTATGGTAAGTTTTGCTTTAAGAAATGCTCCTCTTGTTTATTAGCGAAATTCACATCAAAACTTGGGACGGCACTTGTGACCAGCATGCACCTTCCGGTCGTATAAAAGAGATCAAAAACTGTCCAAACCAACCCATATTTTTTTTTTTGGTTTGAATTTATGTATGGCAAAATAGTGAACTTTTCGTAAAATATACGGCAAGGAACTCACCAACACTGGGAGACCGTGAGCTACTGTCCACCTGTGATAAAACCATCTGGGTAATGAATCGTCACTTAATATATTTTTCAACACCGCAGTTGTTAGTTGTTGACCGGATCAGCACTCAAGTATAAATATAACACCGAACAACGCCATTTCATTTAAACAGTTAATCACAGGTTTTCACTGGAATTTCGAATCGTGCTCTAATTACGAGACAAACTATCTCACATAAATAATTAATTTTAAATTTTTCCAAATTTTCAAACCCGACAAAGAAAACAAACGTCACGTCCGTACGTCAAACGTCACGTAGTAAACGCAGTAGAAGCACGAGTGGGGAACGCGGTCTCCGTATGATAGCCGGTTTGTTCGCAGAACATATTACGAGACCCAAGTAACCAACAAGCCCGCTAATTCGCCTTTTTGCAATATAAGGTTGATACACGGCTAACATAGGACATGCTAAGTTTTTTATTAGCCGCATACTGATGGTAAATGAACAAATGTTCAAAAGATAGACTCGAGCGCCACCTATGGGCGTAAAAATGAACTAATATGAAGCTTTCAAAAGATGGCGCTTTTAATACTGAGCAACTTTGTAGAACATTGTATCGCTGTAGAAAGCAAACCAACAGCGCTAGAGGTTTTGGCCACACGAATGGCTTCGCTGCCCCACTGTGCGGTGCAAGAAGTGTTGTTCCCTTGTTCGGTAGAAACTAGATGGATGTCTTCTTCCCCAGCTGGAGGGAAACTTTTGGAAATCCCATATTCGTTAATATTGTGAGGAAGGAAGTTCAAACGGATGCAAACGGATCTAGCTGGGTTTGAAACAAATATTGTGCTTAAGGATGAAAGGCCGGTATTTCGAAAGGCATACAAGGTACCCTTCAAAATAAGAGAGAAGGTTATTGCTCATTTGGATTCCATCGAGAAACAAAACATGGTAACGCCTATACAGCCACACCTATAATACACATCGGAATCAACTGCGCATCGCTGATCAGCGGCTGACTACCGCGACGATTAGTGTACCTATACAGAGAGAAAACAGAGAGGCCACGAGAAAACAGAATTTCTAGATGTACCAGCGATGCCAGCAAACAGGCTTGCCTAAACTCCTCGAATTCAGATTATGTCGTATAGATGCTCATTAATTGTGAGCTAGTTCCGAGATGGTTTTATCACAGGTGAGCAGAAGCTCACGGTCTCCCAGTGTTGGTGAGTTCTTTGCCGTCAATGTTCACGAAAAGTTCATACGACCGAAAGGTGTATGCTTGTCACAAATGCCGTGCCAAACTGATTTCCTACGCAATTAATCAATCTTTGATGTGAATTTCGCTAATAAACACGAGGAGCATTTTTAATAGCAAACTTGCCATAACAAAATCAGGCATAACATTAGATAACGGCACGAAAGCATTTGTAAACAAACTTTCTGAGGCCCTTTACACGTGAATCAAAGTACGCCCACGCAAACCAACAACATCATCGGATAGGGGCAACTATCACCTTTCTGAAATGGTATTGGTTTGCGTGGGCGTACTTTGGTTCGCGTGTAAAGGGCCTTAGAAAGTTTGTTTACAAATGCTTTTGTGCCGTTATCAAATGTTATGCCTGAAATGGACATGGTTCATTTTAGTAAACAAACTAACACTTCTTCCGACTGTGTCACCTCTCTTACTCGCCTAGCATCACGATGAGTGCGGCGTGATTTACATCGGCTCTTCTCACCAAACAACATTTGGAACTTCGGGATGGACTCGGTGAAAGCTTCGTTATGCATTCGGAGAGAGCACGCACGGCTTTTGATTGATGCACGGTTCTTCCATTCAATATTATGATACACAGTAATACATTCAATGGACCTATTCCCTATTCCCAGAGAACGTAACATTGTGAGAGATTGATATTTTTTAAACTTTGGGACCACTTTTTGGGTTACTAAAACTCAGCCACAAAAATCTTTGATCGTTTTTTTTTTCTCCACTAAGTGCTTTATGAGTGGATAAACGAAATTATATTTATGACTTAGAATGTACGAAGGAATAACTAGTTAAAGCACTAATTTCTCTGTTTATAAATTATCCCTTGGTGCTGTTTTTTTTTTATTCTCCTGTTGCCTTTTAACATGTTCATTTATTCAATTCGCTACCGTCGCTGCACACATGATAGCTCGGAAATATTTCTTGACCATAGGCAAAAAAGGCGGAACAACCCAACGTAGCAATGGCTTTGAAAATTCTCAAGAATCAAAGCGCTACCACGTAAACTAACATTGCTATTCGATAAGTTTGCTCTATGTGAAGCTCATACATGATAGATAGCGTAGAAGTTTCTATCTCCGACTATATGTATGTATTCCCGGCATAGCCCAACATCTCTTGCATCTCAACTGCGATTTTAGTTTTTGAAACAAGAGATGATTCGCTATACGATGACGGGACAGTTGAAATGCTGAATTTGTGGTTCAATTTACAAACACGGGAGCTATTCTGCTTTGCCTAAAATATGGGGCGTTTGCCGAGAATGTAGGAAGATATCCTACGAATACAATTGTCACTTTGGAGTTACGGAATATATGCATAGTCCATTATATGCGCACGAGTGTTGATGGTCCGAAAGTGAGGATAACAATAACAAACCATTATTTTTTTTGGCTGAAGCGAAAGTGAGGATAATAAGCGTTGCCCTTGGAAACGAGATTACGCAAGTGTGCGTGTTATAAACGTCAGAAAGGTCAATTCGTTCCATAATGTTTCGTTTTTTTCATTTCTTGGTTGTGCACTTCTTTCTCGAATACAATACAGAATCACTCATTCATGCGCACTGGAAGAAGCCATCAAGAGCCAAGCTCTCTACGAATACATCACGAAGCACGAAGTACACCCGAGAACGAGCACTGCATCCCTCTCAGCGATCCGGGTTGGCAAGAGCCCAGCTTGAGCATTATGTATAGCTCCGTGAGAGCAAAATATATCACCATCAAAATATGCTGGAGCTCAGCTTATTGATGACTCTTGATGGAGCTTTTGGCAAGCCTGGCCAGCAAAGGACAGCGATAGCAGGCGCTTCAAGCAGGCTAGACGCAGTCCTATAGCTAAGAGAAGCTATTCGCGATCGAAAAGGATCAAGGAGGAGGAAGATTCAAGTCGAACGATGTTCCAGAAGGAATGACGAAAAACTTATACCTTCGTTGAGACCTGGGAGTCGTGGGAAGAAGAAAAAGTGATTAAATTGATTTAATACGAATTATCATAAAAGTATCTGAGAAATATTTCGAGTTCTTTAATTGAAATTGCAAGTTATCTGCTATTGGAAAATGTTTAAAATAGGTTTGTTGATGTAGACATCCGTTCGAAACTAAATTTAAAGGAATGTTTAGTGTAGTTTAACTAACTAAACGAATGTATTGAAATCTAGTTAAATAAGCGTTATGTCTTAAGGAGTGGGAACTGATATGTCCAGTGTAAGAGTCCAAACCCTTTTAGCGATAAAATACGGTCTGAAAGATAAACGATCAGTGATGTTCACTCGAACGATATATTGTATGCGTTAAACAGTCGAAGCTGCAATAAATACGAGTGTCCGTCTCTTATACCGCAGACCACGAACAACGACGGACGTGTTTGATATTTTTAGTAATCCGAGTAATCTGATACCTTTTCAAGGACACATCAACATACAACCTTTGAATTGTAACACATATCCAGGATTTTGACGTAGGATTATGTTACGAAAAGCGATTTCCCTAACATAGATTTAAAAATTGAATTCCATCCGGTCTCATCAAACGGTGTCAATACATCCAATCACCGCGTGTGGTGAGTGGTGCTGTTCTCCAGTACACAACGAAAGGCTCCCGCAAGCAGCAGGTAGCTATCAAGGCTGCCCTCAACCGCTGATCGGATTCAGTTGCTCGTCGTGAGCCGCTGTGGACCATCTATGCTAAGCGCGACACCCTCGTTCCATCTTATGTTGAACACCCTAATAGCTCAGCATTACTAAACCTTCACGACAAAACGGTTCTTTTCAGGACCACCATAAATTATTGATGTTTAAGAGTTAATTTTCATTGAACGTTCGCTCGCCTTGCTGCCAGCCGCATCACCTCCAAAGATCTTTGATAATGTACCCAGCAACCAAACGTTTGTGGTCAAATGCGTAACAGTATTGAAGTGGTACATAAAAATTCTCGCAAAGGCCGAATGCCACTTCTTCTTCTTCTTCTTCTTCTTCTTCTTCTTCTTCTTCTTCTTGTTCTTCAAGCTTATTGCATATCGCATATTAGCTTATTGCGTGCTCTCAACTTAGTGTTCTAGATGCACTTCCACAGTTATTAATTGAGAGCTTTCGATGCCTGTACCATTTTTGCATTGGTATAATCATACTTCTATGCCCAGGGAAGTCGAGAAATTTTTCCAACCCGAAAAATACCTATACTGGACCGGGAATTGAACCCAGCTACCTCCAGCATGGTCTTGCTTAGTAACTGTGCCTTTACCGACTGAACTAAGGAAGGCCCCAACCATGACCATGTCAATTAACCAGAAACTCTTCGTAAGGTTTTCTCCAGAACGCTAGAGAAAAAAAACAGGCATTAGACATATCGTCCAGGATTGGCTTGTACTACATGGACATCAACAGAGCACCTCAAAAACAGAACTCTTAAATCGCTTCCGAATTTCAACCTATCGAACTTTTTCACTGATAACGAGTTAAGAAATCAATTTAATATTTACTAGTATTTTTCTGTGACATCAAAGCTACCTTAAGTAATCCGACGTACAATATGCGGTCGTGTCTTGGATACAACCTCTTACTTTTTTAAGTTCAAAGTTTTTAAAGCATATTGAAAGTTTGAAACAACATATCCTTATAGGATTCAATTATGCCATAATTTCGAAAAATATGTTGATATCTTTAAATGAATTAGGATAGATTTGTACTGAGCCGATTGTCAACTCGGCGTTAACCGAAATTTTGAAAATGTTGCCACTAACCAAGAGCAAGACAAACGGAGAAACAGACCGTCACAATTGCAGACCCGTAGCTAATAAGTTGACAGCAAAACATTGATCATAAATTGCGCCCAGAGAAGAGTGGATTATTTTTCCCCTTCTCAACCCTCCCCGACTAAATGTTTTCTTTTTTTTTGCAACATAAGACATGCTTCTCATTTCCCGTCAAATGATCCTCCTTTGGTGTTACCCTCAATTTCCTCAAAGCTGATAGAGAGCAACGCGATAGTCATCGTTCTTCCGAGGTCCAGGTAATAGGAAATACGCGCGGGAAAGGACCCCTTCGGTCGTCGTCATCGTCGTCGTCGGTAATGTCGCGCGGTTCCGTGTCTGCTTGAGAAAGAAGGCAATTACGAAAGTGATTTAGAAAGCCATTTGATTCGTATTCTCCGTACGTCCTGAACGCGCCCATCCGTGCGTGTGTGTATTATCTTTTGGTTTAGACGTCAAAGCGTTGTCTTTCTGTGATTTTTTTTTGTAACCCTCGAGCTGCATCCTTATCACGTACCTGATCCGGCTGATTAAAATTCATTTTACGACAAGCCAGCTGAAAACCGGATTCCCGGACGCGTCCCGAGAAGAGGATTTGATGGCTCTTCTGTTTGCCGACATTTGTTTCTACATTTTTAAAAATAACATTTAGCGGGATTAATTTTGTTGTTTCGCTATTTTACGATTATTGCCCCGGATTTGGGGTGCTTCGACGCGAAGGACAACCAAGTACGAGGATTGAAGGTCCTGTTACGGATCACACGGCTGGCGGGGCCAGGTACTGGTCGGATGCCAAATGCCATAAATCTCAACTAACATGTCTATTCAGAAAGCCTAGTCGTCGTCGTTGTCAGGAGGTTTGTACCTGCGTTTGTGTGGTTTAAGGATTCGTTTCTCAAGGGCAGAACCGAAAAAAAGGGCGTTGCAGTGCAATTTCAGCGAAGGGTTGCATTCCGTTCTTTTCAGCTTCTAATTGAGAGTCACAAACATTTTATGACAGGGATTTCGGTCCGTTGGAGCCGCAATCCGCCACGGGACACGATTTAGCGGTTTTTGCATTATGAGTAAGTTTAATTACACAGCTTTAGTGCCTCATATAAGCTTCAAAACATTTACAACCACACCATGCAAGTATATTCATATGACATTAGCTTAAATCAGAAGGGAGGAAACACCAATATCAGACAATTAAAGCAACAATTAAATACATATTATCTGTCGCAAGCAAATACAACACACAAGTACACGTACAAATTGACACCCACTATGATGAGTGCATAATCAAACAAACAAACAAAACCCCCCGAATCCCACAGACAATGTGTTGACGGCCGATGAAGCATTTAATTGTACGGATCCATTTAATTAATCTCCGGGCCCAGAGTCCTTCCGAATGATTATGGTAGGCAAGGAGGCAAAATACCGATATAATCATCCATAAACCTCTCGCAAGGGGATTGATGATGTTTCACATGCGGCTTAAAGTAGCCTCACACCACGCTGACGCCCATACCTACCAACACCGAGACTGCTGAGGCGTCTGTCGACGGGTAGCAGCAAGCAGCCAACACCATTATTATGATAATAAATTGATGGAATAACAGCTAGTACATGAATGAATGCAAGCGTGGCATACATACAGAAGCATACACATTCCCACACACTCACCTGGAACGTCTTGGAATCTCAGAATTCAATGCTAATCGCTTCGTAATCGTTCGTCACGTCACGATTTAGAAGTGACCACCAGTGGCTGTCAGTGTGAAGGTTATTATCCTTGGAGTGGTTTATCTCTGGGCGTTGGGATTGCATTGCCCAGTTCCGGGTGTTTAGTTTCAGGGTCAAGCCGGGTGTGAAGTATGGCTCGGTAAACAGCGAATAATAGCAAAGCTTGAGTGCTGCAGGCTCGTTGTTGTGAGCACCTTAATGTGTGTTGGGAGGCTTTAATGAGATCAATCCCATTGTACCAGAACTGTTTGGATTTTGATTGTTTGCTAATAATGAGGACTTTGGAGCTCCTGATTCAGGAGAGCGGCATCATGCAATCCATTCAGTGTCAGTAAAGCCGATAATTCAGACAGATCTTATTGTAAGTCTGAATTTCAGTTTTGGCCCAAAGTACCAAGGGCCGCTTAGAGAAATTGAAATTTCAAATTTGTAAATCAGTTTTACTCATGTCGGCTACGAGAACGTGCAGGATGAAAAAAAAATGTTCTGATCTTCTTCTTCTACCTCTTTATTTATTAATATTTTTCCCACCAAATGACCCATTCCACATGGTGTTACGATAAGTTTTGACTGTGTTTTGACAGTTTATTTGCTGTAACTGAAAAAAAAACAAAGTAGCCCTAAATAATTGCAACATTCGAAAGTGCGTTAAATTTCATATAACCATTGTTCAAGAGTGTCTGATTTGAGAAGCTCAAAACGTTTTGGTGTGTAGTTGTTGAGTAGTGTAGCTGAGAAGTGCAAAACGTTGTAGCGACACGAAACATTGTCACTCACCAAATCATTTTGAGCTACTAAAACCATAAACTCTTGATCAATTCTGATTGGAATTATTAATCACTTTTCTGGCGAGAACTTAGTTCTGAGAATTACTTCAAGAGAATTTCAGAGAAGTTCTGAGGAGAACTTCACAGCAGTTATGAGGAGAAGTTCAAAATAATTCTGAGGAGAGCTGCAGAGTAGTTTTGAGGAGAAGTTTGAGGAGAAGTCTGAGGAGAATTTCAGAGTAGTTCTGATGAGACCTTCAGATTAGTCATGCGTACTTAATATGAAGCGGCGCCGGTGATGCAGTGGTAAGCGTGATTACCTCTCACCCCAGCTGGCCTGGGTTCAATCCCAGTCGGCGCCGCCGGGATGTTCTGAGGCATAACATCTCTGATCACGTCTTCCTTCGGATGGGAAGTAAAGCCGTTGGTCTCCGGTTCATGAGTTGATGGGTCGATAGGTAGAGTCCAGGTGTGGGAGCTGCCTTCCTGACACGTCGGTAGCATTGGTGCTAGCTCAGCACGGAAAACAAGATCGATGGAAAACAAATCAAGGAAAAAAAAAATACTGAGAAATTCAGGGAAGTATAGAGAAATAGAAAAACAGAGATCTTTCGGAAAATGAGAATAACAGCAGAAAAACGCAAATCATCAGGAACATCTAGACTATTGGAGATGTTCTACGATGGTGAAGAGTGAAATTCAATAATTTCTGGGGACTTCCATAAACTTCAGGAAAATTCTGAGAACTTCATTCAACATCATTTTATCGTTTTAATGGAAAATTAAAGAAACCTTAAAAAATTCCGTTAATTACAGGAAAGTGCAAAGATCTCCAGGGAAGTTATCAATTTTCAGGAGATCTTCGAGAACACAGGAGTCCAAAGAAAATCAGGAAAACTTCGGGAACTTCATAGAAGTCCAGACAAATTAAGGGAAGGTCCTAGAACTGCAAAGAAACTCCGAGAACTTTAAGGAATGTTTATGAACATCATGAAAATGTGGGACCATATAAAAAAAAAAGTTCCATAAGGTTCAGGGCAGATTCGATATTTGGAAGAACTGCAGGGAAAATAATTGCGGTTTTATTAATTTCAGGTAAATGTCGATGAATGTTTTTTTTCCCTTGATTTCTTTTCCGTCGGTTTTGTTTTCCAATGCTACCGACGCCAGGGAGGCAGCTCCCACACCTGGGCCCTCCATATCGACCTAACAAAAACATAGACCGGGAAAGAACGGCTTTAATTCCCTTCCAAAAGAAGGCGTGATCAGAGATTTAATGTCTCACAAAATTCCGGCGGCGCCGACTGGAATTGAACCCATGCCTTTTGGGGTGAGAGGCAATCACGCTAACCAGTACACCACCGCACAGTGGTCTAAAAGTGCCAAAACGTGCGTTTTTTAGTTTATGCGAAACGAAAATGCCATATAGTGTCTTCGGAGAAGTTTGTGCATTGAAAAAGCCCCTTCTTTTGAGCTTAGCCGTTTCATGATTAATCCACCTAGCAGAGAAATGAAAAATTTCCTTTTTATTTTGGCAAGACAGCAAAATGGTGTCGTGAGCAAAGTTTTGACAATTAAAAAAAAATATTTTTACTGAAAATGTCAACCCTCTATCTCTTATGTTTACAGAGAAATGTTATTTTTGGTAAGAGCCTTCAGAAAATCAATTTTTTGCAAATAACTTTTTAGGAAGTAATTTTTTGACATTAGTATGTTCTACACAAATGTTTATTTTTTTTTAAATACGTAATTTTGTCCTGAGAAGCAAGGGTCTATCTTCAATATTTCTGACGATATTCAAGGTTTTGATCCAAAATAAGCACTATTTCCAAGGTCAATAGCTCAATGTTGGGCAAAATTGGGCAAACCAGGTTGACTACATTTGAAAGTATTCTTAATTTCATTAGTTTTCTTTAGTATTCTCTGGTGATCTGCTTATTACCAAACTATAGTAAACCGAGTACAGATAATCGTTTTCTTGCATTTTGCTACATAGACTACATATATGTAATAGAGGCTCCTTCATACGTCACTTACTCATGGTGTTGAAGGAAACAAATCGAATTCGGTTAAATTGAAGTAGGCATGCAAAAAAAGAGTAGGCGTTGCAAAGCCGCGTGTGGTAAAAGTTTTGAATACAAATTCTAAATTGGAATGACCGGTTGACAGAACAAGAAGGTGATTCGTACTGTCTATTGTAGTGATTGGTTGACTGATTCTGGTTCTTGTTTCTCGTGGTAGGTGAGTCCCGGTGTCTATTATAGTGGTTAAAAAATTACTGAACTACGATTGGTCTCTGTTTCCCTCGGCAGGTGACTAACAATGTCGGTAGTAGTGAGCGATTGATTGAATGAACAGTGGTCCTTGTTCTTCCCGGAATGTGATTCTCGGTGTTTGTTGTAGTAACCGGTTAACTGAATGAACATTGGTCCTTGAATCATCTGACCCGTTAATTTCAACAATAAGACCCCTTCCAAAACAAGCAAAACTGCTTTTGTCCGAAGATGCCCAAACTCTTCTAGTTCCATCTAACGATGCATGAACCGATGGTGAAACAGAAGTAAGCGACAATTCTGAAAGTGACGAGGAAATGGGTAGCAATGATTTTGTTCTTCTTGATGTTGTATGAAACGGTTGATGAAATATAACTATATTAAGAGATAGGTAGTAATCATTTGAGGTAGTAATGTTGTTTGAACATTAACATCAACAAAAAAACAACAGTAACACAATTATACGGGAAGGCGTGAGCCTATAGTTTGGTAATAAGCAGATCAGCAAAGAATACTTAAGAAGACTAATGATTTAGTTTGTAATGGTCAGCATTTTAAGTGTACTTTCAAATGTAATCAACCTGGTTTGCCCAATTTTGCCGAACTTCGAGCTATTGGCCTTGGAAATAGTGCTAATTTTGGATCAAAACCTTGAATATCTTAAGAAATGTTGAAGATAGGGACTTGCTTCTCAGGACAAAATGGCGTATTTTTAAAAAAGAACATCTGTGTAGAACATACTAATGTCAAAAAATTACTTCCTGAAAAGTTATTTGCAAAAAAATTATTTTCTAAAGGTTCTTACCAAAAAAATGACTTATCTCCGTTAACATAAGAAATAGAGGGTTGTCATTTTTAGCAAAAAACTTTGCTCAAGACACCATTTTGCTATCTCAACAAACAAAAAGAAAATCAATCTCCCTGCTAAGTGAATTAATCATGAAATGGCTAAGCTCAAAAGAAGGGAATTTTTAAGTGCGCAAACTTTTTCCAAGACACTATATGGCTTAAATGGACCGTTTTTGCATAAACTAAAAAACGCATGTTTTGGCACTTTAAGACCACTGTGCACCGGCGCCGCTGTCGATAAATATTGACATTCTCACAATTTTTTAAGTAGTCCAGAAAACTGTAAAGATTTGAATAAATCATGAAATTGTTGATAGCTGCACCGAACTTTAGAGGATATCAATAAATCTTAGAGATTTTTAAGACTGTTCTATTAAGTTCAGGCCAGAACATCAGGGAAGATCAAAAAACCTTAGGGCAGTTACGTTAGCATCACAAATTTTAAAGAAGTTTCAAGAACTCCAGAAAAATTGTGGAATCTTTTGGGAAGCCTAGAGAAGTTTGAAATATGCTAAGAGATGTTCCGTGAGCTTCCGGGTGGTTTCAAAAACTTTAAAACAGTTCCGGAAAGTTCAGGAAAATTCTGAGAACTTTTTGAAGTTCTGTGGTCTTTAGAAAAATAAATTGTGCTTCAGGTAAGCCAAGACAACTTCGAGAAAGTTCAGAGTAATTCACGGAAAATTTCGAGAACTTCAAGAAAATTCCAGCATTTTCGGGGATGTTCTATGAATATCTTGAAAATTATAGAATCTCCATGGATTTTGTCATATTGGTAATATCTGACTGTAGCAAATAACAGTCACCTTTCAAGTTATCCTGTCTGCCGGTATCTGTTGAAGATTCTAATTCTCTAGAATTAATGGTATAGGGGAAATGGCTCTAATGTTGGCCTATGGATTTAACATTGAGCCCATCGCTAAAAATCTGCTATTGATCAATTTTATCTAGATGAACGCGTCATTGGGACCGTACTAATGGATATTTTTGGTTGCTATTGAAAGTTTAGTCGATTGCTGAATGTATGTATGGGCCCAAATTAGGGACACTTAGGCCGACATTGCATACATTTCCCCTATATTCCCTGTAAAGCAGGGAAGAGTTTCGTTATGATAGCTTCCCGATTCAATTTGTGAACAGTGATAGTGAAAAAAGCAAGGTGGGATAGAACGGTTGGCTTATCAAGGTGAGGGTCTGGGTTCAACTCTCGCTGGTGAAAGCATTTCAAGTCTCAGATATCGAAAGCTAACAAAACGGAATGGTGGCGTTTATGAATGGTGGTCTTCCCTGTTAGTATTTTTTTTTAATTTATGGCGCGCTAATTGCATAAAAGTTTTACCCATACTCCAGTGGCAAATAGAGGAAACTTAATTACGTGTACATTCAGTTATGCATTCCTATATTTTCGCTCTTGAAAGGGGCATCCGGATATGAGATTTGTATTTGTATTTGTTTATTCATATTTGAGCTTACAATTAGTGTCTAAATGAATAAAACTTAAACTAATTAGTTACTGTCAACGGTACGAAAAAAAAAAGCCAAATAGCCGATGACGAAACACGTCAGCTGACACTTTGAAGTCGAAAACACCAAAGAAGTTGGTGAACTGGGTGGGGAGCACACATCATAAATCGGTGAGTAACAAGGTCTCCATTTACCATGACAATAATGCCCAGGAATACCACGGAAATCCTCTTGTACTGACCCTATCTTATCTTGAAAAATTCAGGAAGGTAATGTTCCGAAAGCCTCTCCGAGTTTCAAATCATTTGATTTTGATAAGGACTTTCCGTGACTTCCAGGTTTTTCCAAGGCAAATTCTTCGAGATAACCACCATCCATCGTCTGGCTCGCCGTGGCGGTGTC
Source organism: Ochlerotatus camptorhynchus (assembly GCF_037179485.1). Lineage (NCBI taxonomy): Eukaryota > Metazoa > Arthropoda > Insecta > Diptera > Culicidae > Ochlerotatus > Ochlerotatus camptorhynchus. The sequence continues at coordinate 2,192,425 of NW_027040660.1, forward strand.
TGACGAATCTCCGATCTGATTTACGAGGTGTGCTGAAGGTGTTCCTGAAAAATGAGATCCGTGATGCTGTCACCTACACTAAACACGCCAAGCGTAAGCGGCCATGGATGTCATCTACGTTTTGAAGTGACAGAGACGCACTCTGTTTGATTTCGGGGGTTAAATCATCACCAACTTTGGCAACAAAACGGCTCTTTTTAGGGCCACCATGCTTATTAATAAGAGTAGGAATATAATTCATCTGCCTGTTTGTCCATATTCAGAACCAACGACCACACAAAATGCTCATGTAATCAGACTGGAATCAGGGGTACACATTATTTTGATCAACCTTGATCAACTTTGAATCGCCACGGCCGGAAATTTTCGTTGGAAGAAGCAACAATCTAGCATCTAATTCGACGAAGACGGCAGGAAACATTTGTGAAGCCGAGTTATTTACGAAAGAGAGTGTCGATGAAGAGAATCGATCAATGTAGATAGGACCTATTGGAAAGTGACGCGAGATTTGTTTTCCGTACTGATCTCCAATGCTACCGACGCCAGGGAGGCAGCTCCTACACCTGGACCCTACCAATCGACGCATCAACTCAACCGGGAACCAACGGCTTTACTTCCCGAAGGAAGGCGTGATCAGAGATGTTATGCCTTAGAACATGCCGGTGGCGCCGACTTTGATTGGACCCAGGTCTGCTGGGGTGAGAGGCAATCACGCTAACTACCGGCGCCGATATCTTTCAGGGTGATATCACGGCGAATGAGATCGACTCAAATTTGAGTTTAGTTATCTCAGAAATAAGAAATAAAGTGCAGGAACTCAGCGATGAGTAAATTTGCCTCATGTTTTCCAAGGTTTTTCCAGGATTTTCCAGGGAAAAATTCCCGAATTTGAGAAAAGTAAAGATTGGATTCACTCAGTCTATTGGTACTTCTCGGAGACTGAATAAAATTTTCGTCAATTTCCTCATTTTCTGGCAGATTTTTTAGGCTTTCCACAGGAAACCATGAGACAAATTTACTCATCGCTGAGCTCCTGCATTTTGGCGATTATGAGTGAACTAAACTCAAATTTGGGTCGTTCTCATTCGCCGTGTACGCAAAAGGAAAAGAGCCAGTGTCGCTACTTGATAGCAAACTACTCATAATGGGAGGAGTCTTTGTAGCTTTTATACCACTTGGTTGCACATCATTCTGCTTTAACCTGAAAAGATATAAAAGAGCGCTGCTGTATGGCATTAGCTCATTTTTGCTTCGGACGGCGTGGTGAACAGCAATAGCAGCAGTAGGAAGGTGGTGGCTAGTCCACTCCTTCACACCTAACAAGCAACAACTGACTGGTCGTGGCAAAGGAGGAAATGGTCTGGCAAAGGAGGCGCTAAGCGTCATCGCTAAGTTCTTCGAGATAACCGCCATCGGTCGTCTCGCTCGCCGTTGTGGTGTCAAACGTATCTCCGGTCTGATCTACGAGGTGTGCTGAAGGTGTTCCTGGAAAATGAGGTGCGTGATGCTGTCACCTACACTAAACACGCCAAGCGTAAGTGGCCATGGATGTCCTCTTCAATAAAACGGCCCTTTTCAGGGCCATCAAGCGTACATCAGTAAAGAGTTGGAATAGAAGTTATCTGTGCTTGTTTGTCCATATTCAGAACCACAAGCCCCCAACGACCACACAAAATGCTCTCCAGAGTTGTAATCTTGTAACCAAACTTGGAAGCAGGGGTGCAAGTGATTTTGATTGATTCTCTTAAACAACTTTCTTTTTGAAAAAAATTACTACAAGTTTGGTACGCCTACAATTAAAAAAGGGAATGAGTTGAGATAATAGATAATTGATCAATTAAAAGAACTAAATGCTCTTCACATTTATTCCGTCCACTAGCGGTCCTACGTCAAGCTTCCGTTCGTGCCCCTAGGCACAGACCCTTCTACTTTTTTTTAACAGCCTGGTTTTAGCACGTAACCTCAAGTGAACCGCGAGTTTTAGGCCCACACTTCTACTGACTCTAGTTTTAAGGAGCATCGTAAAAAGTCAATTGAATTTCGGCACCGTGAAGCTCCCACATTTGAGCCTTGCTAATCAAAATAATCATAAAGAGGAAGAATTTGCAAGGCGATACCTTCAGCCCGCTGTGGTTCTGTCTAGCGATGAATCTCTACAGAAGAGCACGCAACCAATGCAGCTATAGCTATCAATTCTTTGGAAATGTACAGAGGAGCAATCATAAGGCGGTCCAAATAAAATCAACTTGTTTGCATCTTGATGGGCGTAAACAAAATTTATATATAATGAACGCAGAACATTTTTATTTGTTAGATTTGTAGGTGATATTGTTTTCAAACGATACGTTTTTATCACGATGGGTGGAGCAATATTTGATTTGAGTGCTCTTGAAGGACTGATGGGCAAAAGGTGGCACAAATAGAATTGAAACCTGATGAGCGCAACACATTTTATATCTGACGAGTGCATTTTGGTGCACAGCTTTTATAAGAGAAACGCATGTAGATTAACATTTCTTCGCTTAGTTAGTATTGAATGAAAAACGAAACAAATCGGTTTTCGGAGCTGGTTACTTCTGGAGTATCTATGATTAACCACCATGACAGGACTGGATCTACGACAAAATGATAAAGCGAGTACCTCTCTTCAGTATCGTTGTACCGTTGGCTCACAATGTTCCGTCATTTGATGGAAATCTTCGTGCTGGAATACCAACTCCTCGGTCATCCTCTTAAGGCAAGAGAACCAAACAATCTTCGAAAGAACAACTTGACTCGTTGTTTGAAGCCAAACACTAGCCGTATCAACTAAAACATGAGCTCTATGCGAGAGCCATATAAAATAGCCTTTTCCTGAATGACGTACTGGTTCATCGATGAAACTCAAGAGCAAACCTGGCCGTCAATACTCTTGGAGTTTTGTAGGACCCAATTGGCCAAGACCTTGCCTTGCTGTGCAAAAGCAATAGCTAATGTTAATGTGTTTTACTCGCCTTTAAAATTTATAGTTTCGCTCCAATGCAGTTTTGGTTTGGTCCTTCATTTCCAATATAACAGAATTCGATAATCCTTTACTGAGCGTGGGTCACTTCAAGCAAGATAAACAGCAATGTTATAATCCCCGTTTCTGGCATATGTACATACATGCAAAACACTCATCTTGAAACTATTTGCGAAACGGTGCAAGATTTCCTCTCCCATTCTTGGAATGTGGCTGGCGAAAGTCTGTCCTTGGCGTGCCATGCCGAGAGTGGTAGCGGAAACCGTGCAGCCTTGGTCTATGGACATTTGCCTGGTATAACGTAATTATCGGTCATACATAATACATGCATGTGCGAAGGCAGCAGTTCTGTGTGGTGGTGTAGAACTATGCTGCTAACCATTCGCCGCCGGCAGTGGGTGGAATTAACGCACTTTGAGACCACCTTCTCGCTAGCACACCGAGAATATCGTTTGTCGCATCGGAGGATCGTTTTATTCATGAAAATCAAAGCAAACTGCCTTCCGTGCAGTCATCAGCAAATTGCACAAACCGTAGTATATCTACAATTTCATGCAGCTCATTATGTATTCTCCAGATACAAGGATTGATAGAGCATTCGGCTGGTTCCGAGACGCCGGCACATAATTGCTTTCTGATCTACTTCATAAGTGGGTCAACGGCGACGACGCTGATTGTCCGGATGGGTTTGAAAGAGAAAGTTCAAGGTTTGCCTACTCCCAGTCAAGCGTAAATTAATCTACTCCCCATCGTCCCATACGAGCGGCATCGCACCGTGTTCAACAGATAACGCACGGATTACAAGCCCATTCGGATGGGTTCCCGATTCACGGCGTTTTCCCGAAGGACATAAATTATGTCGTCTTGTCAAAAACACCATTGTCAAGACCGCGACAACGCGACGCAGCGCAAGGGTCCCCTAACTCATCAAAAGAAGCGAAGAAAAAAACTACTCATCCGTGGGTTCTAATCCACGGCGCACACGAACCGAACGAAGGATGTTAATTTGTTTTTGTACATAAAATAAATGTTTATTTTTGTTTTGAATTGTAATTTACTAACTATCGCGCACCGTAACGGGACACCGGGATGCGGATCTTTTCCCATCTATTCGCCGAGCTGCGGTAGAGACCCCTCGTGACCTGTCTGACTTCTTTGCGCTGCTTTTGTGTGACTTACGTCTACCTGGGGAAAGGATTTTCACGGTTTTCGAAGGTATTCACCCGTTAAATGACGGCTGACGGCGCGACGTTGAGAAAAAAATACGGGCTGATAGCTTTTGATGTGTAAAAAAGTCGTTGATTTTCACCAACCCTCGAAGGAAGTTCCAGCACTCTGTGGCTGTTTTTAACTGATAGATTGTAACTGACTTTGAAGTATCGTAATGACAATCACTCGGATATTGAGTAGAGTGAAGCTAAGAAAGAGTAAGCTAAATATTCGTACAGTTACTCTCATTACAAGCTACGAGATGAGACTTTGAAAATGCCGAGCTGCAGCAGCAATGAATTCTATACCAACATTGCAAAAAAGCAAAATTGATTTTATGAACTTTGACATTTGACATGCAAAGTAACTACACGCTACACCAACAGATAGAGGGATGTTTCGATAACCAGCTTGCATCCTCAATTTGCAGGAGTGAGCTTTTATGTGCGAGAAATCGCCGGTTGAAGTCATTGTTTACAAAATCAGTATCGCCCTAATAAAATGGTGTTATCGAATTGTTACATCACTCCAATAGGTTGACGAAGGAGGGCAAAAAATAAATATGTAACAAGGGACGAAACAGAAATGGATAAATAACTCATTTAAAGATAAGTTTATAAATTTATAATAAAAATAAAATTTAGTAGTTTTAAGATAAAGCACAGAGCAAACTATGATTTTGAATAGGATTAATTCATGTTTTGGTCTTTCAATATTTTTTTTCAATGTTTCAAAGGGACGAGGGGCCGTTTTTAGTTTAAAATAAAATTTGCATCAGCCTAATATTGATAAATATAAGCAGTTTATTAGTGACTGATGATTAGAACACAGAGAATAATTATTTCAAATCCATCCTATGTTCAGGAGACCCCGAAAATGGTAAATTTTACGTTTTTTAAAGACCGTGCGAGTCGTGGTTGCTACTCCGTTACTTATCAGAAACAATGAAATTGCTCAGATAATGATGGAGCTTGGGATTAGATTTTCATGCTCAATATACAATTTCACTGATTCGTTCTATTTATAGATCAGTACCCACGCCCAGGGTGGCCATACCTACCGATTTTCGGGATGCCTACCGATTCACAGACGAAAGGTTCAAAACTACCGATTTTTCACTTTTCGTACCAAGAATCACAGATTTTAAGTAATCTTAAAAAAGTAGAAGGGTCTGTGCCTAGGGGCACGAACGGAAGCTTGACGTAGGACCGCTAGTGGACGGAATAAATGTGAAGAGCATTTAGTTCTTTTAATTGATCAATTATCTATTATCTCAACTCTTTCCGTTTTTGAATTGTAGGCGTACCAAATTTGCAGTAATTTTTTTCAAAGAGAAAGTTGATTAAGAGAATCAATCAAAATCACTTGCACCCCTGCTTCCAAGTTTGGTTACAAAATTACAACTCTGGAGAGCATTTTGTGTGGTCGTTGGGGACTTGTGGTTCTGAATATGGACAAACAGGCACAGATTAATTCTATTCCAACTCTTTACTGATGTAAGCTTGATGGCCCTGAAAAGGACCGTTTTATTGAAGAGGACATCCATGGCCACTTACGCTTGGCGTGTTTAGTGTAGGTGATAGCTTCACGGGCCTCATTTTCTAGGAACACCTTCAGCACACTTCGTAGATCAGACCGGAGATTCGTTTGACACCACCACGGCGAGCCAGACGACCGATGGCGGTTATCTCGAAGAACTTTGCGATGACGCTTGGCGCCTCCTTTACCAGACCTTTTCCTCCTTTGCCACGACCAGTCAATTGTTGCTTGTTAGGTGTGAAGGAGTGGACTAGCCACCACCATCTTACTGCTGCTATTGCTGTTCACCACGCCGTCCGAAGCGAAAATGAGCTAATGCCATTTTTGACTTTAAATGATATATATTTCTTGAATTTGTGTGGTTTACATGTATAACTTATCAAGTGACACAGATGCGTCTTTTCAACTTTAGTTCCTGTGAAATTTCAATTATTATTATTTACAGTTCCTAGTCCTATCAGGCCTGTTTTAGAGAATGACCACCTTGGTGGGATTGGTTTGTTTTAAAATTTGAAAAAGGAGACTACTTATAACTACTATTTACAACTACAACTAACCTACAACTACTATGTACACCTAACCTACTATATAAAACTTGCTTATCAAAGCATGTTCTGATAAATTACATTTTTGTGCAAATTTAGTCTTAATTTCGTTAATTCTGGAATCTATTTTGGCAATGCCTGCCTCTTCGTGTAAATTTGTTATTCTAGTGTCGAAAGGACGATCAAGTACCATCCTCAGCACTCTATTCTGAGCGACCTGGATTTTGTTCCTGTGAGTCTGTGCACATGATTCTCACATCGGAGCTGCGTAGAGGATCGCAGATGCTATGATTTGTTTGTAGACGGCCAGTTTGTTCACCCTTGAGAGGCGGGATCTGCGGCAAATCAGCGGATACAGACACCTAACCAAGGCAGAACACTTAACTACAGTTTTCTCTACATGCGCACGGAAGAGGAGCTTTTCATCAAACAACATCCCGAGATAGGTTACTTCGGCAGACCACTCAACCCTTGTGCCATCCATGATTACAGTACAAGATGGAGCTGGTTTTAGTTTGGGCGATTGCCGATGGAGGAACATGATCGCTTGTGTTTTGGAGGCATTGATTTTGATTTTCCACGTAGTGGCATAATCAGCAAAGGCGTTAAGGCATCGTTGAAGTTTGTTTGTTATTTCGCGAGGCATCCTTCCTTTGACGGCTATTGCGGTATCATCTGCGAACAGGAAAAACACGCAACCGTCTCCAAGGGGAGGAATGTCGGAAGTGTAAATGCTGTAAAGCAAGGGTCCCAGCAGACTGCCTTGCGGGACTCCTGCTGGGATGGAAAACGTGTCTGAAAGACAACCATTCAACGATACCTTAAACGACCTTTGCTGGAGGTAGTTACGGGTGATTTTAACCAGATGTAATGGAAAGTTGAAGTTACAAAGCTTGTATACAAGCCCATTGTGCCAGACATTATCAAACGCTTTCTCAACGTCTAACAAGGCCATGGCTGTGGACTTGGATACAGCTTTGTTACTTCGGATGTTATTCATCACCCGCACTAGCTGGTGATTTGTGGAGTGCCCCTTTCTGAACCCAAACTGTTCCGGAAGGAGAATGTTATTTTCCTCGACAAACTTGAGCAAACGATTGAGAATGAGTTTCTCGAACGATTTGCTCAGCGCTGAAAGGAGGCTGATTGGTCTGTAGCTTGAAGACAATGTTGGATCCTTACCGGGTTTGCGGATTGGTATGATTTTTGCTACTTTCCAGATGCTTGGAAAGTAGTGCAGTTCCAAACATCTGTTGAAGATAGCGGTTAGAAGAGACTGCACTTTCATGCTGAGTCTCTTCAAGATCAAGTTAAATATACCGTCAAACCCGGGAGCCTTCATGTTCTTGGTGCATTTCAGCGCAGAGCAAATTTGTTGTACTGTAATCATATCCGCCGGAGGCACGACACAAGGGGAGACATCTAAGTTTTGAACGCATTGCGCAACCTGATCATCGAGCGGACTTTGGATAGTCGAGCCAAGCAAATGCGATGAAGCGACATGCTTGCCGATCGCATTTTCTTTCTCCTGTTGGGTAATTAAAAGCCGATCGTCATCATTTTCGACTTTGAGAGGTGGAACTGGTTTGGGATGATTTTTCAGGACCTTGGCTACCTTCCAGAATGGTCTGGAGCGGTTGTCCAGATTCTGGACAACACGCCCGAAACTTTCATTTCGGAGTGAGTCCATTCTGGAAGCAATCTGCCTGTTCAGATCGGCCACTTCACGTTTTTTGCCCAGATCTCCAGTCCTCTGAAACTGGCGTCTACGAACATTTCTCAACCGAATAAGTAATTGGGTGTGGGAATCAATAGCAACAAACTTACCCCTCACAGGAACTTGTCGAACACACGCCTCGTCAGCCACGGATATGGCCTGTTGGAGTCCTTCCAACGCCCGGTCGATGTCATCTACAGTGTCGAGCAGTGGATTTTCATCGATGTTGCTGTCCACCATTCGTCCGTACTGCACCCAGTTGACATGGTGGTAGTCTTTACGCAGCCAGCTTCTAGCAGGAACCACGTTGACACCGACTTCAGTCACCACCGGTTGGTGGTCGGAGCTGAGATCGTTGTGCGCCTTCGGCTTGGATAGTACGATGTTTGACAGGAAAAAGTCCAGGGTGGACGGCCGGAGAGATAAAAGTTGGTTCGTCCGGAAACTGCACAGTGTACAGTCCATGTTGTGCGTGGTCGAACAATAGACATCCATTCCGGTTCCGCTGGTAGTTCCGCCAAGCTTCATGGCGGGCGTTCAGGTCGCCCCCAACGATGAATCGGGAGCTAGTACGGGTGATGGCGGTCAGGTCGTTCTTGAATTGAGTTCCTAGTCTATTGTTGGCGGTGCACTGGCGTGGGCAGTAAACAGCGACAAACCGAACATTTCCAGTTGTTGATTCCACCTCCACACTAACGGCCTCGATGATAGAAGTGCGGACGTGGGGCAGAGTGCAGAACATGATTCCCTTTCTGACGATGACCTCTACACCACCCCCCTGGAGCTGGTGCGATCAAGCCGGATAATGTTGTGGTCAGGCAACCAGAAGCTGTCACCGGACTTTAGATGGGTCTCGGTTAGAAGGCCCACGTCGATGCTGTGCTTGCGGAGGAAGTCGGCAAGCTCAATCTGTTTTGCTTTTACAGAGTAAGCGTTCCAGGTAGCGATGGTTAGCGGCTTAGACACCATACTGGATGATGAACTTACCGAGCACTTGGATCTGTTCGGGTTTATTGCGGCACTTACGAAGAGCACCGGACATGTTGACGAAAATTTCCATCAGTTCATCCGCTGAGAACAGATCGGGGTTGTTGTTTTACGCTGGTGGTTGTCTCCAGAATCCAGGGGGGGATGGAGAGCTTTGGCCAGCAGAATCACCAGAAGTTGCTTGAGCGGAATGCACCCGTGAATTCACTTGCCTTTGCTGAGGAGCACGAAGAGGCGGGAAATCCTCCGTCCGAAATGCCGGGACTTTGTCCTTCTTGCGTCCTGGTTGGTTGTTAGTTGCCGCCTGTTTTCGGATGCGTTTGAAGTCCTCGCGTTTGGAGCACTGTCTGTCGGAACCTTGGTGAGCACCACCACAGTTGGCGCATTTTAACGCCACGGCTCCATCCGCAGGGCAGTCGGAAGTGGCGTGGTCTTGAGCGCAATTGCCACAGTGTGGCTTAATGTTGCAGTTGCGGGTGCCGTGTCCGAAGTTCAGACACCGTTGGCACTGAGTCACATCACGATGGCCGCCACGGTATGGCTCCCAGCGGACGATGATGGAATTGATGGAGCGGATGGCCTTCAACGCGTTGAGCGTCACCGTTCCCTTCTGGAAGTGTACCAGGCAAAGGCTATCCGGATACGCCTTCACATTTTCTTCCTTCCTTGTCATCCGATAGACGGCACTTAGGGCCAGCTTCTCTGATTTCAGCTTCGATAAACTTCGGGTCGAAGTTTGGTAGGCCCCTAATGACGACCTTGAATGGCTTCTCACCGGGAATGTCGTGGGTGAAGAATTCCACCTTGGAAGTCCTCAGGTGGGCGACGACCAAGTCATACTCCGCTTTGGTACGGAGCACCACCTTGGTGCCGACTCTGCCCAACTTGTATTCGGCTTTAACGCCCAGCGTCGCTAGATCTGCGATGAGCTCATTAAGATGGGCATTTGTCACTACCAATGGAGGTAGCTTCACTTTTGCCGCACTCGGGCCGGCAGAATTTTCGTTGCCGATGGCTACGCCGAAATCACCGATGTCGCTGGCGTTCGTCGCAGTGACATCGGACTGGCCTCGATTCTTCTTTCTCTTCTTGCTGCGTTTTTCCAACACAGCTGGCTGCATATTCCCATCCATGGGGATAACAGCAAACCTGTTCGAGGTAGACACACCGGAGCTTCATTCACCGGGGTTCTGGACCTTCGCCGGGCTTCGCGACCGATGCTTCCCCATTTCGGGGCACACACACACGCACGACAAACCGCGAAAGAGAGCGCGAACACTATCGCCACGAACTTTTCAAACAACTCGAGAGAGCGAGCTAACACCGAACTGAACTGCTTGACGATCAAGCAGAGAAATGAATTATCGAGCTAATGCCATACAACAGCGCTCTTTTATATCTTTTCAGGTTAAAGCAGAATGATGTGCAACCAAGTGGTATAAAAGCTACAAAGACTCCTCCCATTATGAGTAGTTTGCTATCAAGTAGCGACACTGGCTCTTTTCCTTTTGCCTACACGGCGAATGAGAACGACCCAAATTTGAGTTTAGTTCACTCATAATCGCCAAAAGTGCAGGAACTCAGCGATAAGTAAATTTGTCTCATGGTTTCCTGTGGAAAACCTAAAAAATCTGCCAGAAAACGAGGAAATTGACGAAAATTTTATTGAGTCTCGGAGTAGTACCAATAGACTGAGTGAATCCAATCTTAACTTTTCTCAAATTCGGGATTTTTTCCCTGGAAAATACTGGAAAACCTGGGAAAACATGAAGCAACTTTACTCATCGCTGAGTTCCTGCACTTTATTTCTTATTTCTGAGATAACTAAACTTAAATTTGGGTCGATCTCATTCGCCGTGATATCACCTTGAAATATATCGGCGCCGGTGGTTAGCGTGATTTCCTCTCACCCCAGCAGGCCCGGGTCCAATCTCAGTCGGCGCCACGGGCATGTTCTAAGGCATAACATCTCTGATCACGCCTTCCTTCGGGAAGTAAAGCCGTTGGTCCCAGGGGTACCAAAAGTACCGGTTATCGACAGTATTTCGGCGGCTGTCGGCATTTTTCCCCTTTAACAGCCTTCTGAGTGAGCTATCCATGACAGCCCATAGTTAGGCTGTCATGCGACATGCAACGTTGCCGTCTTGTACTGTACGCGACAGCTTGCTATTTTTCATAATATATTATTCTTTCGTCAACGACAACCTTGGTTTCTCAATCATTACGTTCTTCGTAGGATTGACATACACTTCGTCATACTGCCGATTCGTTGCTGCTGTCGTTAATGATGTTAGTGTTAGTCGTGTTACTCGTGTCGTGGTTCTTCGTTTAACTTCTGCCAGTGCAACACCGAAGTTGATTCGGTTATTGATGAGTGCTGTCCATTGCCAAATTTTCATTCCTTTTCTCCATTCGTCAACTAAGCGCGGTCTCTAGCAGCAGATTAAGCTTGTTCTTCGGTGAGTGCGAACGGGTTTTTTTTTTCTATACCTAATTTTCGACGAATTTATCAGCAACTTCCGAAATGGACTTGAATGAAGTTAATGAGGTTGACGCGGGTCGTTACGCGGCCAATCTGTGTGAAGCGAATCTACACTCGCCTTAACCAGGGCGCCTATTCTATGATACCACAACATATCAGAACATCATGTTGATCTTGTGTGGCGTAAGGTGAACGTCGGCATGTCGTGTTGACATTCTAGCAGATGCCACACCGCCGCCACAACAGCGGACACCCTGCCTTTAGCCACGCGCTCACTGATGTGGCGGAGGTGTGGTATCTGCTAGCTGTCATCATGTTGACGTTCGCCACACGTCACACTATTTCGACATGATGTTTTCACAGTTGTGTGATGCACATCGGCGCAACACCAGTGGGCGCCTGGCATTACAGATCTCCAAAATAGAAAGCCAAAAACAGAATAGAATGCGCGTTTCCATCCAAAAAATGTATTTTCCTACCCAGTAGGAATTGGGAAACACGAGTCATTCGTAGTTGTCGCTCGCTAGCACAGCTATAGGCCTAGTCACCTAGCTAATCTCGTGACAGCCTTCTCGTAACAGCCGACTTGGGTAGTGAAGGCTGTCCCAGCGACAGAATCAACGAAATAGCAGACATAATACAATGGAAACAGCCCATTCGGCTCACTACGTTTAAAGCACGACGGTGTCAGCAAAGCTGGCGTAGCAGTGACTGTACCAAATCTGGGTTTCTTCCATACTCCACTGCCGTATATCAATTGTATATAATATCTCGTAACAGCCTTTTCGTGACAGCCGACTTGGGTAAGCTGAGGGATGTCGTCGGTTTGTGAAGGCTGTCGTGGCGACAGAAACATTGAAAACCTGGTCATAAAGAAATGTATACATACAGCCCATTCGGTTCACTACAGTCCAAGCACGATGATTTTAACAAAGCAGGTATATTTGCGACTGTTCTAATACAGCTTTAATTCGTTCGTGCGTGCACTGTTGCCAATACACTTCGGATTCAGATCCGAACGTACGGTAGCAAGCGGTAGTAAAGCACACAAAGCAACAGTCGATTCAGGTATAAACCAACTGTCGCGAGAAGGCAGTACTATTTGGAAGCCTGGTTGGTCCCCGGTTGAGTTGATGCGTCGATTGGTACACAGCAAAAAAATAATTTTGATATCACATCAAAGTGGATGCACTACAATCATGTCGAAAATTTGATGTAATTTTCATGACCACATAAATAAACAAATGCAGTAAAAGCAGCGTAATGTCAGTTCATGCATTGTATTAATGATAATTTTGTCCTTTTTAGCAAGTAATATTACACCATATTTTCGACATGATTGTAGTGCATCCACTTTGACGTGATACCAAAATTATTTTTTTGCTGTGTAGGGTCCAGGTGTGGGAGCTGCCTCCCTAGCGTCGGTAGCATTGGAGCTCAGTACGGAAAACAAATCTCGCGTCACTTTTCAATAGGTCTCTTCATCGACACTCGCTTTCGTAAATAACTCGGCTTCACAAATGTTTCCTGCCGTCTTCGTCGAATTAGATGCTAGATTGTTGCTTCTTCCATCGAAAATATCCGGCCGTGGCGATTCAAAGTTGATCAAGGTTGATCAAAATAATTTGCACCCCTTCTTTCAGTTTGATTACATGAGCATTTGGTGTGGTCGTTGGTTCTGAATATGGACAAACAGGCAGATGAATTCTATTCCTACTCTTTACTGTAATAAGCTTGGTGGCCCTGAAAAGTGCCGTTTTGTTGCCAAAGTTGGTGATGATTTAACCTCCGAAACCAAACAGAGTGCGTCTCTGTCACTTCAAAACGTAGATGACATCCATGGCCGCTTACGCTTGGCGTGTTTAGTGTAGGTGACAGCATCACGGATCTCATTTTTCATGAACACCTTCTGCACACCTCGTAAATCAGACCGGAGATTCGTCAGACACCGCCACGGCGAGCCAGACGATGGATGGTGGTTGTCTCGAAGAATTTGCGTTTAGTTCTGAATATTGCGATGAGTGTGCAAAATATTACGCAATTCCATCCTCCCTATTCGCACGCGCCCTCGGGCCACTTCGACTTGTTTCGTCTACTTACTACTCTCTGACGACTGTGCTGGGGAAGCAGCATATGCATGTAGGTAATTGGTGGATTTGTTAGTTAATTCGACGCTTTTGGACATTGCTGGACATTTACCAGTTTTTCAATAGTTTCTTGTTGAAAATCACCATTCGGAAGCATTGTTATCGATGCGTTGCCATATTTCTGATCGATTGGTGATAAAATTATTGAAACTGGACCAGGGGCAGCTGAGTTATTAACGTTCAAAATCCACATCACCACCAGACCACATCACCTAGGAAATCATTCTCGGGGCATTTGCTTTATGTTGTGTGGGGAACGTCAAACTAACAATAAAAAATTGTCAGGGGATGTTGTAGGATTTTTTCGGAAATATTTGGGAAAATCCTGAATCCGGAAAACATTGAGTGAAATTTCCCAAGCTAATTTGAAAATCATTCGATCGAGTTCAGAAAAAAAAACTCCGGAGTGAAATTGTATAAATCATCCCGGGAAGCATCTTCTAGGAGAAGTCTGAACAATCTTGCTAGAGAAGCCAGATGAAATTTCCAGGGGAGGCCTGAATAACATTCTTCGGAATTTGGTAGACATTTTCAAGAGATGCCCAAAATTCGTATGAAGGAAGTAGGAAGTCAATTTGATGATGGTGACGGCTGGGAATGATTAAATAATACATTTTAACGGCTTTCTCTGCCTTAAGCTCAATCTATGTTAGTTTATTTAATTTTCCTGACTTTCCGGCCGGGTTTTGGCATTTCTCAAGGGACAACTATTTTACATGAATTTAATTAGAGTTTATACAGTGTATCGCAAATATTGATTGCTTCCCTGTTGCGAAATTCGCGGTATTCCGCAATCATGGCAAATCAAAACCAATTGTGCTAAATTATTTGCGTTCCAGCGAATTGATAGCCCTTCCCTTGCCACCAGTTCGTCACAAACAATGCGACTAGCTCGACCAATTGGCCGTGTGTTTTGTCTAAATCACTGCAAACCTTCCTCTGTCGCGTCATGCTGACGTCGTCGTCGTCGTCGTCGTCGTCGCCACCGCCGCCGTTGTCGCCGTTGTTGCCGATTACGATGATCATGACGGTCAACATCAATCATGTCATTATAAACGAGCAAGACTCCTCTGGACATTAATACACTTTGCTTTCGGACGACTCGGTTCCGATGTCAATTGGCCGAACTCGATTGTGGCCAGCAAGGATCAAATTGCAACTCATTTTGCACGCATCCTCACCGGCTGGCTTGGCGAGTTGGTTGGAACAATTGCGCATTATTTCCCTTGATAACTATATTTTTCGCATTATGAAATTAGCTTTGATTGCTGGGGCTTATTATTACCGGGGCCGATGGACGGATGAAGATGAAGCACCGATGACGACGGGGTTGCACTTTGGGGACACTCCAGGCCTAGCACGGCTGTCGCGTTCCGGCTTGCGGTCCTTTATGGATTTGATGTTTAGAACGCGTGGCACATTTGATTTGATTGAATTGCTGGTGCGCTGGTGTTCCCCCTTCGACGAAACGATTCGCCGGACTGTTGCCGGTCTGATTGTTGTGCCCTGGGTCGAATGATTGACGCCGGATCGACGTCGGATTATGCTGCTGGGTGGCAGTGGCGGTGTCCGACATCACCGGGATAATGGGCTTTCCGCAAGGAATTTAGATCGAATCGATTGACGATTCCTCTAACTGTGCAACGTTGTATGTGCATAATTCAACAGGTGCGGCTAGTCGAGATTTGAATATTTTATGTGTGGTTGGTTTTGTATGGTTTTAAACATGGAAACGATTAGATTTTGTTTTTTCATTATGAATCGAACATTTACCTTAACATCGCAAAAGACAACCCTGAACTGCTGCTGACCAAGATTAAACCATTCACTGCCAGATGATAATCACAAGATTTAATTGAAATTCGATCCCGCAATCGATTTGCCGCCGTCCAGGAACTGTCTCGAAGTGTATAAATACATACCAGGCAGGTTCTTCCTTGCAGACGTTCCATTTCGCAATCCTAACCAATATGTACAGCGGAAGGAATTGCCATTTGGATGCGCCAGGAAAGGCAACAACCCACCGTCCGCATCGTACCGGATGATTCCGGCTTAGGTCTAAGATGACCAACCACCACCACAACAATCCTCATGATTGAAGCGAAAGTAGAAGTGGGTGAGGAAACCCTTAGCGCGGACTACTGACGGTGATTGGGTTTTGTTCGTCGTCGTCGTCGTCGTCGTGGCAGTCGCTAGGAAAGAAGCTCTTCGGAACGAATGACTACAGCTGGGAGCCATCACGCATCGTTGGTCGGATGGCTGGTTGGTTGGTTGGCGTTGGGGGCTGATGGGTGCCATGGATGCGTTTCCCGTCTATGATGATGATGATGCCGTTATGTCTTTCTCTTCAGAAAACCGATTTTCTCGTTATTGCAGCGCAAACCACTGGTGAACAATTTCCGCACGGTGCAGATTTCCTTCTCGGGGAGGCATCGTGCGAGTTAGGTTGGGCGAATTTGGCCGTGTTAGGCAACTTGTCTCCCTTAGATCAGTCGGGAAATGGCGCAGCTACAAAGCAAGACCATGTTTGATGGTGGCTGGGTTCGGTTCCCGGTCCGGTATAGAATTTTTTCAGGTTGGAACATGTTTGGACTTTCCTGGACATATACTATGATTGTACTTGCCACACTTTCAATTAATAACTGTGGATGTGCATATAGAACACTAAGTTGAGAGCACGTTTTGCGCTAAGCAATAAGCTTGAAATGCGATTAAGAAGAAGAAGGCAACCTGATTTGAGCCATTTCAGCTAAAGCGTATACAGTTTTTTTGAAATTTGTGGTCAATGTCTCGAATTTCAACATACCTTTGCCAAAATGCTTATTTACCGTATCGTGATAATGTTTGCACCATTGAGCAATGTCAAAATTAAAAAAATTCTAAAAAATTTCGTTCTTGAGTTTTTTTTTAAATTAAACAAAGGGGGATGTTTCTCAGAGTCTTAAACTATGTTAATCATCGATCGAGTTTCCACTTCCTGCAATTACGGCCTCCACATGCTTCCGGAATGCACGGCACGGATGTTTCGGTTAAGGAAGTTCAAGATTTTCTTTCACCGTTGGACTCGTAGCTCCCGGATACGGTTGGTAATCATGTGAGTTTCTTTCCGTGCCCTCGACTTCGCCCCGCAATCTTCCTTTACGATCTTCCGTGCCATAAAGTCACTAATCCCGTGTTCCTTTGCCATTTTCCTTATTGAACGCACTGGATTCACCCGAATCTTTCTTTTGATAGCAGTGATAACCCTCGGAACCCGAGCTGACCTCGGACGACCTGTGGCCACTTTCGCGGATAGTTGTCCTTTCTTTACTCGGTCTAAAACCCGTTTGACGGTCAACCGGGACACTCCCACGGCGATTGAAATGTCTTTTTGCGACATTTGCGCGTGGGAAAAATCACGAATACGCTGCCACTTCGTCATGGTGCAACTGTCAAACAAAGTAAATCATTTTCTTTTATACACAGCCTACTACGGTATGAGCTATAGGTTAAGTGCATGCAAAGAACACCAAGGCATTGTATGCACAGGTGAAACGGGAACCTTATTTGTACGAAGATGCAAACATTATCACGCATACGGTAGATTCAGAAAACGCCTTTTCAGATATTGCTTTTAAGTGCTTGGATCTCTGTTGTTCACAACTCTGGATGTTTTTAGATTTAAATAAATTATATCTTTCAATATTGATTCACCAATTTAGAAAACATTTGCTACACACTACTAAAAAGTCATGTAAATTTCGGCTCCCGAGGCTTCGAGACCGACACATATAGAGATTGCTGACGTTTATCGTACGCACACTACGTCACGTATACGTATACGCAAAATGTTTTCATCGGGAAAAAAAAACTTCATAGCAGAAAATTTTCCCGATGAAAACAAATCACTGACACAATCATACTTTAGCAATCTCTATAAGCGGCCCTTTTGACATAAGAATCAGTTGAAATAAACGAGAAAATCAATACAATAAAACGTTCTCTTCGTCGACTTGCGTATGTGTCGGTTTGAGAACACTTCTATACAGAGCTGAAAAAAAGGCCTATCTGCTTCGATCGATTCTCTTCATCGACTTTCTATTTCGTTTATAACTCAGCTGCAACAAAATTCCCTGTTGTATTTGACGATTTGGATGATAGATAAAAAACCTCCTTTATTATCCTAAATAGCACGGAAACTGTTTGCATAACGGTTATACAATTTTATTGGACGTAAATCATGGAATTTAAACAAACATTGCATGTAAAATTAAGTCTATAAAGAGCTTGAAAAAGGGCCTATTTGCTTTGATCGATTCTCTTCATTGATTTTCTCTTTTGATAACCACGGTGGTTATCAAAAGAGAAAATCAATAAAGAGAATCGATCAAAGCAAATAGGCCCCTTTCAAGCTCTTTATAGACATAATTTTACATGCAATGTTTGTTTACATTCCATGATTTACGTCCAATATGGATTACCTCTCGTGTAAAATTGGTTATTTAATAGTGTGTACTAGGGTGGGTGAGCCAGTAGTGGCGGTACTAAGCCATTTTATTAATTGAACAATAAATTTACGATGTACACACAATTGTTGTACATCAATCTGTAGCTTTAAACCTCTATTTTGATAGAAAAATATTACACTTTAATAAAATTGCATACAATTTTAGAAAACTCATCCTCCATTAATAGGAACACTGTTCCAGAGTAGTTGAGGTAGTTGCTAACTTTGGTTTCTATAATAGTGGAATGCGTTGGTTTCTTATGGGTTCCACTATTATAGGAACCGCAACTAAAGGTGCAAAGGAGTGAAAATCTTAAGGAAAAATAATTATTTTCCGTCACTTTTGGGCATATTTTAAGTTTGAAATATGCATATAGGCTTTATTTTAGGAGAGCTACCGATGAAAAATAATCTTATCACTATTCCGGCACAACCTCCATACCGCAACTATAGGTACACCACTATTACTGGAACACCTACTCTATAGGTTTCAGATGTATTTTTTGCGAGCCAAATTTTTTTTCCTAGAATTGTTTTTCGTCGATTTGTTTTCCATGCCGGCGCCGGTGGTGTAGTGGAAAATTATTCGGATTTATCGGTAAAAAGTAATCCACTTACGGTACATCAGGGATCACCGGATCAGTTTAGGGAACTTGTTGGCAGTTTGTCAGAGAACTTACTTCAAAACAAGTTCAATTAACTTTTTTGGAATAGCGGTACCTGTAGTGTAGTGGTAAGTGTGATATCCTCTCACTCGCTGTCGCTGCGAAAAAAAAAATACGGTGAGTTGCGGGAATTGAACCCACAAATCCCGTTCAGTACACGCGTGCATTTCCAACTATTAATTATCTGCGGTGTACCTTCTGTCACGACGAAAAATTTGGTCAATGTCACGTAGCTTCAAATGCGTTGCCCTTCACCGCAATTTATTCGCAAATATTCTATTGTTTCCTTTTGATCATGTGTTCTTGTGCTGCTCTAGCCTGAACATCCTGATGCTATGGACAAATATCTTGAGGTTCTTATTAGGATCTTTGAAATTCCGAAGTTCTATGAAATAATTTTTGAGCAACCTGGGTATTATAAAAGAATATCAGAGAGACTTGATTTGCATCGTTGAACAGTTCTAGATCTTCAAAATAATGCCTGACCAGTTTGAAGTCTTATGTCGGAGCAACTTGGTATCATGAAATAATAGTTCAGCGGCATGATCTGAATTTTTGAACAGTTCTAGATCTTCAGTATAATGCCTGCTCAACAAATAATTTGAGCTGAATAAAGAATAATAAGCTATATTTTACCCGAAGAAGTATATTTATACCTGAATAAGCTCTTGAAATATTGGAAAGATATACAGAGATTCTTATTATGATCTTTGGAATCCTGAAGGTCTTTGAAATAATTTCTGAGCAACCTGGTATCATGAAAGAATATCCGAGAGACATGATTTGAATTTATGAACAGTTCTAGATCTTCAGGATAATTCCTTATTATTCTGAAGTCATGGAAAAATATTCAGAGGGCTTTCATAAGATCTTTGGGATCCTTACGGTCTTTGGAAGAATGTATGACCAACCTGATATTATGAAAGAATATCTGAGACCAGGGCTGGAAAGCACTTCAGAGGGTTAGCAAAGCAACTTTGTGCATACATCTCACAACACTCGACAAAGAGTGTGTGGTTCTCCCATTTACTTCGCACACTCTCTTCAAACTTATCTGTGGGAAAGCGATCATACAATGAGCGGTACACTCCGTGCGACGTAGGGAGCGAATATAATACAACAAGCGTTAATGTCTTCTTTGAGTTCTTTGCAGACTTTGCTTACCACAACTGCTAGCATAAGAGATGAAGAAGGGCATAACGAAGAATAATTTTGTCTTGTTGCTGGGTTTCCCATTTGCAAACCTACACTGAGTGGCGCTCTTTGCGTCGGAGCCGTCAGAGCGATGGCTACACATTGAGCTTTCGTTATTTCTGGGTGTGTGTCTGTCTCATCTTCTCTGCTGCTTTACACTTGCGTAAGGTGAAAGACAAGGAAACTTTGTGTTTGCTTGATTCTCACTTTGTTTATTTCAGAAAATCAGTACATTGCGCGCATTGAGTGATCAGATGACAGCCCTGTCTAAGAGACATGATTTGAATTGATGAACAGTTCTAGACCTTCATGATAATACGTTATCATTCTGAAGTCATGGGAAAATACTCAGAGGGCTTTCATAAGGTCTTTGGCTCCGTATGGTCTTTGGAATAATTTATGACCAACCTGGTATCATGAAAGATTATCTGAGAGACATGATTTGAATTGATGGACAGTTCTAGATCTTCAGGATAAAACCTTGTCATTCTGCAGTGTTAGCAAAATCTTCAGAGGGCTACCTTAAGATCTTTAATCCTGAATAATTTCTGAGAAACCTAGAATCATGAAACAATATTTGAGCGGCATGATTTGAATTGTTGAACTGTTCTAGATCTTCAGTATAACGCGTGTTAAACGAATAATTTGAGCTGAATAAAGGCTAGTGACCTATATTTTAGCCGAAGAAGCATATTTATACCTGAATAAGCTTTAATACAGCTTTCAATGTTTGTTTGGTGAAAATTCTGAAGTATTGGAAAGATATAAAGAGATTCTTATAAAGATCTTTGGAAGCCTGAAGGTCTTTGGAATAATTTATGACCAACCTGGTATCATGAAACATTATCTGAGAGACATGATTTGAATTGATGAACAGTTCTAGATCTTCAGGATAAAACCTTGTCATACTGAGGTGCAGGAAAAATCTTCAGAGGCAAACCTTAAGATCTTTAAAATCCTGAAGGTCTCTTGCATAATTTTTAAGCAACCTAGTATCATGAAACAATATTTGAGCGGCATGATTTGAATTGTTAAACTGTTCTAGGTCTTCAGTATAATGCGTGCTCAACAGAAAATTTGATCTGAATAAAGGCTTCTAACCTATATTTTAGCCAAAGAAGCATATGCATACCTTAATAAGCTCTTATTCAGCTTTCAATGTTTGTTGGTTGACCATCTTGAAGTAATGAATAGATTTATAGAAATTCGAATTAAGACCTGAAGGTCTTCGGAATAATTTCTGAGCAACAACATCCGAGATACATTATTTGAATTCTTGAACAGTTTGTGACAAGTCGTGCTGAGTCCAGAGTATACTTTTCACAAATGTTGATTTATATGTATGTATAGATGAAAAATCATGAATAAAACCTTAGCTAGCTAGATAGGGACTTAATTCAAACTAAGATAATAAATATAAAAGCTATATAAATAATAAAATTCATGCAAATAAATAAATTAAACTAAGTATCATGCAAAATTAATCTAGGAGGCAAAAGACGGGTAACGACTAAATTAAAAAAAAAAGCATAGCATACTGTGAAGGTATTGTACACAGCCTCAACAACTCGACACACCCACAGTACACCCCTTAACGCTGGTAATAATGTTAGCAGTACTACCTGCAACGACCACAGCAAAAGACCTATTCGCCAGTTCCCGAGGATTGCAAGTCTATAGGCTCGGTAACTTGCTTGAGCACCAGGAAAGAAAACCAAACTAAGTGAAACTCTGCGTCCAACGATCGACTGCCATATTTGAATAAAACGGTAAGCGACACCGTCATTAAGTGGACGAAGCCACACAATAAGGCTGCGAATTAAGGCTCCACCGATGGTAGTCCCGTCGTAACACGTGTCGGCTTGGAACCATCTACGTCCCGGAGAACCAGACGAGTGCAATCTGCACAATAAGCCGTTCTACGTACACAGCGCAATCGGGGCAATCGGCACGACACTGACACCGTACACAAACTAAAATCGTGAGTAGTATTCTTTATAGGAAAAGATAGGGCTGTTAGGGACCGTTAGGGCCAAAATAGCAATAAATTGCTGTCCATATGCAAATTATGTGTCTTGGTTTTTCCTCTAATTTCGCAAACCTCGGCGGAAAGAAGCCGACCCAGAGTGTGGTTAGAGTCACTAGTAGGCTGAGCGGGCGTAACAAAAGGGATTGTTACAAGTTTTAGATCTTCAGGATAATACCTTGTCATTCGGAAGTCTTGAAAAAATCATCAGAGGGCTTCCTTAAGATCTTTAGGTTTCTTATGGTCTTTGGAATAATTTATGAGCAACCTGGTATCATGAAAGATTATCTGAGAGACATGATTTGAATTGATGAACAGTTCTAAATCTCCATGATAATTTCTTGTCATTCTGCAGTGGTAGAAAAATCTTCAGAGGGCTACCTTAAAATCTTTGAAATCCTGAGGTCCCTTGAATAATTTCTGAGAAACCTAGTATCATGAAACAATATTTGAGCGGCATGATTTGAATTGTTGAACAGTTCTAGAGCTTAAGTATAATGCCTACTCAACAAACAATTTGAGCTGAATAAAGGTTACTAAGCTGTATTTTACCCGAAGAAGCATATTTATACCTGAATAAGCTCTTATTCCGCTTTCAATGTTTGTTGGGTGACCATCTTGAAGTATTGGAAAGATATACAGAGATTCTAATTAAGACCTTAGGAATCTTGAAGGTCTTCGGAATAATGTCTTAATAACAATATCCGAGATACATGATTAGAATTCTTGAACAGTTCTAGAACTTCAGGATAATACCTTGTCATTCTGAAGTCTTGGAAAAATCATCAGAGGGCTTCCTTAAAATCTTTGGGATCCTGAATGCCTTTTGAATAATTTATGAGCCACCTGATACCATGAAAGAATATCTGAGAGACATGATTTGAATTGATGAGCAGTTCTAGATCTTCAGGATACCTTGTCATTCTGCAGTGTTTGAAAAATCTTAAGATCTTTGAAATCCTGAAGGTCTTTTGAATAACTTTTGAGCAACCTAGTATCATGAAATAATATTTGAGTGGCATAATTTGAATTGTTGGACAGTTCTAGATCTTCAGAATAATGCCTGAACATCCTGAAGTCTTGGAAAAATTATCCAGAGGTCCATATTAAGACCTTCGATATTTTGAATAGCAATTTCACCCTTTTGAAATGTTTGCACTGATTTGGTTGCTTTCGCATATGTGTGTATGGGGGAGATGATAGAAGATTTTTTTTTGGCTGCGTACTCTTCGAAAATCTCGGATGCACACGGAAGTTTACTTGTGAAAGTAGTTGAGGGCAGTCCACATCGCCATTTAAAAGTTTCGCTACAAATAAGGCTTGTTGCATTTTTATTCTGTGTTCCAATGTGTCCAGGTCCAATAACATGCATCGGCTGCGCAAAGCCAACCTCGAAAATCTTTTCTGAACACGTTCTATTCGGAGATTACACACTAGCCCATATGGAGACCGGACCACAAATGCATTCTCTAGTATGAGCCGAACTAAAGAGCAATATAGTGCCTTCAAGCAGTGAGGTTCTTTGAAATCTCGTGCAATCTTCGAAATAAATCCCAGTTGACAACTTTGGGTCCAAAAGAACACCAAGATCAGTCATACGTTCTACTCTGCGAAGCGTTACATTGTCAATGCAGTATTCGTAAAGGATTGAACTCTCTGAGCGGTGAAACGTCATCACTGCACACTTTGGAACGCTGATGATGAGCTTATTGCGACGGCACCAAATCCACAAACAAATCTAGCAGAACTTGAAGACGATGACAATCCTCAATCGGGTGAACTATGAGATCATCTGCATAAACGAGCTTGCATTTAACTCCCAACAAAGCTGACATCGTTGAAGAATAACGTAAACAAAAGTGGACCCAGGTTACTTCCCTTAGGGTACTCCAGAGGTGCTGGTAAACGAAGAAGAGACACAAAATGCTAATCGTACTCGAAGAGTTCGTCCAGTCATGTAGGAATGTAACGAACGACCTAAGTTGCTCAGACGCTCCTAGTCGGGAAAGCTTGCATAACATAACCTTCTGGTCGATTTTGTCGAATGCGGCTTTCAGATCAGTATATATGACGTCGACTTGTGCCTTATCCTCCATCGCGGTGATGCATGTACTGGTGAAATCCAAATGCTAGTAGCAACCGATCTACCGGGAATAAATCCATGCTGGCTAGTTAAAATAAAGTTCTTCGAGCGATTCAGGACAAATTCGCTCAAGATGATCTCAAACAGTTTGGACGCTGCCGAAAGACTGGTGATAGGGTATACGTCCCTAACCTCGGTCTAATATGCAGCCATAGATTACGTTTTTAATCATAACTCATCAATTAATTTACCTGCAAACGATATTCTACTGCTAAATGTTATGCTTAGATATGCTTATCATGTCGTTTGCTATCAGGAACCGCAAAAAGTTGAAAAACTTACTTTTTTTAAGACAAAAACTCACCAGGGAAATGTATGTAATATCGGTCTATTGTCCCCAAATTGGGTCTATTTATGGATGCAACTTCGTCCTATCCTGTTTGATTCTCAAAAAAAACGCTCTTGGTAACGTTTTCTTATGTATTTTTTTTATCACTATCACTGTTAACTTAATACTCTTCATTCCTCAAAACATTTCTTAGAGAAAATTTTACGAAAACTACATTAAATCACTCAAGTTAAAAATTAAAAATTAAAAATTTCGCTTATCGTCTTTCGACCGCAGAATATCTAAATCAAAACATTGTGATGTTCATTATACAGATTTGGCAGAAAAAATCTCCCTTCCTGTTCGTTCCTTATCATCCAAATGCAAACCACATTGTTGACGTTACTCTTATTGCTATATGCTGTCAAATGAATTTCATGGGCCAAAGTTAGGAACATAGAAAAGAAATGTGTCCCTAAAGTTGGGTCCATGATTTACTTGTGAAAACGTTGTTAAACAATTAAAATAAACATAAAATATTCAAACAGTAACTGTGAGTTTTACGTCTAGTGTGTATTATCAGGTAATTCCATTCAATAAATGCCATAATCAGGCCATTTGATGATCGTCAGTGCAACCTTCCCATCTTAACCTTAGAAGTCATGGCGGCTAAAAACTCCGAACAGAGTGATATTCTCAACCAGTTTTATTACTTACGAGAGCTGAAAATGTATTGAAATGTTGTGATATAAATTGATTTGTGTGTGGTACACATTTATCAATCATCAGTGATCAATATTTTCCTTATTTTTTGTGTAATATTCCTTAATTAATTATTTATTTGCGTGATAGGCCGAATGAAAGGACTAGACCCACATTACATACCGTAACCCTACCTCGATAGTTCTTAATATCCCGTTTTTTGCCAGCTTTGAAAACAGGAAACATATACGACTGCTTCCACAATGTTGCGAATTTTCCTTGCTCAAATATATATGGCTGCTACAGGTTCTGCTAAGGCAGCTGAGCAACGGCAGAACACCACTGCCGGAATTCCATCTGGACCAGGAGAGAGTGAGGTTGTCAGTCTCCTTGCTGCTACCATATCCCGAGCTAGTTCGAATGTGCTCAATTCCACTAAGTCACTAGGCGTATCAGAGGCAGCAGATTAAGCTTCAACGTCACTTGTCATATTTGTATCGCTATGAATCTAGAATGCAGCGTTTCAGGATACAACACTGGAAGAAGCAAATCATCATTTAGAATGGCGAACTTTGCCACCGCACTGCAACGAAAGCGATCTTTCATACCGAGCATGGGCACAACCACCGTAGAGACCCTCATGTGTATGAACCACTTATGTGGCACAAAAGTCATCCAAGAACACTTTGCTTGAAGCCGATTTAGTTGGTTCTTTGGCTCGATTATACGTCAGCTATTGACAGCTGACGTAAACATTACGAGTTTCAGCTGCGTTTGAATTGCCATGGTATCGTTTCGGTATAGTTGAAAATGTAGCTAATGCATTCTATGGTTATTTAGGTGTATTTCAGCTGTTTTTGTATCGCTCGATGAAACTATAAGAAGTGAATTCACGGTAGCATCAAGAACCAATGACCGTGCTATCGATTGGTCATACTCGGATGGGTGGATCTCATCGGCAAACCATGATGATGGTAACCTATGAACGATGCTTAAAATCATGCCGACATCAACACCACCGTTGTCACTGACGGCAGCTTCAAGAACCAATGGCCGTGCCAGAAGATTGGAATGAACACAGGGAGAGATCGACCGCCCGTCCGTTTCGAATTGATTATTATGTTGACCTGCCGGTTGGGGTTATTTACAATATGTACATTGAGTTTACAACACGACGCGAACACGAGTATGTGTCGAGAATAGTCGCGGATTAGACTGCTCCAAAAGTGAAGTTCCACCGTAGTTTCACTACCGAAATCTATTCCATCGCGACCCGGAGTGTCCGAGTTAATCCCGTACGCGTTATCCAGACGGTACGATAATTTGCCAGTGTGTTATTGCGGTCGAAATTTTTGCCTGCATTCGGTCTGTGGATTCACCATTGCTATTGTTGTGCGGCGCTCGAAATCAACAACCTACCGTCGACGCTCTTTTGTTACACACTCTGCACTGCACTCAGACTGTGTTATTTTCACGGTTCCTCCCCACACGCGATGGCGAACTTGCAGCGCACTCCACCAGCTGTTGGTAAACCGGGTAAAAATTTACGATTGACGAACAAGCGACTGCGGATCGATGACCAGGACGAGCAAAAGATGGATTCGGCGGAAAGTGATGCGAGTGTGAACTCGATCACGCTGGAAGGTATGATGAAGACGATGATGCAGCAGTTCACGGAAACCAGGCAGCTGATTGATACAGTGCGGAGCGAAATCAAATATGTCCACAACAAAATTGATTCCGTTAAAACCGAGTTGAAATTCGGTCAAAGACGAATGTGCAGCAAAATTTCAACATCACGACGCCGCCTTGGACTCGCTGAATGAGAGAGTGGACAGTGTGTCCCAGAAAATCAGGGCCCTACAAAACCGGAACGAGCTCATCATAAGCGGCATCCCTTTCCGTATTGGTGAAAACCTGAACTCAACGCTCAAGGCAATCGGAAGGCACCTATCCGTGAAGGACACGACCACCTAGATGGCAGAAACCAGACGGATAAAATCCAGCAGCAGCTCGGACAATGACGTCCTTACCGTTGTGGAGTTTGCACGATGCACTTATCGTGACTATGTGAATTTCGATCCGCATTCTCTGGAAAATGCTTTACTGTCTATTCCATGGACCCATCGCAAACCCGAATGACTCTAAGGAACTCTTCAATGAGCATATCAAAACTGTGCATGATTCGTGCATCCCTCTTCGAGCCAGTACCAATTGCCGGCGGCATAACCCGTGGTTCTTTGATAGTGTACGTCAGTCCCTGCTCGAACGAGGCTTGGCGTACAAGGACTGGTTGCAAGCTACAACGCAATTGAAGGACGTAAAGCGACTGCGGTATAAGGTGCTGAGGAACCGTGCTAACATGAAAATTGTTCAAGCCAAACAGCAGTATATACCGTTTCTTGGACAGCAGAACTCCGTCGAAAACCGTTAGGAAACGGGTAAAGAGCCTTGGAGTCGGCAAGGATAAATCGTCACCTCCATGTGAGTTTGATCCGGACGAACTGAATCAAACATTCGCAGCCAACTTTACAAACAGCACCCGAGTAGCAAGAGCTTCGAGATCAGCACCTCCTTCACCGTATAGCTTCTCTTTCCAACCTGTGCGGTACTGCGAAGTTGTCAATGCTATCTGGGATATTAAATCAAACGCTATTGGGATGGACGGTTTTCCGATTACCTTCGTTAAGATCATCCCACCATCTGTCCTGCAACACATTACTCATCTGTTCAACATGTTCATAGAAACATCTACCTTTCCCGATTGCTGGAAGCACGAAAACAAAAGCGCATTTAAACGATATTACCAATCTGCGCCCAATCAGCATTCTTTGCGCGTTGTCGAAGGTTTTTGAGAAGCTTCTCAAACAGCAAATGTCCTTGTACATCGAAGGTAACAACCTGCTGCCTGACTGTCAGGCTGGTTTCCATGGAGGCCAGAGTATCAAAACTGCGGTTCTTCGAGTGCACGACGACTTAGGAGTCATCGTTGATAAAAAAAAAGGTGCTGGTATACTGCTACTTCTGGACTTCTCCAAGGTTTTCGATACTATCCCTCATAGCAAACTATTAGCAAAGCTGGAAGTACAGTTAAACTTTTCCTTTGGTGCTGTAAACCTGATGTAGTCGTACCTTCGTGAAAGAAGACAGACTGTATCCTGTGGTGATCGCTGCTCTAGCAGCGCTGAGGTGCCGTCCGGCGTACCTCAAGGCTCAGTCCTTGGTCCTCTACTTTTCTGCTGCCATATTAACGACCTACCGACGGTGCTGCAGTTCTGTTCTATTCAGAATTGCCGATGATGTGGAACTTTACGTCAGCCGGCTTGGTCCTTGTGCTCGTGAGTTGATCAGGATGATGAATGCAGACCTTCACGTGAATCCAGCAAAGAGTAAGGCGATGTTCATCACAAGTCGGCGTCACAGAGCCAGCGGCTTTGTTCCACCCGTACCGGGAATTTGTGATGGATGGTCAGAGCATCGTATGGTCGGAAAGTGCGAGCAACCTAGGGTTCATCTTCCAAAGTGATCTGCAGTGGGATGGCCTGATAACGCAACAGTGTGGAAAGATCTATGCTTGCCTTCGCTCGCTATACTGCTTTACCTCCACTGAGACCAGATTGAAACTCTTCAAATCCTTCGACCGATTACGCGTGGCGCTAAACTGCTGTGAGATATGTCTATGGATTGAGCCGCTACGACCATGTGAGTCACCTGCAACAGAACCTCATTCTACGCATATCGCTCCTGCATTTTCCTGTGAAAACTGCTATCAACACAGTCCCCAGCTATACTTCATGGCAGATTCATCCTAGCTCGAGGTCGTCGCTTGCAGAACCTAGTAATACCAGCTAACAAGACCGCTGGTTACGCCAGTTCACTGTTCGTTCGAGGTGTGGTAAACTACAACTCATTACCACCCGCAGTAAAGCGCTTTTCGTCGGAAGCAATTTTTAAGAGTGGCCGCATCAATGTATGGTCCCAAATGAATTAGAGAGTTTTATAAATTGAATAGGCTAGGTAGTAAAGATTAATTTAATTAGTAATATTTTTGATATTTGTATCCATTGCTAAACCGGAGGTAGTAATTTGAAAAGATATGTATCTTACGCTACTGGACGATAAACAAACAAACAAACAAACAAACAAACAAACATTGGGGGCTGTCCATAAACTACGTAGACAGTTTAGGGGGGGGGGGGTTGACAATTATCCACGGCCCATACAAATTTAATTTTTTTTTGTATGGACAATTGTCTACTCAGGGGTGGGGTCTAGAATCCCAAAAAAAACTGTCTACGTAGTTTATGAACAGCCCCTTGGGGGATTTGTGTTGTAGATCTATTCGGTTCACGATCGGTGATAGGCGATCGTTGGACAGAGGCTATTTGCGCATGCACTATCTCATTACCTACTCTCTCCATTATGTGTAGGGTGGTGTGTGGTAGGTTTACGGTAGGTTCAGTGTATATAATTAATTCAATAATAATTCAATTAATCCAAGATAGCTCCACCTTCAACAACATCTTATGATGGTTCTATACGCAAATCTAGAGGATGTAAGAAAATGCCACACCATTTATTTTCCGTTCGGAAAATACTTCGTTCAACCTGAATTCCCAAAATTCTCCCACCCTAACTGAAGCATAGGCATGCCCGAAATTGCATCTTGGAGGTAGGTGTTCTAGCGTCAGGAACGTCTACGACGAACGAAATGAACGACATCAGCGCTGCATAGCTGGCCACACACTTCCCGTACATACGCAGAGGCTCGCTTGACGGTGCAGTGCGGTCAAGCCACCAAACTTCTCCACCTCCAGACCCGAGTTCGCAGTGCACATACGGGAGCAGTCCGAGGAAGAAATAGAAGAAGGCAGAAAATTGCACATAGATATAATTTCCATAATATTAAATAACTGCATTTGGCAATTTGATACAAGAAAACCTCACACCGTTCGGCCCGGGCCCAGAGAGAGACCGTCCAGTCAAGTATAATCAAACAGAGACTGACCACCATCATCTAGAAGGAACCGTAGCACCGTAGCCAGCGCCAAGAACGTCACACCGTTCGTTGTTGGTTTTCGGGGGTTGGGACTGGGATTGCAACGACGACCGAAACGGGACCACCATTCCAAGCTAGCCGGATCTGAACAGCTAGATTCATTCGTTATTCGTCCGGCCGGGGTGCTCCAACTTGATGTGTACATGTAGCTGCAGCTGCAGCAACGACCACCACATCAGCTTCTTTATGCTGGGGTCTTGTGTTTTTCTTAATGCATCTCTCCGTCTGCTTGAGTTGGTTCTTTTGTGTACCCGGACGCTGTGTAGAGCCTCCGCAGTTTGCACACTGCGTCCCCATGCCAAAGCAACAAACGCACTCTTCAAGAACCTTGTCGTTGTTGGATGACCGGCCAGCAGCCACCCACTGCTGGCCACACCGCCCAAAATGCAATCAACTGCGTTGCCCGGAACTCCTTGTGGACGCATCGCCCTCTTCCCACTTCAGCTCCAGGATCCGATTCCATCTCTACGACGACGACGACGACGACGACGATGCTGAGACCTGGTCATGTTGTTCCTCCTAGGAAACTGACCGTTTTCTTCTTCTGAGCGCTGAATAATAGCATCAGAGGAAACATTCTCATCCTGATGGCTAACTCTGACCCCGCTGCCGGAGAAAGAGGAAGAAAGACGACTTGTTTGGCCTCACACATAAGGCAAATTTCGAAACTACACACCAGAAGAACCCCCAGAAGATGCATGCATGCATAAAACGTTCTCCGCATGCACATTGCACAAGCACACACACACACAATTGTACACACTTGACTACGCATTTGACCATCTCCAACGGCAGTGCCAGTCTTCCAAATAGGACCTCTTTTCCGAGATGGGAGAACGGGTATCTTCATCATCCTCGTCGATGTTTCTTCCTTGGACCTTGTGTGCGCTTAGCTTTTTTAGCTGACCCACCCACCCCATTCGCCGACCCGGGGAGGAGGCACTTCTTCGATCTGCAACGATGGCAACCTACCGGCCACTTCATCTGAAGATTTTCGAAAGAGTAAGGATAGTGCACAAACCTCGCTGCTGGATGGGATGGATGCATTTTCCTGCGTAGATTAGTTGCTATAGGTACTACCTATCGAAGCAAAATGCCCCACATTGGGAAGATCTGTCCGGTGGTGCGCGGTGGGGGGGTTAAATAGAAGAAAGAACCCATTAGATGAGGAACCGAACTGTAGAAAATTCATCAGAGCAAGACCCCCGCCCACTCCTGCTGAAATCTAACGAGTCGTTTTCTTTTCCGCTCGCCAGCGCTCCACACACATGCATAAGAAAGTGACGACCGACAGGATTGAAGGATGCACCACCCATTCGACCAAATCCCGTTTCCAGCGGGTGGAGGAGCGCGGTGTGGGTGTAACGGAAGCAACGGGTCAAGCTTTCTTGTTTTGCATATAAATATATTCGTCCGTAGGAAAACAAGAAGAAGAATCAGCAGCCAGAAGCCTTTTTGAAAACTTGCCTTTACTCCTTGCTGGCCTTTTGAGCCTCAGCCCGGTCCGGTCAGCCTCGGTCGGTCGTGTCTTCGCCGTAGTCGTCGTCGTCGTCGTCGTCATCATCACCATCCTGATTTGGATGGCTTGTGAGGAGAAATTTATAATAATGTTGTTTGGAATAAATATGCAAGCCTTTTCTTCCCCAGCATCATTTGGTTGGCAACAGAGCTGCAACTGAATGATTGCAATTAGTGGTTGGTCTATGCGGGTTGTGCGTACGAGGTAAGGTCTTGGTGAAAATTTCTTTCAATGAAGACAGCAGAGGTTCCTTCTCGAAACTTTGTGGGATGGCAGTTGATTTTGTGTCCATAAACTGCACAGAAGTGAATTTTGAAGAAAACTCTGAATCAGTGCAGGTCTTTTCATGTATGAAGCATAAATGGTGATCGCTTACTAACTACCCATTTTCTGATTTCCATTTACAGGTAAGCAGCGTTACAAATTTTCGTCTTGCCGAGAAACAATCTTCACCACTTGTGAGTATAATATTTCGAATGATAAAAAAATAATTATACATATAAGATTTATTCAACATACTTAACATAGGATTCGTAACAATAAAGATTACATATACACACTATGAATATTTCACAGATTTCTGGGTAATTTTACCGAAATCTCATAGTTTTCCTGTAATTTTGCACTGAATATCTGCACAGAGAACAGACGTTGAGGCTCGAACTAAATTTCTGTAAAACTTGTGTAATGATTCTTATTCGACTTAAGCGCAACCAACGCCGACTTTGCCACTTAAAAACTCTCTTTGACAACATGATGGCGCTGGAGCTGCACAACTTACACTAGACAGTAAGTGCCAGTAGTGCCGAGTGGTAATTTTCAACTGAAAATTTATCGATACTAGCTCCAAATTGGTCGAAAGTGGGAAATTTATAGAGGAAATCAGGAGATCCGGAGTGATTTGAGATTTTGGCGTAATTGCTTTTGTAAAAAAACACGTCAATCACCGATTTCCCGTGAATAAAACCTCAATCTCATAAACCAGCTATGCCAAATGAAAGAGGAATAATTCCTTCACCTTGTAGTGTTATTAGTTTTCGAAATTGAGCTTTCATCCACGAGAAATTGGCGATTGACGTGTTTGTTTACAAATGCAATAACGCGAAAATCTCAAATCACTCCGGAGATGCTAGCGCCAGAGCTGGTAAATATCACGGCCGTCATGTGACAATGAGAAAACAGGACCTCTCACTATCACGAGACGAAACGACCGATCATTAGCTTTCTTGTCATTTTCCAATGATCAAGCTGATCTAACTGATTTAGATGACCGAATGTAATCAGTAGAGCGAATATAATTTTAAGATTTCCTTGGCACAAGTAACTTTAATAGTAATACATGAGCTAGTAATCACGATGATCACAGTACTGTCATGTTCTGTCATGACAAAAAAATCGATAAGATTTTGAAAACAATCTCTTTCATCGTTTTCTCATCCAATGATAGTGACAGAAGTATCTCTGTAAATATCGCGTTAGATCTTTCATTGGAAATGACATTTGCCAGCCCTGGCTAGCGTTACGTAACGGCGATGTTCCCACTTATCTTTACACAAGTTTCTGGTGGAAGTTTGACGTCTGTTCTCTGTGATATCTGTAAAAAAAATACAGGAAAACTGTAAAAAATAGCCGAACTGTTTACCGAACGTTCAGCTGCTGAGGTTTCGGTGAAATTTCAGTTGGCAATCTTTCTCTTTTTTTGAGCAGCGCCTGAGCATTTGGCACTGAGGAAGTCTAAAAGGGGCCTCCCTTTGCTCAGTCAATAAAGGCGCAGCTACAAAGCAAGACCATGCTGGAGGTGACTGGGTTCGATTCCCGGATTCCCGGAAAATTTCTCGACTTCCCTGGACATAGAGTATGATTGTACCTGCCCCACAATTATACTAATGTAGAAATGGTACAGGCATCGGAAGCTCTCAATCAATAACTGTGGAAGTGCATCTAGAACACTAAGTTGAGAGCAGGCAATAAGCTAATATGCGATAAGCAATAAGCTTGAATTGCGAAAAAGAACACGAAGAAGCAGTCATAATATCTATGAAAGAAGAAGTCGCGTATCTGTGAAAAGAAAAGCAATCCCAAGTAGCAATAAGGGTTTTATGAGGGTTCTGCAGACTCTTATTTAGACTTGTTTATTTATTTATTTGTCGTCAATCAGTGTAGACCGTTTTACAATTTTGTCTTTGTTTATATTTTTTTATAATATGTCTTGAGAACAAGTTAAAACATTTCTTCTAGCTGACGTTATGCGAGTAATTAACATATTGCTTTAATTTGGTTTTTGTCATTGTAAAGTCAATGTTATCGCAGTGCTTATTATATATATTCATTTGGTTCAAGGGTCCAAATTTGGCATAATTCGTACGGTGACGATTTGAAGCAAATATATTGCTATTTCGTAAATGCCTAGATGGTGTATATAAATTTAAGGATGACAATAGTTCTAATGAACGGCGCCGGTGGTGTAGTGGTAAGCGTGATTACCTCTCACCCCAGCAGGCCTGGGTTCAATCCCAGTCGGCGCCGCCGGGATGTTCTGAGGCATAACATCTCTGATCACGCCTTTCTTCGGATGGGAAGTAAAGCCGTTGGTCCCCGGTTCATGAGTTGATGGGTCGATAGGTAGGGTCCAGGTGTGGGAGCTGCCTTCCTGGCACGTCGGTAGCATTGGTGCTCAGCACGGAAAACAAGATCGACGGAAAAAACAAACCAAAGGAAAAAAAAAAAAAATAGTTCTAATGAATCAATTTGATGCGATACGATATCGTTTACGAAAGAAATCATAGCAAATTCACGACGCTCTTTTAATGTTTGGATATATATGAGCATACACCGAGCTGTGTAAGATGGCAGAGGAAATACAGTCCAACCTAACTTGCGGAGTGCATACAATAGAAACTGCTTTTCAACGGACTCTATTCTTTCTTCGTGTTTTATTGAAAAAGGATACCAAACTATGC
The DNA here is from genome assembly GCF_037179485.1 of Ochlerotatus camptorhynchus. Taxonomy (NCBI): domain Eukaryota; kingdom Metazoa; phylum Arthropoda; class Insecta; order Diptera; family Culicidae; genus Ochlerotatus; species Ochlerotatus camptorhynchus. The sequence goes on from NW_027040660.1 coordinate 2,227,074, forward strand.
TGCAATATTCTAATATCGATCTTACATAAGCAATGTACAATGTTTTTATCGTATACGGATCGTGAAAGTTCTAGCAGAAACGTTTTATGAAACCAAGCATGTTGTTAGCTCTGTTAATAATTGTGTTATAATGATCGGTGAAAGTAAGTTTTGAGTCCAAAATAACCCCGAGATCCCTGACTCTATCACACTTTTCTACGATATGGTTTCCTAAAGTGATTGTTATATCGGGTAGGGTTCGTTTTCTACTAATGGTAATTGAGTTACATTTTTTTATATTCAATTGTAGCAGGCTTTTTAGACACCAAGTATGGAATATCTGTAGTTTCTCTTTGAATGTGATGATGTCTTTGGCATCTTTTATTTCCAAAAAAAGTTTAATGTCGTCAGCATAGATTAAAACTTTCAATTTCTTAATAATGAAAGATATGTCATTGACGAAGAAAATAAATAAAAGCGGTCCTAAATGGGAGCCTTGAGGAACTCCAGGAGTGATATCAACGGGATTTGATGTCTTTCCTTTGTATTTTACTATTTGATGGCGGTCAGTTAAATATGATTCAAGCCACTTGAGGAGTGCGTAATGAATTCCCATTTTTTGAAGTTTAAAAAGAAGCATGGGTATGTCAATTCGATCAAACGCTTTGCTGAAATCTGTATACAACACTTCTACATGGTTTCCGTTATCCATTGCATTCAAGGAATAATTAACTAATTCGAGCAAATTCGTAGTTGTTGAACGGTCTTTAAAGAAGCCATGTTGCATAGTAGTTATTCTGTTTTTAATCTGAAGAAAGAGTTTTTCATTCACAATCGCTTCGAAAAGTTTCGGAATGCAAGAGATAATAGCTATACCACGATAATTACGTATGTCGGATTTTTTGCCAGATTTAAAGATAGGCACTAAAAACGAGTTTTTCCATATTTTAGGGAAGTTTCCGGATTCCAGTGACATATTGAAAATCCAAAATAATGGAGCAGTAAGTTCAGTTGCTAAAGCTTTCATAAAAACTGGCGGAACACCGTCAGGGCCAGGACCTTTAGATGCATCTAAATTGTTTAAACCCTTTAAGATATCATGAACCTTTATTTGACTTACGCTGATGTCACTTGAAAATTCTGGATAAGATTCAAAATATTCACGGTCACGGTCCTCTTCTGAAAACGTAGTATAGATTTCTTGGAAAAAATTTGCAAACAACTTGCATATATCATCCGAGTTCTCACCTACCCTATCGTCCAAATGCATATTTGATGGAAAATTATCAGATTTTAATTTGGTTTTCACATAATTGAAGAATTTCCTAGGACAAGATTTTATTTCAAGTTCAGTTTTTAAATTATACTCCTCAAATTCCATATTCACGGCCAAATTTAACTGATCGCAAATGTTTAAATAGTATGGCAAACTTTCTTCACTATTATATTTTTTATAAAATTTGTGCGCTTTTTGCTTTTTATTTTTAAAATTTTTCAGTTCCCTGTTGTACCAAACCGGATGTTTTGCATGACTCTGACGTCTTCTTCTTCTAGTTGGCACTTCTTCAAGTATTATTTCAAGCAACACATTGTAGAATACGTCAACTGCACATTCAACATGTCCTGCAGTTCTTAGTATTGCTTGCCAATCGACAATGTTCAATCTATTTCTGATGTTATCATAACTTGCTGAATTGTAATCAAAGATTTCATCAAATTCGCAGTCGTTGGTTCTTTCATTTATGTGAACGAATAAAGAATATTCTATTGCTGTGTGAAACATTTCATTTCTCCATATGGGACTTAACGATTCAGTCACACAGAAATCTTCATAAGTATTTGTTAATAAAAGGTCTAAATAACAATTTTGTTGATTTTTCACATGGTTAATTTGATTAAGTCCTAAATGTGCAATTTTGTCAAAAATGAAATGGAGTGTTTCATTTTCCCCAACGACTGGAAGTAAGATGCTTTCATTGTCCATGCTTTCATTTGTAGCATGCTTTAAAACCGTGATAAAACTTGCAATGTTACTTGGGATTATAACGGATATATGAGGAAATAACTCAACGCAAAAGCCAAATTGATGCACCTCTCGATAGCTAGCTTAGGACTCTAACAGTTTTCAAAAGTGCTCAATTTTAGCGTATTCTTGAAACATAAAAATAATTATATACCTATTTTAAAATTATCATAAAACCTCACACATTTATATACCATAGTAAAAAAGAAAGTTAGGGCTTTCATTTGGCATGTTAAACATTGAATTTGACCGTCTCATTAGATTTATTCTTAAAAATGTATTTGTCATGAGCTTTCCTCTCATTGATTTTGAAAATAAGCACATTATTATAAAACAAAGGCATTTTTAAATATTATAAATTAAAATATGGTTCACTCTTCTATTGTTCCCAAGACATTTTTTTTCCCGACACTAGCGGCACTAAAGGGTGTCCCACATTTAATTGCATCACGGAAAAAATCGCTGTAGAAAATTACCTAGTAGACCAACCCTATTCAAATTTACAGTCAATAAACTATAACCAATTAGTAAGCTTTTGGCATATTTATTTCATTCAACGTCAATACCATAACCTTACGCTTAACTCCACTCATTAGGTTCTGTACAACATCTGGCTATAGCTTCTTCTGTACGGAAACCCACTCTTTCTTCATGTTTTCCTCAGATTTGACCTTCTTGGGTGCTTCCGTAGTGCCTGCTTCATAATAGCCCAGTATTTTTCAATGGGCCTTAGCTCGTGCCGGTGCGTTGAGGGGGTTCATGTCCTTGGCTTCGTACCACTCCAGGACAACATTTGAATAGTGGCACGAAGCTAGATCCGGTCAGAAGATCGTAGGACCCTCGTGTTGCTTCAACAGAGGAAGCAGACGCTTCTTTAGACACTCCATGAGATAGATCTCTCCGTTTACATTCCCGGTAGGCACGAATGGCGCACTCCGTTTGCCACATGAGCAGATCGCCTGCCAAATCATGTATTTCTTGGCAAACTTTGAAAGTTTCTGCTTCCTTACTTCCTCCGGAACATCAAACTTGTGCTGGGCGGTGAAGAACAGTAGCCCCGGAAGTTGCCGGAAGTCCGCCTTGACGTAAGTCTCATCATCCATGATGAGACAATAAGGCTTCTTCAGCATCTGGGTGTACAGTTGCCGGGTCCGTGACTTTCCCACCGTATTTTGCCGTTCGTCTCGATTTGGAGCCTTCTGTACTTTGTACGTATGCAGTCCCTCCCGGTCCTTGGCTCTCTGAACGAAAGACTTGGACAGATTAAACTTTTTGGCCACATCCTTGGCCGAAGCAGTGGGATTCCTCTTAAACTCTTTCACGACACGCTTCCGTTCGATGCTCAGAGTTTCGTAGTAACGACTAACGGGTAATCACACGACTCACCGTTGACTGCACGATTCCGTTTTGTTTTCTGATGTCCCGATGAGAGAGTGCAAACATAACCTCATCCCACTGCACAGTGGTCCAGGATTGGAATCTAGCAAGACAAAAGTCCATAGTACTTTTGTTTTAGGATTTAGGCGTTTGATGTCTTGAGTGAAGTTTTTCTTCTTAAAATTATCCTTCTTTTGGTGCCTTCAAACATAAGAGTGATCCTTTAATTTTTTGAAATCCAAAAACTAGCTTTCTTTAAAAAAAAAATAAAGACACACATTGTTCAAAGAAGTTGTTGGTGAATTAATTTCAAGCAACTTTGTTGTAAAAAGTTTTTTTGTATCTCTTACTGTTTTCATTTAAGAGAATTTTTTCTGAGCTGCGTTAGGGTGCACCCAAAAAATCAGTTTTTCAGCTCTAACTTTTTTATTTCAAATTTTTCGTCAAAACTGTTTTCAAATAACTTTTAGAACTCATCAAAATACACAACTTTGCCCAAGAAATAAAATCTGTATCTCTATATGAGATATTGAAGATTTTCTATACAAAATACGCCCTTTTCAAATGTCAACCACTCAAAATGGGGCAAACGTACAGACATTTTTTAGCCATTTTTTGAAAGGACATACTTTAGTGTATATTGTATGGGAAAACTTAAGATACGTTTTTTCTTTATCTTAAGTTAAGCTTATTTAAGTTCACTCACTTTTGCAATTAAATTTGGTAATAACTCCTTCTAAAATAGAGGAAGAAACATTATTTTAAAAGAAAAAACGTGTGTCTTGCTAATCTACAAAATTCTTTCTTGAACCTTTTAATGTAAAATTGTAAATTAACCGAAAACAGTCAAAAAATAGTTTTCAGAGGACCTCTGAGAGAGAAAGTGGGTGCCTAGGTAAACAAACCGCTGTAAAATAATTCTTGACGATACGCTGCATTAAAAGAATTTGTTCATGGTAATTATACAAGGCTTATTGGTGTTAGTGAAATGTGCATATTTTTAGTGGTGTTCGTATTTCATTGCAATGTTTATAATTTCACACGAAACAGCTGTTGGCAGTGACGTAAATCTCACTGTTCGCAGTATGGAATGTTATGGTAGAGTGACGTCGTCACTGAATGCTCAGCAATGTTTACTATATTTTTACTTTTAACACCAGCAAGCTGCCTGGTGGCCTGGACCTTATATAAACTTCATTGAATAAAGGGTGTTCCAACATTATTTACTCTACGTACATTTATTTACATGTTCTCTTTATCGTTTTTGTTTTTACTTGTGTGTGTTCGTTCCTCTCTCCTATGCGTGTACGATTTCTCTCTTTCTTTCTAAAGTGCTCATGTGCTCATGTGTGTGACGTCACTTTATCGGCAACTCAGCTCCAAACAAGTCTGCGCACCTGGTGACAACGCGCGCATGTTTCAAAGGCGAGGATGCTGTAAAGCGTGTCACAGAAACTCACCGCCAGAGTGTAACATTATAGACTGCTTAGGATGAGCGTGAAGGCACTGCTCTACTCAATTGATTGCTCTATACAGACCGTATGTACCAAACGATAAAGGACGAGGCAATGAAAGAGCCAACAAAAACATTCAGTCACTCACGAAGGGGTGACTCACACCACTTGCCTTTGCTCACACAGCATGTAATTGGGGCATACGCTCAGTCACTCAATACATGGGTTGGGTACCATACTTACTTACTTACTTAAGTGTCCTGAGCGCCATCCCTGGCGCAAAGGGCCAACGTGAAAGATCTCCATCCTGGGCGATTGTTTGCTTTCGCCTTGACCTGGGCCCAGGTCAAATTCCGGTCGACTTGCTTAATCTCCTTGTTTAGGCTTCGCCGCCATGAGCCCCTGGGTCTGCCTCTGCTGCGATGTCCGGCTGGATTCCAATCCAGCGCTTGTTTGCAGATTTCATTTCCGCTCTTCCGTAGAGTGTGGCCAACCCACCTCCACTTACGTTCCCGAATTTCTGTCGATATCGGCTTCTGGTGACACCGTCGATGGAGCTCGGCATTCGAAATCCAGTTGTGAGGCCACCAAGCACGAATTATATACCGCAGGCATCGGTTGGTGAACACCTGCAGCTTCTGTGTGATCTCCGCTGATACGCACCATGTTTCGCTAGCGTACAGCAGTACAGATTTCACGTTAGAGTTGAAAATTCGGATCTTCGTGCGGAGACTAATCTGATTTGACTTCCAGATGTTTCGTAAACTCGCAAAAGCAGCCCTTGCCTTCTTGATCCGTGCACCTATGTCACTCTTGGTTCCGCCGTCCGACGCTATCTGGCTGCCAAGATATTGGAAACTTTCAACCTTCTCCACTTCCTGACCAGCTACCGTAAAATTGGATGGATTTCCCGTGTTGATATCCAACGATTTAGTCTTGCTGACGTTGATGTTGAGACCTGCCGCTGAGGAGCGTTCGGCGAGATCGTCGAGCTTACTCTGCATGTCAGAACGCCGTTGTGATACTAAAGCAACGTCATCCGCCAAATCTAGGTCGTTTAGATGCTCCATTGTAATAGGCTGCCAGAGCAACCCACGGTTCGGCACACGGTCGATCGCACCAACCATTATCTCGTCGATTACGATGAGGAACAGTAGCGGTGATAGAATACATCCTTGCCTCACTCCAGCGACTACCCGAATAGGGTCAGATAGGGCTCCGTTGTGCAGCACCTTGCACGTGAAAGCCTCATACTGAGCTTCGATGAGGTTGACGATTTTATCCGGAACTCCCTTGCGCCTTAGGGCGCCCCACAGGTTTTCGTGGTTGAGTCGGTCGAAAGCTTTTTCGTAGTCAATGAAAACCAAGTAAAGGGACTCTTGGAATTCGTTGACCTGCTCCAAGATTATGCGGAGCGAGACAATATGGTCCACACAGGATCTTCCAGCACGGAATCCCGCCTGCTGCCGTCGGAGAGTCGCGTCGATCTTCTCCTGTATCCGGTTGAGGATAACTTTGCATAGAACTTTGAGAACACAACACAGTAACATAATGCCACGCCAGTTATCGCATACAGTTGGGTCCCCCTTCTTTGGGACCTTCACTAAGACGCCCTGCATCCAGTCAGCCGGAAAAGTCGCGGTGTCCCAGATATTGCAGAATAGTTGATGCAACATTTGTGCAGATAGCATGGGGTCAGCTTTGAGCATCTCTGCTGATATGCGATCGACCCCGGGAGCCTTGTTGGATTTCATGGTTCGGATAGCAGCTTCGATCTCCGGTAGGGATGGCGCCTCAGAATTGACGCGAGTGATGCGTCGCACTCTTGGCGGTTCATGCCGAGATGTTGATGGCTGGTTGACCGACGAAACTTGTAGAAGCTGTTCGAAGTGTTCAAACCAGCGTTTCAGCTGATCAGTGGGGTCGGTGAGCAACTGACCAGTCGCGTCCTTCACTGGCATCCTAGGATTCATCCTTGCTCCACTCAGGCGTCGTGAGATATCGTAGAGGAGACGGATATCGCCTGTTGCTGCGGCTTTCTCACCTTCATCGGCTAGGGAGTCCACCCACGCTCGCTTATCCCGCCTACACGAGCGCTTCCCTTCCTTCTCGAGAGCCGAATACAGTTGGCGGGCCTGGTTCTTCGCTCCTCTGGTTCTCGCCCGCTCTATCGCGGCTTTTGCATTTCTCCGCTCCTCTATCTTCCTCCAGGTGTCATCCGTGATCCACTCCTTTCTCTGAGCGCGCAGCTCGCCCAGGTTGTTTTCACTCGTTTCAGTAAAGGCATCCTTGATCGCCGTCCATTGCTCTTCTACGCTGCCACCATCAGGAATATCCGCAGCTCTGGTCTCCAGTTCCTCGACGAATGACCTTTTTACTGCTGGATCTTCCAATCGGCGTGTGTTGAATCGCCGTCCGAGCCGCTCCTCCCGCCGCTGGACCCGCGCGATACGAAGGCGGATCTCTCCAACGAGGAGATGGTGGTCAGACGCGATGTCGGCACTGCGTTTGTTCCGAACGTCAAGAAGGCTCCTTCTCCATTTTCGGCTGATGCAGATGTGGTCGATTTGATTTTCGGTATGTCCATCACGGGAAACCCACGTGACTTTGTGCACTGGTCGATGGGGGAAGAGCGAACCCCCGATCACCATGTCGTTATTGCCACAAAACTCTGCCAACAGCTCACCGTTTTCGCTCATTTCGCCAAGACCATGGCGCCCCATGACACGCTCATAATCCGTGTTGTCGGAGCCGATCTTCGCATTGAGGTCGCCGATGTAGATCTTGATGTCACCTCTCGGAATTTTATCCACGACTGCATTCAGTTGACTGTAAAAGTTCTCTTTGTCCTGTAACTCGGCAGCATCGGTTGGCGCATAACATTGGATTATGGTTAGGTTACGAACCCGCGTTCTGAATCTGGCAACGATTATCCTCTCATTGATAGGTTCCCACTTGATGAGCGCCGCATTTGCTTGGGCGCTAAGCAGGAAACCAACTCCACGGTGGCGGGGAGCGTTTTCACCTCGAATACCAGAATAGAGTAGTACCTGTCCCGACGGCAGCTTGTGTTCTCCAAAGTTTGGCCAACGGACTTCGCTTAGTCCCAGGATTTCGAGCTTCATGCGTCGAGCCTCGCTGGCGAGTTGTGCCAGCTTCCCCTGTTGGGCTAGCGTTAGTACATTCCATGTTCCAATTCTTGTCCTTTGTTTTGCGCTAAAAGTCGTTGCCGTAATATCAGTCCGTGATCTTTCTCTATTGGTTTCTGTAACAGTTGTAAAGTTTCGGGGACAGTAGGTAGTTAGCCTAAGGTCTCCTATCCGCCGTGATGGGGCTGCCATCTTGGGTATAGCTTTCGGGGATAAGCATTTCTTGTTTCAGCCGCTGGATGCCAGGCAGACGCTGTTTGAGCCGCACCTCCATGGTGGACAGACGCTCAGTTATTGTGTAGATGGGGCTGCCATCTTAGATTTAGCTGACACAATACAGCATTTCTTATTCAGCCGCTGGATGCCAGTCAGACGCTGTTTGAGCCGCACCTCCATGGTGAACAGACGCTCAGGCCGTGTAGGCCGAACCCGCTAGGGGCCCCCTTCCCTGTCAGCATATGACCAAAGCTCCCACCGGGGTTGGTTACCCGATCTTCGCTAAGGTTGCTCATATCCCAGGAGACACCACGAGGAGGTAGGGATAGGAGTTACTGGGTAAGAGGCTAATGGACCACTAATGGGGTCTATTTTATCCTTCAAGTACTCGCGGTACTGGTGGTACGCATTACCCAGTCGTTTGCCCCGCTGGCCAATGGCCAGCGGTGATGAAAAGAATATGATACTTTTACATCATCCCATAGTGGTACCATAGTGGAAGAATAAACATGCTGACTGAGCTACTGAATGAGTGCTCTGCTGTCAGTGACTCGTTTGCTTCTCAATCAAGACTTTCACGAGGCAGTGAATTATGAGGTGCATGGCTGTTCATTTTCATATGAAAATAACTCATTGAACCTGACTGTTTTGCGCACTAGGTTTTGTGTTCTGTCCTAATACCTGCTACGGGCGCTATCCTTCCATCATAGACATTCATGCAAGTCGAACCTCACCACCGCACCTCAGGAGAGGTAGAAAAAGAGTGATACGCGAGAGCTCGGTGGTGGCACCTAGCCCATCGCGCATGCATTCTCTTCCTGCTCTCTCAACGCGAACGCAACCCGGTAAGTAAGCAAGCAGAGCTCTATTCGTCGTGTACGTCGTTTTTACTCGAAGCTCAGCTCATACTACCCTCCCTATAGGTCCAAAAGTAGCCCCGGAAATCCGGCGAGAGGAACCAATTTGGCCGACGAGATCGGTGAACTTTTCTGACTGACTGACTGTACACTCTTGGGTGCAAAAGAATTATTTAAACAATTTGATCGGGGCAGTCTACCCCGGGGCTTGTTGATGTAGTGTATGGCTCACTGTGATGGGTGAACTTCTCTCTGTGTTGACTGACTGACTGACTGTTTGTGTGTACGTACATACAAAAAAAAAGAGAAGTCCACACACCAAGGCCCCTTCCATAGGTTTTCCCAGCGCTACACTACTTGCTCATCAGTCTAATAGCGAATTTGCTTTTGATTCAGACAATCCGGATCGGATATCAATATTGGGTCTGCTTGTTGTCTGTCAAACGTCAGTGTGAACGTTTGTTTTTGTAATCTGGCTCGGGTTGAGGTTTGCCCTGACATTAAGCTCGATACAAATCAAACTCGCTATAAGGCTGGCCAAAAATCACTCTGTGGAACTCTCGCCGGACACCACAGTCTAAAATACAAAAGTCTTGAATCATCAGATGATTGTTTGCTTACGTGATCACAGTCGATGACATATAGACAGGTTTGACACACTCGCTAGCGATCGTCGATGGTGATCTGATGAATAGATGTGATTAGCTAACAATGGCGTTTCACCTGCCACGTGTAGATCCGCTGAGTCTTCTCGAAACGATTTCGTAACGGATCCATCTGCTTCCGGCCGGTTGACGCTTTCGGGGGAAATTCCGTCCGTCGGGGAGAAGTTGCTGTTTTTGGGAACGGTGAATTGCCGCGAACGATTTAAATAACACGGCTTCACTAGAACAGTGAACACAAGCACGAGCAACGGACATGGACAGTACATATTGAGCACATCAAAATCACCTGTAGGTAACTCACTAGCCTCCTGATCTCAACCAATTTACTACAGGCACATTTATTCTACTAGCTATGGGAACGAACAAAGATCTTTAACTAATTTAAACACTTGAAATCACTTTACATTACATTCTTTAACTAGGAAAAACGACCACGAATAAACGCGCACAATTCAAGATCGTTGGGAAGTCACGGACGAAATGATCGAGACCGTGAATCCTCAGATTGAGGAAAGTTAAACTCGGACGAACCGGAAGTCCATCATTTTCCGAAACCCTTCGTGTCCTATCGTGAATCTTAAAACACGGCCGTTTACTTGACTCGTTTAATTGTGCGGTTGTCCCTTTCCTACCTCATTCATAAATTAAATGGACCCACTTTAGGAACGATTTCGGGCAAAAATACTTGTGTCTTCCTTAGGAATTTACACAAGGAATTTAATTCAAACAATTTAACCTTTTTAAATTATGTACAATTTTATAAAAAATTTCTGATCGTTACAACCGACCCAACTAACGATTTTCGCAATGTAAACGCTTTACTCACTTCATTTATACAGCCTCAAGCTGTATTCAAATGTTATACGATATGAGGAAACTTTTACTCAACCTCTATACAAGCAAATCTGGCGAACTTAGTCAGGTACTTATGGCTGTTGGGACGGTTGGGACAAGCTCTTATTGCATATGGGTCATTCCGCGCCAAGTGTACACAGCACATGAAATTGGCCTCTTACGATTTGGACCAAATGTGTAGGGAATGTTCATTTAAGTTCAAATTTTAAAATCCAAAGTTTGATGCTAATCGGAGCACCCCTCGGTAAAGGGGCGCATTTTCCATTTTTCGTGATTCTCTGGAAAGCACTACCTTCTTTTGTTCATATCTCCGGAACAAATAAAGCTACAAATTGCATTAGGTAATGTTTTAATAAGAAAATTAGACAATAAATCTTAATCTGTAACTTTTGTTTCTGTACAGTGTTGCCAAATTTTTTTTTTATTTTTGTTTAAAAACTTTAAATGCAGTTTTCTCATAATACGTGTCGTTAAATTTTCATTTTCATCTTTTTTTACATAAGAAACACTTAACGACAAAAAGCAACTTGTGTAGTTCCTGAGATATTGCATTTTGAATGAACAAAAGTCATACATTATGAGGGTAAAACTTTTTTTTTCCCATTTCCTCTTAATAAGTGGATTCATTCTCATGACTTATTGCGTGAAATGATATTTTAAGAAGATAAAATCGATTACATTACCAAGAACAGTGTTGCCAAATTTAAATATTATTTAGCGACTAAAAACTTTAAACGTGATTTTTTTTTAAGTTGATGCATCTAAATATTTGGTTTGATTGCACCATCGTGCCCCACAGCATTTTAACATAAGATAGACTATCAAAGTTCAACGCAATGTTACATTTTGGGAAAACAAATTAAAGAAAAGTGTTTTTTATTTTTCGGATACATTTTCTAAAGCAATGGAATTAATGTCCAAACCTATTATTTTAAAAGTTTTCAGAAGGTAAGTGCACAACGGACCTAAATCTTTATTTTTTGGTACAAGAACGCCAAAATAACTATTTATGGTCAGCCATAAAACAAGACAAAAATGTGAAATATAGGACAAAATTGTAATTTGCTCATGATTTGCATACGATCCAGAATTTCGAGATCAAATTGATGTCTTTGAAGATGTCATCTATTAACGTATAAAATATGACATTTTTGATTTTTTTTTTCATTTATTAGGCGTTAATGTTTTAAGCATCTCTGACGCATCTAGAAGTTTGCAGATACCGAGTGGAAAATGGTGTGTTCTATTCAGGGGGTAAGCCACTTTGCCACCTTGTGTTAAACACATCAAAAACACTCTTCGACACTCTTCAACACACTCAAACACCCTTCAACCACCATGAGAACCAACTTTTCAATCTTTTCTGGCAGCACTGCCATTCATTTGATGCCCTTTTTTGTTCTTGTTGATTTTTTTTTCTGAAGGATAGAAATCGGTAGGATTCAACAAAAAAAAATGATCGGGACACTGAAGTAGCTCTCACCCCCGCAATTTAATTTATTTATTTATTTGTCGTCAATCAGTGTAGACCGTTTTACAATTGTTGTCTTAAGTGCTATTTTTACAATTTTGTCTTTGTTTATATTTTTTATAATATGTCTTAAGAAAAAGTTAAAACATTACTTCTAGTTGACGTTATGCGACGAATTAAAATATTGCTTTAATTTAGTTTTTGTCATTGTAAAGTCAATGTTATCGCAGTGCTTATTATATGTATCCATCATTTGGTTCAAGGGTCCAAATTTGGCATAATTCGTACGATGACGATTTGTAGCAAATATATTTCTGTTTCGTAAATGCCTAGATGGTGTATATAAATTTAAGGATGACAATAGTTCTATTGAATCAATTCGATGTGATACGATATCGTTTACGAAAGAAATCATAGCAAATTCACGACGTTCTTTTAATGTTTGGATATTTATGAGCATACACCGAGCTGTGTAAGATGGCAGAGGAAATACAGTCCAACCTAACTTGCGGAGTGCATACAATAGAAACTGCTTTTGAACGGACTCTATTCTTTCTTCGTGTGTGATTGAAAAAGGTGAAAAAGGTGAAAAGAAGATTCAACATCATGCTTAACATGAAAAAAACAGACAATTTCCACCTCTAACAAGCTAGAATATCTGTAACTGTATATGAATGAAGCGGATAATAACTATCATATCAATTATTGATCGATAGCTGAAGACAGATATTTCTTTCTAATGTGTTTGATGCCCTTTCGTCGTGGATTTCATATACACAATACCAAATCAGAGAGATCCATCCTACCAGCTGCCGCTTACAACAATATTTCATGCTTTCCAGCGCCATTTCATAGAGTATCTCAAATCCTAGGTATCACAGTTATCCAAAATCTCGTACTTCTCCGATGGTGGGGTACCCTAGTTTTCCACGAAAGCAAATTTGGGGTGCCCAATGAGTGGCACTACTTTGTTACGGCACATGGCAAAGGACCAAGCGACGGATTGGGATGAACTTTGAAGAGATTGGCAACGCGAGCTTGTTTACAAGGAGCCACTATTCACACGCCAAAGGAGCTCTATGACTGGGCAATGAAGAATTGCAATACAAACGTTAGATTTGTGTCATCTGAGATCTGTTCCGAAGAAAAACAAATATTCTAGATAGAGCTGGAATAAGGGCGTAACAGCCTTTGTAAACAATGACTTCTCTTGTTGATTTCTCGAAATTCAAGGCACGCCTACACAAACCAACACATCCATCAGGTAGGAGAAGTCTTCCTCTACTCGATGGTGGTGTCGATTTGCCAGGGAGAGCAATGACTTCCGAGAAATCATCGAGAGAAGTCATTGTTTACAAAAGCTGTTACGCCCTAATTCCAGCTCTATCTAGTATTGTTCCACCGTTTTGCATCAGCTGCATCTATTCCCGGTATTCGTTCAATACATGCAGCAGCTCCTTCTGGTATTGATACCATTATTATGAAAACTGTTTCTGGTGCCACAACTGGTTCAGCTTTTAGAGTTGTGGCAACGAAACATGCAAAGCAAGTGGATTTGAATAATAATGGGAAGAAATCATCACGAAGTGCTAGCCTTGAGAAGAAAAATAAGTAAATTGTAATTTATGTTTTACATTGTTATAATGAAATGTAAGAAACAAATCGATCAGTGTTTGATAAAATATTGTATGTATTGGAATGTTTTAATTTATAATGCAATTCGTTTGGATTATTACTAGTGTAAAGTTTTCAGCCACTAAATAATATTTAAATTTGTCAACACTGCATAAAAACTATTGTTGGTTTTATCATACCTATTTTTTCCATCAAGTATTATTTAACACAGTAAGTCATGAGAATGAATCTTATTACGAGGAAACGTTAAAAAAATAACCCTCATAACTTATGACTTTCGTTCATTCAAAATGCAATATCCCAGGAACTACGCAAATTACTTTTTGTCGTTAAGATGTCGTTAAAAAAGATGAGAACACGATGGTGTCCTTAAAATGAAAATTAAACGACACGTATTATGAGAAAACTGCATTTAAAGTTTTCAAACAAAAATAAAAAAAAATTTGGCAACACTGTACAGAAACAAAAGATACAGATTTAGATTTCTTGTCTAATTTACTTATTAAAACAATGCCTAATGCAATTTGTAGCTTTATTTGTTCCGGAGATATGAACAAAAGAAAGTAGTGGTTTCTAAGAAATAATGAAAAATGAAAAATGTGCCCCTTTTTTTTTTGTTGAAGGAATTTATCATGTTTATTTTACTGCGAATCAAAATAATCGAAATTAGTGATAAGCAACACCACCAAATTATTTACACTGTACGGAATCTGGAATCAAACTCGAGATGACCGCATTGGCGAATCTTGATACTACCAACTTCGCTACGCCAACACTTTGAACTGACGTAAACAAATTTGCATGCCCTTCTACAACAAGATCGCTGAGTAGAGGCTTTACAATAGTGAACATGAATCACTTTTCTCGACTAGGTCATTCAGCTTTGAAAAGAAACAGACCAAAAGCTGTAAAACTGCCAACACAGTTTAATAGTTGAGTAAATGTTACTTAGTTGTTTAAAAATCATTTTAGATGGCTATGTTATTCAGCAAGAGTGGTTGGTTGTGTAGAAGCCATCAATTAAGTAATAAATTTGCTATATTAGCTTTGTTTTGAAGATAAAAGTTGAAAGTTGATTAATATTTGCATAAATGCGACATTAGCGCTTATTGGGTGATGTTATTCAGTGCGACTGGCAAATTGAATAATGGTTGTGAAAATGTTATTATTATTATTTATCTTTATTAGGGAGGCTTTCAGCCTTGGGCTGGTTCGCCTCCAAAAAGTGAAAATGTTGAGTAAACGCTCTCCAAAACTATTTAGCTAGCGTCTGCTTGTAGCTGTATCTGCAGCTTTGTTTCAGCTACTTTACAGTGCAACGCTGGAAAAGTTGGCTTATAAAGCTGAAAATGTTAGTTGGGGATCGACTAAATGCTCACGTCAGATGGCGAATTGAGTGTGTGACAATCGCTATAACCGTTTCCGCACACGGAAGGTACTTAAGCAAATCGGCGATCTTACTCAAAATTGTCCTTCACTCGCTTTCTACAATTTTCACATTGCCGTACCATAACGGAACTATCAACTCTATACTTTCATCTCCTCACCTATCGTATAAAATCAAGCTAAACATTGCATTAGGTCCTAGGTAACATTGACAGAGATAATCTTCGTCAACTTTCTCTTTGTACTCTTAGGGCCATGTAAAGACATTCCCAGGTATTTTCAGCACCACATATCGATAAAAGAAGCTTTTATCTAGCATTCAATACGACAAAGAGAAAGTCGACGAAGAGAATCGATAAATGTTACTTAGGACCTAATGCAATGTTCAGCTTGAAATGGTCACTTTAAATCTGATATTTACGTTAAGCATCTCCAACTATGTAAATCGTTAACTTCACGCAAGAAGTAATAAAAACATGATTCGTTGAAGTATTACAAATCATCTTAACCAAGGCTTGTAGCAGATTGGCTTCGTTTTTAAGCCACGCTGCTTTTATTTAATGTTATTAGAGAAGAAAAGTTGTTTAAAATCAGTCTTAAAGGAGCACAGATTAACTACCTATGGACGCATAACTGTTCAAAGTTCTATGAATTTTATATATCTGTTCGTAAACGCTACTTCATGTCAGTAAATATGAACCATAAACCAAATCAGTCAAGTTTTTTCAAATGTTGCCAAAACTAACTCTAAAGTTTGATGAATCGATTCATAGTCGGACAAATCCATTTTATCGATTATATCCGATATAATCGAGGTTAAATCTTTAAAAACGGATAATATCTGTGAACGATACCACATATTTGCTATCGGATCACATCTCTATAATTATCATGACAAGTAACGGTGACACCCGTTTGTTTATAAGAAAGGTTCTTTCCTCGTGAACCGATGCTTGCCTTGCCAATCCAACAACACCATGCTATTCTTCAGTGGTGTTCGATTGGTTAGGTGAGCTTCGGTATGCGAGATAAGGTCATTACAATTTGTTAGATCCGCCCTTCTGTATTGTTGGTCATGCTTGAAAATCATTGTTGTAAAACAAATCCATGATTGCTAGGAATTCATGGCACGCTCACACAAACCAACATAAACATCATGTACCAAGAAAGTCTTCTCGATATATTTAAAAAAGAGGAACTGCATTCATCTTTGCTTTGAGTATAGTCGCTTCGAGATCATGGAATACGATTTGGACAACCTTGGCATCCGGTGAACATAGGCACCGACACGGCATCTATGGTTTGGTCACGTTTGGCCATCAATGCCGGTAGTCAATTAGGTCACCAACCCTCCGTGCAGATAATTTCGTTGCTTCCAGAGTTGGAACTTGAAGCTTGAAGGGTTTGAAACAATGACAAAAGCAGGTGCTCAGGAAGTGACAGTTCACATCACGCTACACACTAAGAATAACATCAGCATAATGCTCGATAATCCTAACCTATTCAAGATTATCGATGAATAATGGATGAAATCGGATAATATCGTAAGGCACGCGTTAATTCATAACGAATCGAATTTATCCAAAAAAAAATCGAGAAAATGAAGCAAATTTAATTGAAATTCGTTAAATTCATTGTAGAACAGATTACTTTCGTCCCCCTTGAAATCAGTCCCAATTTATCATGGCTTCGTTTTTTCGCTAGGTTCGCACAGTTTTGCAAGCATTACACCCATAGGCAGGTAAAATTCTCCACGCACACCCTCCCGGGTAAATCCTTTATTGTTATTTTACAATTTCTTTTTTCGTTACGCATTTCATTCACTGACCTTGCCCTGTACTGCATTCTTTATGAACTTGTGTTTCCATTTCTTGAAAAAGCATCAATAGACAAACAGGAAATGCTACATCGTCGCCGCCACCGCCATCACCACCACCGTGGTCGCCGTCACTGACAAAGCCTAGTCTGAGAGTTGAGGCTTTCACATTTTCGCGTTTTGAAGTAGAAAAAAAATAACACGATAGGTGCATTTTTAGGGTCCATGCGAAGGTTGCAACAAAATAAAACGGTCGGAATGGGGTTCAGCCATGGGACTCAAATTTTCAAATAACTACCTCTAATTGAAACTGCGTGCTCGTTTGGGTCCGAACCGTGCAAAGGTTATAGACGGGCAAAAAAAGGCGCGGTTTATTTTTTTGTTATTTCAATGCATTTGTAACCGATTCGTTTCGGAGCTTAAGTCTCTTCGACAGGAAGCAAAGAAGTTTTTCAATAACGTTTTGTCGATGAAGCATGTCAAAACGCTAGAAGTTGTGCACACCAAACGACCCAAACCAAAAGTTGATGTTTAAAAAGTGGCCAAATGTCCACTACACACTTTGGGCTCCTTTTCTCTTCAACTGCCTACCTTCAGTTTGGTCCAGGATGGCAAACAATCCCCAAGAGTGGAGCTAGATGCCGATGGCGGCTGATGGAGGACTAATTGGGTATGTATGCGTGTATGTGGCTCTATGTTGTAGGTACGTCTGTCGGAGGCTGGTCAGATTCCACAAAAACAAGAACGACCTAAAACCTCTACCCCCTTCCCTCTTGCTGCCCGTCCCGTCCCGGCTACCCGTAGCTAAACGAAATATATCAAAAACTTAAAACTAACTGACCCGAAATTAATGCTTAATATTAAAATTAAAATTAACCCCCACTTTCCTTAACATTATTTTAGCAAAATCCAACGCTAGCTACTTGCTGCTTCTGTCCGAAAACTCATCCCCCATCATCACCGTTCGGGGGTGCTTTAGAGGACCGAACCGGACTTCTTCGCCGGGACGGTCCGAGTTTGGCCAACTCCCTCCACCACGCCGCCATCATAGAGCCGGGAAATTATAAAAGGGTTTCCTTTGGCTCATGTCCCTCCGGTTCTCCCACCCCAGCACGGTCCGTCCGTCCGCCCGTACACGCTACTTATGCACAGCATCTTTTCCATACACACATCCTTTCGGGATTCTCCTTCCACCTACCAGCACGCCGTGAAGTGAAGAACAGCAGCAGGCAGGGAGGGGTCGGTTCCTATAACGAAAAACTGACCAGTCGAGTGTACACATCATTTTCTTTTCGTTTGCTTTTTCTTACCCCACATTTGCGGGGAGGAGGAGGATTCTGCGAAAGGGATCGAAATTGCTTACACCTAGGTATCTGCCCCCAAACATCAGCCCAACCGACCGGCCACTAGGATGACGGGGTTCCTCCGTGAGGTGAAACTTTGCTTTCGAAAAAGACCAGCGTGTTTGAAGCCGTGGCCGTTGTTGTTAGTGGACGTGAAATAGAATCTCCGGAAGATTGGGAGGGAGGGAGGTTGATTCATTCGCATCCTCGATGCCGATGAGGGAGATTTTCGGGAAAACTAAGAGGTTCCGAATCCAAGCTAGCGGTTTGTGTGCTGGAGATGTGAGCCGAGCCCTTTTCTTTTAAGGCCATACATTTTCAAACTTTGGGGAGTCCCTTAGCTCAGTTGGAAAAGGTGCTGCTTTTAAGCAAGACCGTGCTGAAAGCGGCTGGTTTCGATTCCCGGTCTGGCCAAGGAATTGTCGACACTAATGCCAACATGGTACTGGCTTAATGAGCTCTCAACAACTGTGGAAGTGCATAAAACACGTAGTTGATACCCTGCGTAAAGCACAGTTATATGGAAATTTACACCAAACACTTGTAAAGGGTGATACGGTCAAAATTTGGTCAAGGGAAAACGCGTGTAAATCGGTGAAATCTTTTATTTAAAAAATCAAATTAAATTTCTTTTTCAAGTTCAATTAGTATAAAATTTAGGAAAAATATTCAGTTAGGCTTCCGCTTTTCCAAATCCGAATTGCCGGGCCTTACGCTTGACCCCTGCCATCAGATTTTGTACAGCCACCTTGTCCACCTTCTTCGCCGCAGAAAGCCAGTTTGCCTTGAACTGCTGCTCGCCCTTAGCAGTTTTTTGGTCTTCTTTAGGTTCCGCTTGACAATAGCCCAGTATTTCTCAATTGGGTGGAGCTCTGGCGTGTTGGGAGGGTTCTTGTCCTTGGGAACCACCTGCACGTTGTTGGCGGCGTACCACTCCATGGCCTTTTTACCGTAATGGCAAGATGCCAAATCCGGCCAAAACAGTACGGAACAACCGTGTTTCTTCAGGAAAGGCAGCAGACGTTTATTCAAACACTCTTTCACGTAAATTTCTTGGTTGACAGTCCCGGAAGCTATGAAAATGCTGCTTTTCAAGCCACAGGTACAGATGGCTTGCCAAACCAGATATTTCTTTGCGAACTTTGACAGTATAAAACTCCTGTCCCGGAAGCAGCTTGTAGTCGGCTTTGACGTAGGTTTCGTCGTCCATTACCACGCAGTCAAACTTCGTCAGCATCGTCGTGTACAGCCTCCGGGATCGCGCTTTGGCCGTCGTATTTTGTTTATCAATACCTTCTTGTAAGTCGATACCTTCTTGTAAGTCGATAGTCCGGCTCGTTTTTTGGCTCGATGCACGGTTGTAGACGATACACCCAGCTTATTTGCAGCATCTCGGAGAGAGAGGTTAGGGTTTCGCTTGAAACTACTGGCAACTCTCTTTGTCGTCTCAACTACCGGCAACTCTCTTTGTCGTCTCAACGGCTTCCGGTTTTCGATTTCCCCCCGATCCAGACTTCCTGGCTGTCGACAAACGTTCCCCAAACACTTTAATTACATTTGTAACGGTTGATTTGGCAACTTTTAGCGATTTTGCCAACTTTGCGTGCGAGTAGCTCGGATTTTCGCGATGCGCGAGCAAAATTTTGATACGCTGCTCTTCTTGCTTGGACGGCATTTTGACAACTGAAGAGTGAATTCCAAAATCAAAATAGGAGCAACATTCTACACACACACACCTTCAAAATGAGGGGTGTTCAGGTTTTTTAAATGCAAAATTGAAAGAAATACGTCAAGTTGATATTGACCAAATTTTGACCGTATCACCCTTTAACCGTTCTGTTACAAAGGTTCAATACAATCTTTTAAATTTGCACCATGTGATCGAGCATTCAAGTAAATCTGTATAACACTTGCGGAGAAACCCACTTTGCAGACGATACGGTAACGCTTAACGACCAATTGCTGAATAATACGTGCATGGCCGCAGCAAAATGGTGACACGGAGTCACGGGTGATGAGCTGAAGGGTTATGCGATGCTTAAGGAACGGCCATCGTTCACTTTATCTCAGGCGAGCGTGTAGACCAAAAGTGTCGGTGGAGTATACTTTTAACAGAATATCAAGTGCGAGTAGTGAATCAAGGTGATTCAGGACCTTTTCTATGAATCAAATCGCAATCTGGTTGGCGAGTCAAGGACCGCCATTGCACGCTACAGTCTAGGTGGCGACATCGTTCTCGGGCTGAAAGTCCGAATCGTCAAGGAAAATTTCCCTTCTCGGTTCGACAGAGGGCGGCCTTGCCATCGTCGACCAGCTTTGTCAGAAGGAAGTGCCTGTGCATCGGAATCATATCCACAAACCACTCTACCAGCTTATCACCTGCCTGGTAAAACCCACCAACCACTATAGCCGACGTACGGTCAATAGACACGTTAGTCCGACCGCCATCTCACTGTAGTCACCGGTAGAATAGTCAGTGGTATCGCCATCTTTCCGACAAGCTCAGCCTTGCATCATCCGCCGTTGCCTGAATTGTTCCGAAATCTCAACGAGCGATGGTACTGTCATCTTGCCGACAAGATCGGTCTTTCATCGTCCTCCATCGACGGAATCGTTTCGGAACCCCAGCGAGCGCTCGCTAGTCTGCAGTCGTCGTAGTCGTCATCGTTGTCAAAGATGTGTGCCAGAATATTGACCACACCACACAATCCACACCATAGTGCTATAATGGTAATTTGAAGGAAATACAGTGCTTAAGTTGATCCACTCTGTGTTTCAGTTAATTTGAAAGGTTGAGTGCCTTTAAGCCTGCGTAGCCCCTCCAGTTTTCCCAGTAGTGCACCGACTCTTAGACACAGTTCGATGAGCCTCGTGCTGCTGAGTTGTTGTCGGATAGAACTTTACTTTCACACTCTGAATTCGTACAACAGCTTCTTGAAATCACTAACCCTCAAGAGACAACAATTTTCTTTTTGACGTAGGACTACGTCTGTGATTTCTATTTGGGGGTACACTTTGTGGAAAACGAAAATGGAACATGTAACGCAATTATGAAAGATTTTGAACGTTAATAACTCAGTTGTCCGTGGACCAATTTCAATAATTTTATCACCAATAGATCAGAAATATTTCCAACTGTTGTCGACAATAAACTATTGGAAAAGTGGTAAATGTCAAGCATTGTCCGAAAGCGTTGAAATAACTAACAAATCCATCAATTACGTACATGCATATGCTGTTTCCACAAGACTGTCAACAGAGAGTCGTTAGTAGACGAAACAAGTCGAAGTGGCATTCGCCTCCGATCTTCGGACGCGTGCGAATAGGGAGAATGCAATTGTGTAACATTTTGCACACTCATCGCCATATTCAGAACCACCCCCCCCCCCCCCCCAACGACCGCACAAAATGCTCTCCAGAGTTGTAATCTTATAACCAAACTTGGAAGTGATTTTGATCGATTCTCTCCATCGACATTCTGTTTCGGCAAACATATTCATTGATACGTTTGTTGTTCTGGATGATAGAAGATATTCTGCGGCCTTCCAACCTGTCGCAGACACCAGTTCAACTCCTGTCCAGCAGCAGACGGGCCGAGACTCTTGCGAGAGCCCAATCATTGAACCGAAGAATATTAGATTGTCCGGTACGATTTGCTGATCCAGCTGCCTACACGTCATCATCATCTTCCAAAGGCTTTAAGCCTGTACTACCATCGGCCCTGCCTTAGCTCAGTCGGTAAAGGCACAGCTACAAAGCAAGACCATGCTGGAGGTGTCTGGGTTCGATTCCCGGTTCGGTCTAGGAATTTTTCGGGTTGGAAAATTTCTCGACTTCCCTGGGCATAGAGTATGATTGGACTTGCCACACAATCATATCAATGCAAAAATGGTACAGGCATCGAAAGCTCTCAATTGATAACTGTGGAAGTGCATCTAGAACACTAAGTTGAGAGCACGCAATAAGCTAATATGAGATATGCAATAAGCTTGAAATGCGAAGAAGAAGAAGAAGACCATCGGCCCTTTTCAGGGCCACCAAGATTTTTCAAAAGAGTTAAATTTCTAAACATGTCGCAACTAAAAGTCATATCTAAAGGTACTTTTCAGGGCAATAATAGTCATACTAAAGAGTATAAACGGAGAGAACCTCGCTCAAATTCATATTCCTACACAAAACGCAAGCACCTGCTGCAGTTAACAAATAACATTTATTATATAAGATCACGTAGTCCTACGAAACCATTGCGTACAACCCCAAAGGGTTGTCCCTTGTAGTTTTTTTTTCTTATTCGTGACTTTTCCGGAAGTGAGATTTGAACCCGAGACTTTGGCGTGAAAGGTATGAATGCTAACCACTTCGCTGGAGTCGCCCGCCATACAACTATTACCGTGGGCGATTTCAACCTGCCAAATCACCATGTGGGGGCCTCATAGCCTAGTCAGTAAAGACAGGGTATTACCAAGCCGGAGGCGGCGGGTTCGATTCCCGGTCCGGTCGAGTTAATCTTTCTGGTTGGAAATTTTCTCGATATCCCTGGGCATAGAGTATCATTGTGCTTGCCACACAATATACAAATTCATGCATTGGTAATTGGCATCGAAAGCTCTCAATTAATAACTGTGGAAGTGCATCTAGAACACTAAGTTGAGAGCACGCAATAAGCTAATATGCGCTAAGCAATAAGCTTGAAATGCGAATAAGAAGAAGAAGAAATCACCATTGTGATTGTACTCAATGCCGCATCCGAACAGGAGCTCGCTCTGGTGGACTCCATTTTGTCTGCTGGTCTTAAGCAAATCAACGATCTAGTCAACACGAATGGTAAGCTTCTTGACCTGGTACTCGTCAATGATTCAGATGGCATTGAGCAGTTTGAACCTCCATCTGCTAGTTTGAAAGCTGACCGTCACCACAAGCCGTTCGTTTTTAAAACTTGACAGCGAGACCAGATCCATCCACTCTCGTATCCGGCAGCTCGCAGTGGAATCCACAACTGCGTAATCTGCGTAATAGTCTGGGGAATGCTCGAAACGTTGCTTTCGCTCTAATACTGCTGCTACACAGCAATAACAATTCTAAATTTTGACTGTCGCGTAAAATTTCCTCTCGGTTAATTTTGAGATGTAATTTGAATAAACAACGACATTGTTTACAAGCTTGCATGCAACATAAGTACATATAACATTTGTGAAGATTAGAGAACTTCAAGGTTATTCCATTGATTTCCGACAACTGCAAAAACTTTAAAGAAGTTCCGAGACCTCAAAAGGTAGCTCAGACAATTATTAATTACATAATCTGAATTAAGGGCAAATTAAATTAATTATAGCAATGTCAGCAATGGCTAATTAAATTAACTATAGCAAAGTTTATAGTACTTCAGGGAAGATCAAATAACTTTAAAGCAGCTCCATTAATTTCTAGAAGTTGCAGGATCTTGCAAGAAGCTTCGAGGAACTATGGAAAACCTCGATAGTTTCAGAGATCTTCCGAAAACTGAAAAAATGTGTAACTTCGGGAAATTTCCATAAATGCCAGGATGATTTCCATTAGTCAACCTCCAAAAACTTCAGACATGTCCAGAGAAGTTAAGTGATATGTAGAGATTTTTAAGAAAGACTAGAGAAAACTTACAATGACTTCAGGGAAGCTTCGAATGTTTGTAGAAGGTCTACTTTTTCAGAGTAGTTAAAGGTGTTGAAGAATTACTTCTTTTAAATTCAGGGCAGTTCCATGAATTTCAATAAAATGTTTAGAGCTTCAGTGACAACCTTGGAACCGCGTAGATTATTTGGATTAAAAATTTCAGGGAAATTAACCTCAGAGAAGTCCTGATAATTTCAGGGAAGTCCAAAGAACTCCAAAGATGTTTAGAAAACTGAAGAAGCGATTAACGAAATTTCACAAAAGTCCAGTGAACTTCAGAGAAATTAAGTAAAATTACGGGAGTTACAGAGAAGCTCCGAGTATAAAAAAACTTACGGGAACGTCAGAGGAGACTCATGCATATTAGAAAAATCTTAAGGGCAACTTAAGAGCATTTTCGAGAACATTTAGTAAATTTTAAAAACTTTAGGAAATCCAAATAAGTTCAATAAGGTAATATCCGATAGCATAGTTCAGGAAAGATCAAAGAACTTTAAGAAAGTTCTATTAACTTTTAAGAAGTTCTGTGGAATTCAGGCAAGTCCAGGAAATTTCTTAAAGTCCAAATAATTTCAGGCAATTTCATTTTCGTGTAAGTCATTGTGTTTATTGTTATCAAGTCACGATGAAGATTCCTCCTCTTAAACATGACATGACGCGTGTTTCGTTCGTGAAGTGCATCAATTCATTTTATTCGATTAAGGTGTTTCCTCGTAGAGTTCGTTTTTCCATCACACCTCGCAATTTCAAGAGCACACATCTCAAGATCTACGAGGTGTATACATCTGAAAATTTCAGACATTCCTTGCTTCTCCGCAACAAACAACAAGTAGTAGTTTAAGCTACGTACATTCACAGAAACCTTATTATTTTACATGTGAAATTGCGTAGTGTTACACGAAAAAGGACGCTACAGGGAATCTCCTTAAATTGACGCAATGAAAGACGCGAAAATTGCCTCCTTCGTTTTTTTCCACTGTCACTTCAATTCAGAACTCATTCGACTTGTCACCCGTCGCTTCGTCAGACATCAACATATAATATCCGGGTAGTATCCCCACAATATCGGTTGCCGATAAGGATGGCATCCGGATTATGTGTAGTAATAATATGTTATTTTATATTAAACGAAAATCAAGCTAACGAGGCCATTCTGTAGTGGAAGATGACGGCCATCGGGCACAAAAAAAGTCTCAAATACCCTACAACATGGGTATTTCCGGGACGGGGACAACGCGAAAGTGCCCAAAATCGATTTGGAATTCAAGATGGTGTCTGACATCGATTCTCGTTTTGAAAATACAAACATTTCAGGGTTTTGACACTTTTCTTCAAATCGGAAGCCACCGCCTTGGAGTTCAAAATGGCGTCGGATAACGATTTCCGGCTTCTAGACGTTACCCTGATTCTAAAAAACGTATGTATGGGTATTTGATAAAATTTCCCACTTTTTCTTAAACCGGAAGCCGCCATCGTGGATTTCAAAATTGCATCAGAAATTGATTTGCAGTCTTCAGGCGTCATCCCGATTCCAAAAATACTCATATTGATGGGTATTTGACAGTTTTTTTTCCATTTTTTCTTAAATTGGAAGCCGCTATCTCAGATTTCAAAATAGCGTCGCATATCAATTTTTGATCTCTAGACGTCACCCTGATTTCAAAAATATTCATATTAATTTCCGTAGTTGTCTTGAAGTTCTCTGGACTTCTGCGAAGTTCTTAAATTTTGAGAAAATTCATAACTTTCCTGGAGTTTTCCAGAACTTTCTGAAGGTTCCCAATATATTCCCGAAATAAGAACGAAATAATTAATGTAGTTCTTAGATTTTCAATGAAGTTTTCGAAATTTTTCTAAAGTTAATGGATCTGCTTCTAATTTATCAAAAACAATTCTTCAACATCCTTAAAGTTCCTCAAAATTCTAGACTTTCCTGATAATGTTAGTACTTTCTAATGTTCCTGATATTCCTCCTTGAAAGTTCCTTTTTTTATGAAGTTAATTGGACTGTTGTGAGCTTTTCTCTGCATTCACGAGTGTTCGAATCTTCTCTGAATATAGTGAAACTACCTTAAATTTTCTAATATTCCTTGAAGTTCTTTAAACTTTTTTGACGATTTAGGAACCGTTAAAAAGCTCTCGCCATTTTATTTAAATTAATGGAATTGCCTTGAAGTTCACTGACTTTCGCTGAAGTTCCTGCAATGTTTTGAAGTTCTCAAAACTGCCATGAAAATCACGGAACTTACCTTAAAATGTTTTCACATTTGATGTTCATTTAACTTCCCAACGATCCCGAAATTTTTCCAAACGTTCCTGAAGTTTTTGAAAATTCTGGAACCCCTTCTAAGTTCCAGCAATTTTCTTGACGTTCATCGAACTGCTCTTAGGCTCTCTGATCCGTCCTGATGTTCTCAGAGCTTCCACGAAGTTCTCAGAATTCTCCTGAAGTTCTTCGTACGGGCCTGAAATCAGTGAAACTGTCTTGAGAATTTTAAACTTAAACTCTAGAACTAGGTTCTCTAAACAACTTGGAACTTCTTTAAATATTATTCCTTATTCCTCAAGTTGAAATTTTCCGGATATCCCTGAAGTGCTTAAATCTTCTTCAAAGTTCCTGCAGTTTTCCTGGAGCTAATGGAACCGCCTTGAAGTTTATGAAGCTTCTCTGACCGTTCCAGAATGTTCCAAAAGTTACCGGAGCTTCCCTTATGTGCCCGCAGTTTGTTTATGAAACTTTCCTAAACATATCGACATATGCTTTCATTCCTCAGTTCCTACTATGTATGTGCAGTTAATGGGACTACCCGAAAGATTTCTGATCTTTTCGGATGTTCATGGAACTGGCCTGAAGTTCTCGCTATTTTTCCGATCATGTTCCTGGGATTTTCCTGAAATTAATGGACCTGCCCAAAAGATCTCTATAGTTCTCTGAAGATATCAGGACTTCCATGAATCTCATGGATCTTATATAAAGTGTCACCCTGATTCCAGAAATATCCATATTAATTGGTCGGCATCAGTATTTCCCACTTTTTCTGATATCTGAAGCTGCCATCTTGGGTTTCAAAATGCCATCGGATATCGATTTCCGGCCTCCCCGAGTAGCACACTTTCATCACAATAAGTTACAGCAACTTGTTTATGACTGAAATAAGTCGTATATAAGTTTCTAAAATTAATTTATGACAAGCGTGCTACTAGGGTCTAGACGTTACCCCGATTCCAAAAATACCCATATTTATAGGTATTTGACAGTATTTCCCACTTTTTCTGATATTGGAAGCCACGATCTTGGATTTCAAATTGGAGTCGGTCATCAATTTCTGGCCTCTAGATATCATCCCGATTCCAAAAATACCAATATTGATGAGTATTTGACAGTATTTTCTACTTTTTATGAAGTCAATCCAAGTAACATTGCAATTTTTATAGAGGTTTTAAAGCATGCTACAAGTCTAAATCATGGCCTACAGAACCCGTATATAACCGAAATTTTTACATGGGAAGCCGTCATCGTGGATTCCAAAATGGCGTCGGACATCGATATCCAGTTTTTAGACGACATGCCGATGCCAAAAGTATTCATATTGATGGGTATTTGACAATATTTCCCACATGTTCTTAATCTGGAAGCAGCCAACTTGGATTTCATAATGGCATCGATTATCAATTCTCTCCCCGTTTGCAAAATACCCAAATTGATAGGTATTTGACAGTATTTCCCACTTTTCCTGAAATCAAAGGCCACCATCTTTTATTTCAAAATGACATTTCATATGAATTTTCGATTTCTAGGCGTCACCCCGATTAAAAAATACATATTCATATTAATGGGTATTTAACAGTATTTCTTACTTTTTCTTAAATCGGAAGCCGCCGTTTTTGACTTTAAAATGGCATCGCATATTAATTTTTGATCCTTAGACGTCACCCCTATTCCAAAAATACCCAAATTGATAGGTATGTGACAGTATTTCCCAATTTTTCTGATATTGGAAGCAATCATCTTGAAATTAAATTGGAGTAGGTCATCGATTTCTCGCCTCTAGACGTCATCACGATTCCAAAAATACAAATATTCATCAGAGTATTTGACAGGATTTTCCACTTTTTCTGAAGTTGGAAGCCACCATCGTGGATTTTAAAATGGCATCGGACATCGATATCCAATCTCTAGACGACATGCCGTTTCCAAAAGTACCCATATTGATGGGTATTTGACAGTATTTCCCCCTATTTCTGAAATCGAAAGCCACCATCTTGGATTCAAAAATGCCGTCGGATGTCGATTTTTATTCTCGTTCTGATTCGTAAACTAATGAGACAGTATTTCCCACTTTTTTTTTTAATCTGGAAGCCGCCAAATTGGATTTCAAAATTGCATCGAATATTAATTTTCGATCTCTAGACTTATCTTTCCGATTCCAGCAATACCCCTATTGATGGGTCAGCATAAGTATTTCCTACTTTTCTGAAATCCGAAGCTGCCATCTTGGATTTCAAAATGTAGTCGGTCATCATTTTCTGGCCCATAGACGTCATCCCAATCCCAAAAAAAAAGTCAATCTATCCAGCGGGACAAACTTAACGAATTTGAAAGTTGATACGTGTTTTGGAATGTACCAATAGCGTACCATAGCGTACTTTTAAGGATTTTGAAAGTACCTCAAAGCTACCCGGAAAACCCGTGTCCCGCCGGATAGACATACGATTTCAGCATTGACCAAGTCGATCGACCAGATTTCTACGGAAATGTGACGTACCAAATGCGTACTTTACGAATCTGTGATTCATTTTTAACGTACCTCTTATTTTCACTTAAATGCTTATACTAAACTTTTTAAATCGGTTTATATATGCATTATGCGCACGGAATTGGATTTCTCGGAAAATTCAAGCCCGATTTTATATAAAAAACATTATACTTAAGTGCACTCTAGCCAATTGGAGGACCAAATACAATTTTGTTTATTTGCATCTCTTAAAAATATATTAATTTCGAACAAAACCATTAACTTCATCAATACTTATGGAGACGCACGGTGCTGCTTGGAAAACTCCATCATGAGAAATGCCTTGATAACTTCCTGATCAGTCATGACCAACATACCTAACTGGAATTTACTTTCTGATAGAATTTAACAGTGATTGAAATAAAAAAATATTATTATTATATTATTTTAAAAATTCCATTTTTTTTTTGATGATACATTAGAGAAAACCTGCTCAAATGATCAGATATCTTTCAGAAATTAAGGAATAGTTTATGAAAGATATCTGATCATTTGAGCAGGTTTTCTCTTATGTATCATCGAAAAAATTGATATTTTAAAATTATATTAATTTTTATTTAAATCACTGGTAAATTCTATCAGAAAGTGAATTCCAGTTAGGTACGTTGGTCATGACCGATCAGAAAGTTATCAAGGCATTTTCCAAGCAGCACCGTGCGTCTCCATAATTATTGATGAAATTAACGGTTTTGTTTGAAATTAGTATATTTTTAAGAGATGCAAATAAAAAAAACTGTTTTTGGTCCTCCAATATGCTAGAATGCACTTAAATATAATTAATATAATAAAAAACTTTAGTATAAGCATTTCAGTTAAAATAAGAGGTACGTTAAAAATTAATTACATATTCGTAGAGTACGCATTTGGTACGTCACATTTCCATAGAAATCTGGTCGATCGACTTGGTCATTGCTGAAATCGTATATCTATCCAGCGGGACACGGGTTTTCCGGGAAGCTTTGAGGTACGTTCAAAATCCTTGAAGGTACGCTATGGTACGCTATTGGTACATTCCAGAACACGTATCAATTTTGAAATTCGTTAAGTTTGTCCTGCTGGATAGATTGACGTCCCAAAAATACCAACATTTCTCTATTTTCTAAAATTTGGAAATCACCATCTTAGATTTCAAAATGGCGTCAAAAATCGTTTTTCAGTCTCTAGACGTCACCTTGATTCCAAAAATACCCATATTGACGGGTCAGTATCAGTATTTCCCACTTTTTCTCAAATCGAATGCCGCCATCTTGGATTTCAGCACAACAATGATAAATGCACCACCCGACAATGATAAATTTGACATCCACGTCAGATCTAAACACATGCGCTGAAATGAACCGAGTAAACAATCAACAAAAGTCAGAAAAACTGCGCGAATTTGGATCGAACAGCTTCGCGGCAAAAACTTCGAAAACTGATCGAAAGTGGTGTTGATGTTGATGGGGATCTGCTCAAAGAGAAGACAGAATGGCTTTTAATTGAAAGTGATGGTTGACAGCTTCGTCGTCGCTGAATTTGTTGGGCCTTGGTGGTGAGGGACGATGAGACGCATAGAGATGAGGGGACAACACAAACAAAAACTAGTACAGAAAAAAAGACAAAGGGATTTAATTCTTATCCTAGACATTTGTAAATACACATAAATCGACTGCATATGTATATAATAGATCGCTAGTTCCCAACATAGCGATATATTAAGCGATGCGATTTTTTTTGATTATTAATTTTCTTCATAAACAAACATGCTATTTTATACAGAATTTAAATCAGGTATATTATATTCAAATAATAAACTAAATAGTAACGACATTTGCAATACTCACCATGGAAAAGATTTTATGAAAATTTGATATTCTCGCGACATCAGTATACCGGTTAAGTCCAATACATTATACGAATTCGACAACTTGAAATCTGACCTGCCCAGAACTGGAATCGGTTTTGGAGCCTACCGTCAGCCCCCAGTATCACCACTGCCTTAGAAAGAGTGCCACCCTGTGCTCGAACCATCCACCTCAGTTCCGTTCCTGAACCGACCAATCTGAATAAGGACGAAGACTGGGTACCCGGAGGACACGAAACTTTCGAGCGGGTATCAGCTTTAGTTTTCCCGCACGTACACATACACACTTCCACTCCCGCTTCAAGTTCCATCATTCGCAGCAGCTCCTCCAAAAATGTGTGTAGGTAGGTATACCGAACCCGTCAAACTCTTCCGTTGCTGCTGCTGCTGCTGCGGCAGCTGACCATCTTCTTCTCAAACAATCACTCATCCCCTCGCCTTCAACGGGACTGATGACCAACAACGGCCGAACGGGACCACCGGACCGAACCGACATCCCACCGTAGTACACTCTATTGGGTCTGCCACCCAACCACCCACCACTAGTCAACACGGACACGGGTGCGATAGCGTCCTCCTCCCCGGTCTAGGAGGATGAGAATGGTCAGCTCGGAGATACGGTTTCGCATCCCCATAGCGCGCTCTCGGCTAGGTCCCCCTGCTCTGGCCAGCGAATCAAAGAAGAAGGAGTTGATGCCATGGCTTGTCGGTCGGTATGGATGACGAAGGTAAAATAAAACGACGAAGTAGAATAAATAACTATCTTCTCCAACCTCCCCCCCCCCCTCTGTCCTTCCCAACCACTCTGACAGTAGGTGAAGGGGAGTCGATTCGCTCTAAGAAGGAAGTCGCACACGGTCGTCCCGGCAGCAGGAAAGGGGAATAGATGCGAGCGAACCCGTTTACATATTCTCGCCGGAATGGACGACGTCCACACCGCCGCCGCTGCCGTGGCAGCAGCGATGGCGATCTGGGAGCCACAAAGGAAACTTTCATTTCCAGAAGTACATACACTTTGGACGAAGACGAGCATCGTTTCGGAGTGAACCGGACCTTCTCCCGCACACGGGTTTACCCCTTCCGCGCGGGGCAATGCGGGTCTGTGTGGGGTTTCGTTCGAGGTGGGTTGGCAAGGGGATTGAACGGGCATTTGGGAAAATGGACACGTTTTAAATATTCTATTATTAAGTGGAAAACTTTGTTTCAACATTATGAAGCGCACAAGTAGCTGCAAATTTTTGGTGGTGCCGTTTCTGAGCAAATCGACCTCATGTGTGGTTCATTAATTCCAAGATTGGAAATATCGTTCAAAATGAGCCCATTTCCACGCGTTTTCAAAACGGATTGAAGATTATTTTCGGAATCGACTGATTTGTCTTAAGAACAATGAGAAATGGGAAAGCAGACCGATGAATGTTAAAATTTGGATTTTCAAGCTGCTGCTGAGGCAAACAAATTTGACTGAAATCTCAGCAAAATGACGTTTGTTTGTTAGGATTTAGCGAGACCGTTTCCCTTTCTGCAGTCTAACATCGCTTTTGTGGAGATCTAAAATGTGTTTTCTGCGAGCAAGGCTGTGGAATTCTTGGCATATATTTACCGAGATTTGGCAAACGAAATTAAGTGTGCGCAGGTAACAGTGAACGGTTACTCGAAACATTCGATTGTAGTTCAAGAACTTGTCCAATTAGAGGCCGATTAATGTTGCCTCTGTTTATGCCAGACAATACTTTTTGACTATCCTGCGAGCTGTTGTCACTGTTGAGTTCGTTGTTGAAATGTCCGAATGGTATAGTTGTAGGTTATGAATACAGCTTTCCCCCGAAGAACGCGTTACCCACTGAGTTGCACCCACCGCTTTATCTCGGTGGGTTTTCAACCAAGCGCTCTGATTTTCTGCGAGTGACTAGTTCTCCATTGACCCTACTCACATGCAAAAATCAGACTCACTGGGTGAAACCTCGCCGAGAAAAAGCGGTGGGTGCAACTCAGTGGGTAACGCGTTCTTCGGAGAATAGCTGTAAGGTTCTCTGCTTAAGTTCTTTGCAAAAGGAAGTTGCCAAGATTCTTTTACCCATTGAAATGATATGAGAAATGAAATGATGTCATAGTATTCAGCCAACAGATGACCGTCGCTAAGAGTGAACCCAAAAGATGAATTCGCGGTAGTTCGAGATAAGTCGAACATGCTCCGCAATGGTATGGGTGAGGAATGCTTTCTAGTTTTAGGGATGCTATCTTAGAAGTCACTGCCAGTAGGGTTGCCTGAATTTCTCCAGAAGTGTCTGCCGATGAATTCACAGTATGCGTTCTGAGAGTATCCGACAAGAAAATGGGTCTTAATGGAGTCTGAGAAAAATGTATCGCTCAATTTGAAGGTCGTTGCTGCGATGTAGCTGAGAGCCATCGGTATGCCAATGGTGGAATTTGAAAATGTTGGTCCCAGTTCTAAATCTTGCTTCCATTGTCCTAGAGTGACCATAGCACTTGCATAAATAGCTTTTTGGAGATAACAACCGGTACCTGCAGAAAATGTGATTTGAAGAAGCGAAACATGTGTGAGAATATTTACTTAGCGATACGATAATCAGATGAGAATATTGAAGTTTACGAACTCTGTCTGGAAGTCTTCGAAGCAACTACGTTCAATTTACACCAATTTTAGAAGTTCTTGAAATTCTCATGATAATCATATACAATTGTTAAAATACCGTTTTCCGTGCTGAGCACCAATGCTACCGACGTCAGGGAGGCAGCTCCCACACCTGGACCCTACCTATCGACCCATCAACTCATGAACCGCGGGCCAACAGCTTTTTTTAGAGTTGTTATGCCTCAGAACATCCTGGCGGCGCCGACTGGAATTGAACCCAGGCCTGCTGGGGTGAGAGGTAATCAAGCTTATCACTACACCACCGGCGCCGCTACTTCTCCCTTTGCCTGATGTTAGTATAACTTCCCTTACGTTTTAGAAATTCCCCAGAGCTTTGCTGAAGATTTTGGAATTTCCCTGAACTTCCCGAAACATCCGCAAGCTTTCTGCAATTTCTTTGACATTATTTGAGCTGCTCTTTGGTTCTCTGATGGAGAATCGAGATTAGATAAGCTTCATTGAATACAATAGCTTGGTTCTGTTCTGAAATAAACGGAACGCTCCTAAACACTTTTTAACTTTCCTGAAGCTTTTTGGACCTCTGTGAAGGTCCGGAAATATCTCTGAAGTTTTCTTAATTTCTCTGAAGTTTTCATAACTTTTACTGAAGGTCTCTATGCTTCCCTGAAATTCTCGGCACATCGTAAGGGTTATCATATTTTTTTTCCCTACAGATCATTGAACTTTCCTGAACTAATCAAATCTCACGGGAACTACGCTCACCGAAGATCTGTAAATCTAACTTTTTTGAGGTACTCGAAGTTCTTATTAATTAGTTTTTCATAAAGAACTGTGGTTTACTTTTGATTTCCGTTATCTGTTATCTGAATATTCTTGACATTTCAAAATCTTCTTGAAAGTTCATGCTGCTTTCTTGAAGCTAATGGAACCGCGTTGATGTTCATATTTTCAAACCATTTTCTTTCATTCCTCAGATTTTCTATAGATTTCCTACAATTGATGTGAAGTTAAGTCACTGAACAACTTTAAACTTGCATTCTTGAGCCGTTTCACCTACCCAGGATTTATCGGTTAGGTTTGAAATAAAAGCGCAGTTCCACGTCAACTGACGAGTTGATTTTATTTTTCCTTCTCAGAATTCCATGAAACTTCGTACAGTTATTCACTAAGGGCAATGGACCAAGTTTGTGCCGGAATTCAGCCATTTTCACTCAGGAATAATTTTTCAAAATGACGTTTTCGACACGTTCCAATAAATCATAGCACGAAATCGGCTCATCACGATTGTGGGCTTCTTAATCATGCGGTTAGCGGCATCATCCGTTGTTCAGGCGTATTGTGAGTGGCACGAAGTGAGGGTTCGATTCCCGCTCCAGCCGGTCGAACTTTTCGCAACCCGAATATTTCCTACTGGTCTACTTGGTGTTGTGTGTTGTCCTTTGGTTAGTGTTAAGTGTACAGTATGTAAGGCCTCGAAAAAAATGCACCAGACAAAAGTGTTCGCCAAAAACATATTTTATCGGATTTTCTTGAAACTTTCAGGGAATGAACTAATATATATGGATTATGTTTCGGTATAATTACTTTATTCAATTTCCTTTCCATCGCTGAAAACCCGCACCTTTCCCTTAATACCCCTTATTACATTTTGTGCAATGCTGGAGCCGACCTTTTTGGTCACTTTCATCCATTCTTTCTTCAACTTCAGCTCGTTCTTAAGCACCTTGGACGATTTTCGAACTTTGGCCTTCATTATGGCCCAAAATCTTTCCACCGGAAGAATCTCTGGTGAATTTGGGGGGTTGGCGGTTTTTGGTACAAAAACAACGTTATTGTCTCTGTACCAATCCAACGTCGATCGCGCGTAATGGCATGATGCCAGGTCCGGCCAAAATAATGTCTCGCCTCCGTGGGACCGCAGGAAGGGCAACAGACGCTTCTGGAGGCACTCGGTGCGGTAAATTTCGCTGTTGATGGTACCCATTGTGATATACGGTTTACTCAGTTTACCGCATTGGCATATGGCCCGCCAGAGCAAGTTTTTTGGCGAATTTGTCCACTTTCTTCTTCCTTATGTCTTCCGGAACATCAAACCGTGATTTGGCAATGTAGAACTCCAGCCCCGGTATCTGCTTTGCGTCTGGTTTGATGTAGGTTTCATCATCCATAACCACACACATCGGTTTCGTTAACCACTCTCGCCGGATCACGCCGGTTCGGTGCCTTCCGGACCTTGAATACACGAAGCCTAGCTCGTTTCATGGTTTGCTGAACGAACCAGGTGGAACAATTTGCCTTCAGAACCGCGTCGCGAATCGAAAGGTTCGGATAACGCTTGAAATAATCCAACACCTTCCGGGCCTTCACAGGGTCAGCTGTCTTCGATTTTCTTCCACTTCCAGCCCGCCGCTCGGTCTACGTCCCCTTCTTTATAATTTTTATCTAAAAGACATTGATGGTTGTCTTGATGAAAATTGCTCGCTAAGGCAGCTTGCAGATGACGGCGTTGTGTCCGTTATAGGGCCAAGTGCACGGGACCTGCAAGGACCATTGCAAGGTACCTTAGACAATTTGTATACTTGGGCTATGAAGCTAGGTATCGAATTCTCTCCGGAGAAAACTGAGTTGGTTGTTTTTCTAGGAAGCATCATCCTGTACAGTTACAGCTTCAACTAAAGGGTAGAACAATCACTCAAAGTATAAATATTTTTCAATTAAATAGGTGTCTGGTTCGATTCCAAAAGCACCTGGGGAAAACATATTGCGTACGTGAAACAAAAATGCCAACATAGAATCAATTTTCTGCGCACAATTACCGGAACTTTGTGGGGAGCACACCCGGAAGATCTGATCAGGTTGTATCGAACAACCATCTTGTCGGTTCTAGAGTACGGTAGTTTCTGCTGAAGCTGCCTCCGAATCGCGCTTAGCTGTATGCACTCGACGCATACGATGAGCTTCGAAGTACTCGCGGGTGTTCTCCCACTGACAGATCGTTTTGCGGAACTGTCCTGCCGGTTTCTTATCCGTTGTGAAGTAATGAACCCATTGGTAATAGAAAACTTTGAGAAGCTGCTCGACAGAAATCCTCAAACAAAGTTCATGAGTCTCTATTACGAGTACATGACGCTGGAGATTGGCCTTTCTTCGTACAATTCGAATCGTGTTTGCTTCCAGGACTTTTATAGTTCCTCTGTAAATTTTGATCTGACCATGTTGCAAGAAATCCGTGGAATACCAGATCACCATCGGTCGATGGTTGTTCCCTTATTTTTTGCAAACAAGTACCACCATGTCAGTAATAATAGGAGTTTTTTTTTTCATAGACGCTTCCACTGGATTTGGAGTATTCAACGAATTTCATAGCGACTCTTATCAACTGCAAAACCCTGTTCCGTATACGTTGTGGAACTAGCAGCCATATTCTACACAGTAGAGCATATTGCCTCACTACCTTCTGACCAGTATTTAATTTTTACGGACAGTCTTAGCTCATTGGAGGATATTCGTTCAATGAGGCCGATGAAGCACTCATCGTATTTCCTGCCTGAAATACGATCTAGCCTGAGTGCTTTATCCAACTGCTCCTATACTATCAGCTTAGCTTGGGTCCCATCTCATTGCTAGATTCCGGGTAATGAGAAACCGGACTCGTTGGCTAAGATGGGCATAGCGGAAGGCGATCTTTTTGATCGACAAATCGCCTTTGCGGAATTTTTCTCAATTACCCGTCAGCAAGTCCTCACCAACTGGCAACAAAAATGGAATGAGAGTGATCTGGGAAGATGGTTACATTCTATTCTCCCACAGGTGTCGAACGAGCCGTGGTTCAAAGGATTTGACATGAGCCGTGACTTTATACGTGTTATGGCGAGGCTCATGTCCAATCACTGCTCGTTAGACTCGCATTTCTTTCGAATCGGGCTCACAGGCAGAAATTTGTGCGCTTGTGGTAGTGGCTATCACGATATCGACCACGTGCTTTGGTCATGCACCCTCCATTGTGTTGCTAGATCCGAGTTATCCGCATCCCTCAGGGTCCGAGGAAAACAACCCGCGATACCCGATAGAGACATCTTGGCGAGCCGAGATCTCGACTATTGCAATTTAATTTATGTGTTTTTAAAACGGATAGATCTGAGGATTTAGTAGTTAGTGTCACCTTGTGTTCCCCCAAGTTGTTAGCTGCCCATCGGTGTACCTCCATGTTTGTCTTTTTCATCAGTTGGTCGCTTATTTCGAGATCAAGAGCACATTGCTCTCCAAGCCTTGTGTTCTCAATCCCTACCCTGCCATCCATTTGTTATAATTTGCTACGAAAAATGAGCCTGGAAAAATAAAAATAAACTACAAGGGACAGCCCAATGGGGTTGTACGAACAGTTGACGTAGGACTACGCTCACATATGTTAACTATTTTGAACGAACGTTATTTATAATTTCCGATATTATTATGACATCTGTGAATTTCTTCCGAAGTGTAATAATTGGTCAGTGTCCATTTTCCGTTTAATACTAATAAGATTCATTTTCAGTACATGTGTAATTATTCTTGTGTTAGAAAATATTCCAAACTAACTCTTTCTTTGAAAATTGTGGTGGCCCTGGAAAGGGTCATTTTGATGGTTTGTGGCTCTGAAAAGAGCCGTTTTGATGTTGCATGGCCCTCAAAAGGACCGTTTCTGGTTGCTCTATATATGCATTCCGATCAACATCCGAAGTCCCTCCTTTTTTATATATTCTGCACAAAGTATGCTGTGATAAATATGTAAAAAGGGAGGGACTTTGGATGTACTTTTTGAGCAGAATATGTAAAAAGCAAGGGACTTCGAATGTTAATCTAAATGCATATATAGAGGTACCAAGTTTTGCACTGCACTGTCCTCTGTGAACAATTAACGGAGTGAACAATTGCGTAGTTTCAAACAACAGTAGTGACATAATACAGAAGCCTGACAAAATGGTTAATTATCAAAATCAACTCTTTGGTGGTCAAATTAATATTGGCGCACCGAAAAAGTCGGTTTTGTGTGAATTTTGTTAAGGTGGGTTTTGTGTCTAGACAATTTATGAAAATAAACTTTTTAAGAGGAATTATTTGTGTCGCCTTGAAAAGGACGCTTTTGGTTTGATACGCATCGTCGTCTGATGATGATGATGATGATGATGATGGTCCCACCTCTTACCCCTACAAAGGTTTGAGCTGGACGATTTATCTTTAAGATAATTGAATATGACATTTTAACCAGGTTGGCAAACAAAATCGAACTGGTTTCAGTTACAGATATAAATTCCCTCTAAAGTTTACAGTGCACAGTGGTCGGAGATGCCAATTTGGTGAACTTAATTGTTTTGTGATCAAACCGTTGACCTAATCCAAAAACTGTCTTCAGAAGAATTGTTCACAAAAACATTGCGCATATTATGACAACTACCAATATTTGTCATGGCATACTATGAAAAAAATAAAAAAAATAACTTTTTTCGCAAAAGAGATAGAAGAGTAGTTTCTTCAGCAAAGTTGTAGTACTCATAAAAATATGAAACTTTGCTGAAAACATCAAATTTGTATGACGAATACTTGTGAAGATATGAAGCGTTTTTGATGGAAACCCCCTTAAATTCAATTTTTTAAGTATAACTTTTTTTATAACAGTTTTTTAAGTAAACAATGTTCTAAAAAAACGTAAACAACATACAAATACATGTTTTTGCTGGAGACAGTATGTGGCTAAAATCATCCCTTTCAAAGTTATAGTACTTTTTACATTTATTTTTCCTTAATTTCAGCTGCATATAGGGGAGAAGGTGGCAAACCGGGACACAGCACCAAGTACTTTTTTTAAAGCTTAGACTCTGTACTACAAAGTAGTGAAGGTTTGGTTAGCGCCAATGCATAAATGAGTGAATAAGGGCACGTTGAATGTTCACGTGTTTGGCCTTTTTCTATATAAAAATAACCCTGCCTCCTCATTTATGAACGGTAAATTACGAATTATAGAAACAGATATTATCAAACTCATCCGTGAACAAAAAGGAATGATTAATTTGAACAAAACTAAGCAAAGTGCTTGTCTTAGACAGTTGTCAATATAAATTTTGGTTAGAAAAGAGTGAAACTAAAGCGGTGGTGAACTGTTTACCATCCTTAACAAACCCTTTACCATCCTCAACAAGATACTGCTGACCCGTGCGAATTCAGTTGGCTAGTGAGACGACTGAAGTTACCCTCAAAGAGCATGTGGATAATAAGATCCAAAATCTTCGGCCAACGGAATTCGAAATCAATGGTCGTCGGATCCGAGTCGAATATAGGCTACATATGACCATGGTTGCAAATACTCATTTCAGCTAAAATAACGATTTTCGGAATAATAAAACCAAAAGATGGTATGATGACATGTTTTACTTGTAACTTACAAGAAGAGGTTACAAAGTATGCGTTTGAAACATAAAACCTGTAAATTTTACTTTCTATGAGTCACAATCAGCGATTTGCTGATCGCTGAGTAAGTGGGAGGGGGGGGGGGGGTGAATTTCTCCTCGATTTAGCGTGACATAATCAATGCAAGGGCCCTTATCTGTAATTTAAAAATAATAATTTTTCTGAGAAGTTATCATGATAAAAAATAAAAAAATGTTTCACTCTTCATCTGTTTCCCCTTCGCTATCTGAAAAATCTAACGAAAACTGTGCATCTTCGGAAAACTCTCTGTCTTTCTTCTGAGATTTTACACGGAAACCAGCAATAAGTGGATCTGAAGAAACTAATAGTCGCCGCATGAGATCACCGTTTGTTTTAGCTCGTGATGATTTTCGAGTGTGATCTGAACCTTTTCATTACTTTATTTAGCGACTTTTGTGTCTCTTTAGACAAGTAACCACTTCATTCGAGCAGTTAAAATGACGTTTACTATCACTCAAACTTTGAAATATAACATTATTTTGAGATTTTTTCTTCTAGAACCACAAGAAAAGTAGCCCACATTTGTGCGTTTCATAAAAAATGGAATTTAGATGGTCCCGTTTTGTGAAATCGCTGGTAGAAAGACACGCCAAAACTGCTTGACAAAGTGGTCAGCCCGATAGAAACGTTGAAATGGAGAATTATGTCTGAACCGTGCATTAAAATCTTAGATACCGTGGCGGGCAAGTAAAACCAAGAGAATTGGTTTTTTTTTTTCGTGTTGGGTATATTCATCACTGCGACCATTACTTTGATCTATTGTTTTTATATTGCTTTATCAGTTATGTCGTATCACTATTTTATGAAGTGACCGACATAGACTGCAGCATTTTCCCAGCCAGGTATTACATTTCGAATGAAATGTACTGCTTGACTTGGACCTGCATTCCAAATATCAAAGGGTTCTGCCAGCCCCTTATCCAGAAAAATACGCCTTTTATTGAAATACTTCTTCATTGATAAGTCGCAAAAGAACATTTTGAATATTATTCATTTGAGTGGGTATAGCCTTGCAGATATTACATCGCTGTGCTGATTTGGTGGTCGTAACAGCATTAACAACTTTGCCATTAATCATGGTCATATGCAAGGTTGCAAATACTCATTTCTGCTAAAACAATGTTTTTTTTTTTTATTATGATATAATCAGATGCTATGGTCATATTTTGAATAGGTAAAATAAAAGAAGAGGTTGCAAAGAATGTGTTTGACATATTAAAGTTGTTTATTTCACTTCATGAGAGTCACAATCAGCGATTTTTCACACACTCACTCACTCACTCACTCACTCACTCACTCACTCACTCACTCACTCAGCGATCAGCAAATCGCTGATTATGACTCATAGAAAGTAAAATTTACAGGTTTTATGTTTCAAACGCATACTTTGTAACCTCTTCTTGTAAGTTACAAGTAAAACATGTCATCATACCATCTTTTGGTTTTATTATTCCGAAAATCGTTATTTTAGCTGAAATGAGTATTTGCAACCATGGTCATATGTAGCCTATGTTCGACTCGGATCCGACGACCATTGATTTCGAATTCCGTTGGCCGAAGATTTTGGATCTTATTATCCACATGCTCTTTGAGGGTAACTTCAGTCGTCTCACTAGCCAACTGAATTCGCACGGGTCAGCAGTATCTTGTTGAGGATGGTAAAGGGTTTGTTAAGGATGGTAAACAGTTCACCACCGCTTTAGTTTCACTCTTTTCTAACCAAAATTTATATTGACAACTGGAGTAAACTAAGCACACAAAGTGCTTGTCTTAGAAAATGTTTTGTTCAAATTAATCATTTTTTTGTTAATGCATACATACAGAAAATTTCCTTTTTGTTCACGGATGAGTTTGATAATAGCTGTTTCTATAATCCGTAATTTACCGTTCATAAATGAGGAGGCAGGGTTATTTTTATATAGAAAAAGGCCAAACACGTGAACATTCAACGTGCCCTTATTCACTCATTTATGCATTGGCGCTAACCAAACCTTCACTACTTTGTAGTACAGAGTCTAAGCTTTAAAAAGAGTACTTGGTGCTGTGTCCTGGTTTGCCACCTTTTCCCCTATATGCAGCTGAAATTAAGGAAAAATAAATGTAAAAAGTACTATAACTTTGAAAGGGATGATTCTAGCCACATACTGTCTCCAGCAAAAACATGTATTTGTATGTTGTTTACGTTTTTTTAGAACATTGTTTACTTAAAAAACTGTTATAAAAAAAGTTATACTTAAAAAATTGAATTTAAGGGGGTTTCCATCAAAAACGCTTCATATCTTCACAAGTATTCGTCATACAAATTTGATGTTTTCAGCAAAGTTTCATATTTTTATGAGTACTACAACTTTGCTGAAGAAACTACTCTTCTATCTCTTTTGCGAAAAAAGTTATTTTTTTTATTTTTTTCATAGTATGCCATGACAAATATTGGTAGTTGTCATAATATGCGCAATGTTTTTGTGAACAATTCTTCTGAAGTCAGTTTTTGGATTAAGTCAACGGTTTGACCACAAAACAATTAAGTTCACCAAATTGGCATTTCCGACCACTGTGCAGTGGCTTCACAGCGATATAAATGTGGAAAAGCTCAGGCGTCCACCTCTTAGTTCGCCTTTTTGTCCACCTAAAATATTCATAAGTATTACAAGCAATCAAGAGTTAATGAACAATCAACAAAGCATCCTATTACACTAGCAACCCCGCAATCTGATGCTATCATAATTTTCAGCAATGTCAGGAATGCTCACGAACCCCCAACATTTGCCAGAAAACTTACTACTAACTCAAGGTATCTTTCAAATAAGCTTCAAAATTGCATTTTTTTTTTATCAAATGTTAAATTCAGTCCTCTATATCCGTAATACGCGCGCGAGGCTCAAACCTTTGTAGACTACTTTTTTTTTTTAATTAATCTACTATAAAATCAAATATTAAAAATCCATCATCACCCTCGTGGCGAATAGAAATAGTTTTTGCAATGCTACAATAATTATTAAAAAGTCGTTATGACAGCTATCCATATAAAATAATCCGTTAGAGATAACTTCGTCAAGATACATAATTTGTCAATTCATAAAAAAATCACTGGATAACTGTTCAAAAGACAGTTTTAACGTGTGAAATGCAGTGTCTTTAAAATTCTGTAAGTGTTGCTGAACGTTTGATATGTCTAGGCATCGAATTGAAAACATTTATTCCTTTATAATATAATGAATTTTGTGAAGCGCAAGTCAAGAAATGTGGTGTTCTTATTTCAACCGCGTTTCTAGTATTATATCTATGAAAGTCACTTCTTCTTTCAATTCGATCACACAAATATCGAGGCAGCAAACCGTTAACTACTTTAAAAATGAACACCATAGTCAAATATACAATTCTTTGCTTCACCGACAACCATTGTAAGGCGTCTAACATCAAAGTTGAGGAAGTGAATCTATTACATCTCAAAATCAAACGCATTATTTTATTCTGCAAGCGCTGTAATCTCGATATTTGTGTTGCATTGGCCAGAAATAAAATGGAAGGGCAAAAGTCTAGATGAGGAGAGATGATTGATTTGTATAGCTGTATTTTACTGGCAATAGTTAAATCGTTTTTCAGTCGACATAGAATTCCATACTTCTTGGCAATTTTCTTGATGACATTGTCAATGTGAGAGTTGAACTTAAGTGTGTCATCAATAATCCCGCCAAGATATTTAATCTCCCGAACGCGATCAATAGTCTCATCATCAATTACAACAGAGACGTTCTCATTTACTCGATTCCGCAAAATTACCATAAATTTAGTTTTACTTGTATTCAATTTCAACTGCTTATACTTCAACCATCTACTTAGAGAACGTAAATCTTCATTCAAGTGTAAAACGGCATCATCTAAATCCTTAGCTGCAATGAATAACACAGTATCATCTGCAAAAAGATTAATGTCGCAAAATCGTAAAACACGTCGCAAGTCATTAATATACATAATAAATAAAAGGGGCCCTAATACACTTCCCTGGGGCACTCCAAGGTTGTTCCCCACGGGACTGGAAACAGAATCATTAAAAACAGTCCGTTGAGTTCTGTCAGACAAATAGCTTTCAAACCATTTATATGCAGTACTCGTAATTCCAAAGCGCTTGATTGATCTTAACAATAAGGGCCTAGAAATTGTTTCAAAAGCACGTTTAAGATCCAAAAAAACAGCAACAATCGTATCTTTACACTCCAAGTTATTTTTCCACTTCGCTAATACCAAATTCAACGCGGTTTCACAAGAATGACCTTCCCGATATCCCGATTGTTCTGGTATCAACAAACTATTACTATTTAAATACTCCAACAGCTGACCTTTAACAACAAGTTCTAAAATTTTCTCTAATGTGTGCAACATGTTGATGGGACGAAACTCTTCGGCTTTAATCGTTCCAGCAACTTTTTGAATAGGGACCACTAAGGATTCCTTCCAAATTTGTGGCACATGTCCAGTTTGTAATGATTCATTAATAAGGTCCAGCAAGATGTGGCCAATGACATGAAAGCAATCTTGAATAACTCTAGCATTAACATTATCTACTCCAGCCGATTTTCCTAATGAAAAACAAATAACTCTAAGTTCATCTAATGTGATTGGGTGAAAAACTTCAAATCTACAACTACTATTAACTGGCTGTTTTATTTCGTCAGGTTCATCGACCAATTCAATAGATTGATTAATCAATGAAACGCTATCTACGAAATAATCATTAAACTTAGCTGCAATTACTTGTTCTGACTGTTCTAATGTGCCATTAAAAGTTATGGACCGCGGTTTGCAATTACTAGGTTTTAAT
Source organism: Ochlerotatus camptorhynchus (assembly GCF_037179485.1). Taxonomy (NCBI): domain Eukaryota; kingdom Metazoa; phylum Arthropoda; class Insecta; order Diptera; family Culicidae; genus Ochlerotatus; species Ochlerotatus camptorhynchus. The sequence goes on from NW_027040660.1 coordinate 2,271,486, forward strand.
AAAGATTTCAAAATTTTCCATAACTCTTTGCTGTTGTTTTGATGCTGATCAATCTTCCTTTGAACATATTCACAACGAGTTTTCTTTATCGATTGTGAATACTTATTACGCGCGATTGTGTACCTAGTCCAATGATTGTCATTATTAGATCTACAAAACTGTTTGTACCATTTGTCCCTTTTCCATTTAAGACGCAAAAGATCCAAATTGTACCAGCTGTTCGAGTTTTTCAAAGAAACAAACTTTTATTGGAATAAACGTGGTCAATTAAAGTTCTACTGTGCTTGGAAATACGCGTATACTCATTTACCGTTTGCTTTAAATTAAAAAACTCAGCTAAACGCTTCAAATGATTCGAATTATGGTTATCACGCCAATTAATATTAAAATCACCAGCCAATATATTTAATTTACTAGAATCAAGGAATGTCTCAAACCAGTTCTCTAAAACTTCAACAAAACGCTGGTCACTAGAACTGGGAGAATGATACAAAACACCATAATTACCCATCTTCATGCCACGTACAACTGTAATGCCCAAGAACCAGTTGCCATCAATAACTTCGTTGGTACGAAGGTTGAATTGAACTGATTCTTTGACATAAATAGCAACACCGCCAGTGTGTCTAGAATGTGATAAACAAGCAGCAACAATATATCCCGGAATACTATACTGATCAAAAGCTTCAGTTTCTACAGTATGAGTTTCAGATAATAAAACTAAAAGAGGACGTTTTTCCTCAACAATCTGACGTAATGCTACGTAGTTTGTTGACAACCCCGCAATATTCAAATATAAAAAATCGAATTGATTCACATTCCTGGAACTTGGCTGCTATTTATTGAAACGCAAGCTGCTTTTCTTCTGATCAAAAAGTCTTTTATAGAGCAAACATTCCGAGCTAAATGCGGCATGGTTGACGTCCAAGTTCATTTTTCGTTCTTTATTCATTTTCAAACAATTAATACATTTCAATACAGTTGACGTACACTCCGACGTTTTGTGTTGTTGGCTGCACCTAGAGCATCTATCACAATTTTTGCAATCCATGCTCTTGTGCCCAAATTCTCCACATTTGAAGCATCTCAACACATTAATCGCGGGAACTATCGAGCACCGATCAAACCCTACATTCACTTTTTTCGCACATAACAAACATTTATAAGTATCGACATCGACTTCAATTACAACACTAAACTTGTTATAAGTGAAGCGTGGATTTTCAAACATGTTCACTACTTTAACATCATTTATAGCGATGTCTTCATTTTGACTTTTTAAGTAGTCAATGAAGACATCGGAGGAAAACTGATCGCTCATGCCCACTATTTTCAATCTTGGCACCGAAGTGGGAACAACAGCACTATATTGTTCACCCAGATTGCTTTCAATACCAGTTTTTACATCATTAAGATTAGCTCCTGTTGCACACTCAACAATAATAGAGCCATCTTTACCATTCCTAAAATTACTGATTTAGTGTGTTTTTGGATCCAACTGAGTTTTCAAAAACTTACGAGTATCTTCGCAAGCTTGTTTGGACTCTTTTGGTTTGATCACAATGACCGGACGAGTCTTACGATTACTCTGTTTGTTACTGTTACTGTTAATGTTACTGTTACTATTAATGTTACTATTACTGTTACTATTTTTTTTACTTTTACTTGCATGACTAGATCTTTTTACAACATCCGCAAAACTCGCATTTTCTTGAAAAACATCATCAGTCGAATCGTTGTCACTATTTTGAAATTTACGTTTTTTGCGTCTGGGATTTCGGTCCGATTCAGAATGAACCGTCCTAGATGCACCATTCGTTGCAGCTAAATTTTTTTCCGTACTAATTTCAAAACATGAACTAGTCATCGTATTCCATTTCTCACTAATTAATTTTTCAAAGCAACTTAAAGAATCGTTCATATTTTGTTGCATTTTTTCCATGCCAATTCTCAACGCGTTGTCTATCTGAGCAGCAACGTTGTTTCGTATACCAGTGATAGAGTCAGCAACAGAAGACAATTGCTTCATTGCTTCCCCCAGCATTTTGGTATCCGAAACCGATACATTCTGCTCGTCACAACTCTGATCTGACAGACAATTACTACACTTGAATAGAACATTTGCATTATCTGTGATAAGTTTTGCCTGAGTCCGCGTGAGTGTAGTGCACTTGCAATGAAATACACGAGCACACTTACCCACACAGATAACCGGCAAATCACTTACCAAAATCCCCAAATTACATATTGCACACTCAGCCATATATATCACCTATACACATAAACTTTACATGCAACACTACAGAGACACAAGTAAAAACGAACGAAAGCAAAAATTTACAATGCACTAGCTTACTAAAAGGGTACCAATTAGCTTGCCGGGCGAAGGAAAATACAAAAAATGAACGAGAACCAGCGGCAACAGCAACCGTTCTCCTACTTATCCAATAAATTATCACTACGGGGCACGCGTAGGATCAATTCTACCGCGGCACAAGCACAATTTCACACTTAATTAATTGAATATTTATCACAGCACTGCGAAATAAACTATAACGTTCGCCATTACCAATACTATGATGTCGAGTGGCAAGCAAATTACCCGGCTGTTTGCCGATGAAAAACACGCACTATATCGTGACTCCACTTATCACAGGTTCGTATTCTTCTGGACGCGGCAGGTTTGATGCACATTACCGGGTTGTTCGATCTTTGCCGTGGTTGGAGAATTCTGAGACCTCCACGGATACGGTGAGCTAGTTTAAGCTTGGGTGAGCTTCGACATGACGATAACGTGCTTGAGTGACGGTGGCCCACAATGCTTTTTCACGATGAGCAACTGTACCCAAACAGTGACAGTGTGGCTTCATCACTGCTACTCTGTCTAGAACGCTCTTGCAGGCAGCCTTGGCAGCAAGCTGTTTGTGGAGCCTTTCGAACACGTCTGAAGTTGGAATGCGGCACCGGCTTGATTCGTTTGGGACCAACCATGTGATGTCTTTGTTAGGAAATACACCTTATGGTGTAAGCAAATGTATGGGAAATTTTGATGCTACAAATTTTAGTTAAATTTCTTAGTTGTTTAACTATTTGCACTATTTGTACTATGTGCCACAAAAATGCTGGAGTAGGCCCCCGTCGAATGACATATTGCATGACATATTTCACACTATTGCTTTGGAGATATATGCGTTCAAAACCTGACCCTTTCGTTACATGTTCATTTTTCGTACTCGCAAAGTGTACCCCTTTATAGAAAACAAAGACGTAGTCCTACGTCAAAATTGCGACCAACCTTTTTTTTTATAGATACGACCACAATCCAACCTGATTAAAATTTGTATTCTTTAACCTCGACTTAGCTGCAAGTATTCGACCCCCGTTCTACTAACTGAAGTCATAAGAAATGTTTTTGATATGTATTGAACTACGGCTCCTCAAAGCTAATGCAATTAATCCTCCGTTACTCGCGCTGTTGTACTTCGTACAACACACATGAGTTTTCCATTGCCATTTTGTTGCTGAGTTATCAATCGATCTGAAACCAACGAGTGTTCCGCAAAAAACTTGTTTTGATCTAAACAAGCTAGACTTTGATTTCAGTAAACACCTAAAAAATGCGGATAATAGGGGCAATGTAAATGGAAACCGCATAAACTATGACCATACTATGTGGGATTTGACTTCATTGATTACAACATGGAATATATCGAGATGCTGACCAGCTAGAAAGTTACTATCTCCGACAAAGTTGTTCAGGAGATTATAGCCTTGTCACTGGTGGACAGTAGTTCAGATTTTTTCACTACGTAGCGCTAGTACCCAAGTAACACAGAAAACATGTTTTCGAATAAAAATAAAAACTCATGTTGTATAAAAGTTATATAGAAGTAACAAAAAACTTCTTTGGTATTGTAAAAGCTATAACGATGTTTTTTGAAAACAACATTTCTTCATCTAATTTTCTGAAATTACCGGACGAATCATGTTTTATTAATGTCGTGTAAATGTTTGGTTTCATTCCTTATTGACTTTCATGAATCCTAAATAAAAACATCACAATAAGAAAGTTGTTAAAGAGGTTTTGAAATGATTTATATAATCAGCTGTTTTATCTAGAAAATTATGCATTTTCGTTGGAAGAAATCAAAAACTTATACGGCAAATGATGTTTTATTAATGTTTTACTAATGTAAAAACTTGTTTTCAAATATTTCTGTCATACTGATGTGTTTTTGTCATTTAATAACAGTACACTTTTAATTTGAACTGTAAAGATGGATTCGACAAGTGGATTTTCCGATGCTGATAAATTATTGTGGAAAAAAATCAAAAGAAACGGCAATTTTTCTAAGCGCAAAAAAGAATTATTAAAAAATATTTGTCAGGACACCACAAGAAGTGCTGATAACGCGATTCCAATGTTTTCCTACACTCAGCCAACGAATGTTGTCTCTCAAACAGAACCTGTGCTAATATTCAGTGAAAATGAAAAGTTTACTAATCAGCGTGATACTTTAAACGAGAACATTGAAAGTGATGACAGTGAAGATGAATCTGGTGGATCTTTTTTGAAGCCAGATGCGCACGAATTTTGTAACGAAATCAGAAAGTGGGCTGTAGAAAATCAAATAGCATTCTGCCATGAATGGTCTCTTACTAATATTAAAGAGTCATATACCAGACAATGTGTTGCCTAAATGTGCAAGAACATTATTGCAAACGCCACGCTGCACTGAAATTTCTACTGATGATCGTCTTGGAGGACAATACTGGCATTATGGCCTAAACAAAGTTCTTGTCGAAAGTTTATCCAACATAAACAACGTTCCAGAAAGCTTGTCTATAAACGTTAACATTGACGGATTACCAGCGTTCAAAAGTTCTTCAACATCATTTTGGCCAATCTTGGTGAATATTCATGAGCTGAGAGAAATCCAGTCTCCACTGACTGTTGGAATATTTTGTGGTGCAAGTAATATTGATTTGCTAGTCTGACAATTTGATAAAATAATAAAAAACTTATCGTGTTGCAGACAAACCTAAGGATGTCAATGCATTTCTAGAATCGTTTGTCAGTGAACTGAATGATGTTTTGCAGCAAGGGATATCAATTGCAGAAACTATCATAAAAATTAATCTGAGATGCTTTATTTGTGATACTCCTGCAAGATCAATGCTTAGAGGTAAATTATGGAAATGAATGCTTTTGTACATATATTACCTCATTCCATTCTGTATAGGTGTGATTGGTCACAATGGATATAACTCATGCCTGAAATGTGTAACGGAAGGAGAATATTCCTATGCCTTTAGGACCATGATCTATCCTGACATAGATGCACCATTGAGGAATGATAAAGATTTTAGATCACGTGTTTATGAAGGTCATCATAAAAATGACACCATCTTGGAGTCCATTTTCGGCTTAGATATGGTACAGGATTTTCCTATTGGCGATGCTCTACATCTCATTGACCTAGGAATAACAAAACGGTTTTTGAATGGTTGGAAATCCGGGAAATTGAATAATCACGACTCAAAATGGTCAGCGCAACAAATCAGCAGTGTGTCAACGTATCTCCAAAATTGCAAATTACCTCGAGAAATAAAACGACCCGTACGAGGATTGGATCAAATAGCACGATGGAAGGGGACAGAGTTTAGAACATTCTTGCTATATCTAAGCCCTATAATCGTATCAAAGTTCTTTATGAACAAAGAGATATCAGATCATTTCCTAACCTTTTTTTGTGCCATACATATATGTTCGAGGCATGATCAATCTTTTGAGAACTATTCTGTTGCCAGAAACCTCATAAAGGACTTTCTAGATGGTACAAAAAACTTGTATGGCCCGCAATTGTTTTGCAGTAACATGCATAATTTGTGTCATTTAGTTGACGACGTCGAAAGGTTTGGTCCACTAGATACATTCGATGCATATCCCTTTGAGTCCAAATTGTATGGTTTGAAACGATTGATTCGTAGTGGTAATTTACCACTGTCACAAGTTTCCAGAAGAATTTGTGAAATTCAATCAGACAGTTTTAGCCGCAGAAAATCCATGCCACCAAGAGCAATCGATCCTGTGCCAAAAAGAAAGATATCAAATCAACCACTTGTTTCATCTTTAGGATCCAGCTCGTCAGATGTTTATTCGTTCATTGATTTTGGAACTTTCTGTGTGGATACAAATTCTGAATCAGACCGATGGATTTTGACAGACAAACGTGAAATAGTGATTGTGCACTACATAGTACATGAGACCCTAAACAATTGTATCCAATTGTATGGCAGTCCACTCCGCAATATACATGATTTCTTCAAAAAACCTGTACGATCATCTATGTTATACGTATTTGCTTCTAACTTAGATCAAAATGTCCCCAAGCTTTACACGCCAGCTCAAGTCACATGTAAAATGGTAAAAATCAACTGCTGTGACAACACTTTACCGAAGTCAGTATTTTTACCCCTTATTCATACTTTAATGTAATATTTTTCATAACCCGTCATTCATCTGTTAATGTGAAACCAAAATACAAAACAAAACAAAAACTAAAGAAATGTTTTATTTCTCATTATTTTCTTTTCAATCGTAGAGCACTAAATACAAAACAAACAAAATAAAAACAAAGCAGTTCAATTAACAGTTGTTAAAATTCGCTTGCCATTACTCAGAATCTGAATTTTCAGCTGCATCCTCAATAGATGCGTCTACAGAATGACGAACGTGAAGTCGTGGATTACGTGGACTCGAAACTATGCCAAGCTCTACCGGAACCGAAACATTTCTCTTACGAGAGCAAGCAGTTCTCCGATTCTGGTTCCCTTCCAGATATCGCTGGATTTCGATGTTCTTCTGCCGTAGAAATTGACCAAAGCAAATTCCGTTGGTTTCAGTCGTATAAGCTATATCAGCAGCACACACAACACGGTGCACAAATGCAACGAAATATGGAAATGTAGACTGAAAGCTACGATTTGGTACAGCTGGCTGTGTTTTTCCATTTTTTCTGTTGTTTCCTTTCCAAGAGAACGGTGAAAGGATCGATGGATTCAAACATTTTCGAAGTACAGTCTTAAAGAACGGAGCTCCTTCACGTTTTCCGGTTAACGAATACTGGCTATCAAAATAGCGGAAGCAGCGGTCTCTATATTGTTTATTCTGAAGATTGCATTCGAGAACCAACAACTGATCTTCCGTTGCAACCGGAAAGAGTGCTTCGTACTCTGGAAACACCTCAGCTTCTAGCTTTTTTCCCGCTGCTGCTTTTCCAGTATTTCGTACTTCCATTAGCTTGTTAAAGTTTGCTGCAAACTGAAGTACCTGTTCCAAGAGGCCTTCAATTTTGCCAAGTCTACTTCTTATTTCTGCCATCTCGTTAGCACTGGCGTTACATTCTTGAAGAACAATGTCTGGCTCCGGTATTACAATCTGTTCGTTTGCCTGTTCACTGACTTGGTCCACACCAGGATTATTTGGGTTTTCCAATGAAGTTCCGCCTACGATTTCAAAACACCCATAACCAAGGAAAATATATTGCTTTCCGTTCGGACCGTTGACAATGCTGGCTGACTGGATCATGTTGTTGACCTGTAAATGGATAATATCTTATCTGTACAGTTACATGGAAAATTACCCTCTTTATTACCTTTCACAGTTTTGAAATGCTTGAATTTTGAACAATAGTATGAATATGACACTTCTAATCTTTAAGATTACAGCACCTTGAACAGTAAAAGTGAACGATCACACGGTATCCACAAATTACTCAATTATGACTATAATACCCCGTACAGAATATGGCTTACACCCCGTTCACATTACAGCCTATACCACGTAATATAGGCTGTCTTGCAATGAGCACACATACATAGGATTTCCAGTGAAAACTAGATGTATGAGTGCTCATTGCAAGACAGCCTATATTACATTATATAAGCCACAGCCAGTACGGGGAATCCCTAATAAACAAATACCATACACGAACTGTTCTATCCCGGATTTGTAAACTAACCCACAAATGGTTTGGATGATACCCCGAACACGTCGTTAAGCTCTCTATTATGGTTATTTTTTTTATTAAGGATAAGAATACATTTTTTAGGGAAAATGTAACCACCCATTAAAATGAGTAAAATATATTAATTTGTGAGTAACAGTTATTCATAAATGGGTAAAACAATTAGTACGTATTCCCATTTCCCTCGAAATACATACTTTGTAGTCATTATTGCGTACTTTATAGTCATTATTGAGTATTTTGCGGTTACCGTGCACAAAGTTCCAATTGAAATTCAGGGGAAACATGTCAGAAGGGTATAATTGGAAACGTAAACAATGACTTTGAACGTCGATTTCTCTTGAATAAGCACACACCCACGGAATCTGACTACTCAGCTCATAGAACAAACATTGTTCTGTCTGATGATTTAGTTAGTTTGAGTGGGTGTGTTGTCATTCGTAAGAAACTGATGATCCAAGTCATTGTTTCCGTTTCTAGTTAGACCCTTCTGACATGTTTCCCCTGAAATGTAAAAATCCGTTCCAATCGAACAGAGCTTGAGCAAATAATGAAATCGACGTAAGTAATGTTGTACATAATGGCTTCAAACGCTATTTATCGAAACTAATTGCTCGTCCAAGAAAACTGACACAAAAAAGGTTAAATCAAGCGTAATTTTTCAATTCAACGTAACTACTTTTGTAAACATTGGCATCGCACGTCTATTTGTCGTAACCGCACCTCACCCACGCAAGCTAACACCACGATCTTGTAGGGAAATTTTCCCATAACTGATGGTGGTGTTAATTGGTGTGGGAGAACTACACACTCATCGAAAGTAGCTTAGAGACTGAGTCAAAATTATTCAAACTTTCTTTTTTCATTCTAATTCTACTCAGTTTCGTAAAAAGTGGAGTTTCTCATAGCACTGAGTAACCCACCTTTAAACGAAATAGAGTAAAATTTGTGTAAGAATTAAAGAGAGTGAGTTAACGGGGGTGTAGCAGTAACTACAAATCGATGTTTGAAGGAATAGGTCTGTTCCCGTAGTTGCTTTTCTGTAAGAGTATGTACAGGATAAGCAAAAAGTAAGTTCCCGTACATTCTGCAGCATATTATTTTCTTACAGCAACGTACAGAAAACTGGAGCAACTTCATACAGCAAAAGCATACAAGCAAGTACGCGAACAGTCCTATTGTTTACAAGAGCAGTTGCGCCTATTTAAAAAGTAGCGCTTGAAATGTTCCTCTATCTGATGTGATGGCGGTGTTAGTTTGCGTCAGCATTATGAAGCCAATGTTTACAAATGAACTTACGTCGATTTCAATGTCTGCTCGAGCTTTAGTCCGAACGAATTTTGACAGTTCGATCGGAACTTCGTACGTTTCATCGTCCGTGTAGTTTCGAGTTAAATTGTGCCTTGTGCAGCTCAAACAACTATTTTATCAACAAACTGTGAGCTCATCTGTTCAAACGAATAAATCCATGCAAATTTGGAAGCATGAGAAAGATATCACTTACATTTGATTGCATGGGCTGTTCCTGTTGTACAGTTTGTTCGTCATCTATAATCGGCGTAGCAGCTGGTAACGTAGTACCCGGCTGGTGCAACGAAGACCTCGGCGTTTTTGGTAATTGTAGGTGAGTCGGTGAAGGAAGCAGAACGCTAGCAGAATCTGTAATTGACGAGTTGACATCATCCGTATGACCAAGCGGAGGTTGCTGAGCTTCCAAAGACGTTTGCTCAACCTGAGTAGGAATTTCAACCAAGATTGGCGATTGTATTTTCTCCGAATTGGATGTGTTGGGTGCTGGTTGGATCATGTTGTGCTCAGGTAGAATGTTTTCAGTATTCGCGATGGGGTCTGCAGGCTGTAGGTATGGAAAAAGTGTTGAGAAAAGAAAGTTGAGTACGATTCGATATTAGGGTGAAAGTGCTTTTGTAGCCAATGGCTTCAATTGCTAGTTTCTTGCGAATAAAAGCTCCTATCAAAATAACGAGTTCAGGTAGGGGAAGGATGCATCTACCTGTTGGTATAGTTTGTTTGCTAGGGCGTTTATTCGCAAGAAATCGGCGATTGAAGTTATTGTTTACAAAAGCAGTCATACTCAACTTACCACGATTAACTGATTTTGAGGAGATGTTAAGCTGTACGTCTTTACTTCAAATTTCGCTTTCTTTTTTGAAGGCCGTCCGCGAGTTCCTAATTGTAGCTGAACAGCATCTTCGGAATCCGTTATTGTTTAGAGTCTGGATACCACGTCTTCTGCTTCACGATAGCTTCCGGCTCGACCGACAACTTTACAGTTCTGATCTTTCCACGTAACCACATTTGGAGCACTATCCGCATCCGTTGAAAGAGAAATAAAATTGTTTGGTGGCCACAGAACATGGCCATCTTTTACCCATCTTGACGGAACAATTGTGAGAATAGGTTTCGATTTTTTTGTTTTCCTTGTTTGGACGACATCAAAGGTCATTTTTGTTATTTTATAAAACAACACGAGCAAAGAAGCTGCACTTTACTGCTAACCGTGAACTCTTCAAGCAAACTAATGAAATTGTTCATTTATGATTTTGTGCTGTCTGATTCGAATGTTCTTAAAAGGTTATAATGATGTCGTAAATACCAAACCATAACTACGCATAGGTGTTTTCTATTGTAAGTTGTATGGAAGTATTATACATGTTTATTTCACACCCTTAATACTTCATGTTGACAGAACTGTTCCTATTGGTGGATTCTGTATTTCAATTCGGTGTTGTCCAATCCAAATGTTTTTTCAATGGCATAGTACCAAATCAGAACTTCCTACACATTCAGTATTTCAAGTGCAACATTTCAAATAGACGCAACTGCTTTTGTTAACATTAGTTTCGAACGTCAATTTGTCGTTACTTCTCACGCAAACGCCCAACTAACACCACCAACAGTTCTTTAAAAATTTCCCCTACAAGATCGTGGTGTATTTTGCGTAGGTGTGTTACGAGTTACGAAAAATCGATATACGAAGTCATTATTTACAAGCAGTTGCGTCGAATTGAAAAGTTTCGCTTGAAGGATGTCGGAACAGCCATTCACATTGCCGGCTAAACAATTTTTAATACTTTTAAGGAATCCAACGAATTCATAATTTTTTTTTAACATAAAATAGAGGGATGTATACGCTATCATGCCGTATGATTATGCAGTAGAGAGTAGGATTTATTCAAGTGTTTTCGCGGTCTACAATGTACCGTTCTGATTAATGTATAATTGTATCGCACTAAACAATTCCAAGGGAAGGTGAACAATCAATTGGATTAGTCATTGTTTCAGTTTCTGCTTCGGTCAAATAAATAGTAGACGTTGGAAGTTTTCTCGCTTTGTCTCAGTATGTGGGTGCCCCAAAAATATGTCAAAGAGTCTTAATCAATCTTTCGTATGATGCGTAACATGATTAATGAAACGATGAGGAGCTTTTGAGTGGTTTGAGTAATAATTGTTTATCTTTTGTCAGATATGCGTATTTCGTCCACTTCCTCAGTGCCAAGTACTCAAGCACCGCTCATTGTACTACTTGAATAGTTGGAACTGAGGAAGTCTACAAGTAGTAGACGAAATACGCCTATCTGTCAAATATAATTAATGATATCGGAATTAAAGGAAAATAACTCAATTAGTTATTCGTAGTCTTTAAATGTATACTAAGAAATTCAATCCTACACACTTAATTTTTTCTACCGAGCTCAGCTGTGCAAATCTCGGCAAAAAAGTTTTACTAAGTTTACATTTAATTTGTTTGCTGAGATTCAGCTAAGCATTACCCGGGACTCAGCAATCAAATGTCACTTTTGCTGAGATCTCAGTGAAACTTTTTTTGCCGGCATTTCCACAGCCGAGCTCGGTAGAAAAACTAACTTGTGTATTGTATTGAAACCAAACTTCATCAGCTTCAAATTATTAAAATATCTGTATTAATTCCTCAGTAAATCATGTGAACAGCTCAATAATGAACGGTAAAACAATAATATATTGTCTTCGACAAGTTTGTCTTAAAATTGCTTATCTGTTGGCTTGTCCAAGTTTTTTTTTTCCACTTTTATTAATTAAGAGCTTTCTATACCCACCAACGCATGAATTTGTATATTGCTTAGCAAGCACAATAGTAGTATTTTCTTAGGAAAGTTGAGAAAATGTCCATCAGAAAGTCAGAAATTATGGAATTTATGGCTAATAACTTTTTAATACTGTGTTGTACGGTTATCAGGGCACTCAAAATGCTGGGTTTCGGTCAATTTAAGTTATGATTTTCAAAGAAATGGAGTATTTGTGATAGTGGGTCATTCAGGGTATTTTTGTTTAAATCTTTATTTGAGAGTTTTTTAGCCGAAGGCTTCTTCATCTCTTATTCAGGGTAATGTAATTCGTGGTAAAATTGTATAATTAATATAACAAATGCAATTTTATATTTTTTTTTAAATGGCTCTAACGAGAACACCAAATAAGGGGACATTTGCTTCCGTAACAATTTGTGAGTTTTGGAAAGACATGTGCAGTACATTTAGTGTAATTCTGAAAATTAAAAGCCGTTTAATTTAAATCTTTTTTTATATGAAAGACTGTTGTGTTTAAGGTATGATCAATATTTTCAATCGGCAGTTTATTTTTTATTTCCATGACGCCATGTGTCATTTTTGCTCCCGTCGATCTTCTTTTTAAAATTTTTCATATTGAGCGTTATTTCCAGATGAATCACAAAGAAAATTTCTCAAATATTGTAAAATTCAGCAGGCCCACTTTAGTTTTGGACGCAAAACAACACATTTCACGATGAATTTCGAAGTGCATCTAAGATTCGGGCATAAATGGCAAGATAAAAACATATTTAATTATTTAAAATGTAATTATCACATAAAAGACAGCTCTTAACGATCCAGAAATTTAAGAACTTATCAGCACTAATTTATGATCAGTTGAAAATAAAAATCAAGAAAACAGATTTTTTGTTCTGTTATTAAAAATATTGAGGGTACGATTCTTTTCAGCTGTAGCCAACATACATTCAGTTTTATAAATGTGTTTCTGACAGATTTTTAAACCTTTAATGAGTATTAGAGATAGTTGAAGCTCATTAGTTTTAACGATGTAGCTAATAATGTTTACAGAACTTATCTTGTGGTGCTATAAATGTTTTGAAATAACATCTTATATTACCAAAACTTGTTTTATATGACGCAATCCCTTGCGCTTTTTTGGTTGTGTAGATGTAAGTATTTAAGTTATTCCTTTTGGAAATAATACCTACAGTTAGTCTTGAAGATGTATTTTCAACTTTTGCATAACAATCCGTGTTGCTTGGGTATACACGTGAAATTCTCGCATGTGATATATCTTGAGATCCTGACCAGATAGAAAGTTACTGTCTTGAAAAAAGTTGTTCAGGAGATCAAAGCCTATTTTTTGGTGCAAAATGTTTCATAATTTCCTCACTACGTGGCGCTAGTATACACGCCAAATTTTCACGTATAAAATATCTCGAGATCCTGACCTAATAGAAAGTTACTGTCTTCGGCAAAGTTCAGTTCAGGAGGTCAAGGTCTTTTGGCTGGTAAACAGTAGTTCAAAATTTTCTCACTGCGCTGCGCTAGTATACACGTTCTTCTTCTTCTTTTTGTTCGCATTTCAAGTTTATTGCTTAGCGCATATTAGCTTATTGCGTGCCCTCAACTGAGGGTTCTAAATGCACTTCCACAGTTATTAATTGAGAGCTTTCGATGCCAATACCAATGCATGAATTTGTATATTGTTTGGCAAGCACAATGATATTCTAAGCCCAGGGAAGTCGAGAAAATTTCCATCCCGAAAGATTCCCTCGACCGGACCGGGAATTGAACCCGCCGCCTCAGGCTTGTTAATACCGTGCCTTTACTAACTAGGCTATGATGCCCCGCGTGCCCCGCTAGGCTAGTATACACGTGCAATCCTCATATATGCTACAGCTCGAGATTCCGAACAGAAAATTACTGTCTTCGGCAAAGTTGTTTTGTAGATCAAAGCTTTTTTACTGGTGAACAGTAAATATTTCAGAATATTTTCGGTATGCGGTGCTAGTGTGCATGTAAAATATTTGTATATGCTATAGCTTAAGGTCAGGAAGTAACTGTCATCGTCAAAGTTGTACATGCGGCAAAGTTCTTCCGGATGGTGAACATGCAAATGTGTTTTATCTGTGAAAATAAATCATGATTCTTCAGAGTAAATTTTGAAAAATAGTGTAACATTGGGTGAATCTTTGGTATGCAAAATTTGAAAATGATATTGAGTAATTTGCCTCTTCGTATTTCCATTAAAAATCTTTCAAATGTTCTAGAAAGAACGAAAATTGGAAGTTTTTAGAGGGCATCCATGAACTTATAATCGGGTGTGTACGGTTTTATAAATTTCTCCATTCAACTGAGCAAAAGTGCCTCACTCTCTGAGTTAGCCTCGTTGTCCATGTACACGTAAATTCAGAGATTTTTTTTTGTTCTAGACCCCTCGATAAGACATTTTGAAATTATCCTCAAATGAAAGGGAGACTCTAAACATTCATTTGGTGGAAGTTTCAGCGATGTGGGAACATGGAACGACTCACCCCAATTTATGTATCCACAAATCTGCTTGAAAATCTTAACCAGTAAAAGAAATCCAGAATATATTTGTCTTATCCCACTTAGGCTGATGTAAATTGTATTTTTATTTTAGGATATTTGATATGCGAGAATTGCCCGCCAAGCTTTGAGAAACTTCTGAACTACTTTTCATCAGCCAAAAGATCATTATTTCCCTAACAGCTTTGCCAAAAACTGTAAATTTCTGTAAGGATCTTGAGATATTATATATGCGAAGATTTCACGTATATCCTAGCGCTGCGTAATGAGAAAATTCTGTACTGTCGACCAACGAAAATGTTTTGACAACTTTGCCGATGACAGTTAAACAGGTCTCAAAATATATCTTATGCGAGAATTGCACGTGTATACAAGCGCAATGATGCGAAAAAAAAAATGAAATTCTGTCCACCAGCCAAATGGCCTTGGCTCCCTGAACAACTTTGCCCAAGACAGTAACATTCTATTTTGTCGGGATCTCGTGATATTTTATATGTGAAAATTTCACGTGTATACCAGCACCGCTTAGAAAATTCTCAACTATTGTACACCAAGCAATAGGGTTTAACCTCCTGAACAACTTTGTCCAACACAGTAACTTTCTATCTGGTCAGGATCTCGAAACAAACCACATGCGAGAATTTCACGTGTATTCTAGCGCTACGTAGTGAGACAATTTTGAACTACTGTCCACTAGCGAAATCTAGCTGATGCGAATCATGAGATATTTTACATACGAGAATTTCTCGTGTATACTAGCGCCACGTTGTGTGAAAATTCTGAACTATTGTGCACCAAGCAATAGGCGTTGACCTCATGAACAACTTTTTGGAAGACAGTAATTTTCTACCTGTTCAGAATCTCGAGCTATAGCATACGCGAGAATTGTCTTTACCCCCTGAACAAGTTTGCCCAAAACAGTAACTTTCTCTCTGCTCAGGATCTCGAGCTATTGTAAATGCCAGAATTGCATCTGTATACTAGCACCGAGTAGTGAGAAAATTCTGAACAACTGTCCACCAACGAAAAGATCTTGACTTCCTGAACAACTTTGCCAAAGACATTTACTCTCTATCTGGTCAGGATCTAGTGATGTATCACATGCGAGAACTTAACATGTATACGAGCACTACCTAGTGAGAAGATTCTGAACTACTGTTCACCAGCAAAAAGGCGATGATCTCCTGAACAGCTTTGTCTGAGACAGTAACTTTCTCTCTGGTCAGGATCTCGAGATATTTTCTGTGAGAATTTCACGTGTATACTAGCGCCGCGTCGTGAGAAAATTCTGAACTACTGTCCACCATTAAAAAAAACTTGACCCCCGGAACAAATTTGCCCAAAACAGTAACTTTCTATCTGCTCAGGATCTCGAGCTATTGTATATGCGAAAATTGTACCTATATACTAGCGCCACGTAGTGAGATTTTCTGAACTACTCCACCAACGAAAAGATCTTGACTTCCTGAAAAACTTTGCCCAAGACAGTAACTTTCTATTTTGTCAGAATCTCGAGAAATTTTATATGAGAATTTCACGTATATACTAGCGCCGCGTATTGAAATTTTTTTGAACTATTGTGCACCAAGAAATAGGCTTTTAACTCATCAACAACTTTGTCGACGACAGTAACTTTCTATCTGGACATGATCTCGAGATATATCACATACGATAATTTCACATGTATTCTAGCGCTACGTAGTGAGAAAATTCTGAACTACTCTCCACCAGCGAAAAGGTTTTGATCTCTATAACAACTTTGCGCAAGACAGTAACTTTCTATCTTGTCACGATCTCGAGATTTTCCATGTTGTAACCAATTAAGTCAAATCCCACGTAGTACGGACACCGTTTACGCGATTACCATTCACATTTTCTCTATTATCCGCATTTTTTGGGGGTTAACTGTGATAAAAGTTTAGGTTGTTTAGTTAAAAACAAGTTTTTAAGGAATACCCGTTGGTTTCGTATCGATTGGTAGCTCGGCTGCAAAATGGCAATGGAAAACTCACGCTGTTGTACAAAGTACAACGCGCGAGTACTCGTGTTACAAAAGTTGGCGCGAGTAACGGAGGGTTAAGCCTTGATAAATAACCGGATTGAAAAAATAAATTGATTATGAACTATGCGTAGTGTCGATTATGCCTAACGTATTTACGATTAACGTCAATAGTTATGATCAAATTCAACTCTTAACCCTATCAATCCCTAGACCGTAATCGAAAATCCAATCCCCATTTCTTTCTGCTATACTACATTATTCTGAATTCGCGATTACATCTCACACACATTTCGAGACGGTCGCAGAAAATTTTCTCATTTACCTCAACGAGCGGAAACTTCATCGCTTCACTGTTTCCATCCGCTTTTCCACTGACCGTATCGTTTGCTTCCTCCTCCCCCCACCTACCACCAGCACCACCTCGGCGGCACCCTTCGGCAGCTACACAGAAGTTGTGCAAAGGGAAGTTGTGCAAAACAGTGGCAATCACTTCTGGGCTGTATTTATGCCCATATCGCACTATCCTCTCGTTCCCTGGCACGTCCAACCACTAGGACCGGTGATTTCATCAAGCTCCTATGATGCTGGTCAGCAGCAGCCAGAGCTTCCAAAAAGGAGATGATACGACGGAGAACTATATCTTACGTGGACGCCGGTTAAGCCTCGGTCTCCGGTGTGAGCTCTTGGGATGAGTCGCAAAGAGTGTGTCGGTGTGTGCGCGCTGATACTAGGTCCCATTTCCCGGTCCCGCACCATCACACTACGCTTACATACATTTATTTATATTAGAATGCTGCGACGACGTCGACGGCACGAAGAGCGACAAAAGGTATGGCGGAAATTTTCTAAAAGGACTTGAATTTCAGCTGAATAGGATTTTAGAGAGCTCTAGCTGGACACTGTGGTCGGCGGACAAGAGCGGACGGCTGACGGCAACCGACCGGGAAAGGACGAAAAGGTTTATCCCGGCCATGTTTTTGGTTCTACGAAACTGGACCGTGGGGTTCTTGATATGTAAAGGAAACCTGTGCTGGTGCTTCTTGCACTGGGAGTGGGTCGATTCAAATGCTCCCAGGAATTGCTGCGAGCCCGAGTCTGCTCACAGTAAGGAAAGGTAAATCCAGTGACGACGTCGTTGTCCGTAGTTGGACGGTCAAGCAAGTAAAAGTAAAGAACAGCACACAGCACTCATAGGCCACACAGCAACGATCCTCGGGATGACCATTTCCCAAACCAAAGTTTTCTACGGCTAAATTGTGTACCCCGCTCCTCGCCGCCGCGCTGTCGCTTCGATGCTGGAGACCGAGGCGTCAGGTGAAGGTAGATGGGATGGGAGAACCTATCTCGGTGATGAGCTTCCCCTGTAGTGTCCGGCCGTGTGTACATATTTTCCCCAAACTGAGAGAGATATTTCTTGAGTTCCACATAGGATGGCCATTACCGCTCACATGCGGTTTCAAGGATGAGACAAAGGCTGGAATGTAGCATTTTTTCGGGTAAAGGTGCACACGTTGACGAACCTGACAACTCGTGTAGATTTAAAGAATTCTTAAATGATTGGGACGATTCGAGACATTATGTTCTTGAAGTTAAGCACGTCAAGCCTGTAAATTAAATCAATACCATTCGACTCCCTATTCCACAGAGCATTACATTCCATCTGATAGGGACATGAAATAAAAGAAGGGCGAGTAAAATTCCACCCTTTCTTGGTCGTCTTGGTCGCCGTGTCCATATGAGTTGGGACTGCTTAAGACTAATGCTAATACGCGCTTACGTCGTTGGTGTACCCCCGCACATGTGTATGCTCTCGAGAAATGTGATATAATCCCAAAACTCCCTCCCCACTTTCTTCCGCTTCAAATCGTGTTCGTTCGAAGGAAAGCAATTCGATGATAAGAGGAGGCAATTTTTTACTGCCACCCACTCCCCTCTCCCGAAACTCCTTTATCGCAACGGACCGAGGGACCAAGCAAGTTCATCTGCGTGGCCGTGCGTTTATGGGTGTCGTATAAAGTTTTAAAATTATCCATAAGGATTTCCTCATTCCGACTATAGCAAGCAGCGGTGTTCATTAACCATGCAGACCAAGAGGAGCGTCCTCATCGAGGTGGAAGGGAAGAAAATTAAAAGGACTACACGTTTTACATACGCACTTGTGGGGTGGTTCAGTTCGCGGGACGGATGGTAAAATGAGGAGTGCGCGTGAAAAGGACGCTTCACTGCTGCCGTTAATGATGGAGGTTCCATTCGATACCTCCAACAACTGCTCCGGTTAATTTAGCTTTCGTATGTGAGCACGGATGCGAATTACGTTCAAGATGGGGTTTACTGCATTTGGGCGCCATTGATATTAATGTGAAAATTTCATAGATAGAGTTTCATGAAGCCTTCTTTATGGTGATTGTTGTAATGTATTCCCTTTCAGTCGGGAAAAGGCCTTCTTTAGTTCGTGCTTGATGGTCTCACAATTGGATTTCCAATGCCATCACAAGCCGATGATATCAAGAAACCTAGAAAGAAATCGACCCAATGATGCTAGACGTGATCTTCTCCGTCAGGTCAGTGAAAACTAATGAAAGCACGAAGAAGCGCATCGCATGTGGGATGAATGCGAAGCAGCAGCGGATTAACTACTCTTGACAGTGGTCCAGAATGGAAGTTTTGCCAGAATAGTAGTCCTAGAGCTTGTCAGCAGGATTTTCGATTCCCGGAACATGATTCCAGATGCCACCCTTTGTCACATGTTGTTTCTCTGATACACGATTGGCCACAAAGACCTGCCATCTTGACGGGTGTGATGAAATCCAACATTTTACAAACGTGGCTGCTATCATCATGCTGGTGAAGATCGATTCATACAGATGGGCTAACAGTAATTCGGCAGATAACTCCAGCCGAGGTGTGGATTGCTTTATATTTCTTCTATTAAGGTTCTCCAACGGCGCGACCTTTGATTTGGCCATCAGTAGGTTGACCGTGACTTCTCCGTCCCGGTTCACACATCGCAAGTATACCGCAGTACCGTATGCTTTATCGCTTGCATCGCTGAATCCGCGGAATTCACATGAGATTACATCCATCGACGCACAGACACAGCATCCAACTCGCAAAGATTGGTTCAGAACTCCAACCATCGGGACTGAAGCTCATTGCTTAGTGGTTCATCCCAAGCGCACTTCGCCTTCCAAATCTCTTGGAGAAAGAGTTTTCCTTGGACCTTGGAGTTCCACTTCCTAAGGTTGAAACCTGACTCTTTCAGAAGCTCCAGGACCATAAAAGATCTTCTTGACCACCACTGAAGCTACGAGATAGCACTGCTCCCTCTTCAGCACACTTATTCAGGCAACGAGTGGTAAAATAAGGTGCAGATGATGTACCGTACATTGCAGTTGTGAGCTTGTATGTCCGCAATTGCTCCTCAAGCGAATCTCTCCAGAATATCTTGTGCAGCAGCTGATCCAGTTCGTGCTGCCATACCATCCGGTACATCTTTTCTGCGTCTCCTACAACAGCATATTTGAACAACCGGAACCGCAAAAGGATGCTTCGTAGGTCATTTTGAATGACAGGTCCCACCATTAAGACATTATTCAAAGACACACCCGAATCCGTAGAACAGAATGCATCGAAAACTACTCGTAACTTCGTAGTAGTGCTGTTTGGTTTCAGCACAGCATGATGCGGTACGTAATATTCCGGACCAGATTCCTCATCGTCATTTAATACCTCCGTCATATGACCCATGGACAGGTATTCGTGCATGAAAGCCGTGTACAACACCTTCATTTCCGGGTTGGCATTCAGCCGTTTCTCCATGGAAAAGTAACGTTTCTTCGATATCGCCTTCGATTCTCCCAGTTTGTGCTTCCTTTTCGGCAGCGTTAAGCGGAACTTCCCATCAGGATCTCTAGTAGTCGTCTCTTCAAAGATGGCTTCACATGCAGACACCTCGATGGATAGACAGCTCTTCGTGTGGCATGATTCTAATTCCCAGAATTTGGCTAGCTCCTCGTAAAGTTCTTCCGTAGTCACCGACGATGAAGCTGCCGTGCTGTAGCTAACGATAGATGTTTCAGGAATTCCCCAGCTGCGTATTTCGTAGTATTAGTCCCGAATTAGAAAGCTTCCGCTGGGCATTCAACAGAGAAGATCGTCGAAAATTACTGCTCCCAAAATCACATCGATGACTCCGGATTCATTGAAAGCTGGATCCGCAAGAGAAATTCCCTCTGGGAAATTCCAGGATGAAACATCGATGCTTTACTGTGGCAGGTTTGACGTAATTTTTGATAGCACGTAGAACTTCAGCTCACACGATACATATGATGTGGTACACGATGACACTCCTTTTACAGGCAGATTTTCCCGAATCCGTTTGGAAGTTCAGCCTCTGAGACAACGTTTCAGACATTATGTAGATCTGAGATCCGTTATCCAACAAAGCGCGTGCAAGAACGGTGTTTCCGTGACGATCACCGAGCTTCACGATAGCGGTAGATAGTAGCGCAATGTTTGAATGATGGTGTGTTATGGATGGTGTAGCAGTGTGGTGTATTGTTGGAGTATTGGTGGGAGGTGGGCGTGCATTCTGCGAAGATGTACTTGGCGTCTGTGAAGACTGTGGGTTGGGGAGCGAAGTGTTCCGGTTTTGGGCCTGATTGGATTTCTGTGGTGGTAGATTCGCGGCTTGAGGTCTCTTCGGTAAAACTTGGGAGGAGCGCTGACTAGAAGTATGCTCCTGATTCACTGGACTCACGTACGGATGAAGCAGATAATGATGATTCTGTCCGCAATTGCTACACGTAGACCTCGAACAATCCATAACGAAGTGCCCTGATCATAAACAGTTCAAGCACAACCCTTCCTTCCGAACAATCGCCTTCCTATCGATGACCTTCATCTTCCCAAAGCGCCTACACTGTTCGATGGAATGTGCTCCGCCGATGCAGACTTGACAATTTCCATTGGATGACACTGCAGCGTAAATCACTGGGTTCTTGAACGATCGTTTGAAATCACTGCCTCTTCGTGCAGACGTAGACTGCAGGATAGCACAGTGTTTCTCCAAGAACTCCACCATGGACTTGTACGACGGAATGTCCTTTGAACTATGATGCGTTTCCCAGTGACGAATCGTATCGTCATCCAGCTTGTGGGAAAGCATGAAGGCTAGCAGAGTGCTCCAATCGTTAGTATTCTCTCCTAACTTCGCCAACTGTTGTTGGGACATGGTTATATTCAGTTAGTTGTTGTCGTGTATCATCAACTTGAAGTTGTCCCGAAAGTTAATCCATTCGGAAATCTTACCAGATAACGTAGGAAGTCTCAGTTCTGGATACTTCATCCTCGACGGCTGGCAAACCTCGACTCCTGGTTGCCGTTCAGCTACAACTCCAGAGTTTCCGACCGACTTCAAATTTAGTTGCTGCTTCAAGCGGAAAGATTTGTTTTCAATTTCCTTGAAAATCTCCTCGTTTTCCCTCTGACGTGCCTCAGCCATGGTCACATGATCTGTAGATTCTTCGCCAGTTGCATCCTCAGCGCCTTCATCAACACCCAAATCATCAGTGAGAACTTCGATTTTCACCCGCACTTCACAATATTTATCATATACTGCATCTAATTTCTTCATACGAAACTGCACTACACCTCTATCACGTTCTCCTTCGTACGTTGATAAGAACTCTTCAATGTTCTCCAACGTAATCCAAGCATGACGTCCCTGCTTGATAAGCGCTCTCAGATCATACACTGGCATAATTACTGGATTCAATTCACCTTTTCAAATCACTGAAGCACTCACTCCCGAGACCTCATGCTTCTACCTTCAGTAGAGCTTTCACTGACTGGCGCAAATACAAGCAAGCCAGCCCACCTCAACCACACACTGTACTTATCTGATTTCGATGATCTCCAGATGTCCACCCTGGGCCTTGGGTACAGGAATGTTAGTCCGCAGAAACAGCGAGCGATGCTTCAGATCCTCTGGATAATCTGTTACCACACATGTAACCACAATTGCCACAGAAGCGACCAACAAATTTCACCCTTTCTCTTCGACCAGGGTCACCGCCCGGTCAATCACTTCACTTTTCGTTTGGCGTCACCACGCCAGCAGGACAAAGCGTAGACCAACTAGACGCTACTGGTCTGTTGTCTGGTAGTTCGATGACCGGTATCGAATCCAAGCGACACGCAACGCGTTTCTCACGGGTCTGGCAAATCTGGTTCGAAGGACCAAAATGTTGGGTATTTCCCTGTTTGCACAATTCGTGCGCACCCGGGAGTCACTTGTTCGGACTAAGCACTTAGTAATACCGGTGATACGATCAAATGGAAACTATATTTTATTACTCGACGAAAATGGACTGTAATTATTTTAATATCGGTACCGTCGACGGTCGGTGGGTAACTAACTGAAATACCTATTGGTTTTTTTTTTTTGGCAAGGAGGAAACCTTCAAAAGGCCATCGTGTCACCGCTTGATGACTGGGCGCACAGTCGCGGTGACACGGTGTGTGGGATTCTTACCGCACTAAAACCTCCTTGGACGCCTTGCCCTTTTCACTCGGAACCACTTATTTGTGAGGGGACCGTGCATTACGCACCTCACTTTATCTCAGCTGATCGCCTCTTCAATTTGTGAGCCATTTAGCTCCCAGCGTCGCGTTCTACTTGGTTAACCCCAGTGATGGATTCAGCCTACTCTGACGGAGAGCTCTCGGTTTCGGCTTTCACTTCGCACTTGTTTGAGCACATTACTACTTTCTAGCTGGTCCTCTTGCCGTTTTCGCTGCAGTGCTGACATGATCTGCGTTACTGCTCTGCTGACGGCGTTAAAGGTGCCCTCCTCTCGACACATTTCTTCGGCGACATTCTCCGTGCTAAGAGCGAGCATCTCCTCTCGCACAGCATCAAATCTAGGACATTCGAAGACCACGTGCTCTGGTGATTCTTCCACATTCCCACACTCCGGACAGAAGGGTGACGTTGTGTGTCCGAACCGATGCAATTACTTTCTGAAGCAGCCATGACCAGACAGGAACTGCGTCAAGTGGAAGTTGACTTCTCCATGCTTCCTGTTCACCCAGGTCGAAAGAATCGGTACTAGCCTGTGTGCCCATCTACCGTTCTCTGCTGCATCCCACTCCTGCTGCCACTTAGCCATCGACTCCGTTCTCACCATTTTTCGTACTCCTCTGGTTTCTCTCGTCATATAGCACTCGTAGTCCTCCGCCAAGGTGATGCCGATTGGGATCATACCGGCGATAACGCATACTGCCTCCATCGAAATGGTTCTGTACGCACTCACGACTCGCATGGCCATGAGCCGGAACGTACTGCTCAATTTCCTTTGGTTCTGCTTCGTTTTCAGCGCTTCAATCGAGGCTGGACCTCCGTACGTTAGTATCGATGAGGACACACTAGCCAGAAGACGCCTCTTACTGCTGCTTGGACCAGAATTGTTCGGCATGATTCTGGCTATTGCGTTGATGACCTTCGCCGCCTTCTCGCAAGCATATTCGATGTAGCTGTTACAGCTTAGCCGGTCGTCGATCATCACTACCAGATACTTCAGCACGCGCTTCGAAACAATGGTGTGCTCTCCAACTGTGATTTCTGCCCGCTGCACTGCTTTACAGTTACTGACCAACATAACTTCTGTTTTGTGGTGGGCTATCTGCAGCTTCGCTCCTTGCATCCAGTTACCAATCGTATCTATCGCCTCGGCCACCAGCATTTCCACTTCTTCCAGCGTCTCACCGGTTACCGTCAAGATTACATCGTCCGCAAAGCCAACGATCTCAACTCCTTTGGGCAGCTTGAGCGTCAGTACGCCATTGTACATTCCGTTCCACAGCGTGGGACCTATAATGGAGCCTTGTGGAACTCCCGCCGTGATTTTAAGCGATTTCTGCCCCGTGTCTGTCGCGTAGACCAGGACCCGGTTCTGGAAGTAACACTTAGAATCCTGCAGACGTAGTCTAGAACCCTCATTCTATGGAGCGCCTAGCGTCGTACTGCAGAAAGTGATGTCGATAATGGATTCCCTACCATCTTTGCGGAAGGTGCTGATGGTTCCTAAGCCGGCCAGACTGACGTTCAACTTTGCCAGAGCTTCCAGCAGGCTATACCCTCTTGCGTTGGTACACCTGCTCCCCCAATCCACTGCCCAAGCATTGAAATCTCCTGCGATGACGACTGGTCTCCGTTCAATTGAATGCATTCTTCACATCAATCGTAATCACGACGCAGTATCGATTTCCTCTCCGCTTCTGTTTGGAAGCTTTCTCGGCTCTGTCAATCACTCTGTCAATTGCATCCACCGTCGATCTCCCTTTACGGAATCCAAACTGCCTCTCCGACAATCCGTGTTCGCTTTCCGTGCATTTTGTCAGCCTGTTCAGGATGATCCTCTCCAAGAGCTTTCCGACAGTATCCAGTAAGCATATTGGCCTATACAATGCAGGATCCCCCGGCGGTTTTCCGGGCTTCGGCAACAGCACAAGCTTTTGTACCTTCCACCTATCAGGGAACTGACCCTCGTCCAGATATTTCTGCAGCACCATCCTGAACATGTCCGGTCACGTCTGGATCGCCGCCTTGAAGGCCACGTTGTGAATTACATCCGGGCCGGGAGCATTATTCGCCTTCAACCCATTCGCTGCTGCTATGAGTTCCTCGTTGGAGACTTGTTCAACGTTGTCTTCATCTACCTTGCCACGATGACTTTCAGCTTGTTGGGACACATTTCAACCGGCATCGTTGGACCTCTGATCTTCGCCATCGCGACTCGGCATGCGTTGCCCCAGGGGTTGGCACCGGCATCGCGGCACAGCTCCTTGAAACTATTTGACTTGCTCAGCTTTATCTTTCGTTTCAGTGCAGCCCTGGCTTCTCGGAACACCACCCTGCGCTCCTCTCTGTCTGCTTCCGTTCTTGCTCTCTGAGCGCGCCTTCTGGCTAGAAGACAAGTAGCACGGAGGGTGCTAATTTCCTCGTTTCACCAGTGAGCTGGACGCCGCCTGTTCGTTGGCTCCAGTTTTCTCGGCACTGTTGTGTCACATGCCCTTGCTAATGATTTGGTCAACTCGTTCGCGCTTAGGCCCAGGACGCTGCTGTCTACCCTTAGAGCTACGATGAAGAGATCCTTATCGAATGCCTTCGTCTTCCACTTCCGCTCGCTGACTTTCGTCCTCCGCATTTCCATCGGTGTCCGTTCGCCGATACTGCACCGGATCGCCTGATGGTCACTATGGGGGTAATCTTCGCACACTCTCCAGTTCATATTTGCCACTAGCGACGTACTGCAGAAAGTGACGTCGATAATGGATTCCCTACCATATTTGCGGAAGGTGCTGATGGTTCCTAAGTTGGCCAGACTGACGTTCAACTTTGCCAGAGCTTCCAGCAGGCTATACCCTCTTCCGTTGGTACACCTGCTCCCCCAATCCACTGCCCAAGCATTGAAATCTCCTGCGATGACGACTGGTCTCCGTCCAATGAGCTCTCCGGTGAGCCCATCTAGCATCTGGTGGAATTGCTCAATTGTCCATCTCGGGGGTGCGTAGCAACTACACGCATAGATTCCATTGATTTTGGCTATCACGAATATTTCGTGTGAGCCGGCCACCACTTGTTGAATGGGATACCTGCCCATGACTTGCATGGCCGCCATTCCTGCTCTACCCAGTTACCATTATCGAGAGGGACTCGTCTCTTTAATAAAGATATATAAAAAAAAAGAGGGACTCGATATGACTCTGCAATGATAGCAACGTCGCACTTTGTTTCCATTG
The DNA here is from genome assembly GCF_037179485.1 of Ochlerotatus camptorhynchus. Classification (NCBI taxonomy): domain Eukaryota; kingdom Metazoa; phylum Arthropoda; class Insecta; order Diptera; family Culicidae; genus Ochlerotatus; species Ochlerotatus camptorhynchus. The sequence goes on from NW_027040660.1 coordinate 2,297,939, forward strand.
TCGACTGGCACAACAGTGCTGTGCTGTGTTGCAATGATTGAGATTTATTTGGGTTGCCTCCATTATTGCTGGCCCACCATCGCCTTCTTGAACTATGGCACCTAAAACTTCTCGTCACATGACCGTTTCCGTCCTCCTTTTTGCAGAGCATGCACCTCGGTTGCTCTGTACAGTCTTTTGCAACCTGCCCCTTCTTTCCGTATTTCCTGCACAGATCAGATCTGTCAGGGCATTTGCAGTTTCTCGCCTGATGACCGAAGCCCATGCATTTGTAGCATCTATCCATTTTCTTAGACACCCGTGGAATAGCTTTCAACGGGCGCACTGACCACCCAACCTTGATTCGGCATGTGTTCAGCAGCTCGTTAGCTGCGTCCGAAGAAAGTCGTATCGACGCCGTCTGCGTGCCACTATACGCCTTCCTCAACCGAATTGCCATCGGTACGTCTCTCAGGTTGCATTGCACCTTCAGCGCACTTTTCAACTCGTATTCTGTTGTGATCTCGTCCAGATCCCTGCACTCGACCACTGACTCCTAGGATAAGGTCCTTTTGTTCGCCGTCTCGGCAAGAGATTTTTCAACAAGCTCCTTAAAAGCTGCGCTCTTAACCGTAGGGTCCCTTTTCAGCTCGAATAGCATCTCGCCTTTCTGGGTTCACCTGGTTTTCACCACGTTCTCGCCTAGTTGTTTCAACTCCAGATCCTCTCTCACTTTCCGGAGAAGTGCTGCGTAGGACGTTTTGTCCTTCGCCTCAACAACCAGAGCGTCACCCTTGCTTCTCTCCCTACGAGGCCTAGGCTTCTCCTTGTTCTTCCTGTCTTCCTTTTTCTTCTCTTCCTTCTTCCTCGCTTCTTCTTCCTTCTTCCTCACTTCATCTGTCTTTTCTTCCTCTCCTTCTGGTTCTCGACTTTACGCCACCCACCATTTTCTCCCATCTTATCCTGCCTCGTCGTCCCTGCGTTTTTTGGCTCCTCCTCATCTCCTGGCGTGTCCCTATCTCTCTTTTCAGAACGTGGATTTGTGGGTCTCTTCGGCGTCTCATGTGCTTGAGCCAGTCTTATCCTCTCCTTGGCCTCCAGCAGAGCCTTTTCGGCATTTTCGGCTCTTATTCTCCACTCTTGAAATTCCCGATCTGCCACTTTTATGCCGGATTTGATACAAGTTGCTTGATCTCTTTGTGTACGTTGTTTTTATCCTTTACGAACACATAGAGTTCATCGATCTTCCTCCTGACCTCCGTCATTCTCCTGGTTCTCCCAAGCTGCAGTTCTTGAGATTTGCTACTGCTGGATATCGGTGTGAATATCTGGCATAGCAAAACGCCTGGCTGCTCTTCTTGAGACTTACTGCTGCTGCTGGAACTCGCAGTGGCCCCCAGGTTCGACACTGGTGATCTCTGCAATATCTCGCTCCTTGCGAACATGGGGCCGTGTTCAGAGCCAGATCGACGTAAGTCAGGAATGTTACATCTGAGCCTACTACTCACCAACCACCAATTGGTGACGAATTTTGATCGAATCCGGAGTCCTGCCAAGGTTTTACCGGGACGGGGCAGCAGCAGAATAGCACGACTGTCAGCCCTGTAGCGTGGTATCCAATCCATTGTGCCGTGTCGTGTCCATAGTTCCATGCCGTGTCCAGTATGCCGTTATAAGGATCTTACTGGCGTCGATCCTAATGTGCCGGTTGGCACTCCTGCGGGTTGACGAAGCATTTCCTCCATCGCCGTGCTATGGTTACCGCGCCAGAGTTCACGTCGCACCCCCTCACTTTGCTATTGTCGGAAGGACAATATTGTCCAAGCTACACCACGGGGAGGTGTGAGGTAGGAACTAATGAGGACCAGAGCTAGGTTGTCAACTCACCATTTGTAGCCCGAACTACCTATTGGTGATGCTGCAAGAACGTATCACTGATAGCTTATTGCTTTCGGCTACATACTCAAGGACGGTCGTGCGTTCTTGGTCACTCATTATCAGCTGATTCCTTACTCTACAGTGAGGCACACAATTCTAGAGCTAGAATTAGGGCGTAACAGCATTTGTAAGCAATGACTTCTTTTGATGATTTCTCGAAAGCCATGGCTCTCCCTGGCAAATCGACATCACCATCGAGTAGAGGAAGACTTCTCCTACCCGATGAATATGATGGTTTGTGCAGGCATGCCTTGAATTCCGAGAAATCAACGAGAGAAGTCATTGTTTACAAAGGCTGTTACGCCCTAATTCCAGCTCTATCTAGAATTAATTATACAACTTTCCCTAACAGGGGAAATGGCTCTAATGTTGGCTTATGGATCTTTGATTGGGCTCATCGCCAAAAATCTGCTATTTATCAATTTTATCTAAATGAACGCGTCATTGGGACGGTACTAATGGCTATTTTCGGCCGGTATTGAAAATTTAGTCGATTACTGAATTTTTTTATGGGCCCAAATTAGAGGCATTTAGGCCAACATTATATCCATTTCCCCTACGTACGATAATTGTTACTAGCAGTGACTAGCACGTGCGAAATGTTGCTTGGCAAAAGGACAGTGAGACTGGCAGTAGGCTCGGAGTGCTTTGGATCTTAAACGTTTGATTCGTCGTAAATGTAGTTTCGAAGATGTCCTGCGCAGTGGAACAAAATCAACCAAGTAACTCTTCAACACAGCGGTGAAGAACTCTACAGTAATGTAAATATCTTCAGCGGATTCAAGGATGTGCCAGTCAGTGAGGCGAAGCGCTTCAAGTAATCCATCAAAATCAGTGCGTTGAAAGTCAAGTCTAGGTTCTTCCGGGAAACTCTCAAATTCAGTAGGCTGTGAGAGACAAATAGTAACTTCAAAAGTGTGATGAACGGCATCAAGAATAGAGAGCGGTTCTACAGCTTCTACAATCTGGCATCAAGAGACCGTTGCTTCATTCACCAAAGCGAAATCCAAGATTCGCATATTCTGATTAGTAATAAAGTTAACTTGAGACAGACCATGCAGATTGAAGCCACCGAGTAGCGTGGCGCAAGCAACAGAGATGTGGGACTGCCCTGCATCTACGGAAGGACGATCGTTGCTAAGTGTGTTCCAAACAAGTCCCGATTGATTATAATCGCCAAGCAGAATAGCATGATCATTATTCCCAAGGTGGGAATGAATCGCTTCTATAGGCTCGATATGGTTATTCACGCTAAGTAAATCATTCTTGCGATCAAGTGGAAGGTAAAATACACCAATATCAACTGAACAGAGATGCAGTTTCAACTTAACCCAGAGCTGTTCTAGAGATACATTTACCGGAGTGGGATCAATGTACCCGTTGAAATTAGTTGAAATAGCTATCAACACTCCACACTCGATTTCCCGAGCAGGAACGAATATCTCATTACCTTAAATTGGTATGGATGAGCCTGACATAAGAGGTAAAATTCCAAAAAACAATACTAGACAAATGCTTCCCCAATACCATATCAATACCAAATTACGCAATACAAATAAAAAATACCACACAGGTATCGTTTTGGTATCCAAATATCAATTTTTGTAATTTGGAAAGTATTTTGCATGTATTTTTTTGGTATTATTCTTTAGTATCTTACCTCTTATGTCAGGCTGATCAATACTAAGTTTTGGTGTCAGGTCAGAATTAAGTTATTTTCTCCTGCTCGGGTTATGACTGTTAACTTTGCTGTGATCTGTTCTGTTCCAAACGGGTCTGTGTAAAAGCAATGTTAATGACTTTAACTAATCATGTTTGTATTACTCCATACGTGAAGTAAACGGTTTACATAGTTGGAGCAGCTAAACGTCAAATATTAGGCTTAGAGAGGTCATTTTATACGATAGATGAGGAGATGAAAGTATGGAGTGTGAAAATTGTATATAGAAAGTAGAAAGCGAACAAAGGTCAATTTTGAGGAAGGTACGAATCGGGCTGATCATCTCCTTTACCAAACTCTCCCGTTGGTAGAGATTGCTTTTTTTGAAATTTGAAATTTGTGAAAATATTCACCTTCAAGAACAATTCAAGTCTCTGAATTTATAATTATTTTCCTGAAGATAGCTTTGTTCAGGATCTATTAAGCTCAAGCAGTGAATGAAAATAACGCAGAAAATTTAAATCCTTGGTAAGAGTTGTTGAAAAATCCCTGAATAATCATGAAATTCCCTGATCATGCCAAGTTTTTTTTCAGGAAACATAAAATCCCCTAAGTATTCCAAGTTTATCAGGGTTTTCCAGATAGTAGACACCCTGAATTTCTATAGTAGTTTTTTTTTTCTTGCTGACATATAGCGGAATAATTATTGGCGATTTGAGGCCAGTATGAATTGCCTTATTATTCCTTCTATTATTTGCTGGTTATTATCTTTTTCGAACCAGCAAATTTTCTTCACAAGTGATAACAAATATTTTCCCGAATTCGGCCTATAGTCACCATTCAGCCAAATAACCGTTTAGTTTAATAGCCATTTGGCCAAATGAACGTTCGGCTTAATGACCATTCGGTCCAAGGATCATTCGCCCTAATGACCGTTCGACCTAATAACCCAGCATCCTCCTTGAGCATTTAATATAATCTGATTGATGTATCTTATGATCAGGCTTGCTGAAATTCCTCAAACTCACCGAAGGTTCTAAAACACTCTTGTCCTGCGAGTTTTGCCAGCCCTCACCTCGAGTGAGTGGTGACAGGAATATGGAAGAAGTAAACAAAAACTCCTCGAGAGAGAAGGAGAGTGAATTTCAGTGAGAGGATGATTTGATGTGAGGTGCGCTTTTCGAGACTCCGGATGACTTTTTTGTTCGACGCAAGAAGCTCAGAGCTCACCCAGAGTGAGAGTAAGAGCGTGTGGTAGAAAATATGATCATGAATGGCAGCAAACCTCACTCTCATTTTATCCCCCTTCGCCTGCAAGCTCTGAAGCTCAGTGGAATGATTTGGCAGTACGCATTCTACTTCTCAGAAAAATGCTACACTCGGCTCCATCAAGCCTGCTTATGATACGTCCTAGTGTGAATTAAAGGTACGGACCATTTCCCCGAAACACCAGAAACACGTTCTGATGTGGTCGATGGGTCCTGGGTATTCAATAAGACCATGAGTTATAATGTTTCTAAAGTGCTTTATTTTTAACATGAACATAACCGAATTCAAAAGCTCTACCCAAGTAACCATAGGCACTTTATTTCGCATGTTTGGCTACATACAGCTAAACAACGGCTACACCAGTGTTTGCAAGTTCTGATGAGGCCCGTATATAGCCTATGGTTACTTGGGTAGATTTGAAATATTGAGCTATAGAATCAAAATAACGCTACATAAAGATTTTGTTCGAACAAAATGTCTCACTTTCCTTTGTGTATAACTTTGTAAAAATTGATGAAATTTTTACGTAAAACTAGTTTAGAGTGTAATGTTTACATGTGCAAAATCTCGTCACAATCTGTCAATTGGTTATCGAGATTACTTCCAAGCAAGAAGTGCTTCGACAAAAAAATATGGATCGTGGAAAATCCAGGCCAGTCCCACAGGTGGATCGCGAAACAGTTTGGAATCGACGATTCGACCGTGTCCCGTGTGGTAAAATCGTTCAAGGAGACCCAGATGACCCAGCGGCGAGCTTAAAGCGGAAGAAAGCGAAGACGACCGACCCCGTGAACGCGAGGAAGGTAAGGAATTACTTCAAGCGCCATCCGAACATTTCGATTCGGGACGTGGCCAAGAAGGTCAGTTCTTCCGTCTGGTTCGTCCAGCAGACAATGCAGCGGGCCAGAATTCATGTCTTAAAGGTAAGGAAGGTAAGGAAGGAGCCTATCCGAACCGATAAACAGAATACGGTGGCCAAATCCCGCGCCAGGAAGCTGTACTGCGAGTGATTGGTGCAGCTGAAATGATTCGTAATGGACGACGAGATGCACATCAAAGCGGACGCCAAGCAGATCCCCGCTCTGGAGTTTTTCATCGGCAAGTCCCGCCTCGATGTTCCGGAGAAGCTCCGGACGATCTTTGAGTGCGGCAAAGTCAGCAAGCCGTACAAAACGACCGGCACCATCTACGGCCAAGTATATAAAGAAGAGTGCCTCCAGAAGCGCCTGCAGGATGGTTTAAAACAATCTATCAAGCATCCACATTGTTTAGCCTACCGTGCCCTTTACATCACAATAAGCTACGACCGACGCAACAATTTCCAAGCACTTTCCAAACACAAAGAACTTAGTTTGATTTCAACTAGATACGATAAATCAAAACAAATATTTTAACTTAAACCGGACAAAACATTACATAGACGGCCTTATGCACACTATCTACTCAGGAATTTGAAGGTAAATAAGAGCAACCTTCATCGACTCAAGCTTTACCAGGGTACCTGCGACTGTCAAAATACCCGCGGCAATAGCCAGTAGGTGGTGCCCTATGCGTATTTAATAGTAAAATTTATGTTTATGTTAATTTTACCACACTGTGTCGTAGTATTATAGTAACAATAATTAATCAATCATTCAAGCATCATAAACCAATATAAAACTCAAGCGACGAATTAAAGTTCAATCGAAAATTCATATTGACAACTAAGCATTTTGTATGCTGTTCACGAGGCACATAATTGTGCACCGGGACTGGGGATCCCACGATACAGTGCAGCGGTCAGAACCAAAGCAAAGGATCGCGGAGCAATTTGCAAATCTGCAATATTTTTTAAAAAATGTTCTTACTCCAGTTTTCTCTCTCTCTAACCAAAGTCAAGAAGCGATATGCTATCTTTATGCAACAAATTGTAGAGTTCAACTTAGTGTAGCTTTTTGGGCTGTAAAAGCCCACTGCAATTTACAAATAAATCAGTTGTGTTCTGAAGTCTATTCCGTACAAGTACTTAAAGCCTCTACGCTCTTATTGGGGATCCCTCTAGGTAGTCCCAGTTCGATACCGTTTAGGCTCCCTATCTAGCTGCTCATTTGGTGGACAGTCTTTCTCTCTCTGGAGACTGTTTAAAATGACAATCTAGTCAGTCCGCCGGAAGTCCACCGCCGTTGAATCCGATCTTCGTGAAGACGGATTTCCAGTACTATTCCGTTCTTACGACGTGAGCCTACGGTTGAAACCAGCATATTCGGGAGTCATTTACAATTACAGAAATAAGTGAGTAACACACCTTCTACCACAACTGCATTTGATGGTGCGACTTAATAAACTGTTAGAAAATATAAAATTAACATCCCTCGATTTATTACCATAATAACAAATAAAATTTACTCATATATTAATCATCAAAACTTTGACATAATTATTTCTGTTACTTCAATACTAAATCGGATTTCCAATACAACATGGTGTCGTGTTACACCCGAAAAGATGTGAAAGTAGACCACATTTGCAGCAAACAATTGTATGGCATGGTAGGTCGAAAAATCATTCCATAATTGGAACATACCATAATAGAAACGTATAGCCATAGCTGGTACACATACCCTATTTATTTTAGAAATTCGGAGTAATAATAAATACATAATATAATAACTACGGATAGTGGCATTCGGGGTAATGTGATAGAGTTGTTATTGCTTCCTCAGTGGGACCTGCAATTATCACATTATTAGCTCAATTGTATTTATAATATAGAAACATAGAATTTTCAAGACTGTCCGCACATTGAAAAAGGATTGAATGTTTGACCAGTTTTTAAATAAAAACGAGTTATTTAATTAGTTTTAACATATATTCACTCAACTGTCGACAGAAGCAGACCACTCTCGATGTGTGTCACTCGGTGTGTTACTCGGCAGCAACCATTGTGTGGTCCTCCTCATTGTTCTTCATCAGCAGTTCTTTCGGTCGATGCGTCGTCGACTTTGGAAAGCAATCGTTTCGTGATGAGTGTGTGAGTGATTACCACGTTTTCCGTCCATTGCTGCAATGAAAGCGCTCTGCCCCCTCGTTGGCGATACTGCCATACAATGAAATCACTGGTAGCGGCTTCCATTCTGATGGAGCAGGTTTATTGGATAGCGAAAGATAAAGTGTTTATTGTGTTGTACCTTTTGACTATAGTTTTAAGATGTATTGTATAGTGAACAAGAATCCTCGGCTCTGTAAAGTTGAGTCGATTAAGCCTTATCAAATACATTAATATACAAAAAAAAACATATTGGTTATATGTTGTTTCTTTAAGCATGAGTTTAACCTACTGAATACTGATAATACCAGCTGTATTTATTGACGATAAAACAATAACAATCCTTACAGTTTCCATCTTATCCTCACTTTCCCCACGCTGTAATCTTTGATGGATCAATAGCACTATTTTAACGTGATAATAATTATGATCGCCTTATTCACATTCCACGTTCATCGAATTCACTGGAGAACTGTCAAAGCCATTACTTCAATCAATTTTTTTTGACAAAACGCCCCATCACAAACCCTGACGTGCGCAATTACCCTAAGTCACACCAATTTCAACCTCCACTGTTGTGTCAATCTGCTTTTCGCTCCACTACCGAAAACATTAATTTCCCATCCCCAATATTTGTTTACCGCCCACAAAATACTCATCCCATCCATCAGCCACCTTCTTTCCCTGTTTAGGCAAACACATTTACTTTGCACACCCCCTCCTTCGGTCAACTGTATTCCGGGCAAAGAGGTGGACGGGAAGCCGAAGAAACCGGGGCAACTCAAAATCTACCGAAAACAGCATATTAGTGCCGCTGGACCACCGATGGCCACCGCCAGCACCGCTACATCTAATGTTGCTGCCGGTGGCTGTCGAGGAACCCGAGATGTAGGAGAGCTAGAGAGATACAGCCCGGGGAAAAAAAATACAACACAGCTTTTCTTGAAAGTTTATTTAAACAACTGGACCAAAACTGGACGCTGCTACGGCTGCTGCTGGCTCTGGCTTTTGCTTTTGCCATCGGACTGGACCCCGAACTGGTTGCTGGTCGGTCCACACTCACTCCGTACCTCGGTAGTAGTTTTAGTGCTTAGGAGGAGCGCAGTGCTTAGAAAAAGAGAAAACCTGCAAGACCTGCTGACCACCATGAGTCTGAGAATGTCGTCGTTTTCGTCGTCGTCGTCGTCGTCGTCGTCGTTATTTGGTAAGAGTCCGCCGCAGTCAAGTGAAAATTGTCCACTTTGAAGAGAGAGAGAGAGAAAGAGAAGAGTGTGCTGCTGTCGTACTTAATATAGCCGGTCACGGAGTGAGTTGAAGGATGAAGGTGGGTTGCTGCGGAAGGGGCCGTGGTGGATGGAAATGGAACTATGGTTTTCGCTAATGGGAAAGATTGAAATGGGGTAGATATTTTCCAGTTTTGATTGAATTGTTTATGTAATTAATTTTGCATTCGACACTCTTGGCTGGCTGGGTTGGGCTGCAGAACGATGGCAAGGATAGGGCGAATGGTAGAAACCTGTAATTTTGTTCAGAGGTAAATCTGACTGCATAAACTTAGCCTTGGCAAATTACTAATCATGCTTGTTTTTATGGCTAATCATCTGCAAAGCGATTTGCAACGGAAATTAGATATTGGCTTTTGTTATAAATTGTTCGTTGCAGCGTCTTTTGAAAATTATTTATTAATAATTAAAAAAAATACAAACCTGTCAAACTTTGATCGAAAATCATGAGATATCAATAAGTAATTCCCAGTGTAGAAGAACGAAGGCGGCAACGAGAAACATGACCAAATGGACGAGCTTCAGCGCCATTTGAAGACCCTAATTGAGCTAGAAGACCCACGTCGAGTATCGGGGCCAAAGAACTAAACATTAAACATCAATCAATGATTGCTTTTCAAAGGAACCTTACAGCCACCTGGAGTGAAGAAAAGTTCAGGAAAACTCACTACCAATCGCGAACTTTTCTTTGGTGATCGTGGAATAACGCGAGCTTTTCCAATGCTGGTCACATTCACTTCTCGTTACCTTCACGGTTTTGATGGAAAAAGAAATAAAATCAGCCCCAAAATTGTTCTTTTGTGTTTTCATCCACTATTTTTTTTTTCATTAAACAAGAATAAGATCTCCTCCTCTCTCATGATAACCAACAACGTTGAAAGAAATATCACAAGCTCATGGAAATTTGTTACTCAGATAGCCTAGCCAATAAAGGCACGGAATTACCAAGTCGGACTGACTGTCGAGGACTTGTAACGTGCCTAAGGTAGTTTTAGGTTGACAACTGCATTCAGTATCTTTGCATTCAGATCAGCATTCAGACTCTTTTCAGATGACATTCCATCTCTGATCACGCCCTCCTTCGGAAGGGAAGTAAAGCCGTTGGTCCCCGGTTCATGAATTGATGGTTCGATAGGTCGAGGGTCCAGGTGTGGAAGCTGCCTCCCTGGCGTCGGTAGCATTGGTGCTCAGCACGGAAAACAATATCGACGGAAAACAAATCAAAGAAGAAAAAACGAATAAATTCGTAGAAAAAACGAGCAATTTCGTTGTTGTTTATTAATTTATTTGATATGGCTCCATGGAATTAACTTTATAGAGCCGAGGATTCTTGGTCACTATACAATACATCTTAAAACTATAGTCAAAATGTACAACTCAATAAACACTCTATCTTCCGCCATCCAAAAAGCTTCTTTCATCAGAACGGGAGCCGCTTCCAGTGGTTTGATTGTATGGCAGTATCGCCAACGAGGGGGCAGAGCGCTTCCATTACAGCTATGGACGCAAAACGTGGTCATCACTCACATACTCATCACTTAACGGTTGCTTTCCAAAGTCGACGACGCATCGACCGAAAGAACTGCTGATGAAGAACAATGAGGAGGACCACACAATGGTTGCTGCCGAGAAAACAGACGATCGTGTGGCACACATTGAGAGTGGCCTGCTTTTGTCGATAGCCGAGTGAACACTGCAATTTCGTTGTATAAACGAAATTTTATTTTCAGCGCCCAGAACGCCTTAGGGTTACACTTTAGTTTAGTCTGCACACCGCGTTGATAGGTAAAAAAGCAGCGACGTGCTAATCGTTTGTATCGATGGTTAAACATCACGTAACGGTTTCTCAGTGAAATCAACCGGTGCTTCGAAAACCTAGGGAAAGCTGCCCTCACGGTACTTTCCTGGGTGATGAAAGAACTTTCTTTAGAAAATGTCGATCGATCAAGTAGCCCAGCACATTTGAAAACAATTGTAGTGGCGATGTCAGCGTCATCTGTCCCGAAGATTTCATCCCAGTTGATACCATCAAGAACATTTATAACGTCATCATAGTCGGCATTATTGAAGTCATAGTAAGTGGATTGAGGAACGACGGCAGGTTCGGCCAATAGGCTATCCTCGAAATGAAGAAGAATCGGTGGGTGATGGGGCACTAGTTTTACTAAAGGATATGGAGCATGTGTAATACTTTGCGGGGTATCGGAGCTCACGAAGCACAACCCAAGTAACAATTCAGCAACCATTTGGCATCCACTCTAATATATGATGGTTTTATAATGGCAATGAACAATCCATTTAGTTAAAATACAGCATTTCAAAGTGTTAAATATTGTTGTTTAGTAATTCAGCTTTTAGCTGTTTCAAAAACCTTTTATAGTCTGGTGAGAAAGTCGACGATTACCTTGCTTTAAAAATAAATTTGAAGCAGTTCTCAATCCCTCCATAAAACTTTTATGTAATTCAATCATAAACTTCAGCAGCATTTGTTTATAAATGTCTTGTCTTGTCTCTTTAAATGTGTTCTATAATTATAAAAGCAACCATAAAATCATTAGCTTTTAAATGAGAGCAAAAGGCATATTTTAATGCGTTTTAGTCTTTTTAATTTGTATCATAGAATCCACAATTACTCTGTTTACAAATTGAACTTTAAAGATATGGATCCTCATAGTCAATAAAACCAAAATTTATGACATGGGAATCTCGAAGGAAAAGAAGAAGTAGGATGAAAAATTTAAGCGATCGAAGGGAAGTCGATTTCAGCAAAATTTACTAGCCGGCTGAACCGGTACCAATAGGTGACGATCGGAATTACTTGGATCAGTACCGACAGCAAACTACCAAACTGCCAGTTAGCAGAGATTAGCTGATTTCAATTTCATTCAATCGTACATTCCTGCGTCGTTTGATGGTGCACTTCGGGAACCATCCGGAAGAAGGAGATCTTTTTCGGGAATAAGCTGTTCGATATGCTAAATATAATACAACAGTATCCTACACTTTCTGAGTAACTGCTTCCAATCCATTGCCTGGAAGAACACTATAGAAAGATAAGCAAACTTTGACGTTTAAATTTTTGCCGGCAGCTTTGCCTCCATAAATGCTGCCATAAATCTGAACGGGTTAGGATCAAATAAAACGGCTTTAGATAAATGCAATTCAGTTTGCAAGCTTTCTTCATAAAAGCCTTTTTTTAAACCTTTTGAATTTGTTAGCGATTTCTTGAAGGCAAAACAACTTTTTTCACAAATGGTCCATGATGCTCAACTTTTATGCCATCGCCATATTACAATCATTTTGTTGGTTTTTTACAATCTTCGTTTTTCAATCTACATTTGCTTGGATATAACTTTATTTTGGTCAATAAGTAAATATTTAAAAAGCGACAATCTTTAAAAATTAGAAGGGACTTCCCTATGGGGTTGGACGCAATGGTGACGTAGGACTACGTGGTTTTATATTATAAATGTTATTTGTTAACTGCAGCACGAGCCTGTGTTTTGTGTAGGAATAGGAATTTGAGCGGGGTTCTCTCTGTCTATACTCTTTAGTATGACTATGATTGCCCGGAAAAGAAACTTTTAATATGAATTTTAGTTGTGACATGTTCAGAAATTTAACTCTTTTGGAAAATCTTGGTGGCCCTGAAAAGGACCAATGGTAGTACAGGCTTAAAACCTTTCGAAAATGATGATGACGTGTAGACAGCTGGATCAGCAAATCGGACCAGACAATCCCATATTCTTCGGTTCAATGATTGGGCATTTTGCAAGATTTTCGGCCCATCTGCTGCTGGACACGGGTTGAACTGCACACTTAGAAAAAATAATGTAATTTTGGGTGCTCTGAGACTGTCATATACGAGCGTCAGTTTTGACATAAAATTGAGTCATAACAGACGCGCAATTCAATTCAATCAAACGTACTTTTCAACGAGTACCGAACATTTCAGTCTCGGAGCACTTTTTTTTTTATTATAGTCACTTTAACACTCTTGGGTCATTCGTGACTTGTCCGGGGGTGAGATTTGAACTCGTGACTTTCGCGTGAGAGGTATGGATACTAACCACTACGCTGAAGTCGCCCCCAGTCGGAGCACTTAATTTTACTTGACATATTGGTTTACGTCTGATCCTTTATGTCACGTGTAAAATTAATTATTTCTAAGTGTGTGGTGTCTGCAACAGGTTTGAAGACCACAGATTATAAGTGTCCACCCAGCTAAAGCTCCTCCCCTTTTTAGGTTTTCTCGTTTAACTCCTTCACTCAACAAGTTGGTAAATCTTAGTCTTTAGCAGAAAGACGCTTAACACTCTTTTCGACAAATTTGTTGATCCTTTTTCACGTCATGGTTCTTCCCTATGCCTGTTCAGATAGATTAGTATTTTTTTTATTTTCTCTAGTGCGCTAAATCAAAAGAGCAGAAATAAGAACGGATGTCGGCTACGGGCTCGAATAATTGAAAATTTGATCAATATTTAATCGAAGAGCTGGAATATTTTTACGATTAATCGTTAATCGAATAAATGGACTTTAAGGCATCCCTAGAAATTAGTGAAATTTCTTGTTTTTTAGTGGTCCTTCGAAAATGTCGAACAGTTGAACTGCAAACAGAAAGTGTGCGATGCAATGCTAGTTTTCATTGCTATGATGACGACTGAATTAAGGGGCTTAGAAACAAAGGGGTGAAAGTCAATTATTTTCATCGATTTCCTCTTTTGAAGACCATGGACTAACCTATTTCGCACTATTTCTGCTATGTTCTTCTATCATCCAGAACAACAAACGTATCAATGAATGTGTTTGGCGTCGAGCTAGTAAAGAAACAGAAAGTCGACGAAGAGCACCCCTGATTCCAAGTTTGGTTACAAGACTACAACTCTGGAGAGCATTGTGTGCGGTCGTTGGGGGCGTATGGTTCTGAATATGGCGATGAGTGTGCAAAATGTTACGCAATTGAATCCTTCCTATACGCACACGCCGGAAGCAGCATACGCATTTACCTAATTGGTGGATTTGTTAGTTATTTCGACGCTTTTGGACAATGCTTGAAATTTACCACTTTTTCAATAGTAATCAACAGTCGAAAGCAGTTTTATTGATGCGTAGAAATATTTCTGATCGATTGGTGATAAAATAATTGAAATTGGTCCAGGAGCAGCTGAGCTATAACGTTCAAAATCTTTCACAATTTCGTTACTTATTCTATTTTCAGTTTGCACTAAGTGTACCCATATAAAAATCACAGACGTAGTCCTACGTCAAAAAATCTTGACTTGGCTTGATGATCGGTCTTAAGAATAATTTTGTTTTTTTTCTTTTATTTAAAATAATTATTAAAATCGACGTTTTCCGAGGGCAGACTATTTTTTTGACGTAGGACTACGTCTTTGATTTCTATATGGGGGTACACTTTGTGAAAACCGAAAATGGGACATGTAACAAATTAAGAAAGATTTTGTACGTTAATAACTCAGCTGCCCCTGGTTCAATTTCAATAATTTTATCACCAATCGATCAGAAATATGGCTACGCATCGATTAAAATGCTTCCAAATGTTTATTTTCAACAAAAAACTATTGAAAAACTGATAAATGTCCAGCATTGTCCAAAAGCGTCGAATTAACTATCAAATCCACCAATTACCTACATGCATATGCTGCTTCCCCAGCACAGTCGTCAGAGAGTAGTAAGTAGACAAAAAAAGTCGAAGTGGCATTCGCCTCCGATCCTCGGGCGCGTGCGAATAGAGAGGATGGAATTGCGTAATATTTTGCACACTCATCGCCATATTCAGAACCAAACGCAAATTCCTCAAGATAACCACCATCCGTCGTCTGGCTCGCCGTGGCGATGTTTGATGTATCTCCGGACTGATTTACGAGGTGTGCTGAAGGTGTTCCTGAAAAATGAGATCTATGATGCTGTCACCTACACTAAACACGCCAAGCGTAAGCGACAATGGAAGTCATCTACGCTTTGGAGCGACAGAGACACACTCTGTACGGTTTTGGAGGTTAAATCATGACCAACTTTGGCAACAAAACGACCCTTTTCAGGGCCATCATGCTTATTACAGTAAAGAGTAGGAATATAATTCATCTACCTGTTTTTCCATATTCAGAACCAACGATCACACAAACTGCTCATATAATCAAACTGGAAGCAGGGGTACAAATTATTTGATCAACCTTGATCAACTTGAATCGGCATGGCCGGATATTTTCGATGGAAGATGCTACAATCTAGCATTTAATTCGACGAAGACGGCAGGAAACATTTGTGAAGCCGAGTTATTTACGAAAGAGGGTGTTGATGAAGAGAATCGATCAATGTAGATAGGACCTATTGAAAAGTGACGTGAGATTTGTTTTCCGTACTGAGCTCCAATGCTACCGACGCCAGGGAGGCAGCTCCCACCCCTGGACCCTACCAATCGACCATCAACTCAACCGGGGACCAACGGCTTTACATCCCGAAGGAAGGCGTGATCAGAGATGTTATACCTTAGAACATGCCGGTGGCGCCAATTGAGATTGAACCCAGGCCTGCTGGGGTGAGAGGTAATCACGCTAACCACCGGCGCCGATATCTTTCAAGGTGATATCACGGCGACAGAGAACGACCCAAGTTAGAGTTTAGTTATCTCAGAAATAAGAAATAAAGTGCAGGAACTCAGCGATGAGTAAATTTGCCTCATGTTTTCCCAGGATTTTCGAGGGAAAAATTTCCGAATTTGAGAAAAGTCAAGCTTGGATTCACTCAGTCTACTGGTACTACTCCGAGACTGAATAAAAATTTTGGCCAATTTCCTCATTTTCTGGTAGATTTTTAGGTTTTCCACAGAAAATCAAGAGACAAATTTACTCATCGCTGAGTTCCTGCACTTTTGGCGATTATGAGTGAACTAAACTCAAATCTGGGTCGTTCTCATTCGCGGTGTACGCAAAAGAAAAAGAGCAGGGTCGCTACTTGATAGCAAACTACTCATAATGGGAGGAGTCTTTGTAGCTTGTATACCACTTGGTTGCACATCATTCTGCTTTAACCTGAAAAGATATAAAAGAGCGCTGCTGTATGGCATTAGCTCATAGCACCTGCGATCCTCTACGCAGCTCCGGTGTGGGAATCATGTGCTCAGACTCACAGGAACAAAATCCAGGTTGCTCAGAACAGAGTGCTTAGGATGATCCTTGATGGTCCCTTTGACATAAGAATTTCAGACCTCCACCAACAGGCGAACATTCCAAAATTAGATTTCAAAATTGATGACATTAAGACTAGGTTTATGCAGAAATGCAATACATCAGAACATGCTTTGATAAGCAATTTGTATATAGTAGGTTAGGTGTATATAGTAGTTACAGGTTAATTGTAGTTGTAAATATTTGTTATAAGTAGTCTCCATTTTCAAATTCAAAGCAAACCAATCCCACCAAGGTGGTCATACTCTAATAACAGGCCTGATAGGACTAGGAACTGTAAATAATAATTAAAATTTCAAATGTACTAAAGTTGAAAAGACGCATCTGTGTCACTTGATAATTCATTCATGTAAACCAAACAAATACAAGAAATAAAGATCATTTAAATGTAAAAAAAAAAAATTCATTAGCTCATTTTCGCTTCGGACGGCGTGAACAGCAATAGGAAGGTGGTGGCTAGTCCACTCCTTCACACCTAACAAGCAACAACTGGTCGTGGCAAAGGAAGAAAAGGTCTGGTAAAGAAAGCGCCAAGCGTCATCGTAAAGTTCTTCGAGATAATCGCCATCGGTCGTCTGGCTCGCCGTGTGGTGTCAAACGTATCTCCGGTCTGATCTACGAGGTTTGCTGAAGGTGTTCCTGGAAAATGAGGTCCGTGATGCTGTCACCTACACACCTACACTAAACACGCCAAGCGTAAGTGGCCATGGATGTCCTCTTCAATAAAATGGCCCTTTTTAGGGTCATCAAGCTTACATCAGTAAAGAGTTGGAATAGAATTCATCTGTTCTTGTCCATATTCAAAAACACAAGCCCCCAACGATCACATAAAATTCTCTCCAGAGTTGTAATCTTGTAACCAAACTTGGAAGCAGGGGTGCAAGTGATTTTGATTGATTCTCTTAATCAACTTTCTTTTTGAAATAGATTACTAAAATTTTGGTACGCCTACAATTCAAAAACGGAAAGAGTTGAGATAATAGATAATTGATCAATTAAAAGAACTAAATGCTCTTCACATTTATTCCGTCCACTAGCGGTCCTACGTCAAGCTTTCGTTCGTGTCCCTAGGCACAGACCCTTCTACTTTTTTTTCGGAGTTATTACGTACATTTCACATAAGATTTAATACGGCACCTAAAACTTGGCCACTTGACCAGTTTTTTATGTTATTTATTTTGATAAGATCAGATGGTAATTATGCATTATTTTCTATCTTGATCGATTCTAGTGAATTTAGCAAGCGGCTAGGGAAAACGGCTCAAGAACGGGTTTTATAGATGCCAAGAGATTCAGAATAGGCCTTGCTGAGGTCGGTTGGATTTTTAAGAGCCGCCACAATTTTTTTTTTTTTTTTTTTTTTTTTTTTTTTTTTTTTTTTTTTTTTTTTTTTAACAGTCACTCGTCAGCTGGCAGAATAAGTGGAGTGAAGGGAGTTTGGGACGATGGCTATATTCGATCATCCCTAAGGTGTCGAAGAGTCCTTGGTTCAAGGGGTTGGATGTGGGTCGAGACTTCATTCGTATGATGTCTCGCCTCATGTCCAATCACTATTCGTTAAACGCTCACTTGTTCCGTGTTGGGCTGAAGGACAGCAATCTCTGTGAATGTGGACAAGGTTACCAGGACGCAGATCACATTATTTGGTCTTGTGCTGAGCATCGCGGAGTCAGATCTGAACTGTACGATTCCCTTCGGGCTCGAGGTAGACAACCTAATGTTCCAGTTCGGGATATTTTGGCTAGACGCGATCTGGAGTTTATGAAACTCATATATGTTTACTTTAAGAATATTAACATTAGATTGTAAGTTTTATTAACCTTGTGTTTAGTTTGTATTTTGTACGTGTGGGTTTTTTTTTTATGTTTGTTTTCAAGATGAATAGAAATTAGTTCATGTTTTAGGATTAATTAAATATTTGTATCGTAAACCACATTTCAAACCTCCCTCTCCCTTTTCCCATCCAAAAAAAAAAATTGTAAATCCCCACTAACCTCGAGACAACCGCGAGTATCCGGTCCAGCTTCTTTAACTTTAAATATAAGACATCAATAATGTATAACAAAAATGATAACTCGGCTCTGTAAAGTTTATTCGATTGAGCCTGTACAAATAAAGTAATTGATAAAAAAAAAAAACAATTTTTTTTTTCAATTTTTGCGCGAGCGTTATTATTTGATATAAAAAAATATTAATGTACAAGGCACTATCATTAGAATCCGGAATGGACTTATCGGACAATAAACTATTTTTGGTGTATAGATTTAGACGTTTGTTGTTTGTTTGTAAGAGGAAGTGAAGTTTTTTGTGTTGATGGGGAGGAGTGTTGGACGAAATTCTCAAGACGAAATTGAGTCAAGATTCTCAAAGAAATATTAGAGCTACACCCATGCTATTCACTGCTTAAGCAGTTCACAAAACGAAGTAAATCCTCCATTGGACCCACGATGTCTTGATCACACTGAGGAGCAAGTTGGAGTGATGAACCTATCAAGACAGCACTCGATTAAGAACATTTCATTCAAGTTTTACCAGACGGCCAGACCGGATGTTGATCCTCATCAAGCAAACGATTTGAACTACTGCGCTGGAACATTGGTTGGCAGCTTGATACAGATTAACTTGACCACTCGGTGAGATCGTTCTTTTTATCTTTATGTATCTATTTATATTTCACTTCAGCTTGTCGTTTACCAAAACGAACCCTGCTGCAGACCCAAGTTGGGTCACCCAACTCTCTTACCCAACATCTCAGTGATTTCTCGTGGAAGTGCAGACGATTTCTCGGCTTCCATCAAAGCGAGTGTCACGTCAACACATTCCTACACATTCCTTTCTTGACCTGCGTTAGGGCGTGGCCGGCGCTGGTATTGCCTAGTTTGAGATCACCAGTTTTTACACATTGAGGATGATTGCTAGTCCCAAGCATCAGGATTTGCCAGTAATCAAAGGATCACATTGTAGTCCTTGCTACTTTTTATGACTTGATAATAGTGACAAGACTCGGGTAGTGACCACGCGCCGTTTTGCATTTCTTTATTGTAAATTTAAAATAAAAAATATTTATGTTCATAGATTTCACATAATCCTTTTCCATTTGTCCTTCTCCTTTTCCTTTCCTTCTTCTCTTTTCAGTAAGCGTGTAATTGTGCTATAGCCATAAGTCATAAAATGCTAGGACAAGGGTTAGTGTTCATGCCCCAACCGTCAGAAGAAAATGAAGCATCACTTAACCTTTCTAGCTTGGATGCTTCCAACGACCATCCAATCATATAATTATCAAAATCGGAACGTACGGTACGCGATGTGCACGTTTCATCCATTTATTGGATTCTGAAGCATCTTCGATTTAAACAGGCTCGATGTTTTCTGAATCATCTTGCCCCTTAAATGCTGCACAGTAGGCCTGGGTGTTTTGATATGTGTGACGCATCTTCGATATGAAACATATATCAAATAGGCAAGAAAAATGATGTGGGTATATGTGGGTTTCCAGGATGCTTTCAAGAACTGGCTATGTTGGTGTTAGCTTAGATTTGAACGGGTTTTATTGTTGCCAAATAGCTTTTATTGTAGCTTACATACGGTATTCGAATGGTTTTCAATACGTTCGTCATATAACCTTCTTGCAGTAAATCAATCTTGAAGAGGGGTGGGCCAACTATACAGATTCTAGTCTAATTGAGTTTTTGGTGGATGCATCAATGGCAAAACAGCCTTGACCAAGGTTTTATGAATGTTGTTTTATTGTAGCTTTGTAGTATTTAATCAAACTTAAAATGTTACTGAGAAAGTCTAATGATCGGCCATTTTCATTTGTTATGTTGTTAATCTGACGTAGGAAAGCAACGAAGTATTATTTTTTGTTTAACTAGTTCGTTTATTTACTAAGCTCAGTCGTGTGTAACACTTTGAGGACCCAAAAATCAGAAATGTTTGAATTTACATTTTAAACAGCAGTAGTTCTAGGTTAGTATTGGGTATCAATTACTCGTGGTGGGCTCGAGGTTAATGGTTAACAAATTCGATTAGAAGGAGCTAGTTAGGAAACTGGTTTCTGAAGCCGCCTTCAGATACTACTCTCAGATGGTTGACCAAATTCTGGCTGGGCAGGGGCAAGTAGCACATAAACAGGAGGATAATAAGACTGGGACATAATGGTCGGATTTTTTTTTGGGAAGGAGAGGATGGTCACATCAAACTCTAACATCAGACAAACAAAGGAATTCGTAGATCGCCTTCATGCAGGGAAGATCACGGGTTCCCAATACATCTCTTACTTCACGGAAGGGTTGTCTACCTCGGGCCACTAGTGTATCCAACAGTCGTGCTCTGGAAGCTTCATTACCCGGACAATACCAAACTGCGTGATCGATGTCATCATAACCGGTTCTACACATGCATATTTTGCTGTCAACGTGGTTTATTCTGTAGAGATGTGCGTCTAGCGAGTAGTGGTTGGACATAAGTCATGAAATCACGCGAATGAATCTCCGACCTACATCCAGTCCTTTGAACCACGCCCTCGAAGAAACATTTGTAATAATGGAATGTAACCACCGCCCAAGAGAATTACTTGTCCAATCGTTTTGCCAACTTAAAAGAGAACTCTGACGTACTGATGGGAAAAATTCGTGATGTGAAATTCTTCTATCATACATCTCGCCTTGCTGTGATGACAACTCAATTTTAATACCATTTACTCTTTGAATCAGCGTACACCAACATGATAATCTGCTAAAAATCACCTAATAATGTATAGAGATAAATCTCAAAAATACAGTTTTAACTGATGGTACTTTATAAACATCAATATTGGACCCTGCCAACACACGGCACCTGCACGATAATGTGGGCCGTCAGAATGGTTCATCGGTTGTGAAGTGAAGTGCTTCAAATAAAAATGTTTCTGTAACAAACACGTCCAGACCTAAACGAGAATATGGGTGTATATCTTCACTGTAACAACTACGGGTAATCATCGAAAGTACTTGCATTTTACTCAGGCACTTTTGAGCAAACTGCAATCGCTCTCTCATACTCGCAATGTGTCACGACCAAATTGGCACAACGACGCCCTATACGCTATCTGACCAAAGCACAGGGGACATAAAAAGGGGTAAGCCCATGTAGCTAATTCTAGAAGTTGTCAGTTGACCTAAGGCATAAGTGTAATTACAGTTTTAGTTTATTCTATAGTCCCTTTTAAAATTTACCAGATGGATAATACATTTCCTTTGCTTCGAGAATTTACTAAGCCGAATATTCGTGTATTGCACTTTTGAGAAGTTATGTTTACATATAAACACAAGACTTTGTAACAGATGGGGTACTCCCTGCCCAGCACTAATGAGACCCCCCTCTACACTACCTCAGGGTCGGCATGCGCGCTCGAATATCACGGCCAAGGAAACACTAGAAATATCTAACACACACAACACTTGTTTAGCTATAGGCACCTTTATTGTTCCCAATTTCGTCCCACTTTCTTATTCGCTATCTTCTACCTCGTTTCGCCTGACGTTTCTTTTAATTCTTCAGCGCGGGCCCGCTGTTGGTCCTTCCACAGCCACTTCTTCACCTTCCTCAGCTTCCTTCTGGGTACTTTTCACAGGCCAGTCGGTTCCTTTCCTCGACTTGGTTCGCAAGCCGGTCGCGTACTTCGGTAATTTCCGCGACGGCTCTTCGATCTCTCTCTCTCTCTCTCTCCTCACTATACTCGTGGCGTGGCGATGGGCCGTTGGTTAGTATTCCCGGATACCTTCGTATCGGAAGATGCTCCGTGTCTAACCGCGCCGTATTCCGAATGACGGACACTACGGGGTCTGACCACGCCGTGGATGAATTGCCAGCGGTAAACTACGTGGTCCTGTGGACATAATGGGGAATCACGATGGCGGTTATTGGCGATCGAGAAGGTGTTTCTCTAGAAGGGAATTTTACCTGGATGGTTCTGCACCTCACTCTCCCTCTCCTTCTTCACTTTTTTTTTGACGTTGGATAACGTCTTTCGGCAACATACGGGGTACAAAATTGAAAACAGTCATTTTGGATGCGTTACGAAAAATTAAAAGATTTTGAACGATAATAACTCAACCGTCTCTCGATAGATTTACGAGATAATGGCATCAATCGATTGGAAATATTTCTAGCAATTTGCTGAATGTTTCAAAACTATTGATTTTATTCTGTAAACTATTGAAAAATGGTTAAAAGTAAACCATTGTCTAAAGATGGTGAAAATCGATTGATTTTTTATATTCTTATACTTTCTCCAACCGAGACATCAGATGCGAGTATCTGACACCTCTGATATTTTCTGTTCTACTATATAAGCGTCCAACAAGGTCGCCCGTTCCATCATTGTCAACAACATCAGCCCAACAAAACGGCCCTTTTCAGGGCCACCAAACTTTCGCAAAAGAGTTATTAAGGAATATTCCTAAAATATAATATACACAATTAAGTACAAAACATAACAGACGTTATCCAACGCCAACCCTGCGGTCGTATCTAGTATACAACCCTTCCAACTTTTTCACGTCCTCACGGTTTTTTACTGGTTTTCGAACTTGCTTGAACTAGCTTTACGAAGTATCGCTGTTGAGTATCGCCAATCAAATAATTCTCGACGATGGCGGCTCCTATCCTCTCTCCTCCTCGCTGAGCCATCGTCCTTCCGCCCTATTTCGCCTCATCATGGCCCCATTATGCCACCTCCTAATGGCCTCCAAATCCAGTAAACAGTGCCATCTGGTGGTAGGTAGAGGATCTTCCTGTCGTTTAGTGGTGTGGCTGTGTACTGTCCAGTGGGTGATTTTGTGGGCGATGGGTGGTGTTGGTAGCTTGTATTCAAACCTTTCCTTGGCATATTGTTATACATAAAATACGAAACACTAATTGCGACAATCTCACTAATTCCAGACAGACAGACACACCACTGGTTACAACTTTATTCTGGCCGTATTCCCCAGAAGAAGCTCTTGCGTTTATATGCAAACATAATTATATTTTGGTTTCTGAGGTTTCCATTAAACTTGAATGCTTTCATGATGTTCTCTACAATCTCGGCATTCTTCTTTCCTGTTCATAAAAAAAGGTAATGCATTTGACATTAATTTCAATCATCTGGCGGTTCAACAAAAGATGCTGCGGCAAACATCAGTTCCTTTGGAGAAAAATGCTCCCGCCATTCACGCGTCT
This sequence comes from Ochlerotatus camptorhynchus, assembly GCF_037179485.1. Lineage (NCBI taxonomy): Eukaryota > Metazoa > Arthropoda > Insecta > Diptera > Culicidae > Ochlerotatus > Ochlerotatus camptorhynchus. Next base: position 2,321,504 of record NW_027040660.1, read on the forward strand.
TATTTTGTTCGGTTCTTGTGCTCGACTATGAGAACGTTTTCTTGGGGCGACCCTTGGCGTACTCGAGACGTTCAGCGTCTCAAAAATTAGTGTTCCCTTCAACCAGTTCGAACAGAGTTTTTCAAATCTTCCCCAATGACGACTGCTTTTCCTCCACCAATTGTTGAACTTGGCAATGAAATCTTTTTTTTTTTCGCTACCAGATATTTTCACAACTTTCCCTTCCATTAAAAGGTAAACCAGCTCCTTGTTTGCAATGAATATTCCTGTATATACTTATGACTAATAAAAGTCCTACAATACTTATGAAAATACACTTTCTTTCCATCATCTTCGAAACCCTTAAGCTTCAGTGCGTGCAGTTTTCTTGTAAAATACTGAATAATGAAAACTTCGACTGATTCACAACTGGCGAAACAAGAGAGTATCTGTAGTAACGATACTGGTAGGCTGGATACTAGAGATTCGATTGAAATTCGCTTCGTCAGATTATTTTCAGTTAACGATCCACAGTATTGAAGGTCTTGAATAGTTCTGATCATAATGTCAGTTTTGATACTCTCCGAACCAAATAAATCCAAATGCACTGATAACTTCGTTAAAATATTGTGAGAGTTAGTTCATGCTGATGGTTAATATTGACGTATGAACTACGTATTTGTGGAATAAACTGGGGTGCAAATCGAATAAAAAATAGTGTAACGAAATAGTGTCAGGTTTTGAACGCTTATAACTTGACCAATTATGGATGGATTTCGAATCTTATTACACCACTTGATTAAAATTTGTTGTTAGATTTGTTTGGTGTAAATATTATAGTTGTTTATCAATAGTACACTATTGAAAATTTATCAAACATTTTTACCATTCAGTGCTCGCTTGCTCTCGCACTTGCTATGACTATCAGGTTCATTTTCGCACATTATGACTATCAGGTTCATTATCGCACATTATGACTATCAGGTTCATTATCGCACATGACTATGATAATGAGGTTATAAAAGAGCGCACCTGTATTTTGCAAACAATGTTGTTTACAAATATGGGCTTTTTTATACAATATTTGCTACATTGCATGAAATTTCTCGACTTCCCTGGGTATAGAAGTATGATTGGACTTGCCACACAATCATATCAATGAAAAAATGATACAGGCATCGAAAGCTCTCAATTATTAACTGTGGAAGTGCATCTAGAACACTAAGTTGAGAGCACGCAATAAGCTAATATGCGATATGAAATAAGCTTTAAATGCGAAGAAGAAGAAGAAGACATTGCATGAAATATGTCAAAACTGAACATGATATATAACGTAAACGTATACGCTCCATTTATGTGCATCATATTGAATACAAATTTACACTACGTTTTCGAACTGTGTGGGATACGAACTAAATAATGAGTCCTAAAAATATAGTCTTCATTTAAGGATATCTACTGTCACCTAATTTCAAATCGTTCAATAATGAATTAAGTTTATGTGTTATTAATCTAGTGAATATTATTGAATGGAGCAACAACAATAATCGTGTAGTCCTACGTTAATAATGCGGTTTAGCGCTGTTCACAAACCCTATATTTTTTAATGACTTCGATAATGTCAATAACATAATATGGCACACATCTCTTAGAATAAGCCGAATCGTAATATTGTTGTTTGATATATATCTGTCAAGCTGTGTGGTTTTCTACACAAATTACATTTTTAACGAAAGAGATGATTAAACTTTGAAATAAAAGAAGCTAGTTCAGAAATTAGCCAATTTTAAGTAAAATTTAGCTAAAAACCATGATTTTAAATAAGATATCCTGTAAAGACAAATAACTTCCCCTTTAAATTTTTTTTAAATGAAAATATTCATCAAAGCACGTAAAATTTAATAAGGTCACTCGTTAAAAAAGCTGGTTGCCCCAATTTGAAAATTATCCACCAGAATATCGTAATTTTTGAACACATCCCAAGTAACCACCAAGCCCGCTAACTACCCGATAATCGCCCTTTTTGGGATATAAGGTAAATATAGGGGTTCCGAACTTTATATCAGTCGTATAGCAGCCTTATATACCAAAAAGGGCGATTAACGGGCTTGTTGGTTAATTAGGATAAACGCTCCCCAAGCAACAATTCAAGCTGAACAGTAAGAACAGAAGCCGATTATTGGTTGATTTAAGGTGAACAAAGCTGATTAACAGCAGGCTGAATATATATGCATGAAGATAATTGTATCCTCATAATTCAACCTCAATAAGTTAGCTGATCAAGCGGTTGAACAAGCCTTATTTTAGCTTAAAACTACTCCACAAATCAGCAATGCACTACAAATATTTTGATAGCCTGATTTGTCAAATGTAGTCCGTGTCACTCGTTGCATTTCCGACATTTTAGTTCTTCTAAATTCACTGCCTACCTTTCTAATTCCAAGCAGCGGCAGCAGTAGAGACTAGGTAGAGGAGCTTTTTAGGAATAGCTCCAGGTTGAAGTGAGCTGCGACGACGTCGGGAGTATTAACATTTGTGTTTCTGTGTTTTGACTGCTTTATTGTATTGATTTTTCAGACAACATTTAAAAATATAACTCAAAATCGAAATAAATCACGCACTTGTGTCCACATTGTGTTAACTACACTTGAAAATGAGAGGAATGTTTTACTGTCACCAGTAGTTGTTTATAATTCTGCATTGCTGTATAAAACTCTTCCGGTCGCTGTTATTCAACTTAAATTTTACGTGTTTCAAATTAATGATCGTACCTTTTGCCACAAATATGCTTAAGTTGTCCAGTAGGTATGATTGATGCCTAATCAACGACTGCCAGTTCGAATCCCGAAATGCAAAGGAAATTTTTAGACTTATAATATAACAATATAAATATGTAAATCCAATTAGTCAGCACTTTGTTGCAGTCCCATAAAAATATGTATGATATGAAGCGGTCTTCCATTATTAATTTTTTAAAGAAAACTATAAGGCTGAACAAGGGTTGGAAAAGACTTTTAAAAAGCTTGTAATACAGATAACTGCTATGCTTTCGGCTGATTAAAATCACCAGATTTAGATGTTTAAAAGCTGAACAAAGGGTACCGTAGTCTATGTACAACAATTATTCAAACTAAGGCTGCCCCGTAACGTGGGTAGATCACCTTTTCGTGGTACGTTACAGGATGTAAGATCTACCACCGATTCCTAGTCCTGTCTACTTCAAACTAGGGGAACACGATTTTTCAGTAATCCAAGGAACACATCTTAGTCCTTGTTACTTTGTATGCCTTGTTGATAGTGACAAGACTCGGCTTTGTCTACCGAGGATGATCTTGAAACAAGGAAAAAAAATGAGTTAGTTGTCTTCATCTATGTGATTCCTAATCTTCTATTGGTTGTTCCCTAGTTTGAAGTGGTTAAGACTAGGGTTCTGATGCATGGTTATTATTGGTGTCATACCTTAATTTTGTTGCTAGGGAATCCAATTTTGACTGACAGAGGGGCACGCCTTTGGAGGGTGTTTCAACACTCCGAAGGGTATAAATAGCGGGACCTTTCAATTAAAGTCGGATCCTTGCGAGAAATGCAAGTGTGGCAACTGTAAAAAAAGTCGAATACTTCATCATTTCTCAATAGTGATGGAGTAATACGACATGCACTAAACTAAGGACACGGGATATACTACAATAGATCAATTTACTGGTCGCAGTAGTGTAAGGTCCCAAACAGAGGAAAAAAAAAGGCTGAATTAAAATCGATTTAACAACACTTGTTAAGCATCAAATTCTTACCTGTATCTTAACATGTTGCATTTGTGAGGTAGCGTGTTGCAGTATTCTAAAAGGTTGCTTGTTTTGGCAAACTTCATATCTCAATGAAAACGACGATTTAAACCATTAATGTTTTCTGCAAAGTTTGTGGAAATAATAAGATCTACAACTTTGTGGAATATTTTATTTTTCTAAACCGCATAGAAAAAAGTTGGGAATTTTAATTTTGTCCTAAGGAATTTAAATTATGAACGACCCCTTCATCAGATGCGCCTTTTTTCAAATCTAAACTTGTCTCAAGACACCAACTTGATTAAACTGCATCTTTATGCACTTTTTTAGTTTTTACTGGCTGAAAATAGTGAAAAATTGAGTATGAAACAAAATTGCGGCGGGAAAACTTCAAAATTCGCCGCTTTCGAACAGAGTCTACTGATTTCCGGGTTTTTACAATTCATTTGAAGTGCAGCCCGAACTAATTACTTCCTTCTTTATCTATTTGCAGGTAAGTCCCTCTTTAGACTAACTATTGAAGCTACTACTAAGCATACGAGCAAACGCTACGATTCACGATCGAACTATTTAAGGTGAGTAAAGAAGTGGTAAAAATCCCAAGTCTCCCAATTTGTAATTTATTTATTTTTAGATTCTTATGAACGCGAGGTTCTCATTAAATGTTGATATGTATTACAATTCATAAAAAGAGAGTCTGCTTTGTGCTTCGGTTGAGAGAGGTTGTGCCGTTCCTCCGTGGCGTGTTATTTTTCTGGTGTAGGCAGATTAGTCCCGTGGGCGATAATTTAATCTGATTGAATTAGTTTTTGCAAACGTTTTGTTCTGGAGTTAATGATGCAATGGTGTTTTGTGTGCTCTCACATTGTTTTTTGTTATCCGGCATATGACCTCAATCACGCCTGATCTATTGTTCGGTTGGTGCGATGAGCCAGGCTTTTGTTCAAGCGAGTGAGGTGTGATCGAACAAGAATAGATACCGCACACACGTTCTATCATGTTATGTTAGATTACCAGATTTGGTGATAAAAGTGCCAGCCAAGCAAAAATGAAAATTATATGGAAGAAAAGTTAATCATACCTTATTATTGTGTGGCTGTTAGAGATTATTTATTTTCCATCCGGTTTGCTTCGAGTTAAGTACTTGATAATAAAATAAATGTGTGCTATCGATGCTTATGTTACCGGTTGCCCGGTATGACCTCTAGCGCGCTGATCTATTTTTCTGTTGCTGCGATGAGCAACGTCTTTGTGTAGTGTTAAAGAAAAAAGTCCGAAAACACATGACCTTGATTATGCGTGGAGTGTGTTCTTTTGTAGATGCGAGCTAGAAGAGCGTTATCAGTGATTGCGGTGGTTCAAGGAAAATTAAATAAAGCATTTTCGAAAACATGACGCTGCAAAGTCACTAGGCCAATCGGGTGAGATCTTTTCATTTTATCTATTTAGATTCCATTTGTGTCACTGATTTATAAAATGCTCTATATTGACAAATAGAGCTTCCAAATCATTCACCCTCCCACTAACACAACTCTTTCCGTCCTGTGACACCTATGAAGGTAGTATGGGTTCCCTGCACCTTCTTAAGTAGATGTTGAATTAACTTTCCCTCCCGTCCCCTGCGATTGTAAGGATGTGGCCAGGTGTATAATGCGATGCTTGTTTTGTAGATTTTATGTTTGTGTGGGAAAAATCACAAATCCCAAGTGATATTTTCTGCGTCAACACACGATATTTTCTGCAAAACGTATTAGTTGACCATTAAACAGCCACGATTTGTACAATCGCAAATGCTATACTATATGTATTACAATTCATAAAAGCCTTAGGAATTTCAGTGGTTGATTTTCCAGAACATTTCAAGCACAAAACGACAACCATTCAGCCACACACACACTAATATTATTTCTGTGAAATTTTACCGAAATCTTAACAGCTGAACGTTCGGTTATCAGTTTGTTAATTTTAAACGGTTTTATATATTTTTCTTACTTACAGAAAATTATAAAAAATCACCAAACGTTCAACTGTTAAGAACTGTTGAAGATTCACAGAAATCTGTGCAAAACTCTTAGTGTGCAGATATATGGCCAGTCACACCGTCAAACGGCTTTCTCCCAATCCATCACCGCCACCCATTCACATGTATTGAGATTCGCTCGCCACTCGCTTTGATTTGCCATGCATCGCCGCGTTCAGAAAACATTCGCAAATCTTTGAATCCCTATCGATTTTCCACCTTCCGGTGACATACACAATGCGCACAAGAAGTTCGCTCTGGAAACAGCACCTGATCGATCCTTATAAGCTTGTCCTCCTACCCATTGCTAGTAGCTGCAGCGAGCACGGTGCCACGGTGAAGCGGCGAGGGGGCGGGTAAATGAAGGCGGAAAAAAAAATCGCCGTGTCCCTCGAAATAGATCCTCGTTGTTCTTAACGAGAAAAAGGAGAAACGAGAAACCGTGAGGCGTGTGTGTTCTTGATGCTGGCTGTCCACTTGTTAGGGAAAACGACGGACGGACGGATGGACGGACGGACGAACGGTCGGACCCGGATCTCGTTTGGACTCTCATGTGGGGATGTGGAAAAATGCCAGCGGGAAAAAAATGCTCGCAAAATAAGAAGCTTCAACTTACCGTTCCGCTGTCGCCACCGCCGTTGTCGCCTTCCCCTTTTTTGGCGTTCGGTTGATTTTCCTCTAGGTTTTTTTTTTCTCCCGGTTTTGGATGGCAGGAGGGAAGAAAAACTCGGAATCTGACAACGTCCGTGGCAGCAGCAGCAGCAGCAGCGATGGCCAAGGGATTAAGTAAAAAGGACCCGTCCGTGGACCGACCAGAGAACGGAGGAAAATAAATTCGCAAAAAATGTATTGGGGGAGAAAGTCAACGCCGGGAAGAAAAGAAGAAGAAAATGGGTTTGTGAATATATTCGCGAGAAACGGTTTTTCTCGTCCCTTGCGGATGTCGGTGTCCTTGCTTGTGCCTGCTGCTTCCACCCAGCACCCGTCACTCGTCGCAACCGGCGGTTTGCCCACCTTTTGGAAGGTCCGAGAGGTTGAGACGACATGTAGGACCGGCCAACTCAAGCATCATCTGCAGCCATCCATCGATCTGCAGTGGGCAGAAGTGTATGCAGGTCTTTTTTCCGTTGCATGGGAAAGTAGGGAACTACCAAACAATCATGATAGTTTTAAATTTATCAACTTGAGACAAGCAATGGAAAATCTAACACTTTCTTCGAAAAACACTTACCAGGTGAAATTAAGGGACAACGACCCCAACCTGACTCCTGCCACCCGGTACCAAAGTCCGGTAAAGTGAAGAAGGCCAGTCAGTCCTTTCGCGCATTTTCCACAGCAAGGAGATATTGTTCCGGTCCGTGCCACGTTCTTCGAAACGGACGACGACGACAACGGTGAGATACCCTCGCTGCTTGCAAGCGTTGTGAAAAGAAAGAGGGTGAAACGCAAGGGTTTTCCGATTATTTTTCATCTACCACCCCTGCCGGGCCTACGTCTTTTCCTTCGCGCGCGCACACCCGCGTATGTGTGTACGGTAGCTACGTGTAGGACTTCGTACATCACCATGGATTTGGTCCGTTTTTTAAGAAAAATGGATTTTTCGGGTGAAGAACAGCTATTTGTCAATTGTCCTGGGACTCGTCGAACGGTTTTTCGCTCTTTCGTCTTCTTTCTCCTCGACAGCAGCGCAGCATCTTTCCGTCCCGATGCTGCCAGATTCTAATCAGAGAGTATGCCGGCATAAATAATAAAAGCCAACCGGGGGAAAACCTTTTGACCCTTTGGAAGGTTGACGGTGGCAAATTCGTAGAAAGTGTGGAAACGAAGCGGGCGAGAAACGACTTGGTCATTTATAAAGCATGCGACCCCATAGCCGAGTCGGTCGCCAAAGCCGCAGTCCATTTTCTCGGCAGGCGTGTGGGCCACACTGCCTCCAACTGCTCTACTGCCATCTACTTTTCTACTGTGATGCTGCGTTTCAAAGAGTGGATGGCCAGAAGTGACCGTCGTCGTCGTCGTCGTCGTCGTCCTCGAGATTCCAACGACGACCGTATGAAGAAAAGCACTTTGCGCTATTTCTAGCGATCCGCTCTGTCAAGTGTCCACCTCCTCCGGACCGCGCCTTTCACACATGCTGCTGACTGTTCTACATACGAAAAACGAAGCAAATGTACCTTCTCTGCTCTCGATTTTCCCAACCCTCCCTGCCTTCCATCGAAACGGGGGGATGTGTGTGCGGATGATGGCACAGCGGGGGTCCATTCCGGGGACATGGCTGAAGCTGGACGACTAATTCGGATAGATGGATCTTTGGGGATTTACAAAGAAAACAGAGGTGGCTCTATGGATGTATTGGATTTTGCGGTTCGGACAGAGTTGGCCGAACATGGTGATTTTGAAGTGACCTTATTGAACATCTTACTTTGCTCGGCTAGCAGTAGAATGTACGTTTTCTTTACAATAGTACCAATTATATTATATTAACATAATGATACACTTCCTCGCTTAGCTGGCGAACCGAATTTTAAGCGATGAAAGCGCCACTGTGGCCAAGAAGGCTACCAATGTATTTGTTTGTCTTCACGAGGGGTAAGCCAAATGAAAATTTGGATATTATTTTGAATGAATATATTTAGCATTTTATTTTATTTGATGATAACAGCGACACGCCAGACACATTTTATGTTATATACAACATGTAATTAATGAAAATAATTTGAATTTTGTTTTTATAATAAGTGCTAAATTTGCGACCCTCAGTTGTAATTGAATTAATGTTGCTGACCTTTTTCAACACAAGATGGTGTGTCAAGCAAAATTTTTCAGGTTACCATTGCAATATATGGAAAATGCATGAATGGATCATATTGTTAATATGATATATTAGCTAGCACCCAATAAGTATTCTCTTTATTGCAATGCACGACAGTCATGTTAATCTGGGATGCAACTTAAAGTTTAAACTGTTAGCGAAATATACTGCTGATTTAATGCTTTAAAGAAGGTCTTCCTCGTCCGTCGATTTTGATCTATGTCATCGTAGTACAACGTTTACTTAGACTACAGCGTTGCCATGTCTGCATCTCCGATCTTCAGTAGGCGTGTTAACCTGGTGACGGTCTTCAAAAACGGACTGTCATATCACCCTCTGGGACCCAAGATTGTGGTTATAAAAGGATCTTTGTAGCTTAGATTATCAATCTACCTGCATGAGTGGCTAGATACAAGCTCCATTTGGCAATTCTAGGGTCTGGATGCCATTTGGTCATTATGGCCACACGAACCTGGCTACGATCCGCAGTAAATCCGGATGAATGGTGGTCACGCGAGGGTTAACAGGGAGAGCAAACGTGATCCACAAGTATATAGTTGTAGTTGTCTTTGTCCGTCACATTGCATTTGTGTATCTGTTTCGTCGTAGGAGATCACTTGATAAGTGATTAGAGAGTCTTCGGACTCTCACTAGCTAGCTGATCATGTTAGGTAGGAGAATAAATTCAGATAACATCATACCGCCGGGAAATAAATCGGTCCTTTTATAGATCCGTAATAAATCAGTTTTTGTGAAGCTAAGTTTTTCACGTTCAGTGCAATTCAAGAAAACGATCCAGTCCCCGTGTGGGTGAAAATAAATGGAACTTGGTTGATCTGAGATAACATTACTCTAAAAGTGAACACTAAAGTTTACCGTTGAACTTTGGCTAGATCAATATGATACTGCTGAACATTATTTGACCATATGGGGGCCATAGACTGGTCCTACGGAAAATCCAGAACATGCGTAAAGGTGGTCAATCCATGAAACTCATTGTAAAGCTCCGTGAAAAGAAATTTAAAAGTTCAACCAGCACCTCCCATGGTGACATGTCGGTCCTCCGGAAGATTCGGAACACCCGTAAAAGGGATCAATTTGATAAACTCTTTTTACAGTTCTATGATTTTTTAAATCGATTCCTATTGTGCTTTAAAAGCTGTATACGAAGTGCAACCAGCATTTGAACTATCTATTGCCACATTAGGGTCCCCCTTAAATCCGTAAACACGTTCGGAACATCCGTAAAAATTACCAGTAGCAGTTAAATTACGTTTATTTTCTATTTTTTTATGATTTTACATTACTCGTACATTCCAATTGATTAGTATGAAGGGCTCTTCATCAATGTTTAATTTGTTATTCTAATTTACGTGTCAACGTTTTTCAACTAGTTTACAGTATACCCTTTTGGGGTGCGTTTTGCTTGAATTGAGAAAACTACTAATAACCTAACGTAATTAGCAAGATCGTGTATGATCTGGCGATTTGATCTCAGACAGGCGTCTCTGAACCTTTCGAGGTTGAGCGTTCTCCGCTCCTCTAGTGTCTGAAGGCCAGCCAGGTGGTTGATCTCAGAGTTTGGAGTCCGCTGAGGACTGTTGAGGATCATCCTAAGGATCTTGCTCTGAATCCTTTGAAGGTCAAGTTGATGGCACTTAGCACAGCTCTACCAGATTTTCGTTCCATACTCAATGGTGGGGACGAAGATTTGCTTGTGGACGGCAACCTTGTTTTAAGGGAAAGCGTTGAATTTCTGTTGATAAGTGGGTAGAGCGACCTAATCAAGATGTTGCACTTGATGGAAGTCTTGTTCTCATGAGAATGGAACAGCAACTTGCTATCAAGAGTGAGACCAAGGTAGACGACTTCACTCGACCATTCAATGGGAGTATTATCAAGGTGAACTTTCAAGTTACCCGCGGGACAAGCCGAGGTGAATTGGAGTGCGCAAATAGTATGAACTGTATGTCTGTCGGACAGAACATCCAGGCCTGATTGGAGTTTTCTCGTCAGAGCACAGATCACTCGACCCTTATAGAACATGGCAGTGTCAACCGCAAACATAGACAAAATACCACCACCCGGATGGAGAGCAACATCTGACGTTAAGATGTTGAAGAGGATAGGGTCAAGGAGGCTACACTGGGAAACCCAAGCATCAATGTTGAACGTATCAGAAGGAGAATAGTTCAAGAAGACCTGGAATGATCTGCCCAACAAGCGATGCAGCTTGTACACGAGGCCCTCATGCCAGACTTTGTTGAGCGCCTTCTCAACGCCCAACACTGCCATGGCAGATGTCGTGAAAACGGACTTGTTCCGCTTGATGATGTTAGTAACCCGTGCGAGTTGGTGGATGGTTGAGTGGCCTTTCCTAAACCCGAATTTCTCTTTGGGAAAGATGTTATTATCATTTGAAAAGACCAGCAGACGACTGAGGATCAATTTTTAAAAAAGCTTCGTAATGCAGGACAAGAGGCTGATGGGATGATAGCTTTTGGCACTGGTAGGGTCTTTGCCAGGCTTGTGTATTGGAATGAATTTGGCTAACTTCCAGCATGCAGGGATGTAACCAAGCACCAAACACTTATTGAAGATCGCTGCAAGGTGCTCAAAGAAGTCAACACTCAACATTTAAACTCGAGGTTGACCACTCCATCGACACCAGCGGCCTTCATGTTGTTCGTTGATCTAATGGCTGCTATCACCTCATCAGCCGATATCACCGTCACTTGCGTCGACTGAAACGGTATAGGGCTGAATCGCTACGAAGATACTGCCAAAATCGTTCGTACATTACGAAGCAGGAGTTCAATCGCACAAGTAACGGCTGTAGGAAATGCAACAGATTCCTGTATCGACGATATTTCTTTCATACGCAATCATCTCTTCGCAGAAATCCAAAGCGTTTCTGGTCGTTTGTAAATTTTAAAAAGAACGAAGTCGGTTTGCCATTGTCAGATCATCTTGGTGAGCAAACCGCTGAATCTGAACCGGATAAATGCCGCCCTTTTCCTCAACATTTCATGAGTTCGTTCAATGAATCTTCGGCCTCACCAAATCAAGTCACGATTGCTATAAGCGATTCTCCAACAGATGCATTTGAGCTCCGTCCATTTCACATCAGTGAACATACCGTCAATCTAGCTCTTCAAAGGTTGAAACTCTCGTTTGCTGCCAGGCCAGACGGCATTCCTGCGTCCGTTCTGAAGCTGTGTTCGGAGTCGTTGCTCACTCCCTTGGTGAAGTTATTTAATCTGTCACTACAGGAGAGTAAATTTCCTGAGGCGTGGAAATTTTCGTATATGTTCCCCGTCCACAAGAATGGTGATTAAAGGAATGTCCAGAATTACAGAGGAAACACATCACTATGTTGCTGCTCCAAAGTATTCGAGATCATCATCAATGAGGCGCTCTTCAGTTCTTGTAAAAATTACATCTCCACGGCTCAGCATGGATCAGTGTTGGGAAAATATCAAAAAATCAAATCTCACCAATGCCCAAGATCACGCTTGATTTTCGTAGACAAAAATCAACAAGCAAACAACTGCGGTTGATTTTGCAAGCTCGGAATATCAAACTAACAAAACTCACCAGCTGCAAATCTCAGCAAACTGTGGTGAGATTGCGTTACATGATTTTTGGTTTACACCCGACCGCAACCGAAACTACCATAACGGCTGGCAGCAGTCACTTCGTGTCTGCCATCGGTGAGCAGTAAAAAGAGATAGCATATACTTTCTCTTTCTTAGAAACTGATGTGCAACGGAATCATTTTTATGTCTAGTCAACTCTCAGCTTGATTTTTGCGCGTTGTGAATAGTCTCGCAATATCAAAGGAGCTTGTAAAATCAATATCAAACATGATATTTTGTTCCAATATCACGCGTGATATTGAGAGCGTATGAGAGCAGAAAAATATCATTTGATTGATGATATTGCCAACACTGGCATGGATTCTACCCAAAACGGTCAGTTACAACCAATTTAACCGAATTCGTGTCGCTCTGCGTTCGGAAAATGGAGTCTGGGGGACAAAACGACGCAGTTTACACTGATCTAAATGCTGCATTTGACCGAGTAGACCTTAACATTCTTTTGAGCAAGCTTGAGAAACTCGGAGAGTCTTGATCCTTCATCTCGTGGTTCATATCTTACCTTACGAACCGTTCGCTTTGTGTTAAGATTGGAGCTTCTCGTTCTGAAGTGTTCACGAACATTTCCGGCGTTCCCCAGGGAAGTAATCTGGGACCCCTTCTGTTTTCGCTTTTCGTCAACGAGCTTTCGTGTCTACTGCCACCTGGATGCCGGCTATTCTACGCTGACGATGTCAAAATGTATGCGGTTATCAATTGCATCGCTGATTGTGAGGAGTTGCAGCTGATTGTGGATCGTATGCAGAGTTGGTGCTCCCGTAATTTCTTGACGCTCAGCTTGGCTTTAGGTTCAAAATATCTGAAGACTTTCGCGATCCGCTTTGCCTGCAGGCGCTGTATTGTTCGTTAGTACGTTCAATCTTAGAGTATAGTGCTGTCGTCTGGTGCCCATACCCCAAGCATGCTGGATAGCCAGATTTGAGAGTGTACAGAGAAAGTTTGTTCACTACGCGCTTCGTCATCTGCCTTGGCGTGACACGGCTAACTTGCCATCTTACATGGATCGCTGCCGTCTGCTTGGAATTGACACCTTGGAATAAAGAAGACGGAACGCTCAAGCTGTGTTTGCTGCTTAGATCATTACCAGCGAGATTGATTCTCCGAATTACTTCGACAGCTTTTTTTTACGCACCTGAGAGAGTGATTTTGTATGTCTCACAGCTCGTAATCAGCAATATGGGTTGAATGCATTGTTTGACTTTAATGTGTCATTAATTGTTTTTATTAGAAGACTATCCTGAATTAGAACGTGTCATGATTTTGTTTTAATTATATATTTTTAGTGCATTAAGACAACCATATGTCAGATGAATCATTGGAACAAAAAATAAATAAATACATAAATAAATAAATATTCTACTTTCGTCGGGGAAAACTACGGGGGTGGCAGCGACTCTAGATATTGCCTCCGAAAGTGCAGGCTCATGGGGACTCACCATGGCTTGCCCAAGGTTATGTGAATTCACATAGTGTTGACCAAGAGCATTGGTCTTTTCAACTGGGGTTATGAGTAAGGATGGATCCAAATTCTGATTAAGAGAGGAATGGGGAGGGATGGACCACAACTTATTTTTTAAAACCTTTGCCATTTTCCAGAATGGCTTAGTACAATCTGGGAGAGAGCGAATCTTGTTTGCAAAATCGTTATTTCTGAAATCCGGTCTTCAGGTTAGTCCCAGTACGCTGGTACTGCCTACGAATAGTGTTGCGGAGTCTAATGAGGTCTTCAGTTGGTCTTTAATGGAGTATTACTCACCTGACACATGTTGCTCTTTAGCCTGGGAAATCACTTTAGGCGTTCAGGTCACCAGCGATGATGAAGTTTTCCCGCCGTCGTGTTAGCTTGACAATATCTCGTCGCAAGTCTGCTGCTAGTTCCAGTTGAAAACTAGTTGCTCCTGCAGCCAACGAGTCAACCGAGAAGTTTAAACAGTTATATAAAACACCAAAACCGGCTTGACTAAAACTTCGTTGCGATGTCAACCGCTAACTCCCGCTGCTAGAAAGGGACATCCTTTGAGCTTTGTATCCTTCAAAGTACTAGATTCTGGCCCAGTTTTGTCAGTGTTGCCCCATTCGAGCCTCGCCTTCAGAAATAGCAATCTGCTACTGAGCTTGTTTTCTCAGGTAATTGCGCAATTTGTATCCAAGATGAATGCGACTGACAAAATCCTTGTTGTAGGTGATTTCAATCTTGCTTCAGTCAACTGGCTATCGAATGAAACAGGGTTTTTTCATCCTCGCTCTAATGGCTCATACATTACACCTCTAGTAGCATCTCTCCTAGATTGCTACAATACTGCTGGTCTTCTGCAACGGAACGGGATCTCCAATGAAAATCATAGACTGCTTGATCTATGTTTCCTAAGCCGTGAACTCGCCTCTAATTGCTCAGTTCAAGAGGCACCCGAACCACTAGTTAAACATTGTAGACACCCTTCACCTCTGCAGTTATCATTACACTTATTCAGGCTTGCACTTTTTGGGTTACCGTGGACAGCGTATCGTACTACCGTAGGACTGACTTCGAAGGAATGGCAACGTTTTTCGAAACCATCAGCTGGACGATGAACTCCGAGATCGTGACGCGAATGCTGACTCTTCTATTTTCTCAAATATTGTCGTGTATGCGATCGACCAGTTTGTACCCATGACAACTCCACCCATATCTAGTAACCCTCCTTGGACCAACCACCGACTCCAGCGACTGAAGTCATCCAAACGAGCTGCCTTGAAGAAATTTTGTAAACTTCGAACGGATGCATCGAAGAGGAAGTACAACCTCGTTAACAAACAGTATAAGCGGCTCAACAAACAGCTCTATCAAGCCCATCAGCGCCATCTACAAACTAAACTCAAAGCAAATCCCAAGAGCTTCAGGAATCATGTGAACGATCAACGGAAGGAATCGAGCTAATCCTTCTACCATGTACAATCAGGAAATCAAAATCAACGATTCAGATAAAGATAATGTCATTTTCTTTTTTGTTACACTCATGATCAATACAAATCCCAAAATTACAATGGACAGCTCTGAAAACGATAATGCGATTATCATTTGTGTTACAGATCATGATCATATGAAATAGCGATAAGCTCCGATGATCATCATCAACTGTCGTCACTGAAAATTCCCTATTTAAGACAAAATAAATTAAATACCCTATAATATTGTTATTTTCAGAACGGGGCGAACGGATCGAAAATCAATGCCCACCATTTTTAAATCCAAGATGGTGGCCATCGATTTCAGAAAAAAAAACTGACAAATGCCCTGCAATGTGGATATTTTCGGAAAACCGATGGCATGCAGATGTAAAAAATTGATGGCAGCTGCCATTTTAGAATCCAAGATGGAGGCCATTTGTTATAGAAAAAAACTGTAACCTACAATATGTGTATTGTATGTGTATCGTCCATTATTCATCCTGTGTCCAAAAATAACCGTATTGTATGGCATTTGACAGTTTTTCATTTTCAGGACTTCGATTTTCTGCCTAAATACGTCATCCAGGCAATCAAACTCATGTGCCGACCTGTACTCTGCACACGCTAACGCAGTGCAGCATATTGCAAACTGTGCTTCTGCCGCTGACATAATTGTATCTCTGGGTGACTTCAACCTCCCCAATTTGCGTTGGCAATTGAACGAGGATGTAAATGGTTTCATTCCCTTGAACACTTCTTCCGAGCATCCTAAGGAAAGCACGTCACCGTTTCTTCCTTTCGAAGTCTGAGAGCGACCGTAATTACCTTCACGAAGTAGAGCTGCAGTACAAAACAATTCTATTATCCACGTACGATAACTACTTACTCAGGATCCAGGACAGCGTAAAACAAAACCCATGGTGCTTCTGGGATTTCGTGAAAAAGCGGCAAGCATCTTCTCGCATCCCATGCAACGTTACCTTCAATGATGCCCAGGCTTATACAAATGTGGATGCTGCAAACCTTTTCGCCATGTTCTTCGAGAGCGTTTTTAGCAAAATGTCACCTGTACCAAGACGCGATTGTTTTGCTCACGTTCCTTCGCACAACATCAACCTACCCGTTATTCAGTTTCCCGCAAATAAAGTAGTAGAAGTCATCGATGAGCTTGACATCAAAAAAGGACCTGGGATGGACGGAATACCACCCCTGTTGCTGAAAAACTGTTCAAGAGAACTAGCGAATAAAATTGCTCGCTTATTCAACCGATCACTTCAATAAAGAACCTTTCCGACAGCTTGGAAAGCTGCTTGCATCGTTCCTATTCACAAAACTGGCAACTGTAATCAGGTGACAAATTATCGTGGCGTATCTATACTTTGCTGTCTCAGCAAAGTGTTTGAAAGACTGGTGCACAACGTTCTATACAACGTAGCGTCTCCCATCATCTTTGATGGTCAGCATGGCTTTATGAAACATCGTTCTACAACAATGAACCTCATGCGTTACGTCACAGCACTGTCTCGCGAAGTAGAAGAGAGGTGGCAAGTTGACGCGGTGTATGTTGACTTTGCGAAAGCTTTCGACACTGTACCGCACATCTAGCCGTGGAAAAACTGAAGCACATAGGTTTTCCAGATTGGATTACAGAGTGGATACATTCGTACTTGTGCGATCGTATTGCATATGATGCGGTCAACTCGACTCGATCCCGCACTTTCAAAATCACGTCTGGTGTACCCAAAGGAAGCGTTCTGGGACATTTCATGACAATATTCAACATTTTTATAAATGACCTGTATCTGCTGCTTTCCTCGTTTAAGCTTTCATTCGCTGATGACTTAAAAATGTATCGTGTCATAGCTTCTCTTCCGGATTGTATTACCCTACAAGAAGATATTGATACTATACTGGTATGGTGTGGCGATAACGGCATGCGGGTCAATAACATGAAGTGCAAAGTTATTACCTTCGGTCGCTGCAATAACCCCATTCTTCATCAATACAGAATGGAAACTGCATCATTGGAACGTGTGTCGTCCATCTGTGACCTTGGCGTTACCATCGATTCGAGGCTCAGATTCAACGAACACGTGAGCATTACCACTGCCAAAGCTTTTTCTGTGCTGGGATTCATCCGTCGCCACGCTTCCGACTTCACCGACATCCACGCTTTAAAAACTCTATATTGCTCGTTGGTTCGTAGCATTCTGGAGTACGCTGCTCCGATTTGGTCGCCTTATTATGTAGTTCATGTTCTCACGATTGAACGGGTGCAGAAAAGGTTCTTACGGTTTGCATTGAGGCAACTTCCTTGGAACGATCCAAACAATCTTCCTCCTTATTCTGACCGATGCAAGCTTATAGGATCAGACGAGTAACGATGCAGCGGCTATTTATTTTCGATGTCATTGGAGGATGTATAGATTGCCCTGAACTTCTCACACAGATCCCGCTCAACATTCCTCCTCGACGGTTTCGGAGCTCAGCTTTAACAGCAGTCCCATACCACAGAACAAACTACGGCTACAACAACCCTTTTGATTCGTGTCTTCGCTTGTTCAATGTTGTCTGTGACGAATTCGATTTTAATTTGACTAAAAACGTTTTTAGAAATAGGATTAGTAGTAATTTCTAGTTTATAATATTTTACTTATTCAGTCTGTACGACTAGTCGAAGACGGTGATAAATAAATAAACTTATACTTGGGTTAATAATACCCTTATTGTAGGATATTTAACAGTTTTTCTGAAACCAACGGCCACCACTTCAAAACTTCTACATGTCATTCCGGTTCCAAAAATATCCACATTGTAGAGTATTTGATATCCAGAAAAACTTTGCCAAACATTGCAAGTTCCTAGAAACACATTACCCAGGGACTGTTATCATATCAGTGGGTTATCGTTTTTGTTGCTATTCGTGATGTGTAACAGAAACGATAATCCATGATCTCAGATGTGCCATGATCATGATTCCGTTTACTAGTGTTTTTTATCGTCGGGAAGCATCGGAAGATAGGATTTTCTTGATTCCCTGTGTACAATACGGATCAAGAAGAATCAGATACGGAGGGAATCGCTGACCTATTCATGTCACAATTCAGCAGTGTCTTCGTCAAAGAAAATTTACCTAACAAGCACATCGTAGCCGCCGTAAGTGATCTTCCCGTACTTTCTGCTGTTGGCCGACTAATGATGTGCGTAGAGCAGGCCTTCGTTTGAAAAATTCTTTCAGCACTGGCTCTGACGGAATCCCTTCCGCGGTTATTAAGAACTGTATTGGAGTGCTGGCCGCACCTTTAGCATCCATCTTCAACCTCTCTTTGGATTCTGGGATCTTTCCCGACTACTGGAAGGATTCTTTTGTTTTCCCTGTCTTCTAAAAAGGTAATAAACAGTTGGTGTCCAACTACCGTGGTATCGCTGGTTTATGTGCAGTCTCAAAACTGTTTGAACTATTGGTGCTAGATTATTTAAAACACACATGGTCCAGCTACATCGCGACTGAACGACACGGATTTATGCCGAAGAGGTCGACCGTTGCAAATCTCGTTCAATACACATCATCAATCATACGCGAGATGGAAAGAGGTCATCAAGTGGTTGCTATCTACACCGATCTTTCTGCTGCTTTTGATAAAATCAATCACGATGTTGCAGTCGCAAACTAGAGCGACTTGGCTTTCACCGGTTCCCTTCTTGATTGGCTTCGCTCATACCTCACCGGTCGACATATGCCAGTGAAGATTGGAGATCATTTTTCTCAACCGTTCGCTGTTTCTTCTGGTGTACCTCAAGGCAGTCATCTGGGACCGTTCATACTTTTATCGTATCTGAATGACGTTCAATTTTCGATCCGTTGCCTAAAACTGTCTTATGTTGACGATTTCAAACTATACTTTGTCATCAAAGATCGAAGTAATGCATTGTTTCTTCAGCAGCAGCTGGACGTTTTTGCTGATTGGTGTTACTGCTTCCAGGAAAAAAATCACCTATCTGTTATGCTTACAGCCTGTAGGAGCAAATATTAAGCCGTGAATCTACCATTTAAGACTTAGGCGTTCTACTTGATTCACAACTTACCTTCAAGAACCATCTGGCTTATGTTTCCGCTAAGGCATCTTCTCAACTTGGTTTCATTTTTCGTTTCGCCAAAGACTTTAGGGACATTTTCTGTTTAAAAACACTCTATTTTCCTCTAGTCCGCTTCACATTAGAGTACTGTTCCGTAGTATGGGCTCCTTGTCGCCCTTCATTGACCACCCTGGAATGATCCTTTCAATCTCCCTAGTTATGAAAGTCGCTGTAATTTGATGTCCCTACAATTACTTAGTGTTCGCCTAGGCGTCTCTAAGGCTACCTTCATCGCTTATCTCAATCTGATCTGACGGCCCTTCAAGCATGTTGAATTCCTTTCCAAGTGGACCAGAAACAGCTAGTCATGTTGCTTCAATTCGTCTGACAGTGTGACTGTTTCCATGTCGGGAAAGCCATTCAAGACCACCTTGAACGGCTTAGTCGCCTCATTATCGTAGGAGAAATACGTTTTTCTGCTTCAGCAACGCCTCGGCGGCCTTGTAGTGGTTCATCGCTGGGACCATCAACTTGATGCCGTCAGTGCACAGGCGCATGGTACATTTGAGACCTTTACCGATGTAAAAGTCGATTTTCTCCCGCAAGCCTTCCGAAAATCCTTTTACGAAGAAAGGTGGAACTTTCTCTTATTTTCAACTTTCGCTTCATCGCCGTTTTCTAGGATGGCGTATCGATTGTTTGTCAACAGCATCTTTGATGTCAATTGAGGACTAGCGATGTCCGATCGGGATTGTTTCCCCGTCGAAATAGCAGTCGCGTCAACACCCGGTGATTAAGCAGAGAATCCATCAAAACCATTTCTTGAAACTCATGATAGGGTAGAGAACTTTTTCGGCGTAATCGCCCATTTTGGGCCTATCGAGTAGAAAACATCAAATAAATCCATTGTTTCAAAGTTAACAAGTCAATTATGCGTTTGGTACGATACTTTAGTTCAAAAGCTACCGAACGAAGCCAATGAAAACGCCCGATATGAATGTTTGCATCCATTATTTTCGAAAACAAAAGAAGCGCTCCGACAGAATCAATTTTTACCTTAATCCAATAGGCCAAAGTTAATTCAAAGGCTTTTGAATGGCGTTTCAATGCGTTAGGCCAAATTAAGAATCCGTAGTCCGAGTTTGGGGCCAAGAAATAGTGATAGATTTTTTACAATATCTCATCAATTTTCATTCTCTTTATCAAATCTTACGGTACGTACGAAAAGGTTAATAGGGTTAGAAGTCATCTGCAGTGAAAACATTCCATTTTGTAAAAAAAAAATCCACTCGAAAAATAGAGGCAAAGGGTGGGCTGTGCTAAGTGTGTGTGTGTGTGTTCAATCTAACCCCCACTGGCCGGCAGTGTTATTATGGAAGAACTCTCTCTGCAATGTCGCATTTATGGTCATTGTAGACAGCTTTAGTCCGGGAGTTAGAAGGTGATAGCTCTATTGCAGATCCAGCAACCCATTTCAGAATGTCTGGAGAGTCACGCCCATTCCAAGGTTACTTTCACTTACAATAAGCCCCGCATGTATGCATCACCGTTATCAATTGAATATTAGTATTACATACACGCTTCCAGGTTCGAAAATATATTATTTTTAAAACCTGGCATGTATTTAGTTTAATTTTGATATATTTTTTTTTAATGATTGGAAAGCTCTCACCATACTCTGTTTTTCCGCCGTCGTTGATTACTTCTTTTGGAATCCCTTAGACTTTTTCTCTAACGCTTCGTATTTCATTCCGTGCTTCACCGGCAATTTCCTTCCTTAGATCGTCTTTGGTTGGTTTTAATATGATTTCGCCTTTTTTGGTCGGTTTCATTGAATTGAAATGAATTGCCATGGTGATCTGGGACGAGGCTCACGTCCAAAGTCGCTGTTCCACCGAGCGCTCCGTGTGCGAAAAGAGAATGAAAGAAATTCGAAAGGGATCAGTTTCAAGAAGTGACAGTTTCATCAGATTCCCCAACTAACCATAGTCAAGCAAAGTAAGAATATACAAGCTATATTGCGACTATATGGTTACTTGGGTACTCATATGGCCGTCAGAATGGTTCATCGGTTGCGAAGTGAAATATTTCTGAAAGTGATGCGTTATATTTCTCAATGTTTTGATTTTATCCTAAAGTAACCTCCATGTTATTTCACAGACAAGCAGACACAACACATTGATCATTTATCATTGTAAACACTACCGCCATCTGTCGTATATACTTTCATGGACAATACAGTCAACAGATGGTTGTAGTATGTAAATGTCAAACGCAAGGGAATTGATTATATGCACCACAAGTGGCGGTACTACCAACTAAGAAACATTTAAATTGACCGTTAAAAACGATTTCTATGAAGGTTTTAAGAGTTTTATGTCTGTTTGTCTGTGATCATACCTTCACTATCGCAACTTCGGGTAATCTGCGAAAGTATTTGCATTTTTCTCAGGCACTTTTGATCTAACTGCAATTACTCTCTCATACTCGAAATGTGCCACGACCAAATTGGCACAACGACGCCCTATACGCTCTCTGACCGAAGCGCAGGGGGTGGGTTATGCTAAGTAGGCCGAAAACTAGATCTAAGCCCTATAGCTTCGAGATTTTTTAAGAAATTTACCTGCTGTGCTTCAAAAAATTATTTACAAAGGGCAATATTAATTTGGACCTTCCATGACCATATGCCGTTCCCACGAACGGTTTATAGATCTACGATTTTTTTTTTTCGGTGACTCTCGCATAACCCGTGTATTAACCAATCATGCAACCCCAATGAGATACACATATATAAATGGCACATGGTAGTGTTTGTTTATGTTTGAGAACAATACTATGAAACAGCTTTGAGTGTGTTGTTTTATTTCCTTTTAATTCCGTTCTAATGGCTTATTTTTTGACAGACACGCGTATTTCGTCTGCTACTTGCAGACATCATAAGTGCCAAGTGGCCAAGTGATGTTGAGTACTTGGCAATGATGAAGTCTGCAACTACTAAACGAAATACGCGTATCTGTCAAAATATAAGCTATTATAACGGAATTAGAAGGAAATAAACCAACAAACTCAAAGCTCTTCATAAAGGGATTCCGTTAAGAGGTTCGACAAAATTAAAAGACTATGAAACATTTCCGGAGATAAAAAGTCATACAGTTTGGGCCAGGAGTTTTTGAACAGAGACGCTAAATTTGAAGACATGTTTGCATGTTCAAGACATTTTAATTCTGAGAAGACCCTTTTTCGCACAGCTATTTTGAAGAAAATTCATGTTTAGAATAGATATTTGAATACATTTTGAAATGGAAGAAGACCTCCGAAGGCTTTTTAAATTATAAGTATGCAGATTTTTGCTATAGAAATGATGATTTGGACTTCATATTTTATGTTTCTTCATAATGTTGATAATGAATAATGTAACCAATGTTATTACTTTAGCGACCTGAATATCAAAAGAGCTTTACTGAAATTTTTGATTAGCAGAAGATCTTTTAAATACTTCCTGATCATCGTTACAGTTTTGGAGATTATCTGAGGGACTGCATTTGAATGTTTGAAAAGTTGAAGATCTTCACAATAATACTGAAGTTTTGAACCAGAGGACTTTATTGAAATCTTCCCTGTTGATCTTATAAATAAATTCTGACCAACCTTAAATGTTGGGAGAAAATCTGAGAGTCACCATTTGAAATATTGAACAGTTGAAGATCTTCAGATCTTTATCAATGATCCATTGAAAAATTATTACTTAAATGTATGACCAGCTCTGATTAAGCAGCAATCTGAACCATTTTATGGGTAATTGCTTTGTTAGCTTATTTTGTAAGACTGCCAACCCATTCCACACATTTGGATAATATCTGAAGACGTCATTTGTATTTTCGAAAATAATTGGCACTGATTATTTTTTTCCAAGCTCTCTTAATTTGAGCAACTTTTATGAAGTTCATTGTGCTTTTTTGAAATAAGGTCTCTGCCCTTAATTGATTCGAATATCAAATCCCAAATTTTTACCTGAATTTTAATAGATAGTAAATAAGTTACAATAGTTACAATAAAATAATAAATCACGATTTACCCCTCCTGTCAGCAAAACAGCTTCAACCCTGAAGTAATCAGCGAAAGAGTTCATCCCCCATGGCGTTCACGGTTCGCTAGATGGGGCCACCGGACGTGGGGTCAATCCCACTAGGCATGAGTACGCGCCACAAGAGTGGATCGTAAGCCGAGGGAAGAAATGGTAAATATCGCGTCCTGTCGAGCATCTCGCACAGTATGACATACATAAGGCGCACTCCGGGCTTTCTTCTGCGAACTCGCTGCTGGCTGCACAAGCAGCAATGACCAACGACATACAGCCCCACCTACTACAGCAAATAGCATCG
Organism: Ochlerotatus camptorhynchus; assembly: GCF_037179485.1. Lineage (NCBI taxonomy): Eukaryota > Metazoa > Arthropoda > Insecta > Diptera > Culicidae > Ochlerotatus > Ochlerotatus camptorhynchus. The sequence continues at coordinate 2,345,143 of NW_027040660.1, forward strand.
CGTCCCGTTCGCTGCCAAGTGTACTTCTACTGTTCCGAGCGTGACGGTGCGGTGGCGTTTCTTGGGCCTGCTGCAGAGAAGCAGCTAGCGAGAATTTCGATTAATCCGCAGCTGAAAACATTCAACCCCAACCGACCCCAGTGCTCGGCTGGAGTAGGTGGTCCTCACACCCTCGAAAAGTGCTTGCTAATGCTGCTGCCAAGAGTGTATCCAGATTTGGCGGAGCCAAACGGGACACGACTGGACAATGGTGGACATAAGAAGTGGAAGAAACGAGGAGGTCATGTGCCATGTGCCGTCAGTCTCTCTCTCTTGGCTAGAAAACAGCCGTCGTCTTTGAAAGAGCTCGCGAGGCCAACACCACTGCAGAAAGGACTCCTGCACCGCACCTCGGCACCACCCACCGATCTTCACCTTTCGAAAGCGTCTCCCTCGACAACGGGATAGCACTACTGTGAGCATTTATATTCTTATCCTTTTGCAAAACGACGACGGTCAGTAGCAGAGGATAGTGGCGGCGGGGAAACGTGGTTAGCTGGCGGAAAGTGGTAAAATGAGAAAACACATTCGCCGCGTTGTCCCGCGTTCAAGTAGAGCGCGCGAGGCTGGCCGGCTATTGCTCTGAAAATCTTTCCCCCTTCTTAAATCCACGCGGGCGCACATACACACACACACACAGCAACAGCCAGCGGTCCCCAAGCTGTTCGAAGGATATACGATATAATGCCAAAGCGGTCGCAGCAGCCAAGAATGCTGTGGGCTAGGCGGGCTAGGGTGGAGAAATTCGAGGAAAAGGCTATCTCGAGAGCCGCATATGTGGCGGACACCCGTTGGCTTTGTGCTTTTTGCGCGCTAGTGAAAATGCACGGTTTCTTACTTGCTTATAAACTGGAGCTCGTGTGTCGCGCATTTTCCTACATGCTCTCACACACACACACACACAGCCCCCACTTCCGGTTTTGTCGTTTCTCGCTACTTTCTGGCCGATTCGGTCCGGTGACGAGATCTAGGATGCATGTGCGAAGACATTAGAGGAGAATCAGCGTTGCCAAGGTAAGCAGCTCATCGCGATCGGGCTGGAATATTGACGGATGTTGAAATTATATATTACTCCTGTTACTTCCGCGATGGCTGGAGTGATTTTGCTCAACTGAAACATGGATTCACTTACCTTTAAACATTGCAGTGGATTAAACATCTTTAGGTGATAAGCAAAGGTATTCGGTGTAGAGCAGTTCCACGCCAAATGACGAATCAATCTGACGCTATTTTTTTCAGATTTGCATGAAACTTTGAATAATTGTTTCTCATAGTCAGTCATTCGCATTTGTGCTAAAATTCGGCCATTTTGAATTTTGTACAAAATTCAAAATGGCTTATTCGATATTTTCATTAAATCTTTATAACTCGATAACGCCACTTCCAATCAAAATAAAGTCTGACAGAATTCCTTTTCAGGAAAAAAAAATACACGTAAAAACCCAAAAAGTATTTAAACCTTATATAAAAAAGTTAACCTGTTTAATTTTGTACGAACATATTTTATTTAAAAGCTTATAAGATTTGCAAACATCTCAGCAATATTCGTGATTGTCATTTGTCATAAGCTTTTTTAATAAGAAAAATTCACAAAATATTAGATTGTGCTGCGTGATTTTCTCGTGAAAAGTTAACTTCAAATTTTTAATAACTAATAATGTGAATTAAATTGTAACAATTGTGAAGTGGAGTTTTTAGTGGATTTTATGACGATGACCAAATGGAGTTCCACTCGATTCCGTTCCTTTAGTAATTGGCATTGATGAATAGTGAAGTCTTCCGGATAACAGCAGTTTGTTCCAGCCGGCGCCGACGCTAAGCTAAGTTATTTTTTGGTTTCCGTTTTTTGTAGCTCTTATACTAAAATTCAATAAAATTAACAGTAGCGCATTAAATACGCGCCAATCAAGTACTGCAATACTGCTTCATTGAATATTTCAGCGATATATTGGCATCGATATTGTATTGTAGCAGGGCTTACCGGAATAGCTGCGTTCTTGCAATGGGCTGTTGGGTCTACAATAGAGGTGTCACCTTCTAGTTTTTGGATTCAAGCTTCTTGCAGTCATGACTTCAGGGAGATTTTACGTCACTGCCAGACATTGGAAGTTGGATTGTAAATACATACATACATACAGACCTTATAATGCCTCTAAATGTAAATTTAAAATGAAACTGGCTTAAACTGGTCCAGACGGATTCTGATTGTTCGTCGTCGCTGAAATCTTGATCGATATCAGAACCGCAACTGGTGATAATTCTCTAATATAACAACAAAACCCCATTTCGAAGCTCCTTACTTGATGTTATCCTGAACAATGTAAACCTTCTAACCTCACAAAGCCACATTACGGATGAGGTCGTTATTACTAAGTTGGTGGTCATTCCGTAGATCTGCTCCATTCTAAAATAACCTCACAAAGCCACATTACGGATGAGGTCGTTATTACTAAGTTGGTGGTCATTCCGTAGATCTGCTCCATTCTAAAATAGTTGTGTAACATATGTATATGTTTATTTTAAAGAGGATTTAAATCTATTTTAAAAGATCAAGTTCAGCACTGGGAGTGGCCGTGCGTGTGTTTGAACCTGCTGATCTAGCCATAACCAGGCCCAGGAGACAATTTCTAGTTCCTCATTCTAGGTCCCTATTATTTGCGCGCTGAGAAGCTGTTCCGAAGCCAAGTAGAACCTCCACGAGGCGTCCCATCATTAGTTCCATCATTCGTTGAGTCGCAGCGTTGAACCTGACTATTGGTCACGAAAAGGCTTGCCAATGCTGGTTTTTTGATGGTTTGCAGACACCGATCGACTTCTTCGAACGACTCCGGTAGGACGTCGTAGTCGATTACTGTGTCCACACAGCGCTGGTACTGCTGCCAGTTGACACGATGGTAATTTCGCCGGGAAACTTGAAACCAATTGGCCGAAGAACCTACTTCGGCCACCACCGGATAGTGGTCCAAGCTCAGTTCCGGATAGGTTGAGAGATGTTATCGCCAATGTTACTGATGAAGATGTCGATGGTGGCATGAGCTCCGGGTCGACTCAACCGGGTGGGAGTCTCTGGACACAGGATGCTGTAGTGGGCCTCCTGCAGATCGTATAATATTGTGTCGTTCTGGTTTCGCCGACTATTGCCCCAGGCTTGAAGTTTGGCGTTCAGGTCGCCAGCGATGACGAAATTTTGCCGCCGTCGTGTTAGTTTGATGATGTCTCTTCGGAGGTCTGCGGCCGAGCCGTCCCTGATGTTGGTTTGCTTGGGATAGTAGACCGCGATGATGGCTTCGATAGTTTTCAGCTGGAAGCTTGGCAGTGGCTGGCAGCTGATGTTCCGTCTCGTAGCAATGGCCACTACCCCTCCCCCGGAACTGGTGTGGTCAAGCCTTCCCAAGTAATAATTCTGCAATCATTTGGCATCCACTCTGATTTAAGATGGTTTTATAATGGCAATGAATAATCTATTAAGTTTAAATACAGCATTTCACAGTGTAAAACGTTCCTGCTTAGTTGTTCACCTTTTCGCTGTTTTAAAAACCTTTTACAGTCTGGTGAGAAGTCAAAAACTGTCTTGTTTTAAAATTAAATTTAAAGTAGTTCTCAATCCCACCATAAAACTGTTCTATAAATCAATTATAAACTTCATTAGCAATTTTTTATTAATGTCTTGATAAAATACTCTATAAACGTGTTCTTTCATTATAAAAGCAATCATAAAACCATTAGGTTTTAAATAAGAGCTAAAGGCATATATTGTTGCCTTTAAGGCTTTTAAAAGTGTATCATAAAATCTCAACTGTTTACAAATTGAATTTTAAGGATGGATCCTCACAGTGAATATAAACCAAATTTATGACAAGGATATCTTGAAGGATAAACGAAGTTGGAGGAAAAATTCAAGCATTGCTAACGACTGAAGAGAAGTCGATTTCTGTAAAATTTAGTCCGGTGGAACGAGTACCATCAACGACTGAGCATCTGGTGGAGAACAATGAAGTGAGCGTGGTCCTCAAATTCATAAAACATTGTCAAAACAGACCAGCCTTCTCCAGACCTTGCGAATAGATTAAGATCGGACTAACTTGTGTCAGTACCGACAGCAAACCACTGAAACTGTCAGTTAGCGGACACTAGTTGGTTTCCGATCCATAGCTGCGATTTTATTCGGCGATAGGGTCATCACTTGGAAAAAATTCATTCAACCGTACATTCCTGCATCGTTTGATGGTGCACTTCCAGAACCATCCGGAAGAAGGGGATCTTTTCGGGAATGATCGAGGTTACAGCTGTGCAAAATGTTGTGAACACTTTCTGAGTAACTACTTCCAAGCCATCGGGAGAGAATCGCCTGAAAGAACGCTGAATCGCACAGCGCAACGATCGAAAGATAAACAAACTTTGACGTTTAACATTTTGTAGGCAACTATGTCGCGATAAATGCTGCCATAAATCTGAATGGGTTAGGATCAAGCAAAATGGTTTTAGATAAATACAATTCAGTCTACAAGTTTTCTTCATGAAAGCCATTTCAAAACCTTGTGAATTTGTTAATGATTTCTTGAAAGCAAAACTTTGTCACAAATGGCCCATGAAAATCAACTTTTATGCCTCCGACAAAAATCTCGGCTAAGCTCAATGATTGATCTGAAGAATATATTTTTTTTTCTTAATGTAAAATAATTAGTAAAATCGATGTTTTCCGTGGGCGGACTAAAGTTTTTCGATGTTTTCACGTACATTTTACATCAAATTTTATATGGCACATAAAACTAGGCCACTTCATGAAAACTTTTTTATAATTTTGGAAATTCGGCAGGATTTTTATACGATCAGTTTTTATTTTAATTATTTTCATAAGATCGGATGGTATTTATGAATCCTTTTTTATCTTCATTGTAATTTTTCTAACGAACTTAGCAAGTAGCTAGGGTAAATGGCGCGGATAATGGTTTTAATTGTTGCCAAATAGCTTTTATTGTAGCTTAAATACGGGTTTAAAATGGATCTCAATGCGTTTATCGCACAACCATTTTGCAGTAAATCAATCTTGAAGAGCTCCAAAAATATACCCTTCAGAACCTTCTCCAGGGTGGGCCAACTAGACAGCTTCTAGCATCAATGAGGTTTTGATGGATGCATCAATGGCAAAGCAGTCTTGACCAGGGTTTTATGAATGTTGTTTTATAGTAGCTTTGTAGTATTTCATAAAACTTAAAATGTTACTTGGGTTACGAGCCGAAAGTCGGGAAGGAAGGCGTTCAGCTCGGGCTTCAAGTGAGTCTCGGTGATGACGGCTATGTCGATGTGCCGTTCGTTGAGAAAGTCAACAAACTCGATGTGTTTGCTCTTCAAGGAGCAAGCATTCCAATTTACGATCTTCATGGCTTCACGGTCCATACTTAGTGACAAGGGACAGGGAAGCATGTAGCTGTTCATATTGGGTCTTGCAGGTGCGCATGATAATGATGATGACCTCGGCCACGAGCGTCACAAGTTCCTCCGAGGTGAACGGAGAATCGTCGACAGGCTCGCCTGATACAGCACCAGCGTATGATAAACCAGGGGCAGTGGATGAACCTGGCATTGGTTGGGCCGCAGCAGCAGCGAGATGATGCTGAACTGTCCGACTGATGGGAACCATTTGTATACTCGCAGGATTGGCTTTGAGGCGACCGGGCTGATAGTTGATTGTAGCTTTCCGACGGATATTCAAGAACTCCACTCGCTTGGGACATCCGCTATTGGAGGCTTAGAGGTTTCCAACACAGTTGACACACGTTGGCTTGATGTCATCTTCTTGCTCACAGGACGCAGTTGAGTGAGTTCCAGCACACTTGCAGCAGTTTGTCTTCATATGGCAGTTTTTGATGCCATGGCGCAGTTCATATACTGCGTTACTTCAACATGTTGGGTTTTGTAATGCTCCCAACTGATGATGACCTGAAACAGGTACCGGATTTTGGATCTCAGAGCCGCAAGACTAGTGGATCCCTTCGTGAAGTGCACTAGGAACAACTGGTCACGGAAGCTGGGGTTGTGGTTGGAACGCCAATTCATCGGGTACACTGCCTCAGCCGCTCCAGCTCGGATTTCACCGCATCCGCCTCGAACGACGTTAATCCACGAAAAACCACCTTCAGTGGGTTGCTCGATGGCAGATCATGCGTGAAGAAGTCCACGTTGTTGTCCTTCGGGAAACATCCTATTTGTTTGTACTCCTCCAGACTGGAGCACATGATTTTGGTACCAATACTGTAAAGCTTGAAGCAAGGCAGCAGCTTGTGTTTTGCCAGTTCGGCACCCAGCTTGGCAACATCCTAGCGGGGGAATCCGCTCTCTTCTAGCAATGGGAACGGCGTCACCACCGCCATTTTTTCCGGGAGTGCTGCATGCTGGTTGGCTTGCAGTACCCGTTTTCCGGCGCCATCCTGTGACGCACTAGGCTTGATTAGCACTTTCTTTGAATGACCCACTGCTGTATCATTGGCACATTTACGCACCAATTGTTTCGTGTTTGCAAGTTCAAGTAAACTTTGCAGAACGCGAGAAGGTGGTGACACTTCCACGGCGCAACCCAAATAACAATTTTGGTTTTATAAGGGTTCTGATTTAGACTTGCAGCATGCTTTAAAACCTCGATTAAACTTGCAATGTTACTTGGGAACGCGATAGCACAAAGCGAAAAAAAATCGAAACGAGAGCTCGAGCGAGCGGTGTTGGTGGTGTAGTGGTAAGCATGATTACCTCTCACCCCAGCAGGCCTGGGTTCAATCCCAGTCGGCGCGCCGGGATGTTCTGAGGCATAACATCTCTGATCACGCCTTCCTTCGGAAGGGAAGTAAAGCCGTTGGTCCCCGGTTTATCAGTTGATGGGTCGATAGGTAGGGTCCAGGTGTGAGAGCTGCCTCCCTTGCGTCGGTAGCATTGGTGCTCAGCACGGAAAGCAAGATCGACGAAAAACAAATCAAGGAAAAAAAGAGAACTCGAGCGAAAATACGGACTGAACAGTTCAACAGTCAAGCAAAGAATGACCACCGAAGAATCCATCTTTTATCTACGACTAATACATAGGTACTAAAAATCAGCAGGTATTTACTGCCATGTCATAATTTACCTAACCAGGTAGGATCCAACAGGTAGATGTATGCTACGATCTGTGGTTTTAGGTAGCACGCTAAAGAGTCTCGAGTATCCGTCTCCTTGATCTCTATTAAGCAATGTTGATGGATTATGTTTAAATATTTCTAAACTTTCTGCTACGTCTAGTTTCCAAGGTGAAGGTACACTCCGCAGCATATTAATGTTATCCTTTGTCAAATTGTGCCCCTTTGTAAAGATATGTTCTGCAACCTTGGATTTAAATTCATAATGAACTCCTTTATCCATCTCATTGTTAGCCTTTTTTTTACCTCAGAGATGTGTTCCTTAAACATTGTTTCCAAAGTCCTTTTCGTCTGACCAATGTAGATTTTATTGCAATCTGGGCAAGAGATTTTGTAGACTCCGGCTTTCTCTAAGACATTTATTGAATCTTTTGTTGATCCTAACAGTGACTTCAGCTGACGAGTAAGCTTGAGATATGACCGAACTTTGTTTTTCCAAGTAGAATCCCTACGTTGCTTCAGAAGCCAGTCCTCTAAAAGGCTGAAGGGTTCCTTTACTGGCACACTCGGAAAAAGTGCTGTGACATCAAATGAAACCATGACTTCATCTTCCCGAATCTCTCCTGATGCCTGAAGTTGATTTGCGAATTCTTGTGTGCTGTTAACTGATCGAGTGGTAAAGGGTTTAGGCATATTTTGAAACTCCTTTACTAGCCTTTTGGCAAGCTTATGAGTGGGGGATCCTTCAACCGAGATAATCTCCTTCATTTCGTTTCCTGGTTTGTGAATCTTTAGTAAACCTTTGATCCTTGGTAGAATAGGGCTTGAAACTTTCAATTAATTCGTAGTGTTGCCAATAAACGCCTTGCACGTTTTATCCACATGTTTAACCATAAATGGGAGGGAGTAAATCCTCAACTGCCTGTATGGGTCATTAGTAATTTTTTTCCGTCATCCGATTGTCATAGTCCTCTTTGTCCAAAAATACTACTGCATTACCTTTGTATTATTATTGAGAATTCGAATTTCCTCTTTTTTGGTTTTACTAAGTGAACGTCCTTTTCTGTTTTGTATTGTCTCTGAAATAATATGGCAGTCTCGTGTAATTGAATAGGAAGTGTGTGAGTGATTGCAGCCTCCATGTCAACGATGACCTCTTCCACGTCAGGTTTTGAGGAGATCGCATATCCTAATCCCTTGTTGAGAAGTTTCAATTGTCCTTCTGATAATTGCTGCGTCGGGCCATTTACCACAAAACCTTGGACGGATTGAACCACAGCTGTGTTAATTAAAAATTGAACTAGGTGCATTGATTAAAAAAAATCATTCCGCACATTATATCTCCGGATCCGGAAATTTTTTGCAAATCTAAAAACTCATTTATCTCCATAAATATGGCCCTAAAATGGATTTTAATTTTTTCATTGGATTTAAGATTCGGTGAATTACGTTATTTCTCTCTTGAACTTGTTAAATATATAATTTATGGGAAATATTGTATGTGCTGTTGAGTGTCCTGAATATTTATTTCATTTAGTTCCAGAGGCTCTACCACGTTGACCCAAATCCTTACGAGCTCGAAACTGATCTGGCAACCAATACGTCATCGTTCTTGATTCTTAACGAGTCCATCCTAAAAAGTGTACGCCATAGCAAGTCCCGGTATGTCTTTCCCCGTTTTAGCATGTCACCTTTCGAAAGATCTAGCGGATGCGATTCAACGACCCTCTCGTACCTCCGCATCCGTTGCGATAGCAGTGACCACCCAGCTGTCAAGTGAAGCAGAATTTCTCCGGGACTCGCATATGCATTCAGTACACCAAACGACGACGCCGACGATGCTGACGTGGACCGTGTATAGAACATCTCTTATGCCATAGCAGCACATATTGCACGAAAAAAAAAGGATCACGACGATGATGGCGAAAACGTACAGAAGAAGACATGTGAATTAGAATGCGAAGATGTGCCGGCCAGGCCCGGTCATCGCAGAAACACCATCTCCCCCTCCACGGCACCACACACGGATCGGTCTTCTTCTTCTTCACGGTCACCATTTCCGCAGCGTCCAATTTCTGCTGCAAAGATGCCAACCAGTCGGCGAACGTGTGTCGTGGCGCAAATAGGTTTCGTTTTATAAAAGGAAAGATAGACAAGGGTCAAAATGAAGGTTTTTTTCCTTCTGTATATAATTTATTATGTATTTCACAATTTTCCACAGGGGGGAGGGAGAGTGCTGATGTTGGGTGGCTTTTTCCTCTTTTGCACGCGCGGAACCCCACACATGTGACGCGCACTCGACGTCGTTGTCGTTGTCCTTGTTCTTGTGCTGCGTCTTCATCGATTCTTGCTATTGGACACACGCGTGCTCTAATGGCTCTTGGCAGGAGGCACCAAGCGTCGTTGAACTCCCAGTGGAGGTCAGCTACTTATTCGGAATGAAGGCAGGAAACTTGATTGATATTGTTCCAAACGTAATCCATTCAAACTTATCTGAATACTAACGTTTTTCGAAGTCGTTGATGGGAAAAACAAATCTTGGCTGAACCATTAAAATCCCGATGGCGTTCGAATTCATGTGCACGCTTTCGATTACCATCCTACTATGCGCCACCCATATGGCATTTTCCTTTCGCGTTCTAGTAACGTTGACGACGACGACGACGACGACGACGGCGACGACAACGTGGATGCTGATGAAGGACCGTCGTAGTCACACATGGTGCGTTGCTTTCTCCCTTCAAGCACATCAGGAGTCTGCACTGGACGTCTGTACCTGCTGCTACACACGATAGGTTTTTTACCCGTGTCGTCCTTTTCTTCGTGCGCGGAGATGTTGTGAGGTTCGCGTATAAACGTCCAAGGATGAGCAGGGGGTGAGCCTTGAACATGAGTATGTGTGCTTTCCGATGGTCGGTGGCGGACGCAGGAATTTAATCATCTTAGTGCGAATACGAATTTTGAACGTGAGGGTTGAAAATTGGTCTTTGAGACGGTCGCGGCTAGGGGCTGCAGTATGATTGGAACGGTTGTCAGCCTCGGGAGTTTAATTTATTGGAACAGTGAAGCGCTTGAGTGTGGCAAGTCAGCTAATGTTTGAGGGTTGGTTTTTCGAGGAATCTATGATTGAAATTTTTTGGAACGAACAATTCTCGCTGAAACCAGTGCAAATTTTGCACGATTTTTTAACTCGCTCAGAAGGTTCTTGTTATGAAACTAAAAAAAAAAAAAGTCGGCAAAAGTCAAATTAGGTATAAACATGAAACTACAATGTGTAGAATCGGAACCTACCTACCTCATAAAAACCAAAGATTTAAGTAAACTAGTAAATATGATTGTACTTGCCACACAGTATACTAATTCAAATACCAACTTTGAAAGTTCTCAATTAACAACTGTGGATGTACACCTAGAATTGTTGAGAGCCAGCGTAAAGTCAGCAGACATAACAAATAACCAAAGTAGGTCTTGTTTATCTGAACAAATTTTCCGAAGACGAAAATCTTTTATCCAGCCAATGTATTAAGAAAGAACAAATAATTCAAAATGTATGTCACACTAGCGCTACCTGGTGAGAATTTTACACTAGCGCCACCTGATGAGTTTATTTTGAGCTAAACTATTTTCAGATGAACAAGAAGTATCTTTGCCGAAGTCGGGATCCTTCTATCTATTGTCAAGATGTACAGTCAATTCAAAATAAAAGCCACACTAGCGCCACCTGATGTGTGGATTCTGAACTATTTTTTTTTTAGCTTAGGATAGATCGTGTCCATTTGAACAATTTTACCCCATACGGGAACTTTCTATCTAGTACATATGTTAGGTTAGGGCACACAATTCAAAACTAATGTCACACTAGCGCCACCTGATGTTTGAATGCTGCTCTAATTTTTTTAACTTAGGATAGATCGTGTCCATCTGAACCACTTACGGAAGATGAAAACATGTTATCTAGTCCATATGCTAGGTTAGGGCACACAATGAAAAAAAAATGTCACAATAGCGCCGCCTGGTGAGCGAATGCTGAGCTGAACTCTTCACCATAAAATAGGTCTTGACCATCCGAATAACATGCCCTGAGACGGGAACCTTCTATCTAGTCAAGAAGTCATAGCAGGGCAAACAATTCAAAATGAGTATCACACTAGCGCTGCCTGATGTGTCAATTCTGAACTAAACTCCTTACCTAAGGATTGGTCTTGACCATGTGATTAACTTTACTGAAGATGGAAACCTTCTATCTAGTTAAGATGTTAAGTTAGGGTGAACGATTCAAAATGAATGTCATACTTGCGCTGGCTGGAGAGTGAGTTCTGATCTAAACTCTTTACCTCAGGACAAGTTGATCATTTTCGTTTTAGAGCCATCTAGTGAGTATATTTTGTCATGAACTATCCAAAGTTTTGAAAACCTTGTATTTCTGAACATCTTTGCGGTTGGAATCTTGTAAATTCTAAATATGTCACTTCATGGGTATATTTTTACAATAACCCCTCCCTCGAGTGACCTGCTACTCCAAAAAAAGTATAATAAATTTAACAAAAATTCACTAAATTCATTGCAAAACATTTGAAATTTTAAACATCCGTTGAACCTTCGCTGAGAATTTGGGGTCAAATTAACCCCAAGGTACATACAACGCAAGTTTTTTTGGCACCAACGAAGGGTTAACTGTGACTAAAATTGATTTCATGCCTGACGGAGCTGCATCCCAGTTTAAAAATCGAAAAAATTCTAGTCTTTGCCATTCGATTGCGTTATTTCGTATAGTCTCGCGTTGAGTAGTGACGCTCTCGCTGACTCAGCCATGGGTAAAAAATCACGCGGTGGCGTGAGTGTCGGCAATCCCGGGAAACGGTCTAGGCCTGAAGACAATAGTGACAGTGCGACAGCTGCGAAGAAGCTGCTTGACAACAATCGGTTCTCAGTTCTGAAGGACGGTGCAGAGCTGGTGACGGTAACAACAGGACCGCCGAAAAAGGACCGGCTTCCCTCCCGGACTGCGGGAAAAAATGGTGCACGGAAGGATACAAATTGATGGTTCCGGCGTTCAACCGTTACAAAGCGGCTCAGACCATGCTGGACCAAGCACAGGTGGAGTACTTCTCCCACGAGATCGAGGCTGTTAAGCCGCTCGAGGTGGTCCTATGAGGATTATACAACATGGACACAAGCGTCCTCTTGGAAGAGCTGGTGGCTAATGGAGTGAAGCCAATCCAAATTTACAAGGCCGCCACAACAAGGCCGTCAAGTACCGTGACCAGCTATACCTGGCCGACCTTGAGAAGAACTCAACAAGTTTGAAGGAACTAAAGGGCATCCGCGTCCTGTTCAACATCATGGTGAAGTTAGAGCAGTACACGCCACTTAGCCGCGGAAACACCCAATGCTCGAACTGCCTGTTGTTCGAGCATGGAAGGAAGAATTGCCATATGGTCAGCCGCTGTACCAAGTGTGGGAAGCAACACCAAACCAACGACTGCGACAGATTCGACCATTTGCGCCGACTGCGGTGCTGCTCACAAAGCTACAAGCAAAGGCCTGCTCGAAGCGCACCAAGTATATCGAGATCCTGAAGAAAGCATCGACGAGAAACCAGGCTGGCCGCAAGAAGGTGCCGGAAATGAATGATCAAAACTTCCCACCGGTTCCACGACGACCAATTCCAGTGCTGCCACCGCTGCCACTCAATCAACGATTGGCTGCTGCTCGTGCCACTGCTACTACTGCTCAAGTTCAATCTGTCGGAGCTCCTGCAATCTCAGCTCAACAGAAAACTGCTGCTCCACAGATGCAGGATCTTCCCACAGCCTCTGGGCTAAACTGGCGTCAGGATGAACCGTCCCTACCGCAGCCCGAAGTCAACGATGGCTCTTGGTTCACCGCAGGGGAACTAATGATCATCTACCTCAAGATGCACGACATTGCCAACACCATCAAGAACAAATCCGATCAAATATGGACCGTGAGCTCATCAAAATCGCAAACTGGAACGCTTGCTTGGAAAATCTCAAACTAGAACGACTTGCTCAAGAGCAAAATTATCGAGTTCATTGACATCGCCGTCATCACCGAAATGCACCTAACGCCGGAGATAAATGTTCACATCCCCGATTTTCGGCTCGTAAAGCTAGACCGGACCAGCTCCAGTGGAGAAGGAGTGGCTATCGCATTGAGGAGAAATATTTGCTGTCGACTGCTACCGAGTTTCCAGCTGAAGATGATCGAAACGGTGGTTGTGGAAGTCTCCACTCCTGTCGGCCCTATTACCATCATTGCGGCCTACTGTCTCAAACGAGTTACCACCAGGGACCATCATCAGACTAACTCGACGACGCGAGAAGAACATCATCGCTGGCGACCTGAACGCCAAACACCAGGCTTGGGCCAACAGTCGACGCTACCAAAACGGCACAATCCTGAACGACAACCTGCAAGAGGCTCACTACACCAAAATAGCAACGGACTCTCCCACCCGCTTGAGCCGGTCTGGCGTACACTCCACCATCGACATCTTCATCAGCAACATAAGAGATAACATCTCACAACCTGTGATCCACCAGGAGCTGAGTTCGGACCACTATCCAGCGGTGGCCGAAGTGGGCTTATACGTCAACCGATTCCAAGCTTCCCGACGCAACTACCATCGCGTCAGCTGGGATCAGTTCCAACACTGTGTCGACTCCACTGTCGACTACGGTGCCCTTCCGGAGACGCACGAAGACGTTGACCGGTGTCTGCGTTCCATCGAGGAGGCGATATCCCAAGCCGGGGAACAACACGTGCCAGTATCCAGATAGGTGAGCAATACTCAGAACCTTGATAGAATTACCAAAAATCTCATTAGGTTCCGTAGCTCTATTCGAAGGCAATACCAGCGTTCTGGCTTGCCTGTCCTGAAGACCCACTGTAATCGCATAACAAAAACCATCCAAGCCAGGATGATGGACCTAAAACATCAGAACTTTGCTGACAGGATCTGATCGCTCTCAGATTGTGCAAAGCCCATTTGGAAGCTGACAAAAATCCTTAAAAATAAGCCCAGACCCATTCCACCAATGATCCCACTGGATTGCCCCGGAGACCCAGTGGTTGATCTGATAACTCCTGAAGAGAAGGCTGCCGCGATAGGTCAACACTTCGTCAGCTCCCATAATCTCGGACAAAAGTTCGTTAACCCTCCCGAAGCTGAGGTTGCTGGAAACACAACCAACCTCCAACCACAACCAAGATTCCCAATATTTCTCCTGAGGAATCCGAGATTACGGCTGACGAACTGTTTGGCCTATATCAAATCATTTAAAAAAAATGAAGGCCCCAGGTTTCGACAGCATCCTGAATCTGGAACTCAAACACTTCCGGACACCATCCGGAAACCTGGGAAGGATCCGTCCTCTCCTTCAAGCTACCGACCTATCAGCCTTCTCTCAGGATTATCAAAACTATTCGACAGAGCAGTCTACCACCGGCTCCTAACATCTGCCGAAGAAAACAACTTGTTACTCGAGGAACAGTTTGGTTTCCGGAAAGGTCGATTGACCGTCCACTAGCTGACTCGAGTGACAAACATTCTCAGAAGGAACAAGTCTGTTTCGAAAACATCTGCCATGGCGTTGTTGGACGTTGAAAAAGCGTTCGACAATGTCTGGCATGATGGCCTGGTGTTCAAATTGCAACAGTAACAACTATCTATCGGACAAGATGTTCCGAGTATCTCTGAATGGCATAACATTGAATGCTTTCAATATCGGTGCCAGGGTTCCACAATGAAGCATCCTAGGCTCCATTTTATTCAACCTGTTCACCTCCGATATGCCGGCTCTCCCTGATGGTGGATCGTTAGAAGCTCTGACTGCCAAACTTCAGAGAGGCTTGGACGTCCTGTCTGAATATTTCAACAGCTGGAAGATCCGTATCAACGCGGCAAAGACCCAGGTCATCATATTTCCACACTCTAAATCTCCCAGACTTGTTCCGTTGGAGAATAATAAGATCTTCCTGAACGGCACAGTGGTGGAATGGTCGAAAGAGGTAGTCTATCTCAGCTTTACACTAGACAGCAAGCTGATTTTCAGGGAACACGTTGACAAAACTAAAACCAAGTATAACACCTTGATAAGATCACTGTATCCACTAATCAACAGGAGGTCCACCCTGTCCCTGCAAAATAATCTTGCTGTCTACAAACAAATCCTTCCCGTAATAGAATACGGGATGCCAATTTGGGAGAGTCGCGCAAAAAGCCACCATCTCAAATTACAAAGGATCCAGAATAAGATCCTGAGTATGATCCTCAATAGTCCACCGCGGACTAGAAACTCTGAGGTTCATCGCATGCTTGTTCTTCAGACACTGGAGTTACGGAGAGCTGACTCCATCGCAAGGTTCAGAGATTACTGTAGGCGGTCCGACCAACAGATCATCATGGAACTAACACGTTAGGTTAGGTTCAGCTAAGTTAGGTTAAGTAGGTAGAATAACAAATTAAAACATTTAAAACATTCTCCTCAAGAAGAGAATTGTTAAACATTACAACAGTAAAGCACGACATGTGTAAACACAAAATCAAAAATTTCTCCAAAGATGAAGAGCCCTTCTGGCTAACCACTTTCCCTGTATTACCAATTGTAAACCACGTAACAAAATCACAAATAATGAAGAATTTTACTACTACTCTAGTCTTTGCCAATTTAAGAATAAGTATGAAATAGAAGTTGAATGGAATTTCTTCGCAACATCGCATGAAAAAGGTTCATGAGATACTATAGGAGGAACACTGAAACGTATGGCTACCAGAGCTTGTCTAGCTAGAGAAAGAGAACATCCGATCAAAAATACGATTTTGCTCATAAGCGAAACGAGGACAGCTGACTCAAATTTTCTTTTGTTAGGCAACTACTGAAGATTATGAAATTAATAAGCAAGAGCTTAACGAACAATACTCAAGTACTATACGCGAGCAAAGTAAAATATCAAATTGATTACAAGTTCTATTACTTGTTTATCACTTTTTGATAACTGGATATGTTATCATTATGGTTGAATTAACAGCCAGTTGGATATCACAGAAATAACTAATTTTGTTATCATTGATAACAAATTCTGTAAGCCATGCAAATTTATTCCATAAATTTCAAATCATGTTATCATTTTGATATCAAAGCCTTACGCTGATAACTAAAATATGATTAGGGATTAAAAGCATTATGTTTTATTGTTTCAATGCGAATAATATATAGTGAATTTTTCATGATAACAGCTGATAACAAAATTGATCAAGGCTGATAACTAAATAAGTTATGCGATAACAACTGAAAACAAAATGATATCTGGGATAAAAAGAATTGTTATCTAGATGATATCGGGTTGTTATTCTACTTTGCTCGGGTAACCATTCAAGGAACTCAAAAATACCACTCATTTATTCCTATTTACTTACTTTTCCTGGTCCGACGTCCCTCAGGATTGCACCTGCGTCACAATGTTACGCCACCTAACTCGGTTCGTAGCTGCTTGTCTCCAACTTCTTGACCATTCCACACTTCCTAGATCTTGCTCTACTTGGTCGCTGTGATCGTTTACGTCTTGTACTGGCCGGATTCGAGGCAAACACCATTTTTACGGGAATGTTGTCCGGCATTCTTACAACGTGTCCCGCTCATCGTACCCGTCCAGCTTTCGCGACTTTCTGGATACTGGGTTCGCCATAGAGTTGCGCCAGCTCGTGGTTCATCTTTCTCCTCCATACACCGTTCTTACATACCCCGCCAAAGATGACCATAGCACTCGTCGTTCGAAAAAACCGAGTGCTTGCAGGTCCTCGTCGAGCATCGCCCACGTCTGGTGCCCGTAGAGAACTACCGGTCTTATCAGCGTCTTTTACATGGTATATTTAGTACGGGGGTGAAGTTTACCCGATCTCAGGGTCTTGTGGAGTCCGTAGTAAGCACAACTTCCGGCAATTATGCGTCTACGAATTACGGAGTACACAAATTCATCCACCACTTCGAACTCATCTCCGTCGATTGTCACGCTTCTGTTTATGCGAGCCCTATCACACTCGGTTCCTCCAGCTAACAGATACTTTGTCTTTGACGTATTCACCTTTAATCCAACCTTCTCTGTTTCACGTTTTGGCCTGGTGTATTGCTCCGCCACGGCCCGAAACGTTCTTTCGACAATGTCTACGTCGTCTGCGAAGCATATTAACTCGCTGGGCCGCACGTTTCATAACACCTTCTAGCGGAATGTTGAACAGGAGGCTGGAAAGACCATTGCCTTGTGGACGTCCTTTGCGAGTTTCAAACGAGTCCGATAACGCACCGATATCTTCACGCATCACTGTACACCATCCATCGTAGCACTGATCAGTCTAGTCAGCTTCCCGGGAGAACCGTTCTCGTCCATAATCTTCCATAGCTCTTCACGGTCGTCAATAGTATCATAAGCGGCCTTGAAATCGATGAATAGGTGATGCGTAGGGACTTGATATTCACGACACATTTGAAGGATCTACTGCAACGTAAAGATTTTGTCCGTTGTCGATCGCCCGCCCACAAAACCGGCTCGATAACTTCCCACAAATTTGCTTGCTAGCGGCGATAGATGATCTGGGAAAGCACTTTTTAGGCCGCGTTGAGAATAGTGATCGCTCGATAGTTCCCACATTCTGGCTTGTCGCCTTTTTTATATATTGGGCATATTACTCATAGCCTAGTCAGTAAAGGCACGGTATTACCAAGCCGGAGGCGGCGGGTTCGATTCCCGGTCCGGTCGAAGGAATCTTTCGGGTTGGAAATTTTCTCGACTTCCCTGGGCATAGAGTATCATTGTGCTTTGCCACACAATATACAAATTCATGCATTGGTATTGGCATCGAAAGCTCTCAATTAATAACTGTGGAAGTGCATTTAGAACACTAAGTTGAGAGCACGCAATAAGCTAATATGCGCTAAGCAATAAGTTTGAAATGCGAACAAAAAGAAGAAGAAGAAGGCATATTACTTCCTCTGCTGCTTTGTTGTTCTTAAGCTGTCGGATAGCATCCTTATCGTGGGAGCTGGTATGTAACCCTCATCCGCTGTACCAACGAAGCCATTCCTCCTGCTGCCTTGGTCCTCATCCTCTGCGCCATTCAGATGTTCATCGTAGAGCTGCTTTCACCTTTCAATCACCTCACCGTCAAGATACCCCATTCCTTATCCCGACACATTTCAGCTCGCGGCACAAAGCCTTTGCGGGATGCGTTGAGTTTCTCGTAGAAATTGCGCGTTTCGTGAGAACGATACAGCTGCTGCATTTCTTTGCACTCCAGCTCTTCCAGGTGGCGCTTCTTACCCTGGAAAAGATGGTTGTGCTGTGTTCGCTTCTGTTTGTATCGCTCCACATTTTGACTGTGCAGCATCCTCGCCCGCTCTGCGTTCTTCTCGTCCAAAACCATCTGACACTCCTCGTCGACCTAATCGTTCCGTCAATTCCGCTTCACAAACCCAGTGGCACCTTCAGCAGCGCCGTTAATGGCTGCTTTCACGTTGTTCCAGTAGTCCTCAAAAGGGGCTTCGGTGAGCTCTCCTTCATCTGGCAACGCTGCGTCGAGGCATTGCGCGTAATCAGTTGCGACTTCAGGCAGCTTCAGTCGCTCTAAATTGTACCGTGGCGGGCGTCGGTACCAAATGTTGGTGGCAACGTCGATAATGTCCGAGAAGTGCTTTCCGTCGATCAAAATGTGGTCGATTTGCGATTTTGTCTGCTGCGGTGATCTCCAGGTATGCCGATATGGGAGGCTATGCTGGAAGTAGGTATTACGTATGGCCATGTTCTTAAAGGTGGCGAAATCAATTAGGCTGAGGTCATTTCCGATCGTTAGCTGGTGAGCGCTGAACTTTCCTATAACCGGTCTGCATTCCTCCTCCTGACCGACCTGAGCGTTAAGATCTCCGATAACGATGTTGACGTCATGGCTTGGGCACTTGTCATATTCCCGTTGCAACTGCGCGTAAAAAACGTCTTTATCGTCATCGTCACTTGCTAATTGAGGGCTGTGCACGTTGATTATGGTGACATTGAAAAAACGGCCTGTGATCCTCAACTTGCACATCCTGCTATCGATTGGCCACCACCCAATCACGCGCTTCTGAATTTCGCCCATCACGATGAAAGCTGTACCCAACTCATGTGTATTGCCGCAGCTCTGGTAGATGGTATAACCATCCCTATACGTATGTACCCACGATCCTTCCAGCTACAATGTCGAACTTGCGGACCATTAATAAATCGGAAAGAATGCGGGTACTTCCCAAGAAATGCTCCGAGTTTACAATCGTTAGTCCGTGTTCGTTGCCTGGGTCTATGTCGATTGTTCCGATCCGTATTTACATTGCTTACAGCTGGCTTGTAGGGCCTGCAACAACCCCCATTGTCTCGCCGGATGACCATCGTGCACAGCACTGTTTAGAGTCCCACGCTGGCACCAGGACGTTGATCAGCCGCCCCTAACATGGAGAACAGACGCCGTTTTGAACCGCATCTCCATGGTGAACAGACGCTCGTATACTGCATTCTCTGGAGAGAGGAGTTCCCCTTCCCTTTCAGCATAGACCAAGGTCCCACCGGCTAATTACTCGTTATTTTCTATGGTTACTCGTACCCCAGCCAGCACCGCGGGTTGGTAAGGATAGGAGTAACTGGACAAGAGGCTATGTGACCACGCCCACAGAGGTGTTGGGGTCTATTTTATACCTACAGATACGCGAAGTATCGATGGTACGCATTGCCCAGCCGTTTACCAGCCTTATCCAATTTCTGAAAGACAAAAAGAAGTCAACCAGTTTTTAAACTGTAGCGGCGTCGGTGATGTAGTGGTAAGCGTGATTACCTCTCACCCCAAAAGGTCTGGGTTCAATCCCAGTCGGCACCGCCGGGCAAAAAATCTCTGATTACGACTTCCTTCGGAAGGGAAGTAAAGCCTGGTCCCCGATTCATGAGTTGATAGTTCCCTGGCGTCGGTAACATAGGTACTCAGTACGAAAATCAGGATCGACGGAAATCAAATCAAGGAATGAAAAAGTTTTCAAACTGTAACAATGAAATGAATATTATTTATATTACTAAGGTTAGGTTAGGTTATCGATGTACGTATTATGTAAATATGTAAACATTTGTCGAGTAATAGTTTTCTGAAGATAAGCCTAACATTTTTCTATAGATCCTTTTCGAAATTAAGACTCGATTTAAAATGGTTATCTGAAGATGCAAAATGGCAATTTTGAGCATGAGGAACGTTTCTGAAAATTTTCAGCTAATACGTAAATTAATTGAATTGCGAATTCATCTGGAATCGCACAAAGATCTTTTGTAGACAATGTTCCAATTGTTCTATTGTGAATTGTATGGTCATGTTCTATTTTCATACAAGTCAAGAAAATGTCCAATCTGAAAAGATTCTTGACTGGACTGGGAATCAAATCCATCGTAATCAATACGATTCGCTTTATGAATTATCTTTCTACGCTTTCATCTAAGATCACACTGTTTACGTATTGCCCTTGGCTGTATGCAATCAATACACAATATGAGCCTAGAGGTCCTAGCGGGCGTAAAACCCCTGCAGAACCGTTTCTGGGAGCTCTCATTAAGAATATTGATTAAATAAAGTGTCAGTAACGACCTTGTGATTGAAAACTTCGAAGAAATGCTCGAATTGAGCATCCAGTCTAGATTCGTGCGAATCTATCTTAATTATATGTCATCGGATATTAGCCTTCCTTGCTATAACCCCTCTCGTGTATGCTTTACTAACTACAGTTCCCCCATGGACTATGATCTCTCCATGAAACAGGCTATTCAAGGAGTTCCAGATCAACTTCGACCTATCTCAATTCCCCGAATTTTTGCTGATAAGTACCAACAAGTCAATTGCAATAGAAGATTTTTCACTGATGGATCACGCATTGATGGATCTACTGACTTCGGCGTCTTCAATGAATACTCAATAGACTGATGCAAAATTTGAAATTTTCGCTCCACAGTGTTCAAACGGTTTCAAATCGTGTCCTGATTAGCCTCCGAAAGTTTAAACTCATTTGATAAGAAACTGACTTGGCACAAACCATTTGAAGTTTATATGGAAATAACTATGGGAAAACAAAACTTTTTGTTCATTGTCTTCTAGCCTTTTTACATATTCTACTGTTAACAAATTCTATTGCTATTCTTATGCGAATTTTTATCAGCTACAACTTTGCAGAAAATCGTTTTTCAGCCAAACGTCAAATAAAATAGTTATTAATTGTTTAAGAGATTGATAATCTTATGGCAAGTTTAAGCAACTGTATTGTGGGCAACATGTATTGTGCAGTGTGACATAGTAGCCATGATTTTTATCCTCTATTCTACGCGCCTTAAACACCAATGTTGCCTGCTGAACAGATGATTGAGCATAATCATAAGACATCAGTGACTTGAATCATTAATAATTTTTGTTTCTTACATTTGATCGAAAAGTGGTCTTAAACAAAGTTGTAGCTCAGTTATCATTTTCTAAAGTAGAAGGAACTGGTGAATTTAAGATAGATATGAACCGAAATTATGGTTTCTTCATATTAATTCCCATATAAACTTCAAATGGTTTGTGCCAAGTCAGTTTCTCACTAAATGAGTTCAAATTTTGGGAGGCTAATCAGGGTCCAATTTGGAACCGCTTGAGCACTGTGGCGAGAAAATTTCAAATTTTGCATCAGTCTAATACTCAACCGCCTTTCGGAAACTTCAGGAACCTTGTTCCGTTTATGTTACTGAGCTAGCAGCAATCAACTTCGCATTGGGGATGATTTCCGATATGCCCATAGACCATTACTTCATCTTCTCGGATAGTCTCAGTTCGATTGAGGCTATTCGGTCGATGAAACAAAGGTAAGGGAACAGATGAGTTTGCTGGTCGAAAGATCATATATGATTACCTTTGTATGGGTCCCCTCACATTGCTCAATCCCAGGCAATGAGAAGGCAGACTCTCTCGCAAAGGTGGGCGCACAACAAGGCGAGATTTATGATAGAAGAATTTCACATGATGAATTTTCCCATTAGTACGTCAGAGTTCTCTTTTAAGTTGGCAAAACGATTGGACAAATAATTCTCTTGGGCGGTGGTTACATTCTATTATTCCAAATGTTTCTTCGAGAGCGTGGTTCAAAGGTCTGGATGTAAGTCGGGGATTCATTCGAGTGATGTCAAGACTTACGTCCAACCACTACTCGCTAGACGTACATCTCTATAGAATAAACCTCGTTGACAGCAATATATGTAGATGCAGAACCGGTTATGATGAAATCGATCACGCAGTTTGGTATTGCCCGGGTAATGACGCCTCCAGAGCACGACTATCCAACCTAGTGGCCCGAAGTAGACAACCCTTCCGTGAAGTAAGAGATGTATTGGGAACACGTTATCTTCCCTACATGCAAGCGATTTACGAATTCCTTTGTTTGTCTGATGTTAGAGTTTGATGTGACCATCCCCTCCTTTCCAAACTATTTCCTGCCATTGTGTCCCAGTCTTAATATCCTCCTGTTCCTGTGCTACTTGCCCTGCCCAGCCAGGATTTGGTCAACCGTCCGAGAGTAGTATCTGAAGGAGGCTTCAGAAACCAGTTTCCTACCTAGCTCCTTCCAATCGAAATTGTTACCCATTAACCTCGAGCCCGCCACGAGTAATTGGTACCCAATACTAACCTAGAACTACTGCTATTTAAAATGTAAATTCAAACATTACATTTTGGCTCCGCAAAGTGTCACACACGACTGAGCCTAGTAAATTAACGAACTAGTTAAAAAAAATCTAAGATCACACTGAATATTGCTTCATTTCTTGGGTTCAAAATCTTGAAAATCAAAGTAATTCTGTCTTCAGCTACAACACCCTATGTTTGAAGCTGGAATTTTGTCCCGAAATTTAACTGCACTACTTATTCCACCAGCATTTATTCACACCACTGCTCTGTGAAGGCTGTCCCTTTCCTCGCAAATTCCAACGGATTACACTTTGTGCACCGCTCAGCTCTAGGGGGAACACAATGTTCGTACATAAATATCTACAACATCGCCAACAAGCGTGAATTGCGGGAGACATTCGAGTAAGAAAACCGAAAAAAATGTAATGAAAAAAAATTGCAAGAAGCCGTGCAAGTGGAGAGGAAATGCGACGCTTCGCTGATGTATACACAGACACACACACACACGCTGCACCTCATCATATTGTCAACGACAGCCACGCTGAAAAAAAAAAACAACGCAACGGTGACGATGACGAGCTTTTCAGCGCACGGCGCTCCTTCTATCGCCGCCACCGCTCTCACTGCTGCTGCTGTTCAGTAATGCGGGGTGGTCCGCGGATATGTCGTGCCGTGCCGGTGTGGGTTACCATTTGATTCCCTCGTTTGCGGACCCTTGCCTTGTAGTGGCTACCTAGGGTTCTGCGAGCGCATAAAACAGCCCGACATGCTCAGTACTTACCAACATACAACGGGCAGCATTAAACCACCGCACTATGGGCAAAAATGGGTCCAAAATTACCCAAAATTCAATAGCTCAACAGCACGCTGAATTCCGGCCATGAAAAACAACTTTTCAGAAGGGAAATCGTCCGGGGAATCGATTGCACGTGGTCCCATAGACCGGAGAGCCTTGTAGGTATGTGTTTTGGACCATTTTACCCCATTTTTCCCTACTTTTTTGGAGGAAATGTTTTTTCACAGCTCTATTTTTCGTAAAACATAAGCATTTTATGCATGGTTTTAGAATACTATGTCTTTAAAAAACAGTTCATGAGATATTAGGGTAATACGGGGTTCACTTTATAGGGGAAAAAGGGGTAAAAGTGAAAATACAATCAATGTTTTTTTAATACAAAATCAATTTTTTTTAATATCATTATTTTTTTCTGAAAAAAGCTTTTAAATAACTTTCATTTGGTATTTTGAGTTCCGTCATCGGCCAAACAGTTCAAAAGTTATAAATGTTTGAAAAGAATCGAAAAAAATATTTTTTTTTTGACCGCCCTAATATATAAATAGTCACCCTAATGACAAAATAAAAAATACGGGTCAAATATGTTGCGATAAGGAACAAAACTACCAATTTTTACAAAATTCTGAGAACCACTATATCGTTTTGCTGTATACAGACAAAAAAAGTGAAAACTCTTTTAAAACAGATAGCAGTAAATTAAAACTTATTTAACCCCAATTAACCTTAAATTTCGAAAAAAAAATCTTATTATTGCAGGCTACCTTTGAGGTCATTCAAAAAATCGCATCGTTCAACATTTCTATGAATTTAAATAAATTTAGCGAGGGTTCACTTTTACCCCTTACTCCCCTTTAAAGTGTACCCCGTATTCCCCTAATATCTCATGAACTGTTGTTTAAAGACATAGTATTCTAAAACCACGCATAAAGTGCTTATGTTTTACGAAAAATAGAGCTGTAAAAAAACATTTCCTCCAAAAAGTAGGGGAAAATGGGGTAAAATGGTCCAAAAGACATACCTACAAGGCTCTCCGGTCTATGGGACCACGTGCAATCGATTCCCCGGACGATTTCCCTTCTGAAAAGTAGTTTTTCATGGCCGGAATTCAGCGTGCTGTTGAGCTATTGAATTTTGGGTAATTTTGGACCCATTTTTGCCCATAGTGCACCGCCGCCGACGACGGACGACGGCCGATAGCGAAAAATGCACTGAGTGTAAAATAATACGGCGATTATTATTATTTTCAAAATACGATACATTAAGCAACTGCAGTCGGTGCCCGGTGCCTAGGGTGACTCCCGAATTGATCGAATAAGGTCTCCGCCCGAGATCGAGAGTACCTCCCTAGCATATAGCAGCCCAGCAGCGTGGTTCGAGTCGACGGCGGATGGGTGTTGCAGAAAAATACGCGACCCTTCACTTTTCGGTCGTCACATTACCCACGATTGCACCGTCTTCGGTTGGTAGCTGCTGGGACGAAGACGCTGCATCGCCGTGAGTTGGTTGCATGCGTGCCCCCTCGATCGGGATTGGGTTCGGTTCGGCCGGTGTGGCCAGTTGGGCGCGCTCTATTTCTCGCATTTTTTTCCCTCGCTGCAACTATTTTATAGTGCTTCTTCGGCAGCATTTTTTTTTGCACTGCCCCTTTGGCGAATTTTACTTTTGTGCATGAGCTTCCTCGCTGTCTCGCGCGCATGATGACGGATCGTATGTATATGGTTCCATAATGCCGGATAGAATTACATTCGCTTCTACACCGCGAATAGCATGGGGGAAAGCTTGCGGCTTGGCACGGTCCGTTGGTTGACTGTATGAAACGAATTTCAGAAGTTGGCTTTTTTTGTTTAGATAGCTATATTTTACGAATAGTTAACACTGCATTAGTTGATCGGGATTAGCACCGTGATAGGCCAGTTGAAAATAAACTTGTAAACAATTGTTCAATTTAACATAAACTGATCAACTTATCATATAGTCGCGTACTTTTAGGACGACCATCTACCAGTGAGTAAAAAAAAGTATCAAATTGCAATTAAGAATGATGGATGATCATCAATATTTAGAAGAAACATCTAAAAATATTGATCCGTGGTAATGTTCGAGTGGTAGTAAGCGTCATTTCAAACTGCCCGAATTAATTTAAAGATAACCAATGGACCACTTTGTCAAGAAATTTTTGCGTTACTTTCTATTAGTGATTTCTCAAAACTGAACCAACATATTACTAGCTTATTATGAAACGCACCACTTTTGGCTACTTTTCTCGTGGTTCTTAGTGGTGAAGAAGAAATCTCAAAATATTGATTCATTTCGAAGTTCGAGTGCACGTGGTTGTTAACGGCATTTTCAACAGCTCGAATGAAATGGTCAATTTAAAATAGATCAATTGAAAATTGAACAACTGATTGAGAATCAAACAACGAGCATTGTAATTGATATCGACGATTTATCGCAGGGTTTTCAAAGGTAGCAGCTCCACCAAAGAAATCTAACACGTGCAAAACTAAAGTTCCTGTGGGTTCCTGCAGCGGAAGAAGTTATCCTCAAGTTGAAAGCAGCCCTGTACTAGGGCCCCTGGTATCCGCTTCAGTGTTATGGGCCCAATACACACCGCAATCTGGTTGAACAACCACTATGGTTTTACCATATACGGTATGGTACAACCACATAGTATATGTTTTCTAGAATATTTCTGTATTTTTTTAATACTTTATTTGAGTAGTGAAAAATTTTGATTATGGGGGGTTTACATCCAGAATTTTTTTTTTATTTATTATTGCTTGTTAATATTGATGAATATATATGGAAACATTTTAGATGAAGTAATCTTAAGAAACTTTGTATCTCTAACCTCGAGTAAGCCGCTAGTATTCGGCCCAACTCCTACTAGACATAGAATTAAGTGAACTTTTGTTACAACAAAAGAACAATGAACTATCGGCTCCGTAAAGCTAACGCGATTGAGCCTTAAAAATAAACGAACTAGATAAAAAAAAGAAACTTTGTAGAAACAAAATTTTTCTATCTCTCAAGTGGACGAAGATAATGGGTGAAAATTGAGTACAAACTGTAGTACTCCCGTAAAAACCGTTTTTTACCATAACTGTTTTGTTTGAATTTTATTTTTGTTATTTTTTCAATATTCTACAAGTTTTATGTGCTCTAAAAATGCAAATTTCGGCTTAAGGAAGCAAATCGCTATTTCTTTGTTTAAAGGATTTACATCTGTTTTTATAATGTTTTAATTAGCGGCGCCGGTGGTGTAGTGGTAAGCGTGATTACCTCTCAGTCCAGCAGGCCAAGGTTCAATCCCAGTCGGCGCCGCCGGGATGTTCTGGTGCATAACATTTCTGATCACGTCTTCCTTCGGAAGGGAAGCAAAGCCGTTGGTCCCCGGAAAACAAGATCGAAGGAAAACAAATCAAGGAAAAAAAATGTTTTAATACTATCTTCAAGCGAGTGTGTCTTGCAGGTTAGCAGGTATTAGCAGCTAAACTCAACGTAATTTGCAACGTAACTTGTAAAATTGTTGTATTCGTAAATTGTGGAACCAGTTCAATGATTCAGCTTGGGAATTTCCGGATCTAAAATGTCCTAGACTGTTCTGGGGCTTTACCTTTTTTTTTTGAATGGATATGATAAGATATTGAACGATTCTACTCTAGGTCAGCTCTAATTTTATTTACATTTCCATACGTCCCAAGGAGATCCTCATTTCATATCCAACATATCCTCAAATCCACATTCTCATCCACATCAACGAAAATACAATTCGGAATTTTCTCCCTTTTTTAATATTTTTTTTTATCCCTTTTCTATGTTTATGCATGAAATTCTGAACATCCCTGTGTATCCTGCATGCAGGCCTGAACATACTCATTAGAGCTAAAATACTACTTTTTGATATTATGAAACTATGAGATATTATAATAATAATTTGTATGTGTAAGATGCAAGTAGAGAAACTAAAGTTTGTGTATGATACATACAATCTGTCAATTTCGCTTCCAGACTGTCACATTTAGCGATTAGCTATAACGAATAGTACTCATTCATGACGATTACTTATTACAGCTAAAATAGCTACTTGTGACCCTCTAAAAACAAAATTAACTGTTTTTAAAGGGTGTCTCACATCCAATTGCATCGCGGAAAAAACGCTGTAGAAAATTGCGCATTGGATATTTTCTCTTGAAAATTTGGGTAAAAGTAGTTTAGAGTGTATTGTTTACACTGTATTTTTATCGCTGTCAGTTTGTCGAAAGTTGGAAAAAATTGCGTCACCCGAAAATCAACGTCGCGTATCGATTTTGCGCAAGCACCTGGAAAATCCTCAACTCCCCCATCAGGACATTGGAAAACAACTCGGAATCATGCAGTCAACGGTGAGTCGTGTGATTAAACGATACTACGAAACTCTGAGCATCGAACGGATGGAGAAATGCGGTCAGAATGGATGTTCTATTAGTGATCAGGATCACAAGCGTGTCTTAAAAGCGTTTAAGCGGAATCCCAATGCTTCGGTCAGAGATGTGGCCAAAAAGTTGAATTTGTCCAATTCTTTCGTTCAGAGAGCCAAGGATCGGGAGGGACTGCATACGTTTAAAGTGCAGAAGGCTTCAAATCGTGACGATAGGGCAAAATACGGTGGGAAAGTCACGGGCCCGGAGACTGTACACCCAGATGCTGACGAAGCCTCATTGCCTCATGATGGATGATGAGACTTACGTCAAGGCGGGCTTCCAGTAGCTTCCGAGGCTACTGTGCTTCACCGCCCAGCACAAGTTTGATGTTCTGGAGGAAGTAAGGAAGCAGAAACTTTTAAAGTTTGCCAAGAAATACATGATTTGGCAAGCGATCTGCTCATGTGGCAAACGGAGTGCGCCGTTCGTGACTACCGGGATTGTAAACGGGAAGATCTACCTCAAGGAGTGTCTAAAAAAGCGTCTGCTTCCTCTGTTAAAGCAACATGAGGGCCCTACGATCTTCTGGCCGGATCTAGCTTCGTGCCACTATTCAAATGTTGTCCTGGAGAGGTACGCAGCCAACGAGGTTACTTTCGTACCCAAGAACATGAAGCCCCCCCCCCCCTTTCAGGAAGTCCATCCAGCTTCTTGGCTTCACCGATGACATCGACATCATGGCACGGAACTTTGAGACGATGGCGGAAACGTACATCAGACTGAAGCTGAAGCTAGGCGGATTGGACTTGCCATCAACGCATCAAAGACAAATTACATGAAATGAAGAGGTTCTAGGGAAGACAATGTTAGCCTCCCACTCCGAGTTCAGATTGACGGTGACGAAATCGAAGTGGTCAATGAGTTCGTGTATTTGGGCTCACTGGTGACCGCCGAAAATGATACCAGCAGAGAAATTCAAAGACGCATTATGGTAGGGAATCGTGGCTACTTTGGACTCCGGAGGACGCTACGGTCGAATAAAATTCGCCACCGCACGAAGTTGACTGTCTACAAGACCGGTGGTCCTCTACGGCCACGAGACCTGGACTATGCTCGTGGAGAACACACGCGCCCTTGGTGTTTTCGAACGGAAGGTGTTGCGTACCATCTACGGTGGAGTGCAGGTGTATGACGGAACGTGAAGGAGGCGAATGAACCACGAATCGCACCAGCTGCTGGGAGAACCATCATTCGTCCACATTGGCCTTAGGCCATAGGCCTTCATTGATCCGTCACAAAAGCCGTGGAGCTCAACGGCAAGACAATCCTTGCGAAAAGCGATCCATCTAGGAATCTGGAGGGTTTCTAGGTTTGATAAGCTGTCTCGAAACTCTGTCCATTGAGCTCCGAGTTCATCTTGTAGTGGTTCGTCCCACGAGAATTTCTGTTTCCAGAGAGTCTGGACGAATATTTTGGCAGTGATGATTACAACTCCAATAAGCCCAAGAGGGTCGAAAATCCGCGCAAGATCGGAAATAACGGAACGCTTGCATATTTCCGACGAACTCCACCTTGAATCGAAAAACGTCTAGCCTAGGTTCCCAGATCAGCCCTAGTGTTTTTATGGTAGCGCTTGAATCGTCCAGCTCGAAAGAAGTGCGGTCATCCCTGAGTTCCTCGGGTATTTTTTCCAAGACAGCTGGACAGTTACTGCTCCATTTCCGTAGGTTGAATCCTCCACCTTTCAACATATGTTGAATGTCACTGCACAGCTTGATTCCTTCTTGTACGTCGTCAACGCCGGACATCATGTCGTCAACGTAGAAATCCTTGCTGAGGATTATAGCTGCTTTGGGATATTTGTGTCCATCAAGCTCTGCGTTTCAATGCCGTGGACTTTGAATCTCCGAGTTGCTGAATGAGGTAATCCTTCTTTGGAACCGTTACAATGAACCTTCCAGATGCTTCTCGGACTGTAGTACGGTCGAACAGCTTCTCGCAGGCATATTCCTCTAACGATAGTACGCTGTCCGTTTTACACGACTCCAATTCCCAGAAACGAGTGAGTAACTCGTCCAAGTTTTCCGTACACGTGTTGGCAACGTGTGGTCTGAGCACGTTCGACTCGTCAGGAAGATTTCCACAAACTATCCAGCCAAGGGAAGTGTTTTGTACAATAGGTCCATTATCCCCGAGCTTGATTTTCTCGTTGCGCAGCAGGTCAAAGAAAAGTCCTGCTCCAATAATTACATCAACGCTGCTAGGCTCAGTGAAAAGTGGATCGGCGAGTACGATATCCTCCGGAAGATCCAACCTTGATGAATCAATCTTGCG
The DNA here is from genome assembly GCF_037179485.1 of Ochlerotatus camptorhynchus. NCBI lineage: Eukaryota > Metazoa > Arthropoda > Insecta > Diptera > Culicidae > Ochlerotatus > Ochlerotatus camptorhynchus. The sequence continues at coordinate 2,375,548 of NW_027040660.1, forward strand.
AATGGGCAAATTCAACGTAACTTGTGGAAGTACGTAGAATACTTCCTCCCAAGCGAAGGAAGTGATACGAGAGCGAACCCGAGCGAAGATGGATTGCTTGCACTTTTTTGCAGCTTGACCAATACCACTAATAGAAAGTGCTTCGCGTGACCGTTTGAACTTCAAACGTTGTGACGTGTGTTCCGAAATGAAGCAAAGCTGAGAGCCACTGTCTAGTAATGCTCTAGCTTGCATAGTATTCCCGAATTGATCTTCACGCTTGTTTGACTGTGGAACTGACTGATTATTATACCATTCATTCGTCTTGAAGTGCAACATAGAGTGATGTCGCTGTCCACAAAAACGACAAGTTCCCCGTGTGCAGACCTTGGCAGCATGTCCTCGAGACAAGCAATTGTAGCAAAGTTGATTCGATCTTACAGCATTTCTCCTTTCGTCAACCTTCATTGACTTGAACCGTTTACACTGAAACACTATGTGTTGTCCTTCACCACACAATAGACATGATGACTGCATTCCGGCGTAACTGCTGCTTACGCGAGGTGCTTTCCTCTGTTCTGGTGGGCTAGGATTTTCTCCGGCGATTGACCGCAGAACCGTACGACGATTTCTCAGGTATTCCATCAAGTTCTCAAACCGTGGAACTTCCTTTGAACGATGCTCCGTTTCCCACAAACGAAGCGTTGTGGCATCCAACTTGCTTGAAAGCATATGGACCAACATTGTGCTTCAATCAGCTGTGTGTTCTCCTAATTTATCCAACATTTGCAAGGTTTTATCATATTCGTTGATCACATGGTTAAGTGACTCAAACGTCTCCTTCTTCATGGGCTGTACTGCGAACAATGCATCCAAATGCGACTTTACCAAGAGCTTCTTGTTCGCATAGCGTGATTCCAGCGAGCTCCACGCTATCGAGAAATTGTCCGCAGTAAAATCGATTGATGCAATCTGTTGCAAGGCTTCACCTGCTAATGACGATCGTAGGTATGTAAACCTATCAATATCCGAAAGGTGTGAGTTTTCCATGATCAGATTTTGAAAAGAATCTCGAAATGTGATCCATTCCATCAATGCATCACGGAAAACAGGAAGCTTCAATTCAGGTAACTTCACACGAATTGTACCAACTGGGGCTTGCTGCATCGTTGGAGCTGTACCTACACTCGCACTAGACACCGGTGGCGACATAAAGGCTTGCAGTGATTGCTTCAGGTTGAAATACTGGTTCACGAAATCCTTCATTATCTTCCTGTTCTTCTCATCATTCTTCTTCTGCAAGGCGATCCGTTTACTACGGGCATCTTCACTTTCATCCGTTTCAGTGTGATCTTCTTCATCGTCTTCTTCCATCATCAGTTCAATGTTTATTCGCACTTCACTAAAACTATCGTACACTTCGTCAAGTTTCTTCATCCGTGCCTCCCATGAACCTTTGTCACGAGCTTCGTCATAATTCTGCACAAATTCTATAATCGAATCCACTACATATCGTAACATACGTTCCTTCTTCGCCCACTTTCGTAGATCGCTGCTAGCCATTCTTCTCACAGTATTATCTCTGCACTGCACTTATTTCACAGTTCCACAGCTTGGACCGAAGCGCATAATGATCGGAATTGCGATTGACAGAAGCCCACAGATAGACAGATAAATGAAATAATATCGATCGAACGGATTGGCCAATCAACCTCAAAGCGGACTCAACTCAGCAGACGAATCAACCACGTATTCCAATAGAAAAAACGCAAAGCATGCAATCTATCGTTTATTGTTTCATCGGTTTTGTCACATGGAATTATATTCAATTTCAGAACGGTTGACGACTGATCATGCATTCAGACGCCACCACAGACAAACCTTTCGGGAATACTCATCTGAATTCTTCTGCTAGCTGGGTCTTCTTTAGGAGTTCATGCAATTAGCTGATATCATGCAAATCAGCTCTCCGTCGATTCCAATCGGTGGATGAAATTCTGCAACTGGAACAATGTCGCACTCGAAGAATGGGAATAATGATGCCGGTGAATACTGGATCTAGCACCGTCGCACAATAGCACATGCAGAATACCGTACAATAGGTTGAGGCAATGGCAATAGTGATCGCGTTGGACACCAATGGCCGAAAATAGCGGATTTCACCACTGTTACACTGCCTTGACTGCGACAACAACAACAACAACTGCTCTTCAGAAGGATTTGATATGGAGTTCCGATCAACACGTCTTAAACATAAAGTGGCAACCATGAAGCAGCCATGCTCCACAATTATTTTTTGAGATGTTATTTGGTAAACAACTCGATGAAAAAATCGCAATTTATTCCCTAATTCAGAAGATAAACGTGATTAAAGATTTCGAACCACTGAACACCCCTCAAATCACGATTTAGGCCTCAATCAAGGAGATAAACGCGATTAATTTTTTTTGGGAATAGTAAACACGGCTCGAATGAAAACGAGAATACGGGTGTTTTTTTTATCTAGTTCGTTTATTTGTAAGGCTCAATCGCGTTAGCTTTACGGAGCCGATAATTCATTGTTCTTTGTTTGTAACAAAATTCACTTAATTCTATGTCTAGTAGGAGTTGGGCCGGATACTCGCGGCTTACTCGAGGTTAGAGGGGTACATTGTCGAAGGATAGGAAAAGAGGAGGAGCTTTGGAGTAGGGTATCGTTGCCTCATCAGAGCGTTGTCGCCAGTGTGAACGGTAGTGTGGTTCTAGATTCGTCTGGAGTTCGACCGGCTATGGTGACCAGTGGGCGACGATGAGGCTCATCGAGACGAGGGACAAGACAAACAAAAACTAATAAAGAGATACAAAAGACAAACGAATTAAATTCTTATACTAGACATTTGCAGAAACACATAAATCGACTGCATATAGCAGAGATCGCGGGTACCCAACACGTCTCTGATAGGGATATAGGGTTGTCTTCCTTGGGCCTCGAGGGTATTCAAAAGTCGCTCTCTGGCGGCGTCATTAGCCGTACATTGCCAAACTGCGTGATCGATGTCGTCGTAACCGTTTCCACACCGACATATGTTGCTGTCCACGAGGTTTATTCTATTGAGATGCGCATCTAGCGAGTAGTGGTTGGACATAAGTCTACTCATCACGCGAATAAAGTCACGACTTAAGCCCAAACCTTTAAACCACGCTCTCGAAGAAACATTAGGAATAATTGAATGTAACCACCGTCCAAGATTTCCATTGTCCCAATCGGTTTGCCAACTCGAAAGGGTACTCTGACGCACTAAATGGTAAAATTCATCGTGTGAAATTTGCCTGTCATAAAATTCGCCTTCCTGCGCGCCCACCTTTGCGAGAGAGTCCGCCTTCTCATTGCCTGGGATTGAGCAATGTGAGGGGACCCATACAAAGGTAATCATATATGATCTTTCGACCAGCACACACATCTGCTCCCTTACCTTTGAAAGGAAATAAGATGAGTGCCTACCTTGTTTCATCGACCGAATGCCTCAATCGAACTGAGACTATCCGAGAAGATGAAGTTATGGTCTGCGGGCATGTTCGAAATCATCCCCAATGCGAAGTTGATTGCTGCCAGCTCAGCAACATAAACAGAACAAGGTTCCTGAAGTTTGCGGAAGGCGCTAGAGTTTTCATTGAAGACACCGAAGCCAGTGGATCCATTGAGACGTGACCCGTCTGTAAAATATCTTTTCACGCAATTAACGTGTTGGTACTTTTCAGTAAAAATACGCGGGATAATAATAGTTCGAAGTTGATCTGGAATCCCATGAGTTGCTTGTTTCATGGTCAGATCATATTCAATTGAGGAACTGCGATTGGTGAAGTGAGCACGGTCTGGAGTGTAACAAGGAAGACACATATCTGACGATATGTAGTGGTGGTAGATTATCATAAATCGAGATTGTGTGTTCAGCCCAAGAATTTCTTCAAAATTTGCAATTATAAGTGTGTTCGTCACTCCGCATTTGATTAGTATTCTGAGAGAGAGCTTCCAGAAACGATTCTGGAGGAGTGTTACTCCTGCCAGAACCTGAGAATACGGGTGTATACTATAAATTTTAAAATGTTCCATCATAAAAAGGTTGAAAATAAATTATAATCAATAAATTCAACCTGAATGAAGGCTGAAAAAAGATAATCTAAATGTTCCACTATCGAAGAGCTTAAAATAAACTTGAATAAGTTGTTGTTGTTGTTTCTTTATTAAGTATACTTCTGATAAACTTAAATAATCTAAATCAATAGATCCAATCGCAGTTTTGTAACATCTGTGTCACAAATTTTGTGCTGTTTATTTTAAAGCTGCACGATAATATAATATACTGAGGTGCAAATCAACAAAAAATGTGTGACAAAATAGTGTCAATTCCTATTGTAGTCGATTTCGATGTTGAATTTAGTGCACATTGATCACAGCAAAATATGCCAACATTGATCAACCCAAGGTAGTTATATGAGCAAATTCTGTCGATTGTTAACCATTACATAAAATGTAAATGCATTAGATCCGTAAGATGAACGATGGTCTGATTATGCTAACATGAATTGTCGCGGGTTTCGAACCATAGCCGAAACATTGAAATACTTTAAATATTCAAGATAAAGTATTATAATCATACCGTCATACTGCGTTTTTTCATCTAATTTTTGTTAAGCAATTTTTTTTATACCAAGATGGTTGGAGGAAAAATACGATGGCACATTTGAAATTCTAATTTCGAAAGCAGATACTAGCAGCCCCGGGGGCCCTTAAATCCGGCGCTGTCCACACTATTGTATTTCATTGGTGCACATGTCTCTGACTGTTTGTGATTGGGTCAATATCAGGTAGTTATGCTCTACCGTTTTATCCAGGAGAATTATCTGAAAAATTCACAGTTCAGACGGGCTTGTATTGGAATCCTAAATGGAATCAGTGGACAGCTTTCAGAGATGTTCAAGCAGTTGAATTCCCTATATTACCAATACAAATGCTTATGCTGAGTGTGACTGCACACTGCACTATTCAATCCATTGCTCTATTCAGACCGTTAGTTCCCAACGGTAAAGGATAAGGCAATGAAACTGCAAAACAAAACATACATGCAATTGGTGCATTTTTCCATAGAAAATATATGCTCAATCACTCTGAACAGAGAGTGGGTAGTAACACGGAAGAATAATCGTGCTGAATGAGCTGTCCTGCAGTCAGTGACTCGTTTACTTCCCAATCATTCAGACTCTCACGATGAAGTGAATATGTAGGCAAATTTATGTAAAATTCTTACGAAAATCACTCATTTCAGGTTCGACTGTTTTGTACACTGGTCTGCGGAATCTAAAGATTCCAATTCAGTTCAGAATTATGCTATGCGATTTTCATCGGATGTGCTCTAGATCATATGGAGATCATAGCCACCGGATAAAGTTGCTTCCTTAGAGAAAATTATTCAAACAACGCAGGCCATCTGTTTTAACTGGTTTAAATTGCAGTTTTTGTGCTAACAAAATCACACAACAAATCGATCAAAAGTAGTCAAAGCTACACAACAATCGTTTGAAACAAAAAGTCTTCTCAATCATAAAATTGAACAAAATTAGCACAGTTCGAACTATGATAAGATAAAAAAAATCTAATTTTCCCCTTCATCGTGCCATCAACAACCCAAGACGCTCATATTGATCTGCACCCACATAAGCAAAAAAAAAATCATCCCAAACGAATCCCACATGTCCGGCAGGCACAAGAAAACCCAAGCATGCAGCATTCAGCGAAAACTAAAAAAATCCACCCTCGATTTCAATCCAAGCTCTTTGTCCATCTCGTTCGCCGCGTCCCCCCCCCCACCCTCACCCCCCGCCTTCCGATCGATCCATGCCGGGAAAAGATGCCACCAACATACCGTTCAAGCAGGCATGTGTCCAAGCAAGCAGCTTCGGCCAACAGCGCGCACTAACGGCGACGAACCCTCGCCTATCTATTTTCTTCTGGTTCATTATTGCTCCCGCTTTTCCTTGCGCCAGGAAAATAATATCCCTCGTGTGTCCGTTCTTTCTTCTATTCATTCTTCTTTTCTACTTTTCTACGTTCAAATCAGCACGCGGGAGTTTTTCGCTTAAAAAGGATAGCTGCCACCGTTTTTCGTTCGAGCGCCCGTTCGTCCAACGGCGAGGAGAGGACGTGTATGTGTTTCCAAAGAAAAGTCTGCAGGCTAAAGGTTTCCTGATGGGTTTGAGAAATGAAAAAAAAAGAAAAGTGTAGGAAAAATCCCCGTGCCTATCACATACTGGCATCACATTCCAGCTCGTTTTCGTTGCACCCCACCAGGCGAAGGGGTGGACATAGTCTCGGGTGTCGGGTATGAGGGTTTTGTATAACATGCACAAGTGCTGACGGGCGTTCATATTCGTAGCATGAATTCGGCAAGTGATTCCAGCTGCTCAAAGAATCTCGAGCTTCAGTTGTTCAGCTACGAATTAAAATATGCGAAAGGTTCATGGTGATAACAAATAACATCGTCATCAACGGTGTATCATTTATGAGCTCCACAACATTCCGTAATGGCCGTAAATAAAGTCAGGCTAAACCGCATTCAGTTGAGCATTCAACACATGGCCGCATAGCTACATACAGAGTTTTCTTCAGTAAGCATACCTTAACAGCTTTAGTTAAGTTAGAAGAAAGGCTATCACCGCATCCATTTGTTCGACATCAAGATCAAATTTCACTGCACAAGCCAGTACATAGCGTATGTTCAAGTAACAGTTTGACAGCCTTGTGACTGATTCATGCTGGTTTTATAAAGGCAATAAGTAATCTTTTTAGTTTAAATACAGTATTGAATATTGCAAAACATTCTTGATAAGTAGTTCAGCTTTATGCTGATTAACCCCTTTTGGAGTCGGACGATAAATTTAGAAAGTGTCTGCGTTTAAAATTGAACTTAATGCAGCACTCTTTCCCTTTATAAAACTGTTTGTATTGGTTTGGTTTAATTGATGTAACGACAAAATTCTCCATAAAGGTGTTTTATCATTATAAAAGCACAAAACTCTCCACTGTTTGCAAATTAATCTAAAAAGATGGATCCGCCAGAGACAGCGAAAACATAAATAGATAGGAGCTTTTAAGCACAGAATCGCAAGGAAATGCCGAAAAATAGCCGAGTAATTATTCTAGCGATAGTAGGAGGAATAATACTGGCAATGCTGTCGACGGAAGGGAAAAGGAATCCAATTCCAGAACTTCCTTGGGAGGCCTAGCAGCTCCAATAAAACCGGTTGACAACAAGAGAGCAGCCAACTGGGAAGAGTGAAGTAATGTGGTTCACGAAGCACTGGAAGCCGTAAAATAAGACGCTTCAAATTGATGGCAATACACAAAATATTGTCGATGACGTTTGACGTTCTGAATAAGAACAGACCATCCTTCTCCAGAAATTGCGTTTCGATGATGACCCAAATAACATGCATCAGTGTCAAACAAGAACTACGGAAAACTGCTGACAGGAAACTTCAGAAGCCGTCAGTCAGCTGAAAATTGGCTACCTTCCTAACCATAGCAGCGGTTTTATTCGGCAAAAGGGTTGTTGCAGTATGCATGCACTCAAAACTCTCGAGGGTGCATAACACCCATCGAAGTCGAATACCACGACCCAACATAGAGCAATTACGGGATGCTGGAGTTGCCCCGAACTACGCGCAGCAGCTGGAGTTGAACTACCCACGGAAGAGGAGCTTGGCGCAGCTAATCTTGAAGATGGCTGGAGGGACATCCGTTCAGCCATAGGTAGTACTGCTGCAGCGGCACTAGGTACTGCAATCCCGGACCGAAGAAATGACTGGTTTGACGGCGAATGCAAGCTGTTAGTAGAGGAGAAGAATGCAGCACAGGCGAGAATGCTGCAACACCGCACGAGATTGAATGTGGAGCGATACAGACAAGCACGGAACAGACAAAACTCGGTTTTCCGAAGGAAGAAGCTTCAGCAGGAAAACCAAGATCGCGAGGCGATGGAAAATCTGTACCGCGTAAACGACAACGGAAGTTCTACGAGAAGTTAAATAGTTCGCGCAAAGACTACGTGCCGCAAGCCGATATGTGCAAGGACTTGGACGGTAACCTTCTCACGAACGAGTGTGAGGTGATTGATAGGTGGTATCAGTACTATGACGAGCACCTCGACGGTTATGCAGCAGAAAACGAAGGTGGCACGGCAGCAGACCTTGGAGCATGTGCAGAAGACGACAGGCTACCGGCCCCTGATCGTCAAGAAGTTGAGGAGGAGATCGGTCGGCTGAAGAACAACAAAGGAACTGGTGTAGACTTATGTACTGATTTTCATCAGGGAATTTTTAAAAAACGTTTTGTTCACTTGAACACTTGTATTCACTTCATAATTTGAACTACAGATCAAACTAGAACTACCAACTGATCACTTTTAGAGTCAACTAAAAACTGACTGCCTGTTCTACTTACGACCATCTAACAACCTAACTATTCTGTTAAACTGCTTAGGTCAGCTGGGAACAGTCTACGTCGCCACGATGTCCTCCGGGATTCAGGTTGCACTCGATGAGGTTAGTCGGAACTGAATCTGATCTATTCCAGACGCTATGTGGGAACGACGATGTTGTTTCTGAGAATGATGAATTGGCTGGTTGCATGGCTTGCCTGCCGTGGAAACTACAATGTAATGGGTGGGCTGGATCTTAAGCAGGCTGGGACATAACTGTAGATCAACTACCAAGTGAGCTATTAAAATACGGTGGTGAAGTACTGGCTAGAGCGCTGCACTGGGTAATTGACAAGTTTTGGGGGGAGGTGATATTACCGGAGGAGTGGATGGAAGGTGTCGTATGTCCAATCTTCAAAAAGGTCGACCAGTTGGATTGCTGCAACTACCGCGTGATCACACTGCTGAGCACCGCCTACAAGGTGCTCTCCCAAATTCTATGCCGCCGCCTGTCACGATTTGCAAGAGAATTCGTGGGGCAATACCAGGCGGGATTCATGGGTGACCGCGCTACCACGGATCACATTTTTGCGATTCGGCAGGTTCTGCAGAAATGACGCGAATACAACGTACCAAAATCCGCATACGACACAATCGATCGAGATCATCTATGGCAGATTATGCACGAGTACGGATTTCCGGATAAACTGACGCGATTGGTCAAAGCGACGATGAATCGAGTGATATGCGTTGTTCGAGTATCGGGGACACTCTCGAGTCCCTTTGAATCTCGAAGGGGGCTACGGCAAGGTGATGGACTTTCGTGTCTCCTATTGAACATCGCGTTAGAAGGTGTGATCAGAAGAGCTGGTATAGACACGAGTGGCACGATCTTCAGGAAGTCTTCTTGGCTTCGCCGATGACATTGACATCATGTCTTGGAACTTTGAGACGATGGCGGAAATGTACATCAAACTGAAGTCTGAAGCTAGGCGGATTGGACTTGCCATCAACGTATCGAAGACAAAATACATGAGAGGAAGAGGTTCTAGGGAAGACAATGTTAGCCTCCCACCCCGAGTTCAGATTGACGGTGACGAAATCGAGGTGGTCAATGAGTTCGTGTATTTGGGTTTAATGGTGACCGCCGAAAATGATACCAGCAGAGAAATACAAAGACGCATTATGGCAGCGAACTGTGCCTACTTTGGACTCCGGAGGACGCTCCGGTCGAATAAAATTCGCCGCCGCACGAAGTTGACTATCTACAGGACGCTGATTAGGAAGGTATTGCGTACCATCTACGGTAGAGTACAGATGGATGACGGAACGTGGAGGAGGCGAATGAACCACGAATTGCACCAGCTACTGGGAGAACCATCCATCGCCAACATTGCAAAAATTCATCGAGTGGGGTTTCAACCAGTCGTTTTTGCATGTGAGTAGGATCAATGGAGAACTAGTCACTCGCAGAAAATCAGAGCGCTTGGTTGAAACCCCACCGAGACAAAGCGGTGGGTGCAACTCAGTGGGTAACGCGTTCTTCGGGGGATAGCTGTAATTGAAACTTTCAGCAGTCACGCGTCAGACGGGAGCAACACGGAAACAGCAGTCTGGTACGCTTTGGACGTTATCATACTTGCAGACCGGTTTGAATGTGTGAGTTTAAATTAGAAGAACATTTGTGATGTATGGGTGCCTAAAGCGTGCATTTCTCGCTGTGCACCTGGATATCTGATTGCAGGTAAAGAGAGTAATGGAGAAAGAGAGCGCAAAAACTCGCTCTAACTCTCTTGTCAGTTGTAAATCCTTCAATTACTGATGGTTGCGCCGTTGCGCATATCAAAACTTATTAGCTTCCCCTGGTTTATTCTGATAGTGTTGTTCTGATGAATTAAGAGTTGATTAATTCCATTTTGCTACCCAGGGGATTTCATAAATTTTCGCTAGATTTTGACACTGTTTTGTTTCAAAAAATATTTTCGGAAGTGTTTGACGGATATTCTTTATTACACATAAGTCGGCCTTGTGATAAAAACGGGAATTAGTTAAGTTTTGCGATTCCTTCTACTTTGGTCATACAAGTTTTGTTTTCACAAGATGATAGGCCCTTCGAATGTTACGTTAGGTAGTGATTAATATAATAATTGAGAATATGTCCCTCGAATTCATGGAGCATTGAAAAATAAAACAAAAACTAGGCGACGCTTCTGTTGTCAATTAACAAGAAACACTTCGAGTTAAGGTAAGGTTTTCTCCAGGTCGCAAAAATTCTCGATTTTATATTATTGATCGCGGATATCTCGCAATTGGAAAATTTTAGCATGAAATTCCTCCAATCAAGTTTCAATTTTTTTTATTAAACACTAGCTGAGTGTGCCTAGCCGGCCTTGCTCGAGATTCAATAATAGCTTGAGTTTATGCGCCAATTAAAAAATATGCTATATTGCACGTAGCCCCCCTCTTATCTTAGGGGCTGGCTGACCTCCACATGCCAAATTTGGTTCCATTTGCTTGATTAGTTCTCGAGTTATGCAGAAATTTCTGTTTCATTTGTATGTAAGCCCCCCTTTACAGAGGAGAAAGGGGTCTCAAACCATCATAAGAACCTTTCCCTGCCCCAAAAACCCCTGCATACAAATTTTCACGCCGATCGGTTCAGTAGCTTCCGAGTCTATAAGGGTCAGACAGACAGACAGACAGACAGACAGACAGACAGACAGACAGACAGACAGACAGACAGACAGACAGACAGACAGACAGACAGACAGACAGACAGACAGACAGACAGACAGACAGACAGACAGACAGACAGACAGACAGACAGACAGACAGACAGACAGACAGACAGACAGACAGACAGACAGACAGACAGACAGACAGACAGACAGACAGACAGACAGACAGACAGACAGACAGACAGACAGACAGACAGACAGACAGACAGACAGACAGACAGACAGACAGACAGACAGACAGACAGACAGACAGACAGACAGACAGACAGACAGACAGACAGACAGACAGACAGACAGACAGACAGACAGACAGACAGACAGACAGACAGACAGACAGACAGACAGACAGACAGACAGACAGACAGACAGACAGACAGACAGACAGACAGACAGACAGACAGACAGACAGACAGACAGACAGACAGACAGACAGACAGACAGACAGACAGACAGACAGACAGACAGACAGACAGACAGACAGACAGACAGACAGACAGACAGACAGACAGACAGACAGACAGACAGACAGACAGACAGACAGACAGACAGACAGACAGACAGACAGACAGACAGACAGACAGACAGACAGACAGACAGACAGACAGACAGACAGACAGACAGACAGACAGACAGACAGACAGACAGACAGACAGACAGACAGACAGACAGACAGACAGACAGACAGACAGACAGACAGACAGACAGACAGACAGACAGACAGACAGACAGACAGACAGACAGACAGACAGACAGACAGACAGACAGACAGACAGACAGACAGACAGACAGACAGACAGACAGACAGACAGACAGACAGACAGACAGACAGACAGACAGACAGACAGACAGACAGACAGACAGACAGACAGACAGACAGACAGACAGACAGACAGACAGACAGACAGACAGACAGACAGACAGACAGACAGACAGACAGACAGACAGACAGACAGACAGACAGACAGACAGACAGACAGACAGACAGACAGACAGACAGACAGACAGACAGACAGACAGACAGACAGACAGACAGACAGACAGACAGACAGACAGACAGACAGACAGACAGACAGACAGACAGACAGACAGACAGACAGACAGACAGACAGACAGACAGACAGACAGACAGACAGACAGACAGACAGACAGACAGACAGACAGACAGACAGACAGACAGACAGACAGACAGACAGACAGACAGACAGACAGACAGACAGACAGACAGACAGACAGACAGACAGACAGACAGACAGACAGACAGACAGACAGACAGACAGACAGACAGACAGACAGACAGACAGACAGACAGACAGACAGACAGACAGACAGACAGACAGACAGACAGACAGACAGACAGACAGACAGACAGACAGACAGACAGACAGACAGACAGACAGACAGACAGACAGACAGACAGACAGACAGACAGACAGACAGACAGACAGACAGACAGACAGACAGACATTCATTTTTATATACACTACCGATGATAAGTTTAAGGACACCCCAAAAAATCATGCAAATATGTTTTGTTCAATTTTCGATCTCCAAAGGTTATTTGAATGGTATGAATGGTATAGCATAAGGGAAGGTCCATTAACAATGTCACGCAAATTTGGCCCATTTTCAACACCCCAATCCCTTCCCCCTTTGTCACATTTTTTGTATGGACCTTAATTGTTTTTTTGTAAGGCTCGTCACATTTTCCAAAAACCCCCTCCCCCCTTAAAGTGTGACATAATTAATGGACGATCTCTAAATGCTCTACTACTACTTTTATTTCAAAATTTGGCCAACCTAATTCTGAGAAAATCAGTCACGATTCTTCAGAGTAAATTTTGAAAAATATTGTAACTTTGGGTGGACTACGAAGAAAGTTCCATTCAATACCTTTCAAATGATCTAAAGAGAACGAAAATTGGACATAACATGACAGAAATATGAACATAACAAATTTCTCAAGTTTTTTTGGGAGTGTCCTTAAACTTATGCTCGGGAATCCAAGTAACAATTCAGTAACCATTCGGCATCCACTCTGATTTATGATGGTTTTATAACTGCAATGAACAAACCATTTAGTATAAATACAGCATTTCAAAGTGTAAAACATTCCTGCTTAGTAATTTAGCTTTTTGCTGTTTTAAAAACCTTTTATAGTCTGGCAAGAAAGTAAAAAACTGTCTTGTTTTAAAAATAAATTTAAAACAGTTCTCAATCCCTCCTTAAAACTGTTCTGAAATTCAAGCATAAACGTCATTAGCAATTGTTTATTAATGTCTTGATAAAACACTTTATAAACGTGTTCTATCATTATAAAAGCAACCATAAAACCATTAAGTTTTGCATTAGAGCAAAAAGCATTTATTGTTGCATTTTAGGCTTTTTAAAGTGCATCATAAACTTCATAAACTCCCTAATTACTATGTTTACAAATAAAGCATAAAAGATGCTTCCTCGTAGTTAATAAAAGTAAAATTTATGACAAGGAAATCTCGAAGGATAGACGAAGTAGGATGAATAATTCAAGTCGATTTCAGCAAAATTAACTTCTTTAGAAGAACCAGTACATCATCAACGACTGACCCTCGAATTCATAAAACATTGTCGAAAGTTGAAAAACATACCAGCCTTCTTTAGATCTTTCGAATAGATGACAATCGAAATAACAACCGACAGCAAACCACTGAAACTGTTAGTTAGCTGAGATTAGCTGGTTTCCGATCCATAGCAGCGATGTTATTCGGCAAAATGATCAACACTTCGAAAATTTCATTCAAGCGTACATCCCTGCATCATTGGATAGTACACCTATGTAAACATCCGGAAGAAGGGGATCTTTTCGGTTCGAAATGCGAAATGTTGTAAAACAGTATCGCAAACTATCTGAGTAACTGCTCCCAATCCATCGGGAGAAAACTGCCTGGAAGAACCCTGGATCGCACAGCGCAACTAAATATCGAAAGATAAACAAACTTTGACGTGTAACTTTTTGCAGGCAACTTTGCCTCCATAAATGCTGCCATAAATCTGAACGGGTTTTGATCAAGCAAAATGGCTTTAGATAAATACAATTCAGGCTGCAAGTTTTCTTCATAAAAGCAATTTTAAAACCTTATGAATTTGTTAAGCATTTCTTGAAAGCAAAACAACTTTTTCACAAGTGACCTATGAAAATCAACTTTTATGCCAACGCCATGTTACAATTAGTTTGCTTGATTTTTACAATCTTCGATTTTCAATCTATAGTTCCTTGGATATAACTTTATTTTTGGTAAATATAGCAATGAGCAAACATTTATATGTAAAAATCCTTAAAAAAATATCTTGGCCTACCTCGATCTGAAGAATATTTTTTTTATGTAAAATAATTAGGGGAATTTACGTATTCTCGGCAACCTAAGCAGCGACCTTCTTTCTATAGCCTTTTTTTCCAAGGAACGCACACATATGCAGTATTGGTTTGTTTACAATCTTTTGCTGCCAGCTGCTCTAACAATTTCAGTCGAAAGAATTGTCAGAAACTGTTTTGAAACGTTTTTACAAAGCTCCAATCTTCTCTAGTGAGAGCGAGTATTGTCGGCAACCAGTTTTTCTTCGGCAACCGTTCCATTTGAACTGCATGTAAATCTGCTGTTCTATAATCGGCAACTCGAAATCAGCTACAATTTGTAGTGCGTGTGTTGCATTTCAAGAAAACCTTGCTAGATTGCTTTTTCTCAGTGGTAAAAATATAGTCAAATTGAAGCTGTGTTTTCGTAAGAAAATCCAGTGAAAATAGTGTTTCAATTTGTGTTGCCGAAAATAGTCTGTCATGCCGAAGCCGTCATTTCCCCAAGTCAAATCGACGTTTTACGAGGGCGGGCGCATTTTTTTCGATGTTTCCACTTAATGAGAACTTTTGTAATAAATTTGAATATTCAACAAGATTTTTATACCATCAGTTTCTACTCCAATTATTTTGATAAGATCGGATTCATAAATCCTTTTCTATCTTGATTAATGCTTTCCTATTGGATTTAGCAAGCGGCTAGGGGAAAAAGCTCGGAAAGGGTTTTTATTGTTGCTTCATAGCTTTTGTTGTAGCTTTCAAATGGTTCTCAATGCGTTCGTCTTACAACCTTTTGCAGTAAATCAATCTTGAAGAGCTTCGAGAATACACCCTTCAGAACCTTCTCCAGGGTGGGCCAACTAGACATATTCTAGTCTTAATGAGGTATTGGTGGATGCATTAATGACAAAATAGCCTAGACCAGAGTTTTATGAATGTTGTTTTATAGTTGCTTTGTAGTATTTCATAAAACTTAAAATGTTACTTGGGGAGTGTATAGGGTTAACTACCCCATTTCCGGCCTATTAAGCACAACCCGCATTTAGTCTTTCCTAATCTAGCGCAGTTTAACACCAAATGGATTGTTATTATTACTGATGGCTTCCAAATTTATTTACCTTTCCGTATGTACCGTCAGATTAGATAAAGAGAAACCAATCGTTGAGATATTTTCAAAAGTCTAGCACTGCTTCTTGACGCCAAACTCGGCCTACGGATTCTAAACTCGGCCTAACGCATTGAAACGCCATTGAAACGCCAATGAATTTACTTCGGCCATTCGGATGAAGATGAAAATTGATTCGGTCCGAGCGCTTCTTTTGGGAATAATGGGTGCAAACTTTCATATCACGCGTTCTCATTGACTTGGTTCCGTAGGTTATTAATTAAAGAATCGTACCCAACGCATAATTGATTTGTTAACTCTGAAATCATGGATTTATTTGAAGTTTTCTGCTCGATAGGCCCAAAATGGGCGATTAGGCCGAAGTAGTTCTCTACCCTATAGATAGATTGAATGAACTAAAAATTTCGTGCGTTTTGCGCGAGAAAATGCGCCATTTTGTCGTCAGAAAAAGTGGTTTCTCTAACACAGCCACTGAATATTAATGTCGAGCACGTAATCCTCGTCAAATTTACTGTCGTGTCTTGGATTCAACCTCTCTTTTTTTGACCCACCGTGTTTTATAAAAAAAAATTGACCGTAGATTTTAGATTTTATGTCGTTAAGGTTCAATTTACTTTGAAAGAATTGATAAAAATTCTAAAGCAGTTTTTTTCGACGCATTATTTTAGATTGTAAAAAACTCGCGTCATTTTACGTAAAATATCAAAAGGAATCGAATAGTGCGAGCTTTTGGCAATCTTAAATAATGCGTCGGAAAAAACTGCTTTTGAAATTTTCCAAAAAGCATCAAAGTAAATTGAACCTTAAACCAATTCTTAGACTGTATCAAAGTGCTCCAAAAAAAAAATCACGTGTTTATTATAAATGCGAAATAATTCGGGTGTTAATGAGCTACGTCTTTTTAAACCTAAATCAGTCATATAACCTTCACAGACCTCAAGCATGGCCTAAAACGCCCTACTGCTATGTTTTCGACGAACTTGTTCGCTTCCGATGCCATGTGCTAAGAATGCTTCAAGTCTGATAACATTCGCGAGTGTCCATCTCACGCTCATGCTGCTTTTTTTGCATTGCGTTCCCCACTCGTATATCCCACAGTTCGTATCCCAATTCACACATAAACAACATCCGTCGAAGCGTGAAAGAAAGCAGAAATTTGAAATATATCTTTCCCCCCTCCAGCAGCCCTTCGTCAACGAAGGTTCTATCGCAGATCCCGCAAATGGAGATTCATTGCACCACGGCGAGCGGAAGTAAACGACCCATTTGCGAAGAGCAGCGTCAAGGAGGGTATTTTCGGATGACCGTCCGTCCGTCTTCACATATAGGTACGTGAAAGTTTGCAAAGGGACCCACATGACGCAACGGGCGAGAAGAGGAGGGAAAAGAAAGCCCTCGTCGCCTCAACTCGACTAGCGAATTCAATTTCGTAACGAATTGATAACGATTTTCGGATTTTAACTCCCAGTCCCTTCTTTCGGCTTTCCCTACATAGAACTCCGCTGGCTGCTGCTGCTGTGAGAATACATTTACACGAAAACGATTTATCAAATTGATGACCACCACTTTCTGCCGCTGTTTTGGGATGGTCCATTTTGCGATCTATCGCCCTGCCCCAGCCAGCAGAAGCAACGTAGCGCGGCGCGGTTGGTCTATGATTAATTGCAACCAAATTGTGATAGCAGCCGAGGGGTGTATTTGATCACACCACCACCGGTGAGTATATGTGTTACAAGGGAGAGGGTCAATCACCGATTTCTTTGTCGGTTGGGCTTTCTTAGGATCGCCTGGAATCATTTCCAAGGACGAACGCAATTTTTGATCAAATCGAGGATGTTTTTGAATGTCAATGTAACCATCTAAATGTGTTCCCCTTCTCCCAGCATACTCAACCATCATCGGAGCCTCGCAACTGTGTAAATCTCGCGTGTTCCTTATACATCTTTAGATTCTTCGCGTGTGTAATAACTTACGACCCGTGAAGAGGCAGCGGAACGCCAAGCGGAAAAGGTACGATTTTCCTCATTATCCGCGTCGCTTGATGCATTGTTAGCACTCTTGCCAGCAATCCCCGCACATATTGCGAAATTACTCGCGCCTCCCCTGCTGTCATCTGCCCCCACCCACTCCTCCGTTCCCGCTCATATCCTGAACCATTTGTGCTCCCCCTTCGCTCACTCAACGAGAGTTCGCTTTGCCATCGAGAATAATTTGAACCGGTCAGACGACGAATCTTCAGCGATGCATGAGCTTTTTCGCTGCCCGACCAATTGGGCCACTCTCTCATCATCAGTGACGCTGAAACCCCTCCATCGTCGCGGAACGTGGGGCACGGGAAGAACGTTTTACAGGCTAATAATAATGACGTGACCATGCATCCAGACCAGCGGGCAGACCCGGCCGGCGTTAAAACCGAAAAATGCCCTTTTGCATTGAGTGTCGTCATTAGTATGGATTATTATTACGGTTGCAACCTGCCGTTCGCGTTCGTTCGTTCATTCGTTCGTTCGTTGGTTGGCGTGCTGCTTGCCGGTCGCCAGCGAGATGCACACCCCGCGTGCTTATGTTGGAATTTGCTGTTTTTTTGCACTGCGTTTATGCTACACTGGCTCTCCGGTTGGCTTACCACTGATAATCCCGAGCGAAAGTAGAACAACAATCAACTATCACGACCCTTTGATGTTCTTTGCGAATGAAACCAGGGAACGAGTCAGGCGGCAGAGCTATGGAAAAATTCGCGGATCGTAGAACCGCGAAACTACTCCACTGCTACCGACTGCAACTGCCTATTCATTATCCTGTTAACAACGCGATTAATGGAAAGCGCGTGCTATCAGAACCGTTCGTTCCTTGTAATATGTTGTCGGTCAATTATGAGCAGCTATTTTCGCGTTATTTGCATTCTCCACCTAGAGGTGCTGGCACCTATCGCATTTCACGTCACTTTTGATCCGTGTTGAACAGGAATTGGAACACGCTGTAGTACAAGATGTTCAACATTGTTTTCGCGGATGTAATGATGCGGGCTTCAGGCGTGGTACTCTCCGGGTGGGGTCTGCGGGATGCTTGTAAATTCGCGGAGGCATAATTGGTGTTTAATGGGTTACATTTAATCGCAATTAGCGTGCCGTTTCACTTGACAGGGCGGCAACACATTATAGTTCGTTTGTACTCAGTGAAGTATGGAGTTGATGACTCAATCAATTACATTTTAAATCAGCGCTTTACCATTAATTAATATGAACCACTAAATTCACCCTCTACTGCCCAAGCCCGCCATTTTACGGGGTAAATTTAAAGAGCTATGGGACCACACAAATCTATTTGTTTAACAAATGTTGTGCCAATGGTTCGAAGGATATCCGTTTTTTACATTTACATGAACATTTGGAATAAATTGGTTGAAAAATCAATATGAGTGACTTTTTAGTGACTTGGTCACTTTTTTCAAGCCAGTAACTAAAAAGTCTCTTTTTTAAGGCTAAGTCACTAAAGTCACTTTTTCTTGTAATAAGTCACTATTTTATTCTTCTTTGAACGTGAATTTATTTCAAGATTGATCATTCTTCTGGATAGGCCTACATTTTGTTCTATTTTTGAACAATTCAAAGTTGACGACCTGGCATAGAGTTTTTTTTACGTTTTATCGTTCTTCTCTATCTACAGGGTGCCCACTCATTTGGCTTTATAAAGTTCCTGAGTTTTCCCGTTTTTTTTCCATAATTTTGGCGGAACATTTCCAGGTTTATAATAAGAATGGTATTTATGAAATCGTTAAAAATATGTGATCGCGCACGGGCAGAACTTCCCTACGTTGTGTGAATAGATGGTGAAAATAAAACACGGTCGTTTATCGGGCCATCTTGCCATGGCAGAGGCATGCGAACTATTGAATTTATTTGCAATCTTTACAATAGAACGATAGGCATGATAACACTACGCTTGTGGCACTTGTGTATTGATATGAGTATTTGGATAGGGTAGTTGCACACGTTTCGTACAAACAATATGTTTTTAACGCAAACGTTTTTAAGACATGACAATCAGTTTCAAAGAAAAGCTTTACTATCGATGTTGAAGTTGAACACTTATTTCATTTTAGTAAGTCTAAGATCACAACATTTAGTGTGACCTTCTGAAAGCAAAATTGACAAATTTTATATGTCATATACAAATTTTACCACCACTTCTTGCATCTTACAAATAAAAATTAACATTACAGTATCCCATTGTTTCAAAATACCGAAAAATAGCATTTTAGCTGTAATGAGCAATTGCAAGCCTGGTTTGAATCCTTATAGTAATTGTTCACAAGGGGCAAGTTGATGAGATTAGGTTGTGCGTGCGTACGGACGTGACGTTTGCTTTTTTTATCTCGTGTTTGAAAATATGAAAAAATTTTAAATAATAAAGGGTGTCCACGATGAAATTGCCACACTATGAAATTGCTCTAACTTTTTAACCGTTGGGTAGAATTTAATGAAAATTTGGGTGGATTTAGTTCATAGTGCATTATTTACATCCTGCAAGTTTTAAAGTCCTGTGATCAAAACTCGCTCAAAAATGGAGTCGAAAGAACAGCTCGTGCGTGATAAAATCTTGCGCATTCATCACGAGAACAAGGATCTCTCGCATCGTTCCATCGCTAAAACGTTGGGAATCGCGAATTCCACGGTGTCGCGAGTGATTAAGCGGTTCGAGGAACGGTTGACCACCGATCGGAAGCCCAGAAGTGAAGGAAAAAGTATTCCGTACAACACCAAAAATCACAACCGCGTAGTTGGGGCCTTCAACCGAAATCCGGACGCCTCCGTTAGGGATGTGGCTAAGAAGCTGCACCTAAGCCGAAGTTTTGTCCAGAAGGCCAAAACTAAGGCTGGGCTTCGAACGTTCAAGGTACAAAAGGACCCTAATCGCGACGAGAAGCAGAACAAGTCCGCCAAAACCCGTGCCAGGAAGTTGTACCTCAACATGCTGACGAAAGTTGAATGCTGCATCATGGACGACGAAACATATGTGAAGGCCGACTTCAAACAGATCCCCGGCAACCTGTTTTTCACGGCCAAGGATAAGTTCAGCGTTCCGGAGCATGTCCGCACTCAGAAGATGTCCAAATTTGCGAAGAAATTCCTGGTTTGGCAAGCCATCTGCACGTGCGGGAAGCGGAGTGCACCTTTCGTGACCCAGGACACGATGAACGAACAGGTGTACATAAAAGAGTGCCTCCAGAAGCGGCTGCTTCCTCTCCTGAAGGCCCACAACGTCCCAACAATCTTCTGGCCGGATTTGGCCTCATGCCACTACTCCAAGGACGTGCTGAAGTGGTATGCGGACAATAAGGTCAATTTCGTGCCGAAAATGTTCAACCCTCCCAACACTCCGGAGCTCCGCCCCATCGAGAAGTACTGGGCGATTATGAAGCAGCACCTTCTTAAACGACCTAAGGTAGTGAAGACAGTCGAGGAACTGAAGAAAGTATGGGTTTACATGCAAAAAACGGTTGATTCACAGGTTGTGCAGAATCTTATGGCCGGGGTTAAGGCCAAGGTGCGGGCATTTGCGTATGGACTGTAAATAAAATACGAGTAAAATGGTAAAATGAAGTTTAATAGTTATTTCTCAATCCCTGAAAATTTGATGGCAATCGGATGAAAACTCGAATTTTGCGAATCAATTTTGTGTGTGGCAATTTCATCGTGGACACCCTTTAATTTATGCGTGATAGTTGGTCTCGTAATTGGAGCACATTTGATTAACTGTTTAAATGAAATAGCATTGTTCAATGTTTTATTTATACTTGGGTGCTGATCCAGTCAAAAACTACCATAAATGAACCTAGATTCGATTGCCCGGTTCTAGGTCGCCGAGATTCAAGATGTTATTTTCACGAGCAGCTCAATTCCTTGCGCAAATGGTCAATCATCAGCAACGGAGGATCATCCATTCGGAACTCAGTGAGTGCACGTACATCGACGGTGTGCATAACCTACAATATCCCCCAGCTTGTACCTGGGGCCGCTGTAAAACCACCAAACCCTCAACGTCCCATCGTTCAGTGCGATCATTTGCCTTGGTAGGACTTTCAAGTGTCAGTGTTTCAAGTGCCAGAAGCTTACAACTGACAAACGTCAAATGGAAATCGGGAATTTGGTTAACATTGGAGGCATTTGGTGATATCCTTCTATTACACTATATTTTAAATACCATTCATTACATTACATATAACTGTTACATTCACTCATAACCTAACTAGGAACGTTTGGTATGGTATGTCCACGCATCCTTCCACCCCTGAAGATTCAAGAAATGCATAGCTGTTTAGATAAACCATGCAGTACCATATTTGACGCGTTCCTAATCATGACGCACTTCTCTATTTTGACAAGATATTTTGACGTAGGACTGCGTCTTTAATTTATATACTGGGGGTCACATTAATAAAATCAAAATTCAGACATGTATCGCAAATCGAACAAACGACACATTTCACATGTTCACACACTGAAAATAAAATTTAGTATATACAACGAATGCGTTCGTTTGTGCCACAAATTCATTCGTTGTTTTCTGCAACGAAATAAATTCGTTCTGTATACGAAGCTAGTTTCGTTAAAATCCCCAAAATAATTTTGTTCGTTACATTCTTATATTTTTGAACGGCGCCGGTGGTGTAGTGGTAAGCGTGATTACCTCTCACCCCAGCAGGCCTGGGTTCAATCCCAGTCGGCGCCGCCGGGATGTTCTGAGGCATAACATCTCTGATCACGCCTTCCTTCGGATGGGAAGTAAAGCCGTTGGTCCCCGGTTCATGAGTTGATGCACTGAAAATATCATTTAGTACATATGACAAAACCGCTCGTTTATTCCACGAATCGATTCGTTGTTATCTGCAACGAAATAGATTCGTACTATATATGAATCTAGTTTCGTTTGAATATCTAAAATCATTTACTTCGTAACATTCTTGTATTTTACGAATGTGTCTTAAAATAAATACGAATTATTCGTGATAAGAAGAACAAGCATTATAAATAGCACGAAACATTTGTATACCAATAAAACATCATACCTACATTGAACGAACATTTTGTAGAAAAATAAAACCGTTTTCTGGCTTTCGTGTTCTATAAGAAAAGATTTCGGAGAACGAAAACATTTCGTAGTTTTGCAAATTAGCATGACTCGAGCAAATTTGCCTGTCAAAACAATGCTTACAGTAAACACAAACGAAGATCATTTATTATTCTTAAACACAACAATTACAAGTATTATTCTTAGGGCTAGGTAATAAAAATAGAATTAGGTGACTTGATCTTGTAGGCGGGTGAATGAAATAACTTGAAATGTAACCTTTTTCACCCTGTGTCTTCTCGTGATTTCCATCGATGATGATGCTGTATTAGGAAGCCTTTATCGACATTTCTGTTTGCTGTAAACTGTTAAACACACACATTGATATTCAGTTTCCTGTCTTCATTGGTGCTTATTGTCCGTCGACCGCTTTCCTGCTAAGCTGATGCTGAAATTGTGCTTTATCCGTATTCGAAGGTCCGCCTAGGGTTATGAAGGGTCGAGCGTTAAGTTTGGTTGCCGTCGATGCGGTTTTTACTCGCCTTCCCGTGACCGAATTTGATGGAATAGGATACCTTTCATTTTTTGCCGATGTCCTGATCAAGCGCCAATACCTGAGAGAGGAAAGAAAACAATGACGTTTGAGTGTCACAGTTTTAAGTGCAATATTTGACAAATATCTTGAGAAATTACCGTAATCAGCTTATCCGAGCTGATTCCGTTACTAAAATGCTGGTCTTGAATTCGGAATGTACACAATACAGTATTCTTGATGTCTTCCCACTAGGCGTGCAACATAATTGGAACCATCGACATTTCCACTTGGTTGCACTTTTGTGTTCATGCTCTAAGGAAACTTGTCACTACTTTTGTTTGACTTGATTTCATTCGTTAAAGGCGTTTACGTTTTGTGATGTTTTACTACACGTCGGAGCAAATATACGAAATATAGTGCGTGTATTTTACGAATTATGCGTTATGTTGGCATTGTAGCTTTAGACATGACATACGAATGTTTTGTACAATGAACGAAATATTTGTTTAATCTACGAAACCCATTTTAACGAAATGAGTGTAATAGTATTAACGAAAATATATTTTCAGTGTGGGTCAATAGGTAGGGTCCAGGTGTGGGAGCTGCCTTCCTGGCACGTCGGTAGCATTGGTGCTCAGCACGGAAAACAAGATCGACGGAAAAAAACAAACCAAAGGAAAAAAAAAAATTCTTATATTTTACGAAACATTGCCACACTGGCTACGAATATTTCAGAAAATAAATACAAATCATTCGTGTAAATAGCCCAAAGAATGAGAATACTACGAAACATTCGTTTACTTACAAAACAATGTTCTTACATTGTACGAAAAAGAATACGAAGGGAAGCGAAAATTTCGTTCAAATGAAAAATGGTCGCTTCAGTTTAGCCAAAATAAAAACTTTATTGAAAATCTTTCACTCAGCAACTTTCACAGGCTTGTAGAAATCGAACAGCTTGTCTGGCATCTGGTGCGATGGTAGTATTGTAGAGACTCTACCCGCATTAGGATCTCCTGAAGCTTTGTGAGGTCCAAAGTCCATATTCTACGGCAGCATGTCACCGATGAAGAGAACCCGCCTCGATTGAGTCGCTTTGAACCTCTCCTGAAGATTATCAAGCAGCTGGCCGGTTGTACGTTCCAGTAGCTCGAAATTTTTATTTTCGATGTGGTGATCATAGGGAATTATGTAGTAGGTAGCGCCCACTATCAGGATGCTGTCCAGATTGCGGTCCGGGTGTGCCAGCCACTGTGAATCGGCTTCATTGTCGAAGAAATGATCGTCAGGCTGTGGACAGATAGAAAGAGATAAGTTCAATCAGCAATTGTCACGCTTGTAAATTTCTCACTGAACTCACCTGACTGCTTGTTTCAGAGATGGTCCTTAAACAACTCGGCAGCGCAGTAGACTTAAACTGTCATGTTGTTCCTCCTCAAATAGCGAACCATAGTCGCACAACACCATTTCAGTCCGACGAGGACACCACCGAATCGAAAACAAAATCGATTTTTGATACGACGTACACAATCTCACTTCAAAATGTATGTTTACTTCTGACATTCGTGAACATTCATACTACGAATGAAAGCAATTAGTGCCTCAACGAATAGATTCGTAATGTTCACGAATAACGTGCTTATAAAAGCTTGTTTAAACGAATTATTTTCGTAGGTAAACAAATGGTTTCGTAGTATTCACGAATGCACACATGATGTTTGAAGGCAGTGTTGACATCCATACGAAAGACTGTTCTTGTATTGTACGAATTATGCGTAATGTTGGCATTGTATATGTTGAAATGCAATACGAACGATTCGCACAAATAACGAAACAATTGTTATATCTACGAAAATCATTTTTACGAAATGACCGTGAAGGAAATAACGAAATAATGTTTTCAGTGCATGAGCGAGCTCAATGCTCGGTTGATCGCTCACAATTTCACCAATGAAAGGAAGGGACGAGAAAAGCAGCGATAATAAAAACGCTTGCCAAATCGCTTTCTTCGTCAGATCATTAGCTGCTTGAACGTCAAGCAGTACAGTTCGGTCTTTGCTCGCTCTGTCCAGTTGTTCGATTAACCTATAGTTTGTTACAAACGTTCGCAGATATACTGCACGTCGCGTCGTCAGTAGTGTCGGTCGCATCGCGTGATGGAAAGACAGCGCTCCCGGAGCAGACTTCGTGACCAAGCGGAGAAGAAGAACAGTGGTGAGGGTAGCTCGGTACCTACCTCAAATAGGTACGCTACTCTGCCCACCGATGTTGGAAATACCAACCCAGTCCCGGTGAAGCGGACAAAAAAGAGGAAGAAGAACCAAGGACAGTCCGATGGTACGAGCGGACGCGACGATGTTACCGCGACGAACGCCAGCGACATCGGTGATTTCGGCGACGCCGTCGAAACCTAGAAATCTGCCGGCCGGAGTGTGGCGAAAGTTAAGCTTCCTCCACTGGTGGTGAAGGTAGTGCCACTCAAGACGCTCATTGGCGATTTCGCATCGCTGGGCATCGCAGCTGAGTACAAGATCAACAGGATCGGCACTAAGGTGATGCTCCGGACGAAAGCGGAATATGAAATCGCCGTCATATTCCTGAAGGATTCCAATGCGGAATACTTCACGCACGACATCCCCGGTGAAAAGCCCTTCAAGGTAGTCATCAGGAGTCTACCGGATGTTGATCCCAAGGTGATCGAAGAAGAACTCAAGGACCGGTACAAGCTGGCCCCAATCGCTGTCTTTCGGATGACGAGGAGAGACGAAAACGTGAAGACGTACCCGGATTGTCTTTTCCTGGTGCACTTCCAGAAAGGGACGGTGACGCTCAACGCGCTGCAAGCCATACGATCGATCTACTCCATCATTGTAAGATGGGAGCCATACCGTGGCGGCCATCGTGACGTAACGCAGTGTCAGCGGTGCCTCAATTTTGGACACGGTACCCGCAACTGCAACATCAAGCCACGCTGCAGCAACTGCGCTCAAGAACACGCCACTTCCAACTGCCCTGCGGATGGAGCCGTGGCGTTAAAATGCGCCAACTGTGGTGGTGCACATCAAGGTTCCGACAGACAGTGCTCATAACGCGAGGACTTCAAACGCATCCGAAAACAGGTGGCAACTAACAACCAACCAGGACGCAAGAAGGACAAAGTCCCGGCATTTCGGACGGAGGATTTCCCGCCTCTTCGTGCTCCTCAGCAAAGGCAAGCAAATTCGCGGGTGCATCCCGCTCATGCAACTTCCGGTGATTCTGCTGGCCAAAGCTCTTCATCCCCCCCTGGATTCTGGAGACAACCAACAGCGCAAAACAACAACCCCGATCTGTTCTCAGCGGATGAACTGATGGAAATTTTCGTCAACATGTCCGGTGCTCTTCGTAAGTGCCGCAATAAGCCAGAACAGATCCAGGTGCTCGGTAAGTTCATCATCCAGTATGGCGTCTAAACCGCTAACTATCGTCACCTGGAATGCTTGCTCTGTAAGAGCAAAAAAGATTGAGCTTGCCGACTTCCTCCGCAAGCACAGCATCGACGTGGGCCTTCTAACCAAGACCCATCTAAAGTCCGGCGACAGCTTCTGGTTGCCTGACCATAACATTATCCGGCTTGATCGCACCAGCTCCAGGGGGGTGGTGTTGCGGTCGTCGTCAAGAAAGGAATAAAATGCCACTCTCTGTCCCATATCCGCACCTCTATCATCGAGGCCCTTGGTGTGGAGGTGAAATTCATCGCCGTCTACTGCCCTCGACAGTGTGCCGCCAGCAGTGGACTAGCGGCTAAATTCAAAAAATACCTGTCCACCATCACCCGTACCGGTTCCCGCTTCGTAGTTGGAGGAGATCTGAATGCTCGCCATGAGGCTTGGCGGAACTACCAGCAGAACCAGAACGGTCGTCTCCTGTTCGACCACTCACAGCATGGGCTGTACTCCGTTTGGTTTTCGGATGAACCAACATTCATCTCACCGGCGGGCAACCCATCGACGCTAGACCTGTTCCTGACAAATATCGGCTTGTCCAAGCCGGTAGCCTTGAACGAACTCAGCTCCGACCACCACCCGGTGGTGGCTGAACTCGGCTGCAACGTGGCTCCTGCTTCAAGCCTGCGCAAGGACTACCATCGCGTAAACTGGGCCCAGTTTGGACGCTTGGTAGACAGGCACATCATCGACAACCCGCCGCTTGACACCGTGGAGGTCATCGACCGAGCGTTGGAGGGACTCCAGCAAGCCATAACCGTGGCTGACGAGGCGTGCGTCCGACGAGTTCCTGTGAGGGGTAAGTTTATTGCCATTGATTCCCACACCCAACTTTTGATTCGCCTGAGAAATGTTTGTAGACGCCAGTTTCAGAGGACTGGAGATCTGGGCAAAAAACGTGAAATGGCTGATCTGAACAGGCAGATTGCTTCCAGAATGGACTCACTCCGAAATGAAAGTTTCGGGCGTGTTGTCCAGAATCTGGACGACCGCTCCAGACCATTCTGGAAGGTAGCCAAGGTCCTGAAAACTCATCCCAAACCCGTTCCACCTCTCAGAGTCGATAATGATGACGATCGGCTTTTAATCACCCCACAGGAGAAAGCAAATGCGATCGGCAAGCATGTCGCTTCATCGCATTTGCTTGGCTCGACTATCCAAAGTCCGCTCGATGATCAGGTTGCGCAAAGCGTTCAAAACCTAGATGCCTCCCCTTGTGTCGTGCCTCCGGCGGATATGATTACAGTACAACAAATTTGCTCAGCGCTGAAATGCACCAAGAACATGAAGGCTCCCGGGTTTGACGGTATATTCAACTTGATCTTGAAGAGACTCAGCATGAAAGTGCAGTCTCTTCTAACCGCTATCTTCAACAGATGTTTGGAACTGCACTACTTTCCAAGCATCTGGAAAGTGGCAAAAATCATACCAATCCGCAAACCCGGTAAGGATCCAACATTGCCTTCAAGCTACAGACCCATCAGCCTCCTTTCAGCGCTGAGCAAATTGTTCGAGAAACTCATTCTCAATCGTTTGCTCAAGTTTGTCGAGGAAAATAACATTCTCCTTCCCGAACAGTTTGGGTTCAGAAAGGGGCACTCCACCAATCACCAGCTAGTGCGGGTGATGAATAACATCCGAAGTAACAAAGCTGTATCCAAGTCCACAGCCATGGCCTTGTTAGACGTTGAAAAGGCGTTTGACAATGTTTGGCATGATGGACTTGTGTACAAGCTTTGTAACTTCAACTTTCCTTTACATCTTATTAAAATCACCCGTAACTACCTCCAGCAAAGGTCGTTTAAGGTATCGTTGAATGGTTGTCTTTCAGACACGTTTTTCATCCCAGCAGGGGTCCCGCAAGGCAGTCTGTTGCGCCCTTTGCTTTACAGCATCTACACTTCCGACATTCCTCCCCTCGGAGACGGTTGCGTGTTTTTCCTGTTCGCAGATGATACCGCAATAGCCGTCAAAGGAAGGATGTCTCGCGAAATAACGAACAAACTTCAACGATGCCTTAACGCCTTTGCTCATTATGCCACCACGTGAAAAATTAAAATCAATCCCTCCAAAACACAAGCGATCATGTTCCTCCATCGGCAATCGCCCAAACTGAAACCGGCTCCATCTTGTACTGTAATCATGGATGGCACAAGGGTTGAGTGGTCTACCGAAGTTACCTATCTCGGGATGTTGTTCGATGAAAAGCTCCTCTTCCGTTCGCATGTAGAGAAAACAGTAGTCAAGTGTTCTGCCTTGGTTAGGTGTCTGTATCCGCTGATTTGCCGCAGATCTCGCCTCTCAAGGGTGAACAAACTGGCCGTCTACAAACAAATCATAGCACCTGCGATCCTCTACGCAGCTCCGGTGTGGGAATCATGTGCACAGACTCACAGGAACAAAATTCAGGTCGCATAGAATAGAGTGCTGAGGATGGTTCTTGATCGTTCTTTCGACACTAGAATAACAAATCTACACGAAGAGGCAGGAATTGCCAAAATAGATTCAAGAATTAACGAAATTAAGACTAAATTTGCAGAAAAATGTAATTTATCAGAACATGCTTTGATAAGCAATTTGTATGTAGTAAATTAGGTGTTTATAGTAGTTGTAGGTTAGTTGTAGTTGTAAATAGTAGTTATAAGTAGTCTCCTTTTTCCAATTCAAATCAAACCAATCCCACCAAGGTGGTCATACTTTAAAATAGGTCTGATAGGACTAGTAACTGTAAATAATAATTAAAATCTCAAATGAACTAAAGTTGAAAAGACGCATCTGTGTCACTTGAAAAATTCATAAATGTAAACCACACAAATTCAAGAAATAAAGATCATTTTAAGTAAGTAAAAAAAAAGCTTTCTTCGTCATTTGCTTTCGAGCAACTTAAGCGTCGGACACGACGCATGAGTGGAACAGCACGCATCGCGCCAATGCGAAGACGACGCAGTGTTGCCACATTATTTCCAATGTCAATCTGTATTTTCTCCGTAAAAATGTTTTAATCTGTTTTTGGCCGACAAAAATCTGTAAAATAATGTGTATACATTATTTGTATGATTTTATTGCGGATCGTCGTAAATATACTTAGACTTCAGTTGAAGTTCAGAAATAGTTTGTTCATAGTTAAGAATCTTTAAGAATTACTTAAGTTTGCTTTTTAAAAAATTAATCTATTTAAAAAAAATTAAAATTTACCTGGATCTTGATTTTTTTTTTTGAGCCATTTGCATCTTTTCGAAAGTCCAAATGAATAAAAATCCAGTCCCAGTAATAAAAGACAAACCCGAAAAAAAAATAATGAAGAAACATTCACGTTTTCGTACAATTTGAATTTTAGATTAGGTTTGGATTAAAAGGATGTTGAATTCACTAACAATTGGTTGAACTTATATACCTAAATGTACTCAGTATTTTTTATTTATGTTTTTTTTTTGTAAAAACTTTGGGATGGCTTCATCTGCCTTTCTCTATTTCCAATCGTGTTCATATGTTTTATCAACTTTATTAGATTAGATTAGATTAATTATTGTAAATGACAAACAGGGGCAATGAACCAAGGTTGTGCCGGAACTCTGCCATTTTAACCCAATTTGACATGTAAGTTTTTCAAAATGGCGTATTTGATATGTTTCAATAAATCATAGCAGTTACAGAGTAGTTACAGTTACCCGGTAAACTATATACATATGTTTTTGATCATCTCAGAGACTTCATAGTTCATCTTCAGGCACAACGAAACAAGCTTTACACCTAAAAAAGGTTCTAAATGGTTCTATTGAATCAACTTCAGAGGGCTTACTACTGTAGATAAGAGACCATATAATTATAAATCTCCTTCAACTGTCCAGCAATCTATTTGACATTCTAGAGAACTTGTGGGCTACACAGCAAAAAAGTAATTGAATTTCTCTTTGATACGCTGTACGATTTCAGCTCCGGTGATTCCTCGGATTGACTTCATAGCTAGCGGTATTACATAGTTGATAAAAAATGATCCTGCCAACTCCCGATAATTACGCTACATTGTTCAATTAATCGCATTCCTGGCGATCAAGCACCGAAAAGATGCAACCGGAAGTACGCCAAACCAATTAAACATGTTAATTACCCCAAATTGTGTACACAGTGCAGATTTTCCCCCTCTGCACAGTTTTCTACATTTACCATTTCCAGCAAAAACAATATCCACGAAACCACAGTGCAGCCAACAAATTATCCAGACAATCAGCGAGCCAAGAAGGCTACGCCGAGTTCCCTCACTTTCGCCACTCTCATAATAATAACCACGAAAATAAAAATTTCGCTACACCTGAGCAACAGCAGCAGTTGCTGCAGTTGGCGGCCCCAAAAGAAAAACACCCAGAACGTAGCACTCCGCGCCCCCGTGTGCGTTTGTCCTATGGAAGCGGTGGATAACTCATCATAAGAAGCGAAGAATGAACAACAAAAAAAGTATAAGCCTTTTGTGTGCTAGCACGAAAGAAACCTCTTAAAATTATATTAATATAAAAAATAAGAATGCACGAGATACAGAGAAAAAAAAAGCATAACCTAAATAGACCTCGGCAAGCAGCGTGTAGCGAAGGGGACAGTGCAAAAAAGAGCAGCATAATTTTATGCACAGCAACTGACGCATTTCGCGATAAAATGTGTTTTCTTCGTTCTCGCTGTTATTTGCGACTTGCGGTGGCACACTCACTGCTGCCAAAGGTACCTACGTGTGTAAGGACTTGGTATGAAGTTGGTGGTGGTAACCATAAGCCCAAAATAAGCGCTGCGCCACCACCGAGTGACTGATCGAAACGACTCCTGCGGGATTTGCTCGACGACGACGGCGGTGGCGGCGAAGGAAGTGAGCCCCAGCGAAGATAACCCGACATATGCAGATTGTGTTACACACTCAACGATATTCGATATTACGTGTTGTGTTATTTTTTGCGATAGAACAAATTGCTCTGCCTTCTGTCGTCGTCGTCGTTTCATTCATGTCGTCGATCGATCGAACGAATGGCGGTGGCAAGGTGGAATGATGACACTTGTGCCACCGGAGGCAAGGGTTAAGCCGAACAAGGAAGCCACCGTGGTTTTCGGGGCGTTGATGAGGAAGCGGTAAAAGAGGTCGGATGAGAAGACGGAAAGTGAGGTAGTTTTTTAGGAGCGCAATGGTTGGAGTCATGCTGCAACGAATCAAAAGTAGTTTGTTCCTGTGCCAGGTAATGAAGAATGTCGTATAACCCAATTTCTCAAAGGAGGAGTAAATCAGAATCATAGATTTTCCTAAAAATACAAGTAGGGTTAACTACCCCATTTCCGGCCTATTGAGCACAACCCGCACATAGTCTTTCTTAATCTAGCGTAGTTCAGCACCAAACGGAATGTTATTATTACTGATGGCTTCCAAATTTATTTACCATTCCGTAACTACCGTAAGATTTGATGAAGAGAAACAAATTGTTGAGATATTGTTAAAAGTCTAACACTGCTTTTTGACGCAAAACTTGGCCTACGGATTCTAAAATCGGCCTAACGCATTGAAACGCCAATGAATTCACTTCGGCCTATCGGATGAAGATAATGATTGATTCGGTCGGAACGTTTCATTTGTTTTTGAGAATATTGGGTGCAAACTTTCATATCACGCGTTCTTATTGACTTCGTTCGGTAGTATTTGAACTAAAGCAACGTACCAAATGCATAATTTACCTGTTAACGCCGAAATCATGGATTTATTTGATGTTTTCTGCTTGATAGGCCAAAAATGGGCGCTTAGGCCGAAGTAGTTTTTTTTTTTTATTTTGTCACGTTTCAAAGAGGAAACATGCAGAATTATTATTATTGTTATTATTATCTCTATTTAGGAGATAAAAACATGCAGAAAGATATGATTATCACGACGGTGTGGTCCTTTTAAATTTAAGAACTAATTCAGGACATTTCAGATGCAAGTCTGTAGCACTTTAATTAATTAATTTATCTTTATTAGGGAGGCTTTCAGCCTGGGGCTGGTTCGCCTCCAACTGTAGCACTTTACCGTTGCGTTCAGTAGACTTTAAAGGCAATTTCTCTGGTCTTCCGTGAAAAATCTACACGACTTCAAAGGTATTGGAGGTGGCAGTGAGAGATTTGGCACTTCACTTTCGGCATTTAAAAGGTTTGAAACGTGGGCTTCGAGAGATAATTTAGTATGTTACTACCATTAGCACAGATAACATTCCGAGCAAGTATGTTAAATTGCGCATCATGTGAACCTCACTCACAGGGTTGATAAACTTAGTAACACATTGTAGGACAATGTACAGTTAACTTCATGAGACTCCAGAGAATTTTGAAGACTGATAGTATCATTGGAACAATTTCGGAAGAGATTTGGCACTTCACTTTCGGCATTTAAAAGGTTTGAAACGTGGGCTTCGAGAGATAATTTAGTATGTTACTACCATTAGCACAGATAACATTCCGAGCAAGTATGTTAAATTGCGCATCATGTGAACCTCACTCACAGGGTTGATGAACTTAGTAACACATTGTAGGACAATGTACAGTTAACTTCATGAGACTCCAGAGAATTTTGAAGACTGATAGTATCATTGGAACAATTTCGGAAAACTTTGCAGCAAAATCTTACAAGGTCTTCTAGCTATGTAGATCGTTAGACTTAATTTCAAATTTATTCGGCCTTTAAACCGTTTGAAAATTAATGTAAATTTTCTGCGATCTATAGCGCACACGTAGTTAACATTTGGTTTAGCCAAAAATTCAAGAAAATGTAAGTGCTAGGTATTTCTTCAACGTAATAATACTTTTTTAATGCTATTAGATTTTCCCTGCGGATTTTAAAATTTTCAAAGCTCTCCTGACGTTCGAAGTATTTTCTGATTTTTGTAGTACTATCTTGAAGTTTGAAGAACTGCATTGAAGTTCATATAATTTTGCTAAAATTTACATAACTCTCTTGAATTTCGGTGAACTTACCAGGAGGGCATGGTTCAAAATATGTATCCACAAGCGGCTTGAGGAAGAAAAGATGGACCAAAATATGTTTTGTTGGTGGTTCAAAATAAAATTTAGTGGTCAAAAATAAAATAAAAAACATCTTCAGTATTTATGATATTTCTTACTTTTTTGCTTATCAAACTTTGTTGTAGGGGAAATGGATGTAATGTCGGCCTAAATGCTCCTAATTTGGGCCTCTACATAAATTCAGCAATCGACTAAATTTTCAATAGCGACCAAAAATATTCATTGGTACCGTCCCAATGACGCGCTAATCAAGATACAATTGATAACTAGCAGATTTTTAGCGATGGGTGAAATTACGAAAGTCAACGACAATAGAACGACATTGACACATCAACAATTTGCTGAATTTTCGACATAATCTGGACTGTACCAAACAATTTTAAGGATGCAGAGAAAAGAAAGAGAAGCAGCCGAAGCCTGGTGTAGCGGCAAGAAGGTTAAGCAGTTACCGGTGCAAGAAAGAAAGGATGAATGTGATGAATAAGGAGCAGCCGAAACCCGGTGTAGCGGCAAGAATGTTAGCAGCTGGAAATAATAAGAAGAAACTACGTGAATTGTGCAGAAGAAGATGTAGAGAAGAATTTTGATGAAACGATGGCCGAACGGAAAACGAAGCGGAAGAAGATCAAGAAGACAAAGCGGAAATAGCTAAATGAAGAAGACGTTACCGAAGGAAAATTGGAGAAATCGTGAAGACGTAGAAAAGGAAATCAAGGCTATGGAAAGAAAGAAGTATCAAGAAAAAATATGATGAATAAGTAAAGAAAATAAACATATGAAGACAGACAGAAGAAAGAAGAAGATAGATTAGAGAGTGAATGTATAAGAATATCAACAAACAACAAATGACCAGATAGCAGTAGTGAAGAAGATATAGGAAGATGACGCAGACGATTCAGCAAAACAAGGAGATGAAGAAGACCTGTCAACAGGATTTCATGATAAGTGAACGCACAATGAATAAATGAATATGACATGAATGCCTGCATAGTATTCACGTAAAATGTCAATAATAGAAAAAAAAGTGCCCAAGGAAGTCGAGAATTTATTCAACCCGGAAAATTCATAAACCGGATTGGGAATCGAACTCTGCCACCTAGAGCATGGTCTTGCTTTGTAGCTGCACCTTTACCGACTGAGCTTAGGGAGGCCCCATTCGGCCTATGGGATGAAGATAAAAATTGATTCGATCGGAGCGCTTCTTTTGGTTATGAGAATAATGGGTACAAACCTTCATATTACGCGTTCTTGTTGACTTCGTTCGGTAGCTTTCAAATTAAAGTATCGTACCAAACGCATAAAGGGTGATACGGTCAAAATTTGGTCAATATCAACTTGACGTATTTCTTTCAATTTTGCATTTTGAAGGTGTGTGTGTGTAGAATGTTGCTCCTATTTTGATTTTGGAATTCACTCTTCAGTTGTCAAAATGCCGTCCAAGCAAGAAGAGCAGCGTATCAAAATTTTGCTCGCGCATCGCGAAAATCCGAGCAACTCGCACGCAAAGTTGGCAAAATCGCTAAAAGTTGCCAAATCAACCGTTACAAATGTAATTAAAGTGTTTGGGGAACGTTTGTCGACAGCCAGGAAGTCTGGATCGGGGGGAAATCGAAAACCGGAAGCCACTGAGACGACAAAGAGAGTTGCCGGTAGTTTCAAGCGAAACCCTAACCTCTCTCTCCGAGATGCCGCAAATAAGCTGGGTGTATCGTCTACAACCGTGCATCGAGCCAAAAAACGAGCCGGACTATCGACTTACAAGAAGGTAGTGACTCCAAATCGCGATGATAAACAAAATACGATGGCCAAAGCGCGATCCCGGAGGCTGTACACGACGATGCTGACGAAGTTTGACTGCGTGGTAATGGACGACGAAACCTACGTCAAAGCCGACTACAAGCAGCTTCCGGGACAGGAGTTTTATACGGCAAAAGGAAGGGGAAAGGTAGCAGATGTTTTCAAGCACATGAAACTGTCAAAGTTCGCAAAGAAATATCTGGTTTGGCAAGCCATCTGTACCTGTGGCTTGAAAAGGAGCATTTTCATAGCTTCCGGGACTGTCAACCAAGAAATTTACGTGAAAGAGTGTTTGAATAAACGTCTGCTGCCTTTCCTGAAGAAACACGGTTGTTCCGTACTGTTTTGGTCGGATTTTTCATCTTGCCATTACGGTAAAAAGGCCATGGAGTGGTACGCCGCCAACAACGTGCAGGTGGTTCCCAAGGACAAGAACCCTCCCAACACGCCAGAGCTCCGCCCAATTGAGAAATACTGGGCTATTGTCAAGCGGAACCTAAAGAAGACCAAAAAAACTGCTAAGGGCGAGCAGCAGTTCAAGGCAAACTGGCTTTCTGCGGCGAAGAAGGTGGACAAGGTGGCTGTACAAAATCTGATGGCAGGGGTCAAGCGTAAGACCCGGCAATTCGGATTTGGAAAAGCGGAAGCCTAACTGAATATTTTTCCTGAATTTTATACTAATTGAACTTGAAAAAGAAATTTAATTTGATTTTTTAAATAAACGATTTTACCGATTTACACGCGTTTTCCCTTGACCAAATTTTGACCGTATCACCCTTTAATTGACTTGTTTGTTGGATAGGCCCGAAATGGGCGATTAGGCTATAGCAGCTCTCTAACCTACACAATTCAAACAAATAGTGTAAATTTCTGTTCAATATGATGCACATAAATGAAGCGTTGCGTATCATATAAGTTTACATTATTAATCGTGGAAAGTTCTGAGATATGTCATGAAATGTTACATATATTTTATCAGCCATTCCATAGCAAAAAGATATAGTGATTCTCAGAATTTCGTTGAAAATTGTAGTTTTGTTTCAAATCGCAAAATATTAGGCCCGTATTTTTTTTATTTTGTCATCGGTGACCATTTTCATAGTGCTGGGTAGTCCAAAAAATAAACTTTTTATTTTTTTTTCAAGAATTCCAAATGACAGATAAAATTAAGATAGTTAAATTTTAGTAAAAAATATAATGGCATTAATAAATTTAAATTTTGTATTGAAAAACAGTGATTGTATTTGTTTTTTTTTGTGGTTTTCATTGTTTGTAAACGGAGGGTTTTATTTTTTGACTTGAAAATTAGGGGCTTTTACACAATTTATAAAAAATCAGTTGTGTGTTCTTTTTTCGTTTTTGAATTATATATATTTTTTTTTTTGATTTTCGAATTTTCGATTTTCACTCAAAGCTTCAAAATTGAAATAAGTATAGATAATGTGACCATGTTACAGTCACTATAAATCAATGGAGATGCAAGGTAGTCTAGTTGCATAGGAGTATTGAGTGAAAACACAACACTTGATAATTGCAAAGAAATATAACTCTAAAACAAAACAAACGCACATCGCTGATTTTTTATATGTTGTGTAGAAAAGCCTAAACTTTAAGGAAAAATATAAGATCATATTCCGGCCTCGGTCTAAAAACCATGAAAACCAATAAAAAACTAAGACAATCAAAGTTTTTAAAACTTTTTTTTTTTATATTATTATATTTTAACTAAAATTTATGTTTGATAACCTTTCATTGGATATTTTCATCTTTGAAATTGACCACGTGCACAATATCCCAGAATGCATATTAAGGTGAAAGGATATGTTTTGAGCCTGAAATTGAAAGTTTAGACTAAAAGCCTCTTCTACAAAGTGCTTCTTTCTAGTTAGGCCCTAATTTTTATGACTATGAATTAGAGTGTTTCAAAATAGGTCAAATCTGGGATTTCAAACGCTACCCTCTGGAATGGTAGCTTTGGGGGTCAGAAACACCGTGCGAAAATTTGAAGTGATTTGGTTCACGGGAACCCCTCGCTCAAACGGCTTGAAGTTTGTATGGGGAAAATCGACAAAATGTATGGGGGAGCGAGCCACTTTCACATTCACGGCTCTAGGTGGCGCTGTAGTGGGTCGATTTTCTTCGTGTACAAAATGTAGCACAAGGTGGTGCTGAAAATCCACAGCAACAGGCATCTATGGGTAGTGCTGATTAATATTTTAACAAAATCAACCCATAACCTGGTTCTAAATACTGAGCGTCCACCGGAAAGCCTTCTGATGACCCGGATCAACCTTAATCTGGATTATTATGTATTTTTGATCAAAGTAGGCCTTGATTATTCTCTGCAACTATATGAAATGTAGTAAATTAATGATTTTAGATATATAAGCGTTTCAATGGCTTCAAATGGTCACCAGATGATCCGCCGGAAGATCCGAAACATCCGTAAAATTTAGTGCTACATAAATTCGATCAAAGTATGCCTTGATTTTTCTCGGCAACGATGAAAAATGTTGTAAAATGGTGATTTTTTATGTGTTAGCTGTTCAATGGCTCCGAGTTATCACCGTCCGCTGGTAGATACGGAACATCCGTAAAATTGATTGCTGTGTAAATTTGATCAAAGTAGGCCTTGATTTTCTTCTCCAATTATATGGAGTATGGTAAAATGGTGCTGGTCGTTGGATCCAAGTGGTCACCAGATGACCCACCTGAAGATCCGGAACATCCGTAAAATTAATTGCTGGGCAAATTTGATCAAAGTAGGCCTTAATTTTGCTCTGCAACTACGTGAAATGAAGTAAAATGGTGATTTTTTTTATATATTCGCTGGTCATTGGCTTCGAGTTATCACCAGGTGGTCCAGAAAATACGGAACATCCGTAAAATTTATTGGTGTGTAAATTTGATCAAAGTAGGCCTTGTAAAATGTAGTAAAACGATGCTGTACCCACGATTCAGACTACGAAATATCCATCATCTTAGGTATAAGTTTGATCATTTATTCCCTCCTCCTCGTATGTACTAACGGAGATCTTACCCTCATTTATGTATTTACCTGAATAAACGTAACCCTAGCAGCACACTTGTCGCAAACAGTAACTCCTATGTGATTTATTCCGATTACAATCAAGATGCCTCAACCTTTAGAGGCGGAAGTGAATTGCTTGGGAAATTATGCTTAGTGGGACTAATACACATTACAACCTGATTGTAAAACTCAATTTTGTGACTTGTTTTGGACACTACAGCGCCACCTAGAGCCGTGAATGTGAAAGTGGCTCGCTTGTCGATTTTCCCCATACAAACTTCAAGCCGTTTGAGCGAGGAGTTCCCGTGAACCAAATGACTTCAAATTTTGGCAGGGTGATTTTGACCCTCCAAACTACCATTCCAGAGGGTAGCGTTTGAAATTCCAGACTTTCACTTTTTTCCATATAACGCTGAAACACTCTACTATGAATTTAAATCATTAAAATCAAAAATCTAACTTTTTTGTTCAAAGAAATTAAGGTATAAATTCTTCGGCAAAGTTATAGCTGAAATAATTTCAAACAACTTTGTTAAAATAGAGACGTCTTCTAGAAACTTTTAAAGCTCTAAAACATTCACGTTTTGTACCTGAAGGTGTAGTCTGTATCTCTTTTAATAAAAAAATATATACCTTTTTATAGTAAAAAAATCAAATATATTCAAATTGATTTTATACGACCTTAAAAAATTAGCATCTTATAACTTTTTCAAATTAAAGAGAAAAACAGACGCTCTATCAAATGCCGTAAAAAAAAAACTTTTCTTTTGTTTGCCCCAACCAGAGATATTAACATTTGAAGAGGGCATATTTTTAGTAGAAAAACGTCAATAACTCTTGATCGGCGAAAGATATTGACAAACTTTGGCAGCAAAACTTTGCGCCTTTTAAAGATCTAAAAGTTATTTAACGACATCTTTGCTGATAAATTTTAAATATGAAATCTAGAGCAAAACAACTGTTTTTTTAGAGACAACCTAACTCAATTCAAGAAAATAACTCTTAATCGATCAATTTAAGAGATACACAAAAGATTTTTTAATAAAGTTGATTGAAATTAGCTCAGCTATAAGTTTGCCGAAAAATGTATACCTTCATTTCATCAAACAAAAAAGTTAGATTTTTGATATTTTAATGATACTACGAATCACTAAAGAATTAATTGTCATTAAAATTAGGACCTAACTATAAGGAACAACTTTGTAGATGAGACTTTTAGTCTAAAGCTTCAATTTCAGGCTCAAAACATATCCTTCCACCTTAATTTGCATTCTGGACCACTGTGCAGTGGTTCGAAATTTATGAATTTTTGGAAAATAGTCATTTTATGAATATAAAAAAGTCATTTTTGAAAAAAGGTAATTTTTGATAACAAGTCATTTTTGAAAAAAAAAATCATAGACCACCCTGACATGGAAAGAGTCACCCTAATGACAAATTAAAAAATACTGTCGAATATTTTGCGATAAGGAACAAGTTACCAATTTTTACGAAATTCTGACAACCACTATGACATTGCTGGTAAACAACAGCCGATCTAGGTAAGCAATATTGCTTAGAAGATGTTCGTTTGCGTGAAATAAAATACAAATTTACATAAATGAATGTTTACATTCTGACTTTTTGCAGTGGACGCCTTTAAACCTCGGTTGATGTGATTGATGGAAGCCGAACAGATCAAAGTCGAGCGCTCCTTCACTTGTTCGCTTCACCGAAGAAACACAAATGAAGAGACGGGAGAAAGAGAGAACAGTGATTGAAAATTGACACAAAGTGGTTTTGGTGTGACTTTCTACCTGCGATTTCATAAAACTGGACCAACAATTATGAAACGCACATATTTTGGCTACTTTTCTCGTGGTTCTAGAAGAAAAAATCTCAGAATATTCTTCTATTACGAAGTTCAAGTGGTAGTAAACCAACCTGGTCTATACAAGGTGTGGAATTGATGGGCTGTATGTATTAGCGTAGTTCGTTTTTCGCTCGGCTTTCATTCGGCTTCACACGATGCGCCTCTTTCGTACGCTCAAACACTGAGTACTGCGAACTAAAGCTGGGTTTAGACTAGGCAAGTCAAATGATCAACTCAGTTGAATTCAATTGGCTTGAAAAGTTGAGCCAGGTTCAACTTTTTTCAATTCAAGTGAGTTGATCAAGTCAGTTGAATGGCATGGTTTACACGTTCAATTCGCGTTCAAGTCAGTTGAATTCAACTGACTTGATCAATTGACTTGCCCTATCTAAACCCAGGCTTACTCAAAATGCTTGTCATCTGGGAGCCGAGTCAAACTGTCAAACGGGAGCCAAACATTCAAAAGAGCTCAGAAGTCACGTAGGTAGTTACTGTTTGAACCACAAGTAAAGGTGTTGCCCTCTACTGAAAACAAATTAAGAATTATAATTATGAAACTGTCGAAACATCAACCATAGTAGGCGGATAATGTAAATCATCGAGCGTGATGCTCGAAAAAGTGTTTTTATTTGATAT
The DNA here is from genome assembly GCF_037179485.1 of Ochlerotatus camptorhynchus. NCBI lineage: Eukaryota > Metazoa > Arthropoda > Insecta > Diptera > Culicidae > Ochlerotatus > Ochlerotatus camptorhynchus. The sequence continues at coordinate 2,416,599 of NW_027040660.1, forward strand.
TAATAATGCCAAAACTGGATTACTGAAACAAGAATGTAATCAAACTTTATAAGAGACATGTGAGCTTTGTGGGCAGGTGAAGTCCCATCACCATGTATACGTTATTTCTGGAGCAGAGGAGGAGGAGCCATGAGTTCATTTGACAGCATGTATACACAATTTCGTGAGCTGTTTCAGCAAAACAATTTGAAGCTTCGGAAGATTTTCTAGATGTTTTCTAGCTCACTTGAAAAATAAAATCGGCTGAGTTCGCAGTACTCAGCTCAAACACGCTCGTAGTGACGTCATAACGTTTGTTTCAATCAGCGTTTGCATAGGAAATTTAATTAGGGATGATAGAATTTCTGTATAAAACAAATATTTATGAATGTTCGTCCACTGAATGTTCAGAAAGTTTATTGATTATTTTATTATCACACTGTATAGCATGAAAAAGCAGCCTGTCGGTGTGTTTTTGCCCGTTGTCAAGTAAGAATTTGCCAAAAAATAGAAAACATCTGCTTACATTTCCCAAAGTCTTTACAAAAGAATACAATCAAGCACAATCATCGCTAGGATTTGCTATACTTCATATTTCGCAAATTTGTGTTCGAGTGTTAAAGGGTATCCACGATGAAATTGCCACACTATGAAATTGCTCTAACTTTTTAACCGTTGGGTTAATGAAAATTTGGGTGGATTTAGTTCATAGTGCATTATTTACATCCTGCAAGTTTTAAAGTCCTGTGATCAAAACTCGCGGAAATGGAGTCGGAAGAACAGCTCGTGCGTGATAAAATCTTGCGCATTCATCACGAGAACAAGGATCTCTCGCATCGTTCCATCGCTAAAACGTTGGGAATCGCGAATTCCACGGTGTCGCGAGTGATTAAGCGGTTCGAGGAACGGTTGACCACCGATCGGAAGCCCAGAAGTGAAGGAAAAAGTATTCCGTACAACACCAAAAATCACAACCGCGTAGTTGGGGCCTTCAACCGAAATCCGGACGCCTCCGTTAGGGATGTGGCTAAGAAGCTGCACCTAAGTCGAAGTTTTGTCCAGAAGGCCAAAACTAAGGCTGGGCTTCGAACGTTCAAGGTACAAAAGGCCCCTAATCGCGACGAGAAGCAGAACAAGTCCGCCAAAACCCGTGACAGGAAGTTGTACCTCAACATGCTGACGAAAGTTGAATGCTGCATCATGGACGACGAAACATATGTGAAGGCCGACTTCAAACAGATCCCCGGCAACCTGTTTTTCACGGCCAAGGATAAGTTCAGCGTTCCGGAGCATGTCCGCACTCAGAAGATGTCCAAATTTGCGAAGAAATTCCTGGTTTGGCAAGCCATCTGCACGTGCGGGAAGCGGAGTGCACCTTTCGTGACCCAGGACACGATGAACGGACAGGTGTACATAAAAGAGTGCCTCCAGAAGCGGCTGCTTCCTCTCCTGAAGGCTCACAACGTCCCAACAATCTTCTGGCCGGATTTGGCCTCATGCCACTACTCCAAGGACGTGCTGAAGTGGTATGCGGACAATAAGGTCAATTTCGTGCCGAAAATGTTCAACCCTCCCAACACTCCGGAGCTCCGCCCCATCGAGAAGTACTGGGCGATTATGAAGCAGCACCTTCTTAAACGACCTAAGGTAGTGAAGACAGTCGAGGAACTGAAGAAAGTATGGGTTTACATGCAAAAAACGGTTGATTCACAGGTTGTGCAGAATCTTATGGCCGGGGTTAAGGCCAAGGTGCGGGCATTTGCGTATGGACTGTAAATAAAATACGAGTAAAATGGTAAAATGAAGTTTAATAGTTATTTCTCAATCCCTGAAAATTTGATGGCAATCGGATGAAAACTCGAATTTTGCGAATCAATTTTGTGTGTGGCAATTTCATCGTGGACACCCTTTATGACGTCGTGACCATCCTCTTCTGCAATGTTTACTTTTTCCCCTCTACCAACACATACGTGAGGGCTAGATCTCCACTCCTTGTATATACCAGGTTAGTAGTAAACGTCATTTTAACTGCTCGAATGAAGTGGTTAATTGACCACTTTGTCAAGCAGTTTTGGCTTGACTTTCTACCAGCGATTTCACAAAACTGGACCAACTAATTTCTATTTTTTTATGAAACACACAAATGTTGGTTACTTTTCTCGAGGTTCTAGAAGAAAAAATCTCAAAATAATGTTTTATTTAAAAGTTCGAGTGGTAGTAAATGTCATTTTAACTCCTCGAATGAAGTGGTTAATTGACTGCGGTGCTAGAATGCTGCAAAGCTGCTCGACATCAACAGAAAAAGAAAGTTAGCAGACTCTTCGTCGCATCGATTTTGTCTAGAGATCTAGATAGCATCACACAGTGGTGTTTACGGGTAGCTGACTATACTAATTTATGGCAAATAGCAGGGGGAGGGCGCAAAAATTATATTGTGGCACTTAAAAACAAATATTCTGAGTTCGCCTCTGATTCAGTTTAATGAGATCTTTCAGATTGAAGTTAGTTTAAATAGTTTATTGGTGCAATGTGATCTTAATAAGCAGGACAAAAATTACACCGTTTCTTTGAATGAAAGCGATTGATATCTTTGTAGAAGTTGTTTTAAACTAATTGGTGTTTGTTTTTATGAAACTTCTCTAGTTTATTTATTTATTTCTACTTGTCAACAGATAAAATAGTTACCCTAATGACAATTTTCTATATCTAAACATCAAAACTGCTTCAAACACAAAATTAACGCAAACATCTCTTAAAGCTACGCTTATTTTTCTCGCGGGACACATTAAAATCGAACACATAATAACAACTATTGAAAACGCGGCACATACTCAACATTGGTTCGTGTACGCCGGTTGTTGAAGAACGCATGCAGCCGGAGGTCCCGTCGTTGAGTGTTGATGTCAAGAAGACTGAGAAGTGTGGAGCAATCGACGTTCCCTTGCAGAAGATCCGCAACGAAACAAGCCTTCGCCACATTACGCCTTCCTTCCAAGAGCTCCAGGTCGATGAGGTTACAGCGACTTTCATAGCTCGGCAAGTTACGCGGGTCGCGCCAACGAAGGTGTCGCAACGCAAAGCGAATAAATTTTCGCTGAACAGCTTCAATTCTATGGATGGCATTCTGATAGAATGGCGACCAAACAACGGCAGAGTATTCCAGTATAGGTCGAACCAGGGAACAGTATAAAGCCTTCAGGCAATAAACGTCCTTGAAGCTTTTGGCGAAACGGAATAAAAATTCTAGCTGCGATGAAGCTTTAGATACAACATAAGCAATGTGATCCTTGAACGTTAATTTGCAATCGAGCATGACTCCCAAGTCCTTGACAGTCGATTCGCGTTTCAAGCTTATTCCTCTTAAGGTGTAATCGTGGAAATGCATCGCCCGTTTACGGCCAAAGGAGATGACCGAGCACTTGGACACATTTAAAGACATCCTGTTTATCCGGCACCAATCATCAAAGACTTCAATTTCTTGGTGGAGGAAATGAGCGTCTTGAGGCCCTTTTATTACGTAGTAGAGCTTCATGTCGTCGGCGTACGAGAGTTTAAGGCATTTGAGGATCAAGTTCAAGTCGTTCATATACAACAGGAAAAGCAATGGCCCCAGGTGGCTGCCTTGAGGAACACCAGATGTAACAATGAAGGGCGGAGAAGCGTAGTCACCGATCTTAACAGACATAGATCTGCCAGTCAGATAGGAGTGAAGCCAGGTAAGTAGACTCCCATGAACACCCATTTTGTCATATTTAGATATGGTAATTTCATGGTTCACTCTATCGAAAGCTGCAGAGAGGTCGGTGTATATGGCGTCAACTTGATGGCCACGTTCAATCTCACGAATAATGAACGATGTAAAAACAGTTAGATTAGTCGTCGTCGAGCGCTTAGGCATGAAGCCGTGTTGATCCTGAGAAATACTGTACGAGCAGTCTTGAACCAACTTTTCCAGGACAATTAGCTCGAATAGTTTGGAGATAGCACTCAATGCAGCTATTCCGCGGTAATTGGCGACAGTCTGCTTGCATCCTTTTGACGTAGAACTACGTCTTTGTCGACTATACTGGGGTGCAAATCAAAAAATATGTGTGGTGAAGAAGTGTTAGGTTTTGAACGCTTGTTACTTTGTCATTTATGGATGAAATCAAAATCTAAATACGCCAATCGATAGGATATTATATTACGAACCTGTTGAAATAAATATTTTTTCCAATTTTTCTGTAATTAAACTTTTGAAACTGTACAACTGATAATTTTATCACTGATTTCATGAAATAAGTCTTTTCCCAAACCCAGTCATCATAAACGAATATCACTTGGTTGCACATCATTCTGCTTGAACCTGAAAAGATATAAATCAGCGCTGCTCTCATGCCTCTGCTCATTACCGCTTCGGACGGCGTGGCACTAGGTCCTGCATCAAGCAGGACTAGGTCAGCGGCTAAAGGTGGATCATGGCGTATCCACCACAATGAGGAATGAGACTTGAAAAAACGTGCATTTAAAACCCCCTCCCGCTTAACAACCCCCTCCCCCTCCCCCTTAACAATAACCCGAAAAAGACATGGACTTTGACGATCATTTTTTTTTTCGGGAAATAAATTTTAAGCAAACCCTAATGATGTATGAATAATTAATTTTTTACATGCGGAGCCAACATTTTCAAAAAAGATATTGCTTAATAGGAGACATACACTGGATGAATAACCAACAACTGACTGTAAAACATATCTGGTACCTCTATATATGCAATTATATTAACATCCAAAGTCCATCCTATTTTACATATTCTGCGCAAAAGTAACTTTTTGCTCCGCCCCATTCATAAAAAAACGGCGGGAAATCCTGAACCTGAAAAGATATAAAACAGCGCTGCTGTCATGCGTTTGCTCATGGAACTGCACTACTTTCCAAGCATCTGGAAAGTAGCAAAAATCTTACCAATCCGCAAGCCCGGTAAGGATCCAACATTGCCTTCAAGCTACAGACCAATCAGCCTCCTTTCAGCGCTGAGCAAATTGTTCGAGAAACTCATTCTCAATCGTTTGCTCAAGTTTGTCGAGGAAAATAACATTCTCCTTCCGGAACAGTTTGGGTTCAGAAAGGGGCACTCCACCAATCACCAGCTAGTACGGGTGATGAATAACATCCGAAGTAACAAAGCTGTATCCAAGTCCACAGCCATGGCCTTGTTAGACGTTGAAAAGGCGTTTGACAATGTTTGGCATGATGGACTTGTGTACAAGCTTTGTAACTTCAACTTTCCTTTACATCTTATTAAAATCACCCGTAACTACCTCCAGCAAAGGTCGTTTAAGGTATCGTTGAATGGTTGTCTCTCAGACACGTTTTCGATCCCAGCAGAAGTCCCGGAAGGTAGTCTGCTGGGCCCCTTGCTTTACAGCATTTACACTTCCGACATTCCTCCCCTCGGTGACGGTTGCGTGTTTTTCCTGTTCGCAGATGATACCGCAATAGCCGTCAAAGAAAGGATGCCTCGCGAAATAACGAACAAACTTCAACGATGCCTTAACACCTTTGCTGATTTTGCCACCACGTGGAAAATCAAAATCAATGCCACCAAAACACAAGCGATCATGTTCCTCCATCGGCAATCGCCCAAACTGAAACCGGCTCCATCTTGTACTGTAATCATGGATGGCACAAGGGTTGAGTGGTCCGCCGAAGTAACCTATCTCGGGATGTTGTTCGATGAAAAGCTCCTCTTCCGTTCGCATGTAGAGAAAACAGTAGTCAAGTGTTCTGCCTTGGTTAGGTGTCTGTTTCCGCTGATTTGCCGCAGATCCCGCCTCTCAAGGGTGAACAAACTGGCCGTCTACTAACAAATCATAACACCTGCGATCCTCTACGCAGCTCCGGTGTGGGAATCATGTGCACAGACTCACAGGAACAAAATCCAGGTCGCTCAGAATAGAGTGCTGAGGATGGTACTTGATCGTCCTTTTGACACTAGAATAACAAATTTACACGAAGAGGCAGGCATTGCCAAAATAGATTCCAGAATTAACGAAATTAAGACTAAATTTGCACAAAAATGTAATTTATCAGAACATGCTTTGATAAGCAATTTGTATATAGTAGATTAGGTGTATATAGTAGTTGTAGGTTAGTTGTAGTTGTAAATAGTAGTTATAAGTAGTCTTCTTTTTCAAATTTTCAAGCAAACCAATCCCACCAAGGTGGTCATTCTCTAAAACAGGCCTGATAGGAGTAGGAACTGTAATTAATAATAATTGAAATTTCACAGGAACTAAAGTTGAAAAGACGCATCTGTGTCACTTGATAAGTTATACATGTAAACCACACAAATTCAAGAAATATAGATCATTTAAAGTCAAAATGCGTTTGCTCATTGTCGCTTCGGACGGCGTGGCACTTGGTCCTGCAGTAAGCAGGATCAAATCAGCGGCTAAAGGTGGATCACGGCGTGACCACAATGAGGAAAAATAATGATGTAAACCCCCTCCCCCTTTCACAACAACCTCTCCCCCTCCCCCCTTCACATCAACCTCTCCCCCCTCCTCAACAACCTCTCCTAACTCCCACCTCCACTCATCAACAACCTCTCCTAACCGCCTACTCCCCCCACCCCTCAAATCCCACACATGAGTTGTTGCAACGTGATCAACAAATCAATATCTATGTGTCGGCCACATACTTAATATATGTACACATAAAAACCAAGCGTGACCACACATACTATTCATTTGCGTATAAATTTCATGTGTACTTCTGAGTGGTTTCTGTTTATGTGTGGTCAAATGAAAATCATGTGGAATTTCACATGGATATTTGTCAAGACAAATGTGTAAATTGTTTTGAGTCAACCATAACTGAAACATTGAAATACTTGAAAATTTTAAGATAAAGTATAATAGTCAAAAATGCATGAAAAACATCAATTTTGTGTGGTTCTACGTCATACTGCGGTCGTGTCTAGGACACAACCCTTTAATTTTTTTGTGAACAGGGAAAACAAACGAATCCTTCCAACATTCTGGAAAAACTCCGGAGGTCATTGACAAGTTGAAGACCTTAGCTAAGGGCTCTGAAAGAGTGTCTAAGCAACGTTTCAGTACTAATGAGGGAATGCCATCTGGACCAGATCCTGTTGATGTTTTCATCTGTTTCCTGGTTGAAATCACCATGTCGCTGTGGATGGTGAATGGAGAACCAAACACCGACGTACGAGGGACATTACTCGTGGCAGCAGCAATTTCCTGAGCATCAAGAACTTCGTCTGAAAAAACGCTGCTGAATTGTGTGCGAAACATATTGGCGATATCTGCGACGGAGTTGGCATCAGTAACGCCATCAGTTGGACGTTGGACGGCAATCCCGTTTCTTTCCGTTGCTCGTTCACATATCGCCAGAATTCCTTAGGATTAGCTTTGAGACGACTTTGCAAGTGAGACTGATGTGCGTTGTACAAGCTTGCATTGAGATCTCTGTACTCGTTGTTGGCGCGGACGTAATTAGCCTTCGTAGAATCTGTGTGATATTTACTGTGTTTCCTCAGTGCAGCCCGTTTCACCTTTTTCAGATGCTTAAGATCAGAGTTCGACCAGGCGGGTTTGGCAGGTTTACACCGTAGTTTTTTAGGCACAAACTGATCGATAGCGTAGAATATGATACCACACATGGTCGAGGCAGCCAGATTCGCATTCCTGGAGTCTAGTGTCGCATTCCAATCCACATTAGCGAGAAAGTTATTCATTCGCTCGAAGTCTCCTTTGTGAAAGTTGTAGAAGACGGTTTCGGCGTGGTCTTGGAAGCGTTTCTCAGGATAGATTGCAAGCGTCAACAGTAGAGGTGAATGATGTCTGCAGTTTTTGACGAGCGGTGCCGGAGCATGGGTAACAGAGCAGCTTTGTCCCAAATCCTCCCCGACAAAGCACAGATCGAGCAAACGGTTGTTTGCATTCAGAACGCCATTCACTTGCTGAAGCCTTGCGGTTGAATACGCGTCAAGCAAGGAGAGAGAGAGGCCCAACAAGCCGCCCTGGAAAAAAACAAAGTTGCAAATACCGAAGAAAGAAATACGGATCGGAACAATCGGCACAGACCTACGCGACGAAATAAGGACTACGATTGGAAACTCGGAACATGGAACTGCAAATCGCTCGGCTTCCCGGGTTGCGATAGGTTAATCTATGACGAACTTCAACCACGCAACTTCGAAGTCGTAGCACTGCAGGAACTTTGCTGGACGGGACAAAAGGTATGGAAAAGCGGGCATCGAGCGGCTACTTTCTACCAGAGCTGTGGCACCACCAACGAGCTGGGAACCGGCTTTGTAGTGCTGGGTAAGATGCGCCAACGCGTGATTGGTTGGCAGCCGAGCAACGCGAGGATGTGCAAGTTGAGGATTAAGGACCGTTTCTTCAACTACAGCATCATCAACGTGCACTGCCCACACGAAGGGAGACCCGACGACGAGAAAGAAGCGTTCTATGCGCAGCTGGAGCAGGTGTACGACGGCTGTTCGCAACGGGACGTCAAAATCGTCATCGGCGACATGAACGCTCAGGTAGGACGGGAGGCAATGTATAGACCGGCAATCGGGCCAAACAGCCTGCATGCCGTATCGAACGACAACGGCCAACGATGCGTGAACTTTGCAGCCTCCCGGGGTATGGTAGTTCGAAGTACCTTTTTCCCCCGCAAGGATATCCACAAAGCCACCTGGAGATCACCTGACCAACACACAGAAAACCAAATCGATCACGTTCTAATCGACGGGAAATTCTTCTCCGACATTATTAACGTCCGCACGTACCGCAGTGCGAACATAGATTCGGACCACTACCTAGTTGCAGTATGCATGCGCTCAAAACTCTCGACGGTGCATAACACACGTCGAAGTCGAACGCCACGACCCAACATTGAGCAACTACGGGACACCGGAGTTGCCCAGGACTACGCGCAGCAGCTGGAAGTTGCACTACCCACGGAAGAGCAGCTTGGCGCAGCTTCTCTTGAAGATGGCTGGAGGGACATCCGTTCAGCCATAGGTAGTACTGCTGTAGCGGCACTAGGTACTGCAATCCCGGACCGAAGAAATGACTGGTTTGACGGCGAATGCAAACTGTTAGTAGAGGAGAAGAATGCAGCACGGGCGAGAATGCTGCAACACCGCACGAGATTGAATGTGGAGCGATACAGACAAGCGCGGAACAGACAAAACTCGGTTTTCCGAAGGAAGAAGCGTCAGCAGGAAGATCGAGATCGCGAGGCGATGGAAAATCTGTACCGCGTAAACGACACACGGAAGTTCTACGAGAAGCTAAATAGTTCGCGCAAAGGCTACGTGCCGCAAGCCGATATGTGCAAGGACTTGGACGGTAACCTTCTCACGAACGAGTGTGAGGTGATTGAGAGGTGGAAGCAGTACTATGACGAGCACCTCAACGGTGAAGCAGCCGAAAACGAAGGTGGCACGGCAACAGACCTTGGAGCATGCGCAGAAGACGACAGGCTACCGGCCCCTGATCTTCAAGAAGTTGAGGAGGAGATCGGTCGGCTGAAAAACAACAAAGCAACTGGTGTAGATCAACTACCAAGTGAGCTATTGAAATACGGTGGTGAAGCACTGGCTAGAGCGCTGCACTGGGTAATTGCCAAGATTTGGGAGGAGGAGATATTACCGGAGGAGTGGATGGAAGGTGTCGTATGCCCAATCTACAAAAAGGGCGACAAGTTGGATTGCTGCAACTACCGCGCGATCACACTGCTGAGCGCCGCCTACAAGGTACTCTCCCAAATTCTATGCCGCCGTCTGTCACCATATGCAAGAGAGTTCGTGGGGCAATACCAGGCGGGATTCATGGGTGCCCGCGCTACCACGGACCAAATTTTCGCGATTCAGCAGGTTCTGCAGAAATGCCGCGAATACAACGTGCCCACACATCATTTGTTCATCGATTTCAAATCCGCATACGACACAATCGATCGAGATCAGCTATGGCAGATTATGCATGAGTACGGATTTCCGGATAAACTGACGCGATTGGTCAAGGCGACGATGGATCGAGTGACGTGCGTTGTTCGAGTATCGGGGACACTCTCGAGTCCCTTTGAATCTCGAAGGGGGTTACGGCAGGGTGATGGACTTTCGTGTCTGCTGTTCAACATCGCGTTAGAAGGTGTGATCAGAAGAGCTGGGATAGACACGAGTGGCACGATATTCAGGAAGTCCATCCAGCTCCTTGGCTTCGCCGATGACATTGACATTATGGTACGGAACTTTGAGATGATGGCGGAAACGTACATCAGACTGAAGGCTGAAGCTAGACGGATTGGACTTGCCATCAACGCATCAAAGACAAAATACATGAAAGGAAGAGGTTCTAGGGAAGACAATGTTAGCCTCCCACCCCGAGTTCAGATTGACGGTGACGAAATCGAGGTGGTCGATGAGTTCGTGTATTTGGGCTCACTGGTGACCGCCGAAAATGATACCAGCAGAGAAATTCAAAGACGCATTATGGCAGGGAATCGTGCCTACTTTGGACTCCGGAGGACGCTCCGGTCGAATAAAATTCGCCGCCGCACGAAGTTGACTGTCTACAAGACGCTGATTAGACCGGTGGTCCTTTACGGCCACGAGACCTGGACTATGCTCGTGGAGGACCAACGCGCCCTTGGTGTTTTCGAACGGAAGGTGTTGCGTACCATCTACGGTGGAGTGCAGATATATGACGGAACGTGGAGGAGGCGAATGAACCACGAATTGCACCAGCTGCTGGGAGAACCATCCATCGTCCACATTGCAAAAATTGGGCGACTACGGTGGGCTGGGCACGTCGTAAGAATGCCGCACGACGACCCAGTGAAAATGGTTCTAGAAAGCGACCCAACAGGAACAAGAAGAAGAGGCGCGCAGCGGGCAAGGTGGATCGACCAAGTAGAAGGTGACCTGCGGACCCTTCGCAGACTACGAGGCTGGCGAACTGTGGCCATGGATCGAGTAGAGTGGAGACGACTTCTTCGGACAGCAGAGGACAACAAGGCCTTAGCCTGATTGGTAAGGTAAGTAAGGAGAGAGAAGCCGGTCTGAACGATGAACGGGAATTGTCAGGAAAGAAGAAGCCGTGAGCATCGCTAAGCCACGATACAGTGCCAAGGTTGTAATCGCCCAAGATGACGATGCTGTCCCTGGCATCCATTTGAGAGACAATCCAATCCAGCGAAAGTGCATGCTTCTCAATCAGGCTGTGGTCGTTAACGCGGTCGGGAGGAACGTATATCACGCAGATATAGATTGTACCACTTAGAGTTGAAATTGCAACCCACAGATGCTCAACCGTCGAATCTTCAGGAGGTTTCAGTAAGCGAGATACGAAGCAGGAGCGAATGGCCAGAAGGACTCCACCACCGGAGGTCTTGTTGCTGTTGAGGGTTGATCGATCTTGACGGTAGACGGAATATGTATCGTTAAACAACTGCTTTGACAAAGTGTTGTTATTCAGCCAGGTTTCCGAGAAGGCGTATATGTCGTAGCATGCGTCGCTGCATGCTAGCTGGTATTCGGCGAGTGAGCTGTTCATGCCACCGACGTTCTGGTAGTATAGTAGAATTTGAGATGCTGGGACGCATGGAACAGCGGGCTGCAATCTGGAAGTGGAGGCAGCATCAGGCAGAGCAACGTCGAAAGAATAAGGGTACTTGCCGTGGATGGCAGCTTGGAAAGCCCTGTCCCCAGCACTAGACTCAGGGCCGGGACGACTTAGATGGTGGGGGCGTGTGAACTGACCAGGACTGGAACCAGTAGTGGGCGCAGCTGAGCTAGGTGGGTCCAGGGCTTCCATACTGCTTTGTGACGTGCGTCCCAGGCTAGATGAAATGGCGGCTGATGTTCGGCTTGAAACGGAGAATTGGTCGTTGTGATTGAGGGTCTCGGTGTTCTGCAAACGGCATGTCAGCGGGCTTTGGTTCTTCCTGGAAATCACAGGAACGACAGGAAGTAGCTGACCAATGTCAAGATCGGAAGAATACTGAATAATATTTATCAGGAATCTTACATTTTCATTTACCCTGTGCAGTGACATAGCCTTGAGGATTGCTTTGCTGCAACCAGGGCCCAGCGCTTGTCTGTTTCTTTCCTTTTTAAAAATGCACACCAGTGATGCCAGTCGTGATGTACCGGACCAAAAGTTTGTTGGAATTTAACTACTAGCTAATATTAAATAATTGTTTAGTTTAGAATTATGATTTTAACTATGAATTGTTTTTCCAAATAATTGAGTCTAATGGCTGCCAAAAATTATTATTTATTATTTATTTATTTATTTGGTTCAAAACTTTTGGAATGCGGCATCACAGAACTACATCTAAACTTGGCTTGATCGGAGGGCAATTTCCTTTTCTTTAGAACAAGACGATGAAGTTTTGAAGAAGACAACGATATTAACTATCTGCACGCTGGATCAACAAATTGGCCAAGATAGAGGGATAGAACATCATTTTATTTTCATAAAAACAAAACCATCATAACAAATTATCAGGAAAGCCCTTTGTATGGGATCCCGGAGAAGAAGAAAATTGGAAGACCATGCTTCACATGGAAAACCAGCGCAAGGCACGATGTAGAAGGAAGCAGTCGATCGACGGATTTTTGGCAAGAGGTGGCTAATAACTGAAGCGAGTTAAAAACAGCCACAACAAGATTGTTCACTGAAATGGTGGAATCAGAATACGAAGACTCGGAAGATACTCTCAGTGATTCATGTTCACCAGTGCCCTCACGAAATAACTCTATGAGTTAAAAGTCAAGTAAATGTTAATGCCTAGTGTAGTGTACCTACATGCTTCCATCAAAATTTAACATAGACACATTAAGCAACGCTACTTCAGTGCCTGCTTAAGTCAGCATTTTGGCATAACTCTCTGTCTGACCGTAAATTGTTCAACTAAAAATAATTCCTCGTCAGCATGTTTCAAGTCAGGTAGCTGGTTACTATACATAGAAATAAAGACAGTACATTCTAACTCCAACATCGGCTGTGTCCAGTTGTACAAAGATATCACATCCACGTACCGATAAGTTATCGGTGAAGTTTCATCTGGGGCTGACTCGCTTGATGCGAGCTGGGCCCCCAAAAATATTAAAACCAGGGATGATGCCACACTAGCCTCAGTGATTCAAGTAGCGATGATCAACTGAACATCTCGGACTTCAGAGGTTTCTCTAAGGACGAGGATGATGCTTTCCCAGGATTCGTCTAATTAGTATCATATCATTGCGCTATTGTCAAACTCTGTGAGGGTAAAATCAATTTTCAACATCCTTCACTTTTCACCAATCTCGATCATTATTAACAGGTAAATATTCATTTCATTCAATTAGTATATTATACTGACATTATCATTGCAACTAATTCATTTAGGCATATTCAATTGACCTGTATGGGGTTATTATTTTGCATGCAATGATATGGGAAAAGTGGGGGACTCACGATTCAGCATGGAGAGTGCATGGGAGCCGTTCTAGGGGTTGTTTGGGACATGTTGTTCATTTTAGACATTAGTTTGACGTGATCACCATGATCCACTCACGTTCTGGGATGTGGTCTTGAGACTTGAGATTTGGCCTTCATAAGACTCCCTTCTGTCTCGCAAAATAAAAATCAAATCTGACATTTTCATTTAAGGGGTAGGGTAAGCGCTCCTATAGTTGCGGTACGTTAGAAGCGTTATGTCCCTATAGTAGGAGTCTACACAAACAATTTTATGAACCCAACGCTGCATTCTTTAAAAAAATCACGCGACTTTACTGAAAACGTCGTTTGGTAGCCTTTTATTTATATTATGCTAGAGCAATTTGTCCGTTTTCAATTAAGGTGCCCCTAAATACAGTTTTTAGTCTACCTTTATTGATTCAATTATTTTGAAAAAGTGGTATTCAGTAGAGTTGCAGGGAAAGCTATGATGCACATTTTTATTGAATATAATATATTGATATACACTGACCACTCAATGATGGGTCACTTCCACATAATTAACCCACTAAACTGACTGATCCATAATTGTTTTTAGCTGATCCATAACAGTGGGGTCAGTTTAATTTGAGATTCAAAAGTTATGGGTACTTTTAATGCAAACGGGAAGTTACACTTTTCGAAAACTTATGAACTTCCGAATTTTTAAGAAAACCGTGAAATCAAAGATCATTATAAATGATCACACAGTCATAACAAGTTGTGGATGCCGGAAGAATAAAATATAACCCGTCAAATCCAGAGTAGTCCCCCGAGGAATCTATCAAACATAGCAGCCATTTATCAAAACCAAACACTGTTCCCAACGGTTGCTCCATCAAATCGGCACTGCTCCATAAACAACCGAAAGGCTTAACCGTACACTTCAAATTCCCACTTTACCGACACTAATTCCCAAAATCAATCACCGCGAATTCGTGCACGCAGTCCATCCGACAAGAGCACTACAAAGACACACTCACGAGAAGCACATATACAAAAAAATGTAACGGATGCGGTGAGAGATGATATTTGATCCGGTTCTCAAGGCCGACGAACAAGCAAATCAGCGTACCACGGAATGCATCACTTCGGCGATCATGATGGCATGGTCCGCGCACCCGTGACTTACCCAGGATTTAAATAAAAAAAAAACAAAACATTTTCGTTGAAAAATTGCAATTACTTGACCGTAACATTTGCTTTTCATTTCTAAGCGGAATGCGAAGTTTTCTACAGAACTTGATTCATCGAACTTCGCACCGGACCCGGTTTCCGAGCAAACCACGCTGCATCGCCGGAGATCCTCTCATCAACCTCCAATTTTCGGTTACATGATGCACCGGATGACGGTGACGTGCTGTTGTTGTTGTTGTTGTTGGTGTTGGTTTATCATTGCGGAGCATCTGCGAAACAAGAGTACCGAACTGAGCGTGCGGTTGGCGAATTTTATGCAAAGCATGATGCAGGAGGAAGACTCACGGTGAGGCGCCAAATCCTTCCTCGAATCGACCGCTCGCCTCCCGCATACCGTCGTTGGTGTTGTCGTTGCCTGAAGCCAACGAGCGGATGTGGTGAGCAGCCCACCAAGACCTTCTGGCTGGTTGGCTGGCTGCAAGGACCCGGGCAGCCTCAGTGTGTCGTTCTCACATCAGCGCAGATCGCGAACGGCGATGTTGGCGATTTTTGCGATATCTACCACCGCACGTAGACGAAATGACGAGATGACGAAAACGATAAGGGTCGCCGACTCTCCCCGGAGCAGATGTTTGTGGCGACGGACGCACCATGTGAAAAATGAGACCAGATAACCGAGCGGGAGCGGGAGCTGCGAGATAGGGAAGCCTTACTAGTAGGAACAGCGTGATCGGCGAACCCACAATGTTTTCCGCTAGGTACTCCGTGCGTGGTAGTGCGAGAGACTACGTTAATTAATATATTAACGAGCTCATTTGTATCGTTGGAATCCACTGTGAAGTGAAGTTCTGACACCAATTAGAATCAGCATTCGAACGTGTCATTCCTGTATGTGGGTCATCGAAGTGTGGGGGGGGGGGGAACAAATTTCGTGATGCACTTCTTCTCTCACGCTGTAATCATTCGGCGAAAAGCATTAAAACACTCACGGCACCTCACGGGCCAACGGATGAGCGATGAATTAAATTAAATTAATGGAATATAATATTCATTACCGTGCATACGCGCCGCGGTCGGCGGGGGTTGGTAACTCAATACCCTCCATAATGCAAAAATGTTTATGTGTGAAAGTACATCAACACACATTTGCGCCTCAAACGTTCTACTTCGACGGTTTGACCCCACACCCCCTTCCCTCTCCACCAGTCGCCTGATGTTGATGGCGATTTGTGATGGCGATGGCTCTGATGGAGGCGATGGCGATGGTGATGATGATGATGATGATGATGATGCCATGCATGCGAAGAAATGCTCCTCGCTGTTTGATTCGCGTTTCGCTGGACCTCAGCTAAATGATACTTAGCTGGCAGTGGTGAAGCAAGGGAGTTGAGCGTTTTCGGCGAAGTCTTCAGAGACATTTTACAATTGTCGATCAAATCTATAGCAGAACTATAGTTTTTCTAATTAAGATTAGTTGAATCATTGTCCAGGTGTCAGCGTAGGACTCTAAGCAATGACGGGCACTTGAGTCTTTCGGGTAGACTATAAGTTGACAGATGTCATTCTGGTCAGTTGATTGTAGAACTTAAGAGTTTTTTTTTCTGTTTATTAATTTATTTGATAAGGCTCGATCGAATTAACTTTACAGAGCCGACGATTCTTGTTCACTATACAATACATCTTAAAACTATTGTCAAAAGGTACAACACAATAAACAGTATGTCTTCCGCTATCCAATAAGCCTCCTCCATCAGAACGGGAGCCGCTTCCAGTGCACTGCAGTGGTTTCATGGTATGGCAATATTTCCAACGGGGGGCAGAGAGCTTCCATTGTAGCAATGGACACAAAACGTGGACGGCACTCACACACTCATCACGAAACGGTTGCTTTCCAAAGTCGACGACGCATCGACCGAAAGAACTACTTATGAAGAACAATGAGGACGACCACACAATGGTTGCTGCCGAGTAAACAGTCGATCGCGTGACACACAACAAGAGTGGCCTGTTTCTGTTGACAGCCGAGTGAACACTGCAAAAAGAGATGATACGGCCAAAATTTTCCTCGTAAACCACAACAATGGTGACGTCGGATAGCTATTGCAGTAGATAAATGTGGAAACGGATTATTACCACAGATCGTCATTACTTTTATAAACTCCACAAGACTTTGAGGTCTGTTAAACTTCACCCTCGTATCAAATACCGATAGGCACGAAACGGATTGTATGACAAAAGGTCAAAATACAGAAGTCTGAATGATAAATCGTCGAATGACAAAAGGTCGAAACGACAAAAAATCGAAACGACAAAAGGTCCAAACGACAAAATGTCGAAAGAAAAAAGACCGAATGGACACCAGGTCGAATGATGCGAATGGGGAAAAAAAGTCGAATAGACAAAAAGTCAAATGGAAAAAAGGTCATATGAACAAAGGGTTGAATAGGCGAAAGGTCAAATAATGAGAGGGGAAGCAAAAGGTTGAAAGGACAGAACGTCGAATTTTAAAAGGTCTAAGGTTGAATTAACAAATGGTTGAATGATTCAAGGAGTGACTAAAGGTCGAACGAATCAAAGAGGGACAACATAAAAAGGACGAATGGCTAAAACTTCAAATTTCTAAAGGTTTAAGGTCGAATGGACCAAAGTTCGAATGATTCAAATAGGGACAAACAGTGGAATGATGAGAACGCGGACAAAAAGTTGAATTGACAAAATTGCCGAATGATTCAAAGAGGGACAAATGGTCAAATGGTGATACATTTTGTTGTGGAGCCAGCCCACTTAACCAGATGGCAAATAGTGGAAAGAATAATTGAAAGACTTAAGACACCGTTACCACAGACAAACAGACATAACACATTGAATATTTCTCACTGTAAAACTTCGTCGCTAAAGTATAACCGCCATCTGTTGAGAACACTGTGGTGGGCACTACGCTGAACAGATGGCGGTAGTGTTTAAACGTCAAACGCAAGAGAATTGACTATGCGCGCCACAAGTGGCGGTACTACCAACTACGATACTTTTTAATTGTCCGTTAAATGCTTGTTCGATGAACAACTTGCGAGTGTTATGTCTGTTTGTCTGTGCCGTTACGTTGAATATTAAAACCCTAATCATCAAATTCGATACATTTTTTTGGTTTTATGAAAGAACGAGCAGTACTGCAAAGAAGAAAAAACAGAGCGATTCCAGACGAATTCACAAATCCATTATTTTCATATTTTTTTGATTTGGGGGAAAAGGTCCTCATGACTAAAAATGCTATCTTAGCATCGTCAAAATATTTGTCCAATCGGCAATGTTGTAGGAAACGTCTGGAACTATTTGAAAAAAAAAATGCAACAAAAAAAAATTCTCCATTCCTTTAAAATTTAAAATAAATATATATAAATCAATTGTCTGTAAACGATTTTTAAATATTTTTTTTCATTTTTTGATATGTATTAGGGGACAATGAATACCACCTATTGCATTATAGGTCAAGATGGAGAAATGATGGACAATAAAGTAATAATTTATTTTTAAACTAAAATTTTTGGAAAAATATGGAAAACTATATTTGTTTTATTTTTTTTTTTGTACCTTTCGATCATTTGTACATTCGACCTTTTGACCTCCTTCTCATAATTCGACCTTCTTTTCATTCAACGTTTTGTACCTTTGACCTTTTGTCATTTGTTAATCGACATTTTGTCTTTCGACCATTTGTCCCGCAACCCTTCATTATCCGATGCCTAGGACAAAAGGTCGACAGAAAAATGTTCGAAGGACAAAGAGTTGATTTGACAAAATGGCAAATGTACAAAAGGTTTAATGGGACAAAATCCCGAAATGGACAAAAGGTCGGATGTAATGTAATGGTACAAAAGGTCAAAATGGGCATTGAATGGAATGGAATGGCAGGTTGAATGGACAAAAGGTTGAATGAACGAAACGTTGAATGAACGAAACGTTGAATGAACGAAAGGTCAAATAGACAAAAGGTCGAATGAAGAATGATCCCTTTGTCCATTCGACCATTTTTCCCTTTAAAATCGATTCGACCTTTTTATATTTGAGCTTTTAATCCTATAAATTTTATTCAACCTTTTGTCCATTCTTCCCTTTGTCCATTCGACCCTTTGTCTGTATAAACTTCATTTGACCTTTGTCCCTAAAAATGTAATTCGATCTTTTGAACATTCGACTTTTTGTTCAATCAACCTTTTGTCATAGATTCTATAATTCATGCTTGGTGGCCATACAACCGGATCTGGAATTCCAGGCTGAATGTCATCAGATGTCGACATCATCACACTTTGAGAACGTAAGTGGAGCTGGATTGGAATCTGGCAGGACATCATGATCATGATCTTTGCTTTGAAATCAATTTCGCTTTGAGAAAGTATCTGCATCACACACAACAGCAACGGAGAATTTTCCCGGAGAACTCAGCATTTGCAAAAAAAAATCTTGGTGTCAAACGTAACAGTCCGCTACAGCAACTCAATCCATTCCTGGATGAAAACTGTCTCGTTAGGGTGCAGTAATCGGATTTGAGTTACGACAACATACATCCGATCTTGTTGCCCCGTCATTCGATATTGACTTTTTTTTTTTAACTAGTTCGTTTATTTATTAGGCTCAGTCGTGTGTGACACTTTGCGGAGCCAAAATCAGTAATGTTTGATTTACATTTTAAATAGCAGTATTTCTAGGTTAGTATTGGGTACCAATTACTCGTGGCGAGCTCGAGGTTAATAGGTAACAATTTCAATTGGAAGGATCTAGGTAGGAAACTGGTTTCTGAAGCCTCCTTCAGATACTACTCTCGGACGGTTGACCAAATCCTGGCTGGGCAGGGGCAAGTAGCACATGAACAGGATAAGACTGGGACACAATGGCGGGAAATTGTTTGGAAAGGAGGGGATAGTCACATCAAACTCTAACATCAGACAAACAAAGGAATTCGTAGATCGCTTGCATGTAGGGAAGATCACGTGTTCCCAATACATCTCTTACTTCACGGAAGGGTTGTCTACCTCGGGCCACTAGGGTATCCAATAGTCGTGCTCTGGAGGCGTCATTACCCGGGCAATACCAAACTGCGTGATCGATGTCATCATAACCGGTTCTGCACCTACATATATTGCTGTCAACGAGGTTTATTCTATAGAGATGTGCGTCTAGCGAGTAGTGGTTGGACATAAGTCTTGACATCACTCGAATGAATCCCCGACTTACATCCAGACCTTTGAACCACGCTCTCGAAGAAACATTTGGAATAATGGAATGTAACCACCGCCCAAGAGAATTATTTGTCCAATCGTTTTGCCAACTTAAAAGAGAACTCTGACGTACTAATGGGAAAAATTCATCATGTGAAATTCTTCTATCATATATCTCGCCTTGTTGTGCGCCCACCTTTGCGAGAGAGTCTGCCTTCTCATTGCCTGGGATTGAGCAATGTGAGGGGACCCATACAAAGGTAATCATATATGATCTTTCGACCAGCAAACTCATCTGTTCCCTTACCTTTGAAAGGAAATAAGATGAGTGCCTACCTTGTTTCATCGACCGAATAGCCTCAATCGAACTGAGACTATCCGAGAAGATGAAGTAATGGTCTATGGGCATATCGGAAATCATCCCCAATGCGAAGTTGATTGCTGCTAGCTCAGCAACATAAACGGAACAAGGTTCCTGAAGTTTCCGAAAGGCGGTTGAGTATTCATTGAAGACGCCGAAGCCAGTGGATCCATCAATGCGTGATCCATCAGTGAAAAATCTTCTATTGCAATTGACTTGTTGGTACTTTTCAGCAAAAATGCGGGGAATTGAGATAGGTCGAAGTTGATCTGGAACTCCTTGAATAGCCTGTTTCATGGAGAGATCATAGCCAATGGGGGAACTGTAGTTAGTAAAGCATACACGAGAGGGGTTATAGCAAGGAAGGCTAATATCCGATGACATATAATTAAGATAGATTCGCACGAATCTAGACTGGATGCTCAATTCGAGCATTTCTTCGAAGTTTTCAATCACAAGGTTGTTACTGACACTACATTTAATCAATATTCTTAATGAGAGCTCCCAGAAACGGTTCTGCAGGGGTTTTACGCCCGCTAGTACCTCTAGGCTCATATTGTGTGTTGAATGCATACAGCCAAGGGCAATACGTAAACAACGATATTGAATGCGTTCCATTTTAATTAGGTGGGTTTTTCTTGCCGAGAGGAAGCAAAAAGAGCCATACTCAAGAACTGAAAGAATAGTCGTTTTATATAGTTTAATGAGGTCTTCCGGGTGAGCACCCCACCATGTCCCGGAAATTGATCGTAGAAAGTTGATCCTTTGTTGACACTTTTGTTTCAAATACGTAATGTGGGTACCCCAAGTGCATTTTGAATCAAACCAGACTCCAAGGTATTTGAAGGTTAAAGATTGGGTAATGTCTCTGCCCAAAAAATTTAGACGCAGTTGGGCTGGAAACCGCTTCCTTGTAAACACTACCAATTCAGTTTTTTGCGGTGAAAACTCGATCCCTAAATTTCTTGCCCAGAGAGACAGATTATTTAAGGAATTTTGCAATGGTCTTTGCAAGATTTCTGCACGTGGACCTCTCGTGGAAACCACGGCATCGTCTGCAAGCTGTCTAAGCGTGCATAGATTATCTAGGCAGTTATCAATATCTTTGACATAGAAATTATAAAGCAAGGGACTTAAACATGAACCTTGGGGTAAGCCCATGTAGCTAATTCTAGAAGTTGTCAGTTGACCTAGTTTGAAGGTCATTTGTTTTTCTGACAGCAAATTATACAAGAAATTATTCAAAATACCGGGTAATCCACTACTGTGCAAATTGTCTGACAGTATGTCTATGGAAACCGAATCAAATGCGCCCTTAATATCCAAAAAGACTGAAGCCAATTGCTCCTTGTGCGCAAAGGCCAGTTGAATATCAGATGAAAGCATCGCTAGACAATCGTTTGTTCCTTTACTCTTCCGGAAACCAAATTGCGTATTTGAAAGTAGATTGTTTGATTCAACCCAATGGTCAAGTCTTAATAGGATCATTTTTTCTAATAATTTCCTCAGGCATGATAACATAGAGATCGGACGGTAAGAATTGTGATCAGACGCTGGTTTCCCAGGCTTTTGAATAGCTATTACTTTAACCTGTCTCCATGCTGGTGGAACTATATTGAATTCCATAAATGAATTATATAGGTTAAGTAATCGTCTTTTAGCGATATCGTTGAGGTTTTTTAGAAGGTCAAATTTGATCATATCGCTTCCCGGAGCAGAATTATTTGATGAAAGAAGTGCCATTGAAAATTCCAGCATTGTGAATGGTTCATCCAGAGAACCGTTACTTCGGGCTGTATCCCGTAAAGTTGGTTGTGCTGGAACAGAATCTGGACAAACCTTTTTAGCGAAGTCGAATATCCATTGGGAGGAGTATTCTTCACTCTCATTGGAAGATGAGCGGTTTCGCATATAGCGAGCCTTTTTCCAAAGCGTTGTCATCGAGGTTTCTCTAGAAAGTCCCTCGATAAAAGTACGCCAGTAGTTTCGTTTCTTTGCTTTTAGTAAGTTTTTAAGCTTTTTTTCAAGCTTTAGATACTTTTCAAAAAGCTCAGATCTTTCATGTCTACGATAATCTTTAAAGGCATTGGATTTCTCAAGATACAACTTTGTGCATTCGTCATCCCAGCCAGGGGTGGCGGGTCTTCTTTTGAGGGATGCACTTGGAACACGTCGTTTCTGAGCTTCTAATGCGCTTTTGTAGATTAGCTCGGTAAAGAAACGATACTCTTCCAGTGGTGGTAGAGGATCGGTAGAATCAATACCAAGAGTTACCGCCGATACAAATTTTTGCCAATCAATGTTCCTCGTGAGGTCAAAAGGAACTTGAATTGACTGATCTGTTTTTAGAAGACCACTTTTGATTGAAATAATAATTGGCAAGTGATCACTACCATGGGGATCATTGATAACCTTCCACAGACAATCTAATGATAGTGAGTTAGAGCACAAAGAAATGTCAAGACGGCTCTCTCGAGCAGGAGGGTTTGCTATACGTGTTGCTTCACCAGTGTTCAAGATAGTCAAGTTGAAATCGTCGCACAAATCATAGAAAATACCCGCTCTATTGTCATCGTATGATTCGCCCCAACCAGTACCGTGTGAGTTCATATCGCCCAGTATTAGTACTGGAGATGGAAGGATATTAACTGAACTCCAAAGCTGACGGCGGTTTATGGAAGTCCTTGGAGGGACATATACAGAAGCTATGCAAAGATCTTTGTTCTTCACATTTATTTGGCAAGCGACAATTTCAATGCCTGAAATTATTGGGATTGAGATTTTATAGAAGGAGTAGCACTTTTTGATCCCCAAAAGTACGCCACCATATGAATCATCTCGGTCCAGGCGGATAATGTTAAAATCGTGGAAGTTTAGTTCATCTTCAGAAGAAAGCCAAGTTTCACAGAGTGCAAATATATCACAATCAGAATTGTGAATCAAATACTTGAACGAGTCTAATTTAGGTATTAAACTACGACAGTTCCATTGTAATAAAGTGATCATATCTTGATCCTCACTCGACGAATTATCCATCGAAAGATATGAATTCACCAATGAGGGGCCATGATGCAGTCAATTGCTTGAAGTAGTTTCCGACTATAGGAACAAGCAGGTCAATAAGCCCTCGAAGTGGCGATTCGTCGAGAAAGCCGAGGGCATTCAAAATGTTATCCACAATGTCCTTAAATTTAATCTTTCCTCGCTTGGACGGGAGAGTTTTCTTTGAATTGCGAGTAGACGTGGTGTTTATTTTTGGTAATCTCTTACGATTACCTTTATTAGGTAGCGGCGGGGTGGAA
Source organism: Ochlerotatus camptorhynchus (assembly GCF_037179485.1). NCBI lineage: Eukaryota > Metazoa > Arthropoda > Insecta > Diptera > Culicidae > Ochlerotatus > Ochlerotatus camptorhynchus. The sequence goes on from NW_027040660.1 coordinate 2,440,093, forward strand.
AAGCTGCAGCAAGGATCAGATGGAGCAGCAATTACCGATTTGTTCGGCTTTTTCAATGAATCCCCGCTACCTTCAGATTTTTGCATGCTTTTGAGAGTGGTTTTATTTTTTTTCCGGCGCACTCCCGGGGAGCTAGTCGGCTTCCTTTTACCAGGGGCGTGTACCTCCGGAGACTCACTCTCATCTGCTATGTCAGAGTCCAGTTCATCGGAAGACAAAATCTCAAAAGTGTTTTCATTTTGAGCGGCTGATGCCAACGAAGCAGAGGTTCCATTTTGCAACTTAACCATTTCTGCAAACGTCAGCTTGGAGCGTTCTTTTATTGAACGCTTCACATTATTGGTACGCTTCTTGTACGCGGGGCAGTCCTGCAAAGCATGAAGAGGTTCTTTGCCACAGTAAGCACATTTAGTTGCTTCCTGTTGGCAAGCACCCTCCATGTGGTCTTGGCTACATTTGCCACAACGGGGCTTGTTGTCACAAAAAGCAGCTGTGTGTCCCAACTTTTTGCAGTTGGTACAATTGTATACCCTTGGTACAAAAAGTCGCACCGGGAAAAAAACATTTTCAATTTCTAAAAACTTTGGGAGAACCGATCCAGCGAAAGACACCTGTAGTGAGCCTGAAGGGGAATAAGTCTTTTGACCATCTACCGTGGTCGCTGAATACAATATCCTGCAACCCAGAACGTCCACGGTAGATGTTGCAGCATTTTGAAGGCGCCCCATACCTTCCATGACGTCATCACACGTCAGGCTCACTGCAGAGACCACGCCGTCTATCTCCACATCTCGAGATGGGATGTAGACGTAATACTCTTCATTGTAACCCTCGTCGTCAGCAATCTCATTTGCGACTTTATATGTTAGCGCAGTTATACGCAGTTTGTTCCGATTGACCTGATGAAATTCGGTCCCCGGGAAACGACGCGTCAATATTCTTTTAATCCCTAAGAAGTTAAGGGCTTTCTCTTTCTGCCGAAAATAGACAACCCAAGGCGAGGCAGAGGACGCCTGATAATGGCGCTTTCTAAGTTTATCATTTGGAGGCTTACTGCCCCCCTTTGAACCATCCATTAGAAATTAAAAATTGTTGTCAAAAAGTAATTATTATTTTACTTTTTTTTATTAACGAACCACTCTATGTGGAACGATTCTACTGGGGGAGAGACAGACGATTCACAAGCAAACAGTCAGAGGAATGGGTATACAAAAAAACAGATACGTGCTACTATTTGCCCTTACCGTTTCTACTGCTTATATTGTTGCTGCTCTGCCACAATAGATGCCGGTCGTACACACCGTCCGTGCGGTGGCTCACTGCTTTCTGCTGGTTATTGTTTCCAGTTGTACACACCGTCCGTGTGTTTTGCCGTATGCCGAATTTCGATATCGTCGAAGCGGGTTTTAAAGGTGGACAGTCCGACCGTAGGCTTCGCCAGGATCGGCTGCTTCCTCCAGAAATGCGCGAGTCACCTGAGGCACAAAAACTTTTTCCGGAAAATAACGTTTCGCGGTGAAAAAAACACTTTCAAAGCTATGCCTTGTGACGAGACAACAGACCCTGATGTTGCTCATTCGCTAGCAGAACGAGGAATGCGATATTGACTTCGCTCATTCTTCTCCACGAACACCAAAAACATCTACATTGTGGACCTTAGTCGTTACTTGCTGCTTCACAGACAAGGGTTTGGATACTACGAGATAGCAGCGCCACCCGCAAAGTATGCCGTGATTGTGTAAAGTGCAATCTAGCTCGACCAGCAGGTGTGAAATTGCCATCAGCAGACTGTTCTGAGCCACTTCCACCATTGTCCATCACGGACATCGACTACTCCGGTCCGGTTAACATTACTACCATTACCAATCAGGCCTTGTTGTCCTCTGCTGTCCGAAGAAGTCGTCTCCACTCTACTCGATCTATGGCCACACTTCGCCAGCATCGTAGTCTGCGAAGGGTCCGCAGGTCGCCTTCTACTTGGTCGATCCACCTAGCCCGCTGCGCGCCTCTTCTTCTTGTTCCTGTTGGGTCGCTTTCTAGAACCATTTTCTCTGGGTCGTAGTCGCCCAATTTTTGCAATGTGAACGATGGATGGTTCTCCCAGCGGCTGGTGCAATTCGTGGTTCATTCACTTTCTCCACGTTCCGTCATCCATCTGCACTCCACCGTAGATGGTACACAACACCTTCCGTTCGAAAACACCAGTCCAGGTCTCGTGGTCGTAGAGGACCACCGGTCTAATCAGCGTCTTGTAGACAGTCAACTTCGTGCGGCGGCGAATTTAATTTGACCGGAGCGTCCTCCGGAGTCCAAAGGAGGCACGATTCCCTGCCATAATACGTCTTTGAATTTCTCTGCTGGTATCATTTTCGGCGGTCACCATCTGAACTCGGGATGGGAGGCTAACATTGTCTTCCCTAGAACCTCTTCCTTTCATGTATTTCGTCTTCGATGCGTTGATGGCAAGTCCAATCCACCTAGCTTCAGCCTTCAGTCTGATGTACGTTCCCACCATCGTCTCAAAGTTCCGTACCATGATGTCAATGTCATCGGCAAAGCCAAGAAGCTGGATGTACTTCCTGAAAATCGTGCCACTCGTGTCTATCCCAACTCTTCTGATCACACCTTTTAACGCGATGTTGTATAGCAGACACGAAAGTCCATCACCTTGCCGTAACCCCCTTCGAGAGTCAAAGGGACTAGAGAGTGTCCCCGATACTCGAACAACGCACATCACTCGATCCATCGTCGCCTTGACCAATCGCGGTCCGGTGAACATTATCTGTTCACTTGCCTTGGAACGCGAGCTTTACATCTAGATGCAGTTTATGATCTAAGTGCGTCATCATTTCTTGCCGCCTTCACACGGTTCACCAGTCGGTACAGCATACCCAGCAAGATGCACACCGACAACGCTACGAATCTACGAGCAGTAGCGAGAACACTTCGGAAACTCTACCAGCATATGGATGCCACCGACCACAGCGACGAAGTCAACGACTTCCTGACATACCCGCTCGCTCTCCACATCATGGTGGGTTGTGGAAGGCTGGTATCAAGGTTTCGAAGGGATTTCTCAGTAAAATTGGAGGCACTCTTCTCGCCAAGGTAGCTGTGTGTTAGATCTCGCGTCCGATCTCCGCAATTTCAGACGACCCCACCTATCCACAACCCCGTACATCCGCACACTTCTTAACCGGGCAACATATCAACACTTTTCCGGAGGTCAACCATTTGGAACTACAGATACGCTCGCTGTCAATCTGGAACTATGTGCAGCGTGTCGCTAAAGATTTTAGTGCTCGGTGGCAGTCCCTTAGCTCAGTCGATAAAGGCACAGCTACAAAGCAAGACCATGCTGGAGGTGGCTAGGTTCGATTCCCTAGGCATTTTTTGGGTTGGCAAATTTCTCGACTTCCCTGGGAATAGAGTATGCTTGTTCATGCCTCACAATTATACTAATGCAAAAATGGTACAGGCATCAGAAGCTCTCAATTAATAACTGTGGAAGTGCATCTAGAACACTATGTTGATAGCACGCAATAAGTTTATATGCGATAAACAATAAGATTGAAATGCGAAGAAGAAGAATAAGAAGAAGAAGGCAGTCCGAGTACGGCTAGCGAAATGGCAAGGTGGTTTTATGCTCCTCGTCGATGACAACGAAAAATCGCAGCAGTGGCCCCTGGGACGTGTTTTGGAACTCTTCTCCGGTAACGATGAACTCGTCAGGGTTGTCTCGGTCAAGAAAGCCAAGGGTGTTTTCCGTCGAAACGTCAGGAAGCTTCGACGATTTCCAATAGACAGCAACGAGTACCTACATTCCTGGGTCGGAAATTCCTACTCGTAATTATGTGGGTGGATTATGTTGGCGCGAGAATGATGAGCGGTACCCTACTCATTGCAACCGCAAGCATTGAATTAATCATGTTACCGTGCTTCAGCGTTAATTTTACTTCGGATGTCACTGCTGTTCTTCATGGTGACATCTGTCATAAATTTCGCATACACTTAGTTCCGTTAATTGTTCACATAGGGTAGAGTGGTCAAAAGTAGTTGTAGTAGTAAAATTATGTTTATTTCTGTTGATTATGGTAATACATTGATTTAAAATTTTAATTGTTTAGCCAACTTGGCTCTTCATCTTTGTTTAATTTGATATTCTTATTTAATATTTGCGTTTTTCAACTAGTTTACAGAATACCCCTTTGGGGGGTGTGTTTTTTTTTAATTGAAAAAAGTGATAACCTACCTAACTACGAGCATCACTTAACTGAACGTGCTAGATCACGTATGATCTGATGAATTGATCTCAGACAGGTGTCTCTGAACCTTTCCAGGATGAATACTCTCCGTTCTTCTAATGTCTGAATTCCATCCAGGAGGTGAACCTCAGAATGTCTAGTCCGCGGGGGACTGTTTAGGACCATCCTAAAGACCATGTTCTGGATCCTTTGGAGTGTAAGGTGATGGCATTTGGCGCAACTCTCCCAAATTGGCATCCCGTATTCTATTACGGGAAGGATGATTTGTTTGTAGACAGCAAGCTTATTTTTCAGGGACAGAGTAGACCTCCTGTTGATGAGTGGATACAGTGATCTTATCAAGATGTTACACTTGGTTTTGGTTTTGTCAACGTGCTCCCTGAAAAGAAGCTTGCTGTCTAGTGTTAAGCCGAGGTAGATTACCTCTTTCGACCATTCCACCACTGTGCCTTTCAGGCAGATCTTATTATTCACCGACGGAATAAGTCTGGGAGATTTAGAGTGTGGAAAGATGATGACCTGGGTCTTTGCCGCGTTTATACGCATCTTCCAGCTGTTGAAATATTCAGACAGGACGTCCAGACGTTTGGCAGAGACGATGGATGTGTCATCTGCGAACAGAGACAACGATCCACCATCAGGGAGAACCGACAAATCGGAGGTGAACATGTTGAATAGAATGGGGCCAAGGATGCTTCCTTGTGGAACCCCGGCACCGATGTTGAAAGCATCCGATGTGTTGCTATTCAGAGAGATTCGGAACGTCCTGTCCGATAGATAGTTGTTTATTATCTTCACTAGGAAGATTGGAAGACCGTACTGCTGCAATTTGAACACCAGGCCATCATGCCAGACATTGTCGAACACTTTTTCAACGTCCAACAACGCCATGGCAGATGTTTTCGAAACAGACTTGTTCCGTTTGAGAATGTTTGTCACTCGAGTCAGCTGGTGGACGGTCGAACGACCTTTCCGAAAATCAAACTGTTCCTCGAGTAAGATGTTGTTTTGTTCGGCAGATGTTAGGAGCCGGTGGTAGACTGCTCTTTCGAACAGTTTTGATAACCCTGAGAGAAGGCTTATTGATCGATAGCTTGAAGGAGAGGACGGATCCTTCCCAGGTTTCCGGATGGTGTCCGGAAGTGTTTGAGTTCCAGATTCAGGATGCTGTCGAAACCTGGGGCCTTCATTTTTTTAATGATTTGATAAAGGTCAACAGTTCGTCAGCCGTAATCTCGGATTCCTCGGAAAAAATATTGGGATTCTGATGGAGGTTGGTTGCGTTTTCAGCAACCTCAGCTTCGTGAGAGCTGACAATTTTTTGTCCGAGATGATGATGAGAGCTGACGAAGTGTTGACTTATCGCGGCAGCCTTCTCTTCAGGAGTTATCAGATGAACCACTGGGTCACCGGGACTATCCAGTGGGTTCAGTGGGTCTTAGCTTATTTTTAAGAATTTTGGTTAGTTTCCAAAAGGGCTTTGCACAATCTGGGAGAGAGCTGATCCTGTTAGCAAAGTCCTGATTTCTGAGGTCCACTATGGATGGTTTAGTGGTCAAAATATGTATGGTACCTCTATATAAGCAGGTAGACTAACATCTGAGGTCGTTCCTTTTTAACATATTCTGCACACCAAATACTTTCTAAACCCCGCCTGTAACAGGATTTCCCGCTGTTTTTTTAAAGAATGGGGTGGGGCAGAATATGTAAAAAGCAGAGACTACGGATGTTTATACAGAGGTACCAGACATGTTTTGCAGTGTTAGGTACTCTATTTTGTAGTCTGTGAGAGGGAAATCACAAATAGAGTTTCTTCAAGATAGCTGGCATGTTGTTATCTTATTTTGTTTGTATTACTTCTGAAAGAAGTTAAAGATTTACATAGTTGAAGATGCTAAGCGTCAGATAACAGACTTAACGTTTCATTTAATACGATAGATGAGAAGATGAAAGTATTGAGTTGATAGTTCCGTTAGAGTAAGGCAGTGTGAAAATTGTATGTAGAAAGTTTTTTTTTTTTCTTCATTATAGAGACTTTTAGGCTGTAGCTGGTTCGTCTCTTTGAAGGATTGGGGCTCCTGAGGGGTCCCGGATAGAGAAAATAAATAAATTACATAGTGTTTGTTACAGAGTTTAAGTATGTCAGAGTTCTGTGTCGATTGTTTTAACAGTAAGGAAAGTGAACGAAGTTGTGGTTAATTTCCGAGAGAGAGGGTCAATGTTCGTAGCCTGCGGGGTTGTCATCTTTGTTCTTCCGTTTGACATGTCATTTAGAGAGCTGGTGTTGTCCAAGTGCCGTCGTTCGTCCGTTGTCGTGTCATTGTTCGTTGCGGGGTTCTACGTATATTGATAAAATCCTGTGTCTTTAAGGAAGTGAAGAAGTGATCTTTCCCTGTCTGGGTCATTGGATAGTGCGTCTCTGATGCTGAGACCGATACCGTATTGGTCTCGGAGGTTTTGATGTGCAGGGCAATTTATTATGAGATGCTCAACTGACATTTTGGTTGAGCACCCCATGAATTGCTTGTGGAATCCATCACGGGATCCGAGATCGTGTGAGAATCTGGTGTAGCCGCAGCGTAATCTGGACAGTACTCTCTGGTCCTTCCAGTTGTTGGTGTCGGACCAGCATTTCGAATCTCTTTTTATTTTGCGTAAGAAAGGGTATCGGGTATTAGCCCATTCCTTGTCCCATGCCGAAGCGATGATCGTTTTGATCCAGATTGTTAAATCCGCTGCAGGGACTTCCGGTTCCACTGGGGTTTTCGATCTGCCGATCGCTGTCAGCTTGTCCGCAGCCTCGTTTCCACTGATATTGCAGTGGCTGGGAACCCAGACATATACGGTGTTGCTGTTAGAAGCCATTTTGATTGCTTGCACTAACGGGTGTCGGTTCTTCGGACTCTCAAGGGCCTTCAGCACACTGGCCGAATTGGTAATGATGGCCTTCCAGGAAAAACTGGACTCCGTAACGGCTGAGAAGATGGCAGCTTCCTCAGCCGAGAAGATCGATGTAGGCTTAGGAAGGCCTCTGCTGGATGTAGAAAGTTGAAATCGAGGACAACTTTGAGGAAGGTACGCGTCGGGTCGATCATCTCTGTTTGCCAAACTTCCCAGTTGGAGAGGGATGGTGAGGGCGTTATGCCTCAGGCTCGATCAGAAATGTTATGCCTCAGAAAATCCCGGATGCGCCGACTGGGACTGAGCCCAAATCTTTTGGGGTGAGAGGTAATCCCGCTTACCACTACACCACCGGCGCCACTATAGTGAATTTTCTATCACAAATTTGAATTTTTGGCTATCTAAAGACTGGTAATTAAGTGAGTAAAATCATCAATACTGTAAAATTTGTATATCTCTCCATTACTGTTATAACTTGGGTGTCAGAGGGACCCTCCAACAATGCACTTGAACCCTGGTCCAGCCGCGGGGACCATTGAGGGGGGGGGGGGGGGGCTCTCAAGGCCTCATTTGATTGCTCCCGGCAAACTCGAGCAATAGGCCCCTTTGCGCTCAGGGTCAGCTTTTATCATGGAATCTGCTTATCAAGAGTCCAGTCACTAGATAAAAAGCTACACAACGCAAACTAAGGTTTAACACATTTTTATTATTAAACTTACAGCAATGGTAGGTGTGTTTGTGGGTACAATGGACCGGCTGGTACTGCTGCTGCTGAAGAGCGTGGTGGAACGTCGTGGATTCACGATCAGTGGTTGGTTATGCGGACCAAAAAGTACCCGATCGTCGGCATTCGTTGATTCGCTGGCTGGAAACGATGGAGTCGGTACACCTGGTTTAACCTCTGCGGACGGAGGCCACGTAGGCTGTGGGCTTCAAATCAGTGCTTTAGATATATTTGTGAACCTGCGGTCTGGTTCGCAATGGAACCTTGGCTGCTCGACGTTGGGGTGTGGTTATGGACCTCGCACGGGACTGGGGGGCTTCCTCGTGGTATTTTGAGGGGTACGAATGTAGAATTTGTTCCTCGTTGACCGTTGTTAACAGCAGAGGAATTTGTACCTGGTCGGAAACGTGGAGCGTTTCCTACCTGTCGCTTAGAACGAGATTGTAGGATCGCTTTGCGAGTCTTACAATCCCAAAAATTGGATTTATGGTTTTCACCACAATTTGAACATTTAAATTTCTTAGGATCTTCCTTCACAGGACAGTCGTCTTTTGCGTGAGAGGAATCAGACATCGGACATGGAGCATAAGGCTAGCTTTTTCTAAGGCCTTAAAGTTGTTTAGTTCTCTAGACTTGAGGTGAATTAAATAAAAATTATTAGAAATCCCGTTGCGCGAATCGCCAGGACGGGATTTCATTTTCATTTTGATTACTTGGAGTGGCCCAACTCCAAGTAATTTTGCCAGTTCATCTTTGATCTGATCCACGGATTCACCACTGGGCAGTCCTTTCATGACAACCTTAAACACACGTTACGTTTTGGTGTCGTATGCAAGAAATGGATGCTGCTTCTCTGTAAGATACTTGAGAAGACGTTTGAATTCGGTTTGAAAAGGTTGCTGCAACTTGATTGTTACTGAAATAAGCTACATACAAGTTACCAAAACTACTCAGTGACAAGTGTGCTGCTAGGGCGGCATATTCATCCCGACGGCCAATTAACAGTGAAAACTTGAATTTCACGAATTTCAAAAGTTCCATGCGAAGAGCATGTAAATCGGAAATGGTTATCAGAATAGGGGAATCTTTTCCTTTTTGGCATTAAGCCGGGAAAGTTTACTAGAATTTTTGCTAGATGATGGATCATTCTTATCATCCGTGAGCAAATCAAATTGATTGCTCAAATATATTTCATCAGAAGGGGGATCAAGATATTTCCCTTTTCTTTTGAGCTTAGGCGTCATGGCGGCAGTAAAACGTTTCTCCAAATCGACTTCCAAACAGATTACTATAATAATTAAGATCGAAGAGGAATTTTGCAAATTGATATCTAAGCAGGATTACCTCGGGTATTGTCCAAACAAAGATCGAAGAGTTGAACAAGGTAGAAAATTTACAGATATATTGAGCACTGAAAAGTGCTGTTTAAATTTGTTGTAGTTTTAGGTAGCAGTAGCACATCCTCAGCATGGCAAGAGAGCACGATGCGGACTGAACAGTCAATTTGTCAAAACTCGTAACACTTCTACACAAACTAACACCACCGTCAAAGGTAATGTTTCCTCAACAAGATGGTGTTGTTAGTTTGCGTGACAGTGTTAAGAGTTTTGACAAATTGACTATTGAATCTTTGTTTACAAAAGCAGACACGTCCTTTAGACAAAGTAATCGAGACATCTTGCGTCATTTTTCAAAAGGTCCTAAGTAACAAATGTAAACAAATCGAGTTAAGCGATACAAACTATTGCCTTTCTATCATTGTATGTGATGCAAAAATACCCATCCAAATAAACTTTCATTTATTTAGGATAATCATGGGTCAAAATGAAATGATGGATACATGATTGTTACTTCGGTCATTCGGTCCTGAGACGGGACTTGACAATCGGGTAGCGATTTGTTCCTAAATTATCTTGCAACCCTTGCTAGAAGCTAGCATTTCAAATGACTTTTATTTTTGATTCGATTTACGTGCCAAATAATAATTGATTGCATCGCAATATTTTGCAAATTTCTTGGTGCCATTCATTAACCAACGAAGATCAATTAATCAATAGAGTTAAAATATTGTTTTTGGTTCCAAAAACTAGTTGAATTTGAGGAGAACACAAAACATAAAGGTGATTGAATTTCTGTTCGATTGCAATACTCTCAAATTTGTTCTAGTAAGAATAATAAATCCTTGGAAAAATTCTAATTGGAATGTTCGATTGGCTCAGATTTTGACAGTTCATTTGGCTCAAAACATTCTCTCCGCCCATCTCTCCCTCTGAGTATTTCTAGCAGGAATCAATGTTGACTTCGATGGCGTTGTTAATTGTTTATATTTCAGTGCTAACATTTGAAAACGGCGCAAAAGCCATTTGTAAACAAATGGTTTGTGGGCCCTTTACTCGCTACCCAAAGAACGCCCACGCAAACCAACAGCATCGTCAGGAAGGGGAAAATTTCCCCTACCCGATGTTGCTGTTGTGTCGCGTGGGTGTACTTCAAGTAGTGAGTAAAGGGCCCACAAACCATTTGTTTACAAATGGCTTTTGTGCCGTTTTCAAATGTTAGCACTGATTTGCGAAAGGAAAGTTGGAAAACAGGGTCCACAGCGTGCATTAAGTGATGGATATTCTTGTTTGTTTATGGCTGTTTTTATTGTGTTAAGCAAAAATGATTTACAAGGTGCTAAACTGCGGCAGAAACTCCGAATCAAATAAAAATAAAAATAGAAAAATCATTTATGCAATCCTGGCATCATTGGTCAACTCCGTCAAACATCATTTCGACGGGCATTCATCAAAAACATTAAGAAGAGTGAAAAGCTGGATTGGCAAGTCCCGTCCCGGATTCGGACTGCCTAACATGGTTGGTGCTCATTTTCTAAAGACGGGGCCAATCTAAAGTTAAGAATTCTACTCTGAAATCTGTGAAAGGGAATCTAGAATCATGTAGAACAAAACGTCCAATAGAGTTCTCCAGATGCACAAAAGTGTGCGTGAGACCGCGCGCTACCTTTTTAAGTAGTTGTGATATCGCGATACCTTTTTGGTTCTTCTTCTTCTTCATTTTTATATATGAACGTTGGACTTAAGTGTTCGTGAGATTGCGCTTGGAGATCTCTATGTAACTCTCATTGATTATGTCATTGAGAAAAATCGTCCAATGTAACGTGTCCGATGTACAACTTGACTAGTGAAAACGTCCTATGTGTGATTTTATATATTGTGATTTTATCGTTTCTACTGAATTTTCAACGTTATTATTCACTGGCTACATTAAAAATAGTATTGTTAAATGTATTGTTTCTAAACAGTTAAAATAATAATCTGTCGAACTTCAACTTCAATTTTCTCAAAATGGTGGATATGTTACATTGGTCTATTTGAAAAGTGACGCGATAAATGCTGAGCTCTCTCTTTTGAATAGAGCCCTTCTTTGGGTTATGAGTATTTCTTTGGGATATGTGCCTCAAATTGACGTTTATTTTTTGAACAATTATTCAACCTTTTGTCTATTTTGAGCTTTAATCCCTTTAAGTTCCGTTGCATTCGAAATGTTGTCCATTTTGTCCACAACTTTTCAAGATTCTCAGATTTAGAAAATATTCTCCAGCAAACATTCCTTCAACAGACTTGTAGTATCTTCCTCTGACCAAACTTTGAGTAAATGCTACAAGAGCTTAAGTTTACTACTTTTTCGCCCATACGACCCAAAACAATTCCCAAGCTCCCTGCTACGACATTGCCAACAGAGGGTCCGAAAAATTGCCGGCTGAACCTAGTAGAGGAAGCAAAAGAAACGCATTGCGCGCGAATCTCTCACGGATCTCTTTGCCCTCAACCGAACTCAAACCTCTTCCTTTCCAACCACCTCGCCCAGAATAGCTGAAGGGAATGGTCCACCGAAGTCAGGGACCATAAAACTGTTGCACATAAGTATACACACGGCCGTTGTTTGGCCTGGCAAGCAAAGAAGCCGCTCCTCGCCACCGCCTCCGACGACGACGACGACGACGTTGATGATGTTCGCGAGCAGGAACAGCAGCACCGCACAACAAAGTCAGCGAAATGAAAAATTATATCGAAATGAATCGCTGTAATTTAAACGAATGCGATGTGCGATGAGATACCGTTGACGACGGCCATGGCGACGATGGCGACGGATGGTGTTGAGGATATGCAAAAGGTGACCAACACGGCAGCTCAGCTAGCCAACTGAGCGAAGGGCTCTGGGATATAAGACGGAAGATTTGCGCGGCCACAGAAACCGCAAAGTAACGAAACAGAACGGGGGAAAAAATATAACGTAATGGGGGGAAAATCCAACCTTAACGCGACGTGATCGTGCGGCAGCACGAATGCAACAAAAAAAAAATTCGCGTGATTTTCAGCTGACGGAAATTTATGGTTTTTTATTCCCGGCCTGACAATATTAGCGTTCTGCTATCACGGGATAATTTATGCAGCAGTCTGCGGCCGAGGACCTTGGCTCGGCGGGACGGCCTGGCGCGGCTGGTTCGTTCCGCGTATGGCGAGTGTTTTAGTTGATTAGTGGTTCCTTCACTGAAGTCCGTCCAGCCGGTCGCCGCCGGTGCCTAGTGAAGGAGACATTTGTTTGGCTGGATAGATGGATGCATGGCTGGGTGGAATTAGACTAGGATGAGTAATTACGGTGTCGAGATGTCATCTTGATGCATGGGCCGTCCCGGGGGGTGCTGTGGCACGGGTTTTGAAAAAGTTGAGAAATCGGTTGTGATGGCGTAGATTTCGTGCACTCCAGGGTCTGCACTGGAAGATTTCCTGTTTATGATTTAAGAAAATTCAATAGGGGAAATGGCTCTAATATTGGCCTATGGATCTAAGATTGGGCCCATCGCTAAAAATCTGCTATTTATCTATTTTATCTTGATGAACGCGTCATTGGGACGATTCTAATGAATATTTTTGGTCGCTATTGAAAATTTAGTCGGTTGCTGAATTTATGTATGGGCCCAAATTAGGGACACTTAGGCCGACATTACATCCAATTCCCCTTGACCCTTTTTAGCACGATACACTTTTTCTAGCGATTTTCCAACTTCATGATCCGGTCCGAAAAGTAATTTTCCGGAAGGCTGGATTTTTATTGATGAGCCATCTTTTGAGGTTTGAGAAGAGATAATAGTCTGAGGGAGCCAAATCGGGCGAATACGGTGGATGTGGAAGCAATTGGAGCCGTTAGTCATTGATTTTAGCCGTGGTTGCGATACTCTTGTGCACCGGTGCATTGTCGTGCGAAAACAATTTTGTTTTTCGGTTCATGTGAGGCCGTTTTGCAGCGATTTTGGCCTTTAATCCCTCCAATAATGCACAGTAATACTGTGCTGTACTGTTGATGTTTTTTTTTCCTTTTTCGAGGTAGTCCACGAAGATTATGTCATGACAATCTCAGAAAACCAACGCCATAACCTTTCCGACCCATCGAGCCTCCCTCGGCCGCTTCGGAGCACTCGTGCCGGCTTCAGTCTATTTCCGGGCACTTATTCTGTTCTCTGGGGTGTAAAAGTGGATACAGGTTTCATCAACAGTTACCAATCGACGCCAAAAGTCCGCCCGATTCCGCACAGCAAACACTCTTTCGAAGTGCTCTCGCATCAAGCGTGGGCCTGCAAATCCAAATTTAGTTGCAGAACCTGCCAAGCCAGACATCACACCTCGCTGCACGACGCAGCTCCGAAAAAGACGACTCCTGCCGTGCCTTCGAATCCTCCTATGCAACAACTAACTCCATCCACGTCAGCAAACGTGGGGACCTCTTGATCAGGGCATCCGCCGGAAGTTAGCATGGCTATCCAATCGAACCACAGCACGGTCCTACTGAAAACGGAGGAATTCACCGTACGAGCGCTCCTAGATTCTGCATCGATGTCCAATTTCATCACCAAGCGGATGGCAAACGCTCTTGCCATGCAGCGTACTGCAGTGGACGTCACTGTAGCAGGACTAGGAGAATCCATCAAGCAGATAAAACACCAAATCACGGCTACAATCAAATCGAAAACGAACACCTTTTCCACCACACTCGAGTTTCTCGTAATGAGGAAACCATCTGCCAATCTTCCAACTATCACCATCAAAACAGCTGCGTGGAACCATGAAATCCACACCGGTAGCCGCATAGCACTCGGGAACGGTCTACCATTGCTAGTCGACACACACTTTGGGTGGGCAGTTTCTGGAAAAACGTCCACCAATTCCGCTGTCGCACCACCAGCATGCTACATATCAACCACCGACCGATCCCTCGAATCAGCGCTTCAACGGTTCTGGGAGCTTGAAGCCGTCGACAATGGCCCGACGCATTCATCAGAAGATAAACTGTGCGAAGAGATCCACGCCACTACTTCCACTCGAACTCACGATGGAAGGTTTCGTCGTACGCCTTCCTCGGTCCGAACATCCGCAAATCACACTCGGCGACCTCCGAGAAATTTCCACACGCCGCTTCTACAGCCTTGAGCGCCGCCTTGAAAGAGATCCTACCTTGAAGAAAGCCTACCACGATTTCGTCGAAGAGTACCTCCACCTCGATCATATGCGCAAGCTCGATTCTGTTGACAAACAAAGTTCCGCATTGCTATCTGCCGCATCACCCGGTGTTCAAGGAGAGTAGCACCACCACATCGCTTCCTGTAAGACCTCCTCCGGAATGTCGCTCAACGATACACTCCTCGTTGGCCCAGTTGTGCAGCAGAATCTCGACACCATCATCATCCGCTTCCGTTTTCACGTTGTTGCCATTGTGGCTGACGTAGAGAAAATGTATCGTCAGATTTTCCACTTTCCTGCTGATCAACATTTCCTACGAATTCTATTTCGTCGAAGACCATCAGATCCAGTCGACACATACGAGCTCCTCACGGTTACGTATGGAACAGCCTCCGCCCCGGCAACACGTACACTGCAGCAGCTAGCAAAAGGCGAAGGAGACAATTACCCGGAAGCAGTAGAAGCTGTCGTCGATGGTCTCCTTACTGGCGCAGACAACTTGGAGTCTGCCATGCGTCGTCAAATATCTGCCATGCTCGTATCGGCTGGTCTACCGCTGAAGAAGTGGGCTTCCAACGTTCCTTAAACTTTGGCTGGCATCCCGCCTGAAGATCTGGCAATCAAACCTTTCCATGATCTACAAGATGACCTGTCAGTCTCCACGCTTGGCCTTGTATTGGATACGAAGACGGATATGCTCCGTTTCAACGTCGATCCTCCGCTACCAGCTCCGATTCTTACGAAAAGAAAAGTCATCTCGTCAATTGGCCAAGATTTTCGATCCGTTAGACCTCTCGTTGGACCCACTATAGCCACTGCCAAATTGTTCATGCAGCGACTTTGGAAACTAAAGAACGAAGACAAAACTCCCTACGAATGGGACCTCCCGCTCCCGCATAAGCTACAGGATGAGTGGAAGCAATTCCATGCTACGCTTCCCATCCTGGCTGACATCAGAATTCCACGCTTCGTAACTTTGGTCGCCGTTTCCAAGATTGAGTTGCACTTTTTTTGCGATGCATCTGACGCTGCCTACGGAGCATGCTGCTTCATCCGCTCGTTGAACAATGATCAAGTAAAGGTTCAATTGCTGACATCGAAGTCAAAAGTGGCACCCCTTGCCACGAAACACACTATCGCAAGACTTGAGTTGTGTGCAGCCGTTCTGTCCACGAAGCTGTATCAGAAGGTTGAACACTCAATCAAGCTGTCTATCGATGTCTACTTCTGGACAGACTCAACCACAGTCATTCAATGGTTGCAGTCACCGCCGAATCGTTGGAAAACATTCGTTGCGAGTCGTGTTTCCACTATCTAATCCAACACTGAAATTGCCGCTTGGAGACATGTCCCAGGAGTAGAAAATCCAGCCGACGAACTATCTCGAGGATTGCAGCCCGCAGACTTAGTCAATCAGTCCAGATGGTGGAACGGACCTAAGTGGTTGTGGAAATTTCCTGCGCACTGGCCTGTCTTGAATGTTCCAGAAGAAGAGCACATAACCGTCATCGAAGAAGCTCGGAAGGTAGCTTTGATATCGCTCAATGCGTAGTAGCGTACTGCATGAAGTATATCAAGCCACAGTACGTAATTCCACCAAATCATCGAACAGTATTCTCACGACAGCTGATCTCGCAGTCGCCGATCACACGCTAATTCGACTTGCTCAATCGCAACTCTACTCGGAAGAACTAGCTGAGCTCACCAGTTCCACAAGTAACGACGTCTTGAAGTCCTCACCCTTGATATGGTTGAAGCCACATGTCAACGACAACGAAATCAGCCGTGTAGGAGGACGTCTACCAAACGCTGAAGTTCCAGATACCGTCAAGTACCCGATGGTGCTATCCTCAAGTCACCCACTAGCACAATTGCTAGCAGGTTATTACCACTAGTTTATTCTCCACGCTGGTCAACAACTCATGCTTGCCAACATGCGTCAAAAATACTGGATCATCAGTGGAAGAAATCTTGTCCGGCACACGTATCACCAGTGTGTCAAGTACTTCCGGAACAAGCCAATCCTGATTCAGCAGAGCGTAGCAGATCTTCTAAAATCTCGTGTGACTCCAGCACGCCCGTTCGCAATCAGCGCTGTCGATTACTGTGGACCAGTGGATTTAAAGTCATCGGTACACAATCGTGGGCCAACCAAAACGTACATCGCCATTTTCGTATGCTTTCAACGAAGGCGGTGCACATTGAGTTGGTCACGGACTTGTCCACTCTAGCTTTCTTGGCTGCACTTCGCCGATTCGTCGCCCGCCGTGACCTGGTTCGAGAACTCCATTCGGACAATGGCACTGCGTTCAAGGGAGCAGCTAACGCACTCTATCGCATCTACAAGATGTTGAAGTCCAGCGAAACTGACCAAGCTCACATCCATACCTGGTGTGCCGAAAATCAAATCCACTGGAAATTCATTCCACCACGCGCTCCACACTTCGGAGGATTGTGGGAAGCCGCAGTGAAGTCGGCCAAACATCATCTCCTGCGTGAAATCGGCCACATCAGCATCCGTCAAGAGGACATGATAACGCTGCTAACACACAGATTGAAATGTGCCTCAATTCAAGACCACTGACCCCAATTCCGTGCGATCCTACTGACCTCGAGGTTCTAACGCCCAACCATTTCTTGGTTGGCTCGAACCTACAATCCGTTCCGGAGCCAAGCTACGTCAACACGCCGGATAACCGTCTAGACCACTGGTAAATCACCCAGAAGCTATTCCTGCGCATTTGAGCCCGGTGTTACCCGGAGTATCTTGCTCAACTCCAAACTCGAGCAGCAAAGGGTTGCAACCCTAGTAGCATGCTTGTCACAAATCGGTTGTGGCAACTTCTATTCCACAAGTTGCTGCAACTTATTGTGACGGAAATGTGCTACTCGGGAAACCTCCAGTGCCCATTAAGATGGGCCAGATCAGGCTTCCAAATAGTACAGCCTTCTCGCGACAGTTGGTTTATACCTGAATTGACTGTTGCTTTGTGTGCTTTACTACCGCTTGCTACCGTATGTTCAGATCTGAATTGGCAACAGTGCACGCACGAAAGAATGCAAGCTGTATTAGAACAGTCGCATCTATACCCGCTTTGCAAAAATCATCGTGCTTGGAACGTAGTGAACCGAATGGGCTGTATTTACACATTTCTTTATGACCAGGTTTTCAATGTTTCTGTCGTCATGACAGCCTTCACAAACCGACGACATCCCTCAACTTACCCAAGTGGCTGTTTCGAAAAGGCTGTCACGAGACATTATATACAATAGATATACGGCAGTGGAGTATGGAAGAAACCCAGAAGAATGATCCCGAACAGACATGTCGGCCCGATATCGGATCAATGTAAGGTCAATTTATGATCCACGTCGGCCAATTGTCGGGTCGATGTTGGGTTAATTCTGTGTTTATGTCGAGTCGATGTCGGGCCAACATCGGGTTGGAGTTTGGTAGAAGTCAGGTTGGTGTCGGGTAGGCTTATATTTTTCGCCGGAATGTCAGAACGTCTAATCTGCTCAAGACCACGCGTTTTCAAAAAAAATATCGGATGCATATTTTGCAATGGGCAGCACAAAGGTGATAGCAACCGAACGAGCTTCGGCGTCACACTGGTAGTGTAGTAGCAGTCTAACGACATGCAAACAAAATTTCAAAGACAGCAGCAACGAATCGG
The DNA here is from genome assembly GCF_037179485.1 of Ochlerotatus camptorhynchus. Taxonomy (NCBI): domain Eukaryota; kingdom Metazoa; phylum Arthropoda; class Insecta; order Diptera; family Culicidae; genus Ochlerotatus; species Ochlerotatus camptorhynchus. The sequence continues at coordinate 2,458,178 of NW_027040660.1, forward strand.
CAGTTTTACGGACTGCTTGTTGTATGTACGAGGAACGTTACGAAAGATCATCCGAGGCTGTCATAGCCGAACGAACAAAATACATGACTAAGAACGAGCTGTCGTGTACTGTAGTGCACAGGACGGCAACGTTGTATGTCGTATAACAGCCTCACTGTGGGCTGTCGCTTATAGCTCAATCTCAAGGCTGTCGTAGGAAAAAGAAAGCGACAGCCGTTGAAATACTGTCATGGGGCGGTACTTTTGGTATGCCTGGGCCAGATCGTCGTCATCAAAGATGAAAATCTTCCTCCTGAACGATGGCCGCTCGGAAGAATCATCCAACTACACCCTGGGAAAGATGGGTTCGCGTTCGCGTCGTCACGTTGAAGACAGCAGATGCCACCAATATCGTGAGACCAGTTGCGAAGATCGCAATCCTACCAATCAACACCGAAGTAGCATCAGTTTCTGAAACTACAAAGACCGGTAGGGCAGTCCGAAACTAACTCGATGCGCATATGGAGCGCAATCAGGTGATTAGCGTTCCATTAATCTAATCCAAACCGTACGATCTTCCGGGTCTTTTGTTGTTCACAGATCTTCACTTCGTGAAACATCGTGCCATCCTCCATTCAGTCGTCATCAACGATTCGCCAACACCATGAATCAATGCCCGTCAACCACCATTGCAACGCTGAATGGTTCAGTCATGATTTCGGGATCGTACTGCCGGAGAGAATGGAGAGCACAGCCATGAGAGCAGAGAGTTCTGGATATTGAAACAATTGTGGCCGGAATGATCAGTAGCCACTGATTATAATGAAAACTTTAATGTTGTAAATATTGTATAAACCTAATCCTAATCTTAAGGCAAATACTAAAGTTAAATCCATAAACCAATGAAATTAAATCTAAATCAATTCAATGTGAACTAACACATGACCCACCCTAATGAGACTCGCCAATTCTCACGCGAGAGAGATTGCTCAATCCAGTGGTCACTCAATTTCACTTGACTGTCAAAGAGTGTTTGAATAAACGTCTGCTGCCTTTCCTGAAGAAACACGGTTGTTCCGTACTGTTTTGGCCGGATTTGGCATCTTGCCATTACGGTAAAAAGGCCATGGAGTGGTACGCCGCCAACAACGTGCAGGTGGTTCCCAAGGACAAGAACCCTCCCAACACGAAAGAGCTCCGCCCAATTGAGAAATACTGGGCTATTGTCAAGCGGAACCTAAAGAAGACCAAAAAAACTGCTAAGGGCGAGCAGCAGTTCAAGGCAAACTGGCTTTCTGCGGCGAAGAAGGTGGACAAGGTGGCTGTACAAAATCTGATGGCAGGGGTCAAGCGTAAGACCCGGCAATTCGGATTTGGAAAAGCGGAAGCCTAACTGAATATTTTTCCTGAATTTTATACTAATTGAACTTGAAAAATAAATTTAATTTGATTTTTTAAATAAACGATTTCACCGATTTACACGCGTTTTCCCTTGACCAAATTTTGACCGTATCACCCTTTATAGGAGAGCATGCCAAATAAGCCAGATTTTGTACTAAAATATAAAAGTTTTCCGAATTTAAACTCAATATTAAAAAATTAAAAAGAGATGCTCAGAAAGTGGACAAAACTGATTCAAATGCATGTTTTAAGCGTATTTTGCCCCGTATTTTCAACTAAATTTAGGTCGATATTCAGTACTTCAGCAAACTTGACTGGGTCTGATAATAGTTTTTTCGAAGTATTACCATTGTTACTACTCCCACTGCCCCGATTTTTGGGCCGTTTATATTCATTCAAGGTACTTAAACATGCCTAATTTTGGTCTTTTAGACTATTGCAACGAATTTACTGAGCATTTTGTTCAGCGATCACATTAATTTTTTAATATGCCATTAAACATGGGCAAACTTGTATATTTGACACATGGCTTATTTGACCCCACATTCTCCTATAAATGTTTTCAAAAGTTAATCAAAGCTCACTTACTGGCTTCTAAATGGTATATTTGGAAATTTCCAAAGAAAGTTATTTACTATTTAAGCCAATAAACCAGTTTAAATGCTTTCAATTGATAGAGGATTTTGGGGTAAATCAGGCGGTAAACATGTATATATTTGTCCATACACAGTATGAAAACAAGCACATTTGATGCTTAGAATCCTTTTTACCGCAAGAAACCTAAATCTCGTGTTAGCATTTCAGCGCCAGAAATTGTTCAGTCATCAGAAATCTTTCAAAAAAAGTTAATTGTTTTTATATGAGATACCGGGACAAAATACGCTCAAAACATGCATTTGAATCAGTTTTGTCCTTTAGACTATTGTAATCCACTTTCTGAGCATCTCTTTTTTATTTTTTAATATTGAGTTTAAATTCGGAAAACTTTTATATTTTATTACAAAATCTGGCTTATTTGACCCCTTGCTCTCGTATAAATGTTATCAATAGTTTTTAAAAGGCACAAGCTGACTACTAGAAAACAAATTGGCTACTTTTGATAAAGGGTACTGACTATTTGAATCAGTGAAGTAACATAATGGGAAAGAACTACAGAAAAATATGGGATTTTGGGGCAAAATAGGCTCCACACATGCACTTATCACAGCGTGCGCCAATTGAAAATATGCAGAATTAAATTCTTGACATTTTTCCCAAAGAAAGTCATATGTTACAATGTGTCGTTTGAGCGGCAGACAATTTCAAACCTTTTTGCTGCCAAAATCCCCACTGTGCGTCGGTAGCAATAAATTAAAAGGAAGTGAAGTGGTAAATTTCGAATTTATTGCGTGTGATCCGAAATTGATATTTACCGCATCAGTGTTAAAGGATCAGTGTTTGATCAATCGTGTGCCCGTGCGTGAATAACGTGAAATTCACGAACAGCAACGTTAGTGGAGCGTGACTGAGTGGCTAATTCACATCTTCTACTGGGAATTTCCACCTTCCCAGCAACAATACTTTCGGGTGCTAAAGTTCTTCTCTGGTCTCTGTGCGCCGTTCGAGGTACGAACGGGAAGAAATACCTCCAAATCCCGGCAAATGCAGAGCCCACGGCTCGAACACAGAGTAATACAGAAAATCCTTCCAGAATAAAAAAAAAACTTCCGGGTGAGTTCTGAGGAATCTTCCAAACCGAAATCAAACCAAATTTCCGGAGGAAGTTAGAAGACACTCCTGAAGGAAGCCAGATGAAAACGCGTATGGAAATCAAATTATGGGAAAATCGGATGACACTTTTAAAATTTTCATCATTTTTTTTTTAACACGTCGAAAATTAACTAACCTAATTGTATATGGTTTTCATGTGTCAATTCACAGTCGTTAACTCAAATCAAATTAAGCTCAGTTAACATTAATCCAGCTAACTTAAAGCTATTGTGCAAGCTAAAAATCACTTCAACGAGACAATGTGCCCAACGTCGAATGCCATTGTCGCCTCTACTGAATCATTGATAGCACATGTTACGTATCTTCCCACGACACATCTCCTACGGCAGCAGATTCCATCGGTCACACCGTCATTCGATTAGCATGAATTAAGTCCCATTCATCGAAGATCCATTCATCGATAACTAGCTCAGATGCCACACCGTCGTCGTCGTCGTCGTCGTCGTCAGCTTATAGCGTGTATGCGATATCACGCGTGTGCCACCAAACATTGCATCAACAGTGCAATCTGTATCACTTGCTATGCCATCGAACGGGCGCCTTCAAGCCTCTTTCATTGTATGATGATGGACGGATGGTGCAAAAATTCGTTCACTTTTACTCCAAGTCCATGGTGCAAAAAAAAAAAGTCGACTTCCTCTCAGAATGCACGTGTACGTACTAACCGAAAGAAGGATGCATTCCCGCAGTTGCATTTACCCCGGCCCTCGGTCATAAACGTCGTTGATCAACAAACTAATTCTGGTCAGGCTCTGCGAGAGGACCGAACCGTCAAGCAATGTATAGCGCCTGTAGACCTAAATTGACTGCTCTTTTGGCAGCTGAGTAGCATTGCTTGGGATGGTGTGTCCTGATAGGATATTCGCTACGTCATTCGTTCGGCACGGTGGCCATGGCGGCGATGGTGGGATAAACTAATTTTCTGCGCTCCCACGGCGTTTAACGAGGGACACGTTAGCCGTCCCACTCCGGGAAGGCAAATCGACTGTGTTGCGGAAGATGCAGTGTTGTCAACAATTTCCCTATCTGGAAACGGTATGCGATGACGGCGGTCCCAGCTGATGGCCGCACGGCCTATCGGCGGATCGCCAACGTAGCATACCGGAACGACCCGTCAGCGTAACAAAGTCGTCATTTCGCTGCAAGAGACTTTTAGTGTTGGGAGCCAACCATCCGACCTATGACTATGACGACGACGACGACGGAGTCCTCTCATGGGGAGATGCATCATAAAACAAGGACAGACGGCCGCCGCGCTGAGCAACTGTAATCGTTCAAATTGAAAAACGAGAACCAGCAGCCAAAGGTGACATCTGTTCTGCACTTTCGCTCTTCCTACCGACCGACGACGATGGCGCTGCGTAACGAGCAAATCTGCGATCTTTGTACACCGTCAGTTGGTGGCGGGAGCTGCGCCAAAATAGGAAAAGTGCATTAAAACAACGACCCCCGTGCTTCGCCGCCAGGATCCCCCGCCCCCCATTTCGGGGATGGCTTTTAACGGTGACACATTGACTCACACGGTGACACGGTTACGGTGATGATGATGAGGATGACGACGACGACGACGACGACGACGACGAAGATGACGATGCCTCCCCCGAACGCGTGTTGACGTTCAGTTTGTCGTTGTTGCGGCAGATTCCGGCAAACGGTTTGACTTTCCGGCGATGACACGTGCTTCGTTTTTCTCCCGTTGGTTTTTGATTATGTTGCAATCTTGTTTTATGGAGCTCATGGTGATCCCGTGGCCGAACGCCCTACTGGTGTTTTAGCACCTTTTTGCGCCACGCCGGGCTGTCTTTCTCAGTCGTGCTGTCGGAAGCGATGGATGAAACGGTCGTTGTAAAACAGTGATTCGATTAGAGCTGGGATGAAATGGAGTGAACTAAATCACTTTTCATTGGGAAACAATATGATTTCTCAACAGTATAATTATAGGCACTTGATTAATTACTGTTTACTTTCTTATCGTTTCAGGTGAATTTTGCATCCTACGCCAATGCTAAGCTACTTTTATTTAGAAGGAAACTTTAGCCGTCTTGGATGTTACGTCCCAACAGGAATTTTGCGATTACCTTCCCTTAAGTGCTCTTCAGGTACTGCCACAGCTGTTAACACGACCGCTTCCAGGCGTACGGTACCTCGGCTTTGTCTCTCTCCACCTGGTAGGTCCCGACGAAGTTCTTGGTGAGAGCGAAAGACGTCAGGATGCTGCGACGTCTCGTCTTCAGGTTGCGTAGCTTCAGTGCAGCTCCGGACATGGTGATGAATGGCGAAGTGGCGAATGTGTATATTCTATAGAGATGGGCGATCCGCTCCCGAGCTGTTCTAAAGACCCGATTCACTAAAGTGAGCTGATGACCCGTGGTTCATTTTTTTTAGGAACCGCAGCTCATCAGCACATTGTTATCACAAATCTAAACCATTCAATCCGTGACTTACAGCGGAATTTTTCAAAAAAGCACGCGTTGAACAGTCACCGCGTAAACCAAGATGCGCGCGTAATTCAACATGTGCATACTGATCGATAGCAGCAACTGTAAAAGCAAACTTCTAAGCGGCTGTATGGGAGAGAGAGACATATCAAGCTGAACATTGCATTAGGTCCTAAGTAACATTGATCGTTTTTCTTCGTCGACTTTCTCTTTCGTTAATAACTTGAGCACAGAACCATTTCTTGTTGTGTTTGTCGTGTTACATGCTAGATAAAAGCTTCTTTTATCGATCTGTGTGCTGAAAATACCTGGGAATGTCTTAACATGGCCATGGGGATACAAAGAGACAGTCGACGAAGAGAATCTGTCAATGTTACTTAGGACCTAATGCAATGTTCGCTTGATATGTACATGTGTTACACGATGTTAAATTTCTACTGGTATTATCCAATGTATTTACGTACCCAACTCTTATTTCTGGTGTTATTCTTCCAGCATATGTGCTCTCACCTCTCCTCCCATCATTCTCTGGGTGAGCGGAAGATCCGCACAAAAGCAAATAACCGAAAAGCTAAATGCAGCTCTCCAGCTTAGCAGCTCATCTCCGGATCCGAATCATCGGCTCGAATGCTTCAGTGAGTAGACAGCTGTCGGACCCGTCCAGCTCTTCGGATCTTTTTCTCTCTCGATTCTTCACGATTCAGCTCCAGATCCGGATCTGAGCTGATGATCTAGAGCTGAAGCTGAGAATAGAGAGAGCTCCACTTCGCTAATGCACGCTCTGATCTGAATACACTATTAGACTTATGCGGGTCATAAGCTGACTTTAGTGAGTTGGGTCTATAGAACACCTCGGGAAACCATCTCTAGTTCTGAGCTGAAGCCGAGAATAGTGCGAGCAATTGTGTTGGAGAATCAAGGTAGATTCCGTCCTGAGCGATATTTCACGCGAGGGCGAGATTTTGCGAATGTACGAGAGGGAGAGAAGTACTAGTTGTCTCTCTCATTCCAACACAAATTCTGCTCCGCTCTGCTAATGCACACTCAAATTTGAATACATTATTAGACTTATGATATTAGTGAGCTGATGAGTTGCGGTTCCAAAAAACGAACCACGGGTCATCAGCTGATTTTAATGAATCGGGTCTAAAGAACAGCTTGGGAGCCCATCTCCAGATCTGAGCTGATGATCTGGATCTTAAGCCGAGAATAGTGAGAGCAAATCTGCTGAAGAATTAACATCAGAAATAAAATCTGAATGTGGACTGGATTACATAGCTAGAGAAAAGGCGTAACATCGTGTAACACGATGTCGATCATATCATCGCGTGTGAAATATGTGTAAAAATTTCTATAATTTAAAGGTGAGCTGAAGAGCTGTTCAAAAGAATCGACTCCCTTGAATCAGCTGGACGGGTCTGATCCGCTCAGCCAGATGAGCTATTTTGCCCACCTCTAATATTCTACAAGGCTTAAATGAGCCTTGTAATTGATTTGATTACGCCTTCGTGGCGATCAATTGTGCCTTTTCGGTGGTGGTAGACTGCTTGACTCAAGTAGTCGATCACTGTCAATACATGAAAAGGTTCGAAATGTCGACGAATCACTCCAGGGATTCCGGCCGGCGGTCCACACAGCCGTGGTTGGGGTTGCACAGGAAGATCTCGTCGGTCGTTGAGAGCATGCAAGATCTACCCAGGTTTCTATTGTAGAAAATTGTTAATAATAGAAATCGGTGGAGCGATTCGGAAAATTAATACGTATATTTAGACAAATCTGACGAACGTCTGATCCGGTTCGGAAGACATTGTTAACTACTTTCGGGAATTTCATTCCATTGTAATAGCTTCTTGTAACCGATTATGAACGATCGTCAGTCGTAGCTTGTTGTGATATAAGGAGCTCGGTGGCCTAGTGGTGACCGATTTTGCTTACTGAGTAGAAGACCGTGGGTTCAAACCCAAGCGCTTTCGTTAGGACATCAATTCAGGGTATCGTTTACCAAAACGAATCCTGCTGCACTTCCAACCCTTTTATCCAACATTCCAGTGATTTCTCATGGAAGTGCAGAGGTGTTCTCGGCTTTCATTAAAGCGAGTATTACGTCAACATATCCCTACCCATTCCTTTCTTGACCAGTATTTGGACGTGGCTGGCGCTGGTATTGCCTAATTTTAGATCACCAGTATTCACACATTGAGGATGAATGCTAGTGTCAAGCAACATCTTTTGGTTCTCTGTGAAATTACATGCTCATGCTCATGGCAGTAGATGCAAACGTGACATGGTAGGGCATAAGCATATTCTAGATTTTAACTCAAAGGACCACAATTAAGTCAAATATTTTTAAATGTTTCAGCCAAACAAAAATCATAGTGTTATTTTTCAAATTTCCTCAGATTTAGTGTTTCCTACCACCTATCTCTCTGGAATCCATTCTCGGGAAATTTACCAAAAATCACATTACCCGATTCCCGGGAATCTGATTTGGTTTCCCGGGAAATTGCCATGTTAAAAAATAAACTTCCTCTGAGAAATAGATCACATCATCTAGAAAATCACTTCTGGGAAAATTGCCTTGTGTTTTCGAAGGAAAATCTAAAGAAACAACCGTGAAATTTTGTAATAAGCTTCCGTTCAAGGGAGAAACTTCCGTGAGGAATTGAAGGAAACATTCGGAAGATGTCGCAACAAATTTCTGGGCGAAAAACTTCTGAGGAAAGTTATAAATCACTTCCAGAGGAAAGCAGAAAGACTTTTGAAGGAGTTTTGAAGACCGTCCCAACTAACAATTTCCACAATGTAAAAGCTTTACTCATTTCATTTATACAGCGTCAAGCTGTATTCAAACGTTATACAATATGAGGCAACCTTTACTCAACCTCTATACAAGCAAATCTGGCGAACTTATTCCGTTAATTATGGCTGTTGGGATGGTTGGGACAAGCTCTTATTGCATATCCATTTACGCTTCTATGCAGTTGTTATCCTGCTGTTTAGTTGTGCGTGAACTTGAATGGCATTTATTCAACCTTTTCCAGGTTATCTAATAATCACTACCAATGCTGATAAAAATCATTTCTTCTGCACTCAAATAAGCTGAAAATGAAGGCAACCTTGAAAGGTAAACCAACTAACTGAATTAATTTTAATTATGACATGATAACATGCTCTTGATCAAGGCAACCGCTGAGTTTCGAAGTCAACAAATGTTTTTGTGCATTCAAAGATGCGTATTTATTATCCCCTGTTCTGTTGTCATATCAATATTCATAATTATCTTGGTGGGGATGATTATGTGTATCAAATGCGAATTGATTATTTTTGATTTTTGACCGTTGTGGAACGTTTTATGATGCTTTTTTCACTTAGATCAATCGAAGATTATTGCCTTTTGCAGAATTTATGATAATATCGAGGTTTTAGGCTCTGCAATCTTCTATCTTCTATATATATAAAAATGAATTTCTGTCTGTCTGTCTGTTTGACCCTTATAGACTCTGAAACTACTAAACCGATTGGCGTGAAAATCTGTAAAGGGTGTCCACGATGAAATTGCCACACTATGAAATTGCTCTAACTTTTTAACCGTTGGGTAGAATTTAATGAAAATTTGGGTGGATTTAGTTCATAGTGCATTATTTACATCCTGCAAGTTTTAAAGTCCTGTGATCAAAACTCGCGGAAATGGAGTCAAAAGAACAGCTCGTGCGTGATAAAATCTAGCGCATTCATCACGAGTTTTTGGGGCCGTGGAAGGTTCTTATGATGGTTCGAGACCCCTCCCCCTTCTGTAAGGGGGGGCTCCCATATAAATGGAACAGAAATTTCTGCATAACTCGAGAACTAATCAAGCAAATGGAACCAAATTAGGCATGTGGGGGCGAGTGTGGGGGTATAAGGAGATAATCATAGGGGGTAGCCCCTTAGATAATAGGGGGGGGGGCTACGTACAATATAGCATGCTTTTTTTTAAATCGTGACTTCAATCTGCCAGGCCTTTCGTGGAGTCCATCTCATAGCGGATTCCTGTATCCCGATCCTAATAGCTCTACATTTCACGCAGGAGCTATTAGCCTTCTCGACAACTACAGCGTAGCAACGCTTTCTCAAATTAACCATGTAGTTAACGAAAATGATCGTGTTGTGGACCTCTGCTTCGTGAGCAAACAGGAAAGGCCTCCATTAATTTCCTCGGCTAAGCTAGTTCCACATCAACTTCCTCTAATTGTCACTGTTGAGGACAAACTCGTGCGTGATTTCAACGATTATCCTGCTACGGTTTCTTATGACTTCCGTAAAGCTGACCACAGTGGCATCATAGATGTATTGTCTAGCATGGTATGGGAGAACATCCTTGATCCAGATGACTTTGAGGCTGCAGCGCAAACCTTTTCACATGTCTTGGCATATGTCATTGACAGACACATCCCGAAAAGAACTCACCACAAAGTGCCTCACCCGCCCTGGCAGACGAGAGAGCTACGTAGGTTGAAGTCAATCAAGAGCAGTATTGAGAAGATTTACAAGTTTCCAACGGGGCATCCTGCGCAAACTTAAGCTACACCCGAAATCCTTTTGGAACTACGTGAACGAGCAACATAGGGAATCCGGCCTCCCATCGTCTATGGAATTCAACGGAGAAGTTGCTGCCACCGTTCAGGATATAAGCCGCCTATTTTCCGACAAGTTTGCCAGTGTGATGAGATACTAACTGACGACCATATTAACCTTGGTAGCCAGTAAATGATCAAACGCTGGGTATAATTGATGTTACTGCTGAGATGATTCCTAAGGCCGCGACTCTACTCAAGTCATCCTTCAATCCTGGACCTGATGGAGTTCCATCTGTATTTTTGAAGAGACATATTGCTAGCTTGTGAATTCCGCTTCTTCGCCTGTTCCGAATGTCTCTCTCCAGTGGCATATTTCCATCTTGCTGGAAATTTGCGCACATGTTTCCCGTCCACAAAAAGGAAGGAAACGAGCTGTGGATAACTTTCGAGGAATTACATCGTTAAGTGCCATTTCGAAGTTCTTCGAGCTAGTGATTATGGAACCGTTGCTGTCCCATTGCAAGCAGTATTTGAATGCTGATCAACATGGGTTTACTGTCGGCCGCTCTACAATCACCAATCTGCTGTATCTCATATCGTATATAACCGAAAGCATGTCGGATCGGGTTCAAACGGACGTTATTTATTCAGACCTAACCGCAACATTCGACAAGTTGAACCATGCTATTGCGATTGCTAAACTTGGCAGGCTCGGTGTATGCGGTAACCTTCTGAGTTGGTCTCGATAATATCTTTCTGGTCGCCAACTAAAGGTTGCCATAGGAGATTGCAGATCAGCTAGCTTCTTCGCCACATCAGGTATACCTCAGGGACGCCACATGGGACCGTTGATTTGTATACTGTACTTCAACGACGTGCATTTGGTCATCGAAGCTCCTTGGTTATCATATGCAGATGAACTCAAAATCTTCCTAGGAATCTGCTCCATTGCTGACTGTCACTTTCTTCAACGTCAGCTGAATGTATTCGCTAGTTGGTGCAGTTTAAACAGAACGGTAGTGAACCCATCCAAATGCTCCGCTATTACGTTCTCACAAAAACAACAACCGATAATATTTAGCTATGACCTGCTTGGCTCGACAATCCAACGCGTGAATCAGGTGAAAGACTTGGATGTGATCTAGGATTCGCAGCTTTCATTCAAGCAACACATTGCATATGTTGTCGATAAGGCATCAAGAACTTTAGGGTTCATTTTCAGGATAGCTAAAAACTTCACCGATATCTACTGTCTAAAATCTCTCTATTGTTCGCTTGTTCGATCGACGCTTGAGTATTGTTCAGCGGTTTGGAACCCAAACTACAACAACGCTGCCGATAGAATTGAATCTGTTCAACGTCGCTTTCTTCGTTTTGCGTTGCGTAGATTCCCTTGGAATGATCCGTTTTATTATTATTATTATTATTATCTCTATTGAATGATCCGTTTCGATTACCCAATTACGAAAGCCGTTGTCAACTTATCGACCTAGAACTTCTCCGGACTAGAAGGGGCACAAGCAGAGCCCTAACCGTGGGCGATATCCTGCAAGGAAGGACAGATTGCGAGGCTATCCTGAGGCAAATTGACCTGAATATTCAACCCCGACGGCTTCGTAGCAACCTTATGCTAAGACTGCCTCTACGTCGCACAGAATATGGAGCATACGGTGCAATTTGCGGACTGCAGCGAATTGCATCTGTTTTCGACTTTCATCTCTCCTGTGATGCACTTCGTCGAAAGTTTTCTTCTGTTTTTCGCCGGCAGGAGTAGCTGACTGTAAGATATATGTTTTTGAAATGTTTTTTTTTATGTTATGACCATGCTTGAATGTATTTTTTTACTATAGTTGATATATAGTTAAGATAAGACATAATCAACAATAGTACGCCACAATACTTGGTTTGCGGCTGCCGCTCTCCATCCTCGGTCATGCCCAATGCTCGCTAGATCACGCTCTACCTGGTTCGCCCATCGTGCTCTCTGCGCTCCACGCCTTCTTGTGCCAACCGGATCAATAGCGAACACCAACTTTGCAGGGTTGTTGTCCGGCATTCTTGCAACATGCCCTGCCCACCGTATCCTTCCGGCTTTGGCCACCTTCTGGATGCTGGGTTCGCCGTAGGTTCATTCTTCGCCGCCACTCACCGTTCTCCTGCATACCGCCGAAGATCGTCCTTAGCACACGTCGCTCGAAAACTCCGAGTGCTTGCAGGTCCTCCTCGAGCATAGTTCATGTATCGTGTCCATAGAGGACCACCGGTCTTATTAGCGTTCTGTACATGGTACATTTGGTGCGGGGGTGAATCTTTTTTGACCGTAGTTTCTTCTGGAGCCCGTAGCAGGCACGATTTCCACTAATGATGCGCCTTCGTATTTCACGACTCACATTGTTGTCAGCCGTCAGTAAGGATCCAAGGTAAACGAAGTATCCCCGTCTATCGTGACATTACTTCCTAGACGAATCCTGTCATGTTCGGTTCCGCCTACTAGCATTTACTTTGTTTTTGACGCACTCACCACCAGTCCGACCTTTACTGCTTCGTGTTTCAGGCGGGTGTATAGTTCTGCCACCGTTCCAAATGTTCTTGCGGTAATGTCCATGTCGTCCGCAAAGCACTCAAATTGACCGGATTTCGTGAAAATCGTACCCCGGCTGTTGAGCCCGGCTCGTCGCATTACACCTTCTAGAGCAATGTTGAAGAGTAGGCATGAGAGTCCGTCCCCGGCGAGATTCGAATGCACTGGAAACCCTTACGCAGTTTTGCACACCGTCCATCGTTGCTTTGATCAGTCTGATCAGCTTCCCAGGAAAGCCGTTCTCGTCCATGATTTTCCATAGCTCTGTGGGTCGATACTGTCGTATGCCGCCTTAAAGTCGATGAACAAATGATGCGTTGGGACCTGGTATTCACGGCATTTCTGGAGGATTTTCCGTACGGTGAAGATCTGGTCCGTTGTCGATCGGCCGTCAATGAAGCCGGCTTGATAACTTCCCACGAACTCGGTCATTTTAGGTGATAGACGAAGGAAGATGATCTGGGATAGCACTTTGTAGGCGGCATTCAAAATGGTGATCGCTCTGAAGTTCTCACATTCCAAATGGTCGCCTTTCTTGTGAATGGGGCAGATAACCCCCTCCTTCCACTCCTCCGGTAGCTGTTTTGTTTCCCAGATCCTGACTATCATCCGGTGCAGGCAGGTGGCCACCTTTTATGGGCCCATCTTGATGAGTTCGGCTGCGATAACATCCTTACCAGCTGCTTTGCTATTTTTGAGCTGCTGAATGGCGTCCTTAACTTCCCTCAGCGTGGGAGTTGGTTCAGTTCCGTCCTCTGCTGCACTGACGTAGTCGTTTCCTCCATTGCGCTGGTCTCCCGTGCCTACGTTCTCCTCGCCATTCAGGTGCGCATCGAAGTGCTGCTTCCACCTTTCAATCACCTCACGTCCGTCCGTCAAGAGGCTCCCGTCCTTATCCTTGCACATTTCGGCTCGCGGCACGAAGCCGTTGCGGGATGCGTTGAGCTTCTGGTAGAACTTCCTTGTTTCTTGGGAACGGCACAGCAGTTCAATTTCCTCGCACTCCGTGTCTTCCAGGCGGCGTTTTTTCTCCCGAAAGATGCGGGTCTGCTGTTTCCGCTTCTGTTTATACCGTTCCACGTTCTGTCGGGTCCCATGCTGCAGCATTACCGCCCGCGCTGCGTTCTTCTCCTCCAAAATCGCTCTGCACTCCTCGTCGAACCATTCATTCCGTCGAATTATTTCCACGTACCCGATGGTGCTCTCGGCTGCGTCGGCGATGACTGTTTTTACTGTACTCAAGCTGTCCTCTAGAGGGGGCACATCAAGCTCGCCCTCCTCTGCGCGTATGCTAAGGCGACATCCGGTTGCTTCAGTCGCTCTAGGTTGTACCGTGGTGGGCGTCGGTACCGTACATTGTTGATGACGGAAAGTTTTGGGCGCAGTTTGACCATCACCAGGTAGTGGTCAGAGTCGATGTTAGCGCCACGATAGGTCCTGACGTCGATAATGTCGGAAAAGTGCTGTCCATCAATCAGAACGTGGTCGATTTGCAATTCAGTCTGCTGTGCTGATCTCCAGGTGTAACGATAGGGGAGGCTGTGTTGGAAGAAGGTACTACGTATGGCCATGTTCTTGGAGGCGGCGAAATCGATGAGTCTTAGGCCGTTCCCGTTCGTCAGCTGTGGGCGCTGAACTTTCCAATCGTCGGTCTGAATTCCTCCTCCTGGCCTACCTGAGCGTTTAGGTCTCCTATGATGATCTTGACGTCGTGGCTTGGGCATCAGTGCTTCCGAAGTGAGGGCTGTGCACGTTGATTATGCTAAAGTTGAAAAATCGGCCCTTGATCCTCAACCTGCACATTCTTTCGTCGATCGGCCACCAACCGATCACGCGCTTCTGCTTTTCGCCCATCACGATGAAAGCTGTCCCCAGCTCTCGTGTGTTGCCGCAACTCTGGTAGCTGGTATGATTACCTCTGAACGTTCGCACCATGGATCCTGTCCAACACACCTCCTGCAGCGCTACGATGCCGAATCCGCGGTCCTTCAGTAGATTGGTGAGTATTCGGGTGCTCCCGATGCAATTGAGAGATCGACAGTTCCACAGGCCGAGTTTCCAATCGCAAGTCCTATTTCGTCGCTGGGGTCGTTGCCGTTCGTCTCGGTTCGTATTCCTCTGTTATTGATTTTCCGTTGCAATGCTTTTTTACGGCTGGCTCGCAGGGCCTGACACCAACCCCCTAACTTTCCGGAGGACCAGGGTGCACAGTTGTGCTTAGAATCCTTCACTGGCACTCGGACGAACATCAGCCGCCCCTAACATGGGGAACAGACGCTGTTGTGAGCCGCTCCTTCTGGAGAACAGACACTCAGGCTTGCCGAAGCCCCCCCTTCCCTGTCAGCCTATGACCAAAGTTCCCACCGGGGTTGGTTACCCAATCTTCCCTAAGGTTGCTCACAGTTCCCGGCCGGTACCACGGGGAGGTAGGGATAGGAGTTGCTGGGAAGAGGCTAGTGATCTCAATGGGATCTGTATTGCGCATTACCCAGCATTAACCGATCTCTGGCAGTTTGTTATAAAAACTTCTTGGAGAAGCCAGAAGGTACTTCCGAAAGAAATCTAGATGACAGATACTTCCGCGCGAGGCAATATAGAATTCAACGAAATTTCGGGACAAACTTTGGGAAAAATCGGAAAAAATCTTCCAGAGAAAACCGAGTGAAAATTTCGGAAGAAGTTCAATAAAATATTCATCCGGTGGAAGTTGGAAGAAGATTTCAAAAAAAAGATGAAACTTCCAGGCCATGCTACAAGATACTTCTTAGAAAGGAAAAGATAAAAACCTCTTGAGAATTCGGTAGACACTTTCAGGAAAAGCCAGAATCCATCATGTATCGTTCAACAGAAATTAAAACTTGAACATTCGGATTAACCTACACTTGGTTAATACTGGATATAATTATTTTTCTATTTTTGGGAATTCCCAGGAAGAGCCACCAGCTGTTTTCCGATCCTCAAGTAGTCAAAATGGTCAAGAATCGGAAACACTACTTAGAATTCAATATCCTCGTAATTGCCATGAAAATCTCATCATAACTCTCTAAAAATTCTTATCTGAACTTATTTAGAATATTCATTAGAAAATGACCTGCAATCCACTTCATAAACAACATGGAATTGCATCACAGAATTACCCAAATAACCAACAAACCCACTAATTCGCCTTTGTGCAATATAAGGCTAGTAAGCGTCTAATCCCAGACAAACAGACATAACTCATTGAATATTTCTCGCTGTAAAACATCGTCGCTAAAACATTACTGCCATCTGTTGAGCACACTAGGGTGGGTAGTACGCAGAACAGATGGCGGTAGTGCGTAAACGTCAAACGCAAGGGAATTGACTATGCGCGCCACAGGTGGCGGTACAACCAATTATGATACTTTTAAATTTACCGTTGAATGCTTGTTCGATGAACAACTTGCGAAAGATATGACTGTTTGTCTGTGTTCTAATATTAAGCTTAGCATGCCCTATGTTAGCCGTGTATCAGCCTTATATTGCAAAAAGGCGAATTGGCGGGCTTGTTGGTTACTTGGGTACCTTAAACATCTACTCTGAAATCGACAGAAAACAAAACCAAGGAAAAAATATAATCCATTCTAAGATCTCCACAAAATTATCTTCACAGTTTTTCAAAATGATTGTTTTCTAAAAATATAGTCCAGTCCAATGGTCTTTACATTTTTTCAAGATTCATAATCTTATTCTTCCGATTTGTCATCGAAATTCACTGTCTTTTCCCGGTTATTTCTCGGATATTTCGGCGTTTTTTTTTTTCGATTTTCTAGATTTTCCGGCACATGTCTAATCTAAATAACTGAAGCTCACCAATAACTCATGAGGGTTAGATATTGTTAGATATTGTTGTGTGAATTCGGGGATCTTGGTGAAAGAGTCGGGCAGACTTAAATACTTCATAGGAAAAACTATTTATGTGAAAAGAAAACTTGCTCAGCAATTCGATTGAAATTTTTGCAGCCCACAAATAACACTTGAGCTCGGAAATGTAAAATGCAAATTAACTGCTATCTACGGTGCACGGAAGCAACGACGAAAAATCAAACCCACAACGTGTAATCTTTCCTCAATATCCGTTGACAAAGTCCCGCTCCTCAAACTGGTCTCGTGAAATGTCGCCTTAGCCCAAACAAAAGCCTTCAAGGATAATGACAGCTGATCGTCAACCGTCTTTTCTCGCTCGTACGAATGTTGTTGCTGCTGTTGCTGCTGTTGCTGCTACCAACAAACCGGTGGTCACTCATCCGTCGAAAATAATTTTAAATATCAATTAAGCAAACATTTATTAAGATTTAAAGGACTTATCCGTTCTGGTTTGACCAGTTATCTGATGAGAGCTGAGAACGTGTGTCCCGTTTGAGAATTCCATAATCATTTCGACGATGGCCTTCGGGTTATCCCGAATCACGTACCACTTTCTTCCTTCTCGCCGGAATGAATGTCGCGCCGAAAGAAGAATGGAAGCACCTATTAATACCTTGACCGTCATCAAAGTTAAGAATGAAAAATGTTGAAGGAATGGGATGCGAAAAAAAAGTGAAACAATGAATGTCCTGGTGGCAGTCAAAAAAAAACATAAAGAAGAAAGGGGGATTCGATGAAGGACACTTTCAATTGGAAGACAACGACGGGGAAAAAATGAAGAGCATAAGCAAACAAAAGACGATCCTCCGGTGCCTTGTTGTCAATTTATTTCAGCTAAAAGACGGTCCCTCTGTGAAACGTTACTCTTGCGTGGCCGTCCATTCATCTGTTGCTGGGATAGAAGAAAAAACAGCAACTGCAAAGTCAAGATGCCCGAAACAGGAAGTTTTACAAATCTTATTAACATGTAAATAATGTATCGATGAGAAAGCTTCCCATGAAAAAAGGAATGGCATGAGGGAGAGGTGAACATTGTAGAAGCAAAGCGTTGTTCCAAAAATGATGAGCTGTGATATCCGAGGAAGGAAGCATACGATTTAATTGACCATTTAGTCAAACGGTTCATACAGTTCAATCCTCTAAGGCTTTCCGCCTATCCACCATGAATCAACAATGCAAATTTCCACATGAATCGGAAAACCGTTAGTCCAACGCGCGCTGGTCTTCGAACTCTCAGATGCATCGTCAGATAACCCATCAATCCCAGCTCAGCTCACCACCGCACACCGCCCAGATAACCCGATCAGCAGCAACATTGTTTCAATCCGTTCATTAATCAGCCTATTTCACTGCCCGTTCAATAATCTATTAATTAGCTGAATTGCTCTCGCAGCGCAGCTCAAAATGTCGACGGTTAAACATCGGTTAATTAATTTAAATAGAATGTATCGAATTATCGCATCACTTTGGCGCGCTGCTGGCACCGATGTCGCGCGCGATTTCCAGGCCTGTGTGTGTGCGCTGTGTGTCCCCATCGCATCATCATCCATCCATCGGATCCGTTCCTTGAACTTCCCTCGCGCTCAAAGACAACGGCCAGAGAGAGAGAGCAAAAAACAAAATCGAACCTGCTGTCGTTCGCTGCGACACGCACATGTGGATACCCCTCCCGAAGACCCGCCGGGACACGTACCGTACACTAATTGCCTAAATTATCTCGCCTGACCAGGCGAGCCAGTTGGCGAGCGAAAAAAAATGACTGCTCTTATAAAATTACACCGTAACTCAATGGATCTTATTCGGTTTCGCCGCAGCCACTGACAGGCGGTCCCCATTTTTTTTCTGCTGACGGGTGGCTGTCCTGTTTGGGTCTCCTCTCGCTGATACCTGATGCATGCGTTAATCCGTCAAAACCGGAAAACAAAAGATCGCTATCAGCGAACGCGAATCTCAAAAAAATCAGCTCCCCACATCCATTCGCTTCCAACCCACTCGTCTCGCTGGGCTCCTTCCGGATAGAGAGGCAGTGCAGCAGAGAAGACCTCGCGACCAAACCGCCGCCACCAACAGCAACATCATCATCATCATCATCAGCACAAGCTACGACGACGGCAGCCGCAGCAGCAGCATCGAGCACAATCATAATAATAACATTCGTTTATTATGATACTCCGAGCGGCGGAGAGCATACGTATTATTATATTATAAGGCACCATTAAAGCAAACAACACTCTTCAGATCAACTTCTTCGCATCGAGTAATCGTTTTGCGCTTTTCGCTTGCTCTCACTCCTCCGCGTGCTGGGAGCTGCCTCGTCGTCCACACAGCAAGGACTGGATGGGGTGGGAGAACATCAGGACGCGGTTGGTTGGTGCGGTAGTGTTCACTGTGTACGCAATGCATGCGCGAGTACAGTGGTGTTCCATTTTTCGGTACGCTACACGGGTTCTGTAGTAGAATGAAAGGTTTCGAAGAAGGAGATTTGCTATGTTGAACTCTTAGATCTCGATTCATGACAATCAGTGAAACGATTGAGCGGCACCGGTGGTGTAGTGGTAAACGTGATTGCCTCTCACCCCAAAAGGCCTTGGTTAAATCCCAGTTGACGCCGTCGGGATTCTATGAGGCATATCATCTCTGATCACGGGAAAAGTAAAGCCGTTGGTCTCCGGTCCACGAGTTTGATGGATCGATTGGTGGGGTCCAGGTGTGGAAGCTCAGTACGGAAAACAAATCAAAGAAAAAGAAAATGAAACGATCCAACAAACATTGAATGCTGAATAAGAGCTTATTCAGGCAAATATTTACTTATTCAGCCAAAAAATGGCTTATTCAGCTATTAATCAGCTCAAATTGTTTGTTGGGGATTGTTTGCAGATTGGAAACGATAATATCAAAAATGCGCTTTAGTCATTAATTGAGTCCCATTCGTTGTGGAAACATTTGAAGTGTGGGTCCATTGAGAGACAGATAATGCTCCTGCAGTCTTCCAAAGATCATAAGGATGGAGTTGATAGACTTCAAATGCAGGTGCAGGCAGTGATGGATCACTCTTTTGAGTCTTTTTCATTACTTCTTAATATGGAATGCTTACACTAAATCCAATTGAATTTTCAGTTAGCCCATCTTAAAATATACAGTTTAGTGCTATTAATCTCTCTATCAAAATTCAAAAAATCCACACCGTAGAGCCACACTCTGTGTTTTCACTGAAGCTACACTCGAGAGCGCTAGTGTACCTCCAGTGAAAACACAGAGTGTGCCTCTACTGTGCGGATATTTTGAATTTTGATTGGGAGATTATTAGATTTTTTTAAAGATGGGTTTACTAAAAATTCAATTGAATTTAACGTAGACATTGTATATTAAAAAGTAACGGGGTCTGGGTTTCTTTATACAACAAAGGAATAATTACGCTGTTGAGTGATCCCGCATCCTACTTTGTTGCTTTGTTGAATTGTTAATTGATTAATGAAAAAAAGCTCGGTTTTTGCTTCTGAGAATCTTAGCAAATGTTGACAAAAACGAAACTCTTCTGTAATATTAACGGATCTCGATTAAGGATGGTATGCATAAACAGATGATACATTCCGGTAAAGTTTAACTCAAATTCTTTATACACGATTACTCGATTTTTCCAAAGCCCCGGTAACTCATAGACTTTTGTTTTTTCGCAGATTTGAGTACATTTTGTACCTTTTTTGGTGATAACGGAATAACCAATTCGTTTTGTCAAGTGAGTGATTCAATCTGTCAAACGGGCGATCAGATCTGTCAAATGAGGTGAGACGCAAACCAAGTGAATACACTCAGATATTTTTTTACATGAGGGAAATGTACCGTGTAAAAAAACGTGTAAAATAACCTACCAAGACTTTGAGATTTAACATGAAAATTGTAATATTATCAAGGAACAGCAACTTCATGAAAGCGCTGAACCAGAAAGTGTTTACTTTGCTACATCGAATTTTTCTTCTTGTAGTCATTTTATATTTTGCGTGTTCGTTTATGCCAGTTCAATTTGCACGCTATTTTGAGACTACTCAGTGACTGGGTAGATCGCACTTATTTTTGCATGCTATATGGAGTTGTCAAAAAATGAGTAAACTGGTTTTGCCCCGATGAGTGGAATGTACCCAGATTCTGGGTAAATGGTTCTGATATCGATTTTCCCTAAGTTCAAAATGGCGCACTTTGAAGTTGTGAACAGGCAACTTTTGCGCAGTGAGTCTAAAATTAGTTTTTAGAAGTGAAGCAGTGAAAATGAAGCAGCTACGTAATAGCATAAAGGTAGCTCTAGGACCAGAAGGTCCCGAAGAAACGTGCTCAACTTTTTGACTCTGCTCTGGTACGTTAATGGATGTACTTGGGACCGATGAGCTAGTCCACTGTGAGCCAATTTAAGTTAGTTTTCACCGGTTGGTAATAGCTTGGATGGGGAAAGCTATAAGCAGCTAGTTGGTATTGGTATGAATAAATAGTTAATTCGACAGTGAGCATGCATAAGGGCCTATACGCGATGATCGATTCTCTTCGTCGATTTTCTCTTTTGTTAATAACTTGCTAGATTTAACGTTTCTCGGTGCGTTTGCTGTTGCTTTTGATAGCCAATACATCCTGTTACTACTCTACATTGAACAAATTCTAGAAAATTGTTTCGCTTAGCTGTAGCAATGCAAAGAGAAAATCGATGAAGAGAATCGATCATCGCGTATTCGCCCTTATGCATGCTCACTGTCGAATTATCATTTCATAATGATTTTTTTTTTAATAGCATTCATGGGGCATTCATTCGTTTCTATCGAAATGGGTAAGGTTTACTCAGTGGATTAATGTCAACAACTGAGTAACCGTTACCCAGTTTCCTTCATAGGTACGATTACTCAAATTTGAGTAAACACATGTTTACTCATTTTTGAGTAACTTCCATTTTGGCTTCACTGAGGCGTTTTCGACTCAAAAAATGAGTAGGCGTGTGGTATAAAATGGAATAATTCATGACAACGTTTTGAAATGACCGTTAGCTTAACAGTTCATCCTGCTTAATACAAACTGTTGTTTTAAAGCGCACAAATATTTGTACAAAGTAGTTTTTTTTTGTGTTTATGAATATACTGGACATAACTAGGTTAACAGTTCAAGAGGTCCTGTCTGCATTTAACCAATAATTTCAGGATTCATTCGATATTCTAATCGAGTAATGGTTTAACGAAACAATGTAATCTTCTTTGGCTATTATGTCCAACTAGAACTTTAAGCTTGCTCTCAACAGAGGGGATTAGAGGCAAGGGGTGTAAGTGATTTTGATTGATTCTCTTCGTCGACTTTGTCTTTCGTTAATAACTCAGCGGCAAACATATTCCTTGATGTGGTTGCTGTCCTGCATGACAGTCAGGCTTGATGGAGCCTCACTCGCGAGTTTGAAATGTGCCGAGTGTAGCATTTTTCTGAGGAGTAGAATGCCTGCTGCCAAATCATTCCACTGAGTTTCAGAGCTTGTGAGCGAAGGGGGATAAAATGAGAGTGAGGTTTGTTACCATGCATTCATGTTCATGTTTTCTATCACACGCTCTTACTCTCACTCTGGGTAAACTCTGTGAACTCCAATGAGTTTGAGGAGTTTCAGCAAACCTGATGACAGTTGAAAACCTCTTTAACAAATCATGTAGCAAAAATAGTGTGAAATCGGTTGGTAAAGCCGTGATTATCAACAGATAAAGTCGATGAAGAGAATCGAGCAAAATCACTTGTACCCCTTTGCTTCTAACCCCCTCAACTTAGTGTTCTTTGAGCACTTCCACTGTTGTTAATGGAGAACTTTCTTAACCTAGAAGTAATATAAGGGCGCACCAACTAAACATATTAAGAAATTTTAGTTTCCGATAAAAGCTAGTTAGTCGTTGACTACCCGCGACTACCCTCAACTACAGCACTGTTCGTGATTCGGCAGGTTCTGCAGAAAAGCAGCGATTACAACTTGCCCACGCACCATTTGTTCGTCGATTTCAAATCCGCATACGACACAATCGATCGAGATCAGATATGGTAGATTATGCACGAGTACGGATTTCCGGATAAACTGACGCGATTGGTCAAGGCGACGATGGATCGAGTGATGTGCGTTGTTTGAGTATCGGTAACACTCTCGAGTCCCTTTGAATCTCAAAGGAGGTTACGGCAAGGTGGTGGATTTTCGTGTCTGCTATTTAACACTAGCATGCACAGGAATCTTGTTAAGAAGGGACATTTTTTTTTCTATGGTGCATTTAATCTGGGTATGAGGAGTACTCCAAAGTGCGTGGGAGATGGTGCTGTCCACCCACCACTGTTTCGCTACTGTTTAATTTAGCTAATTTTTATTTATTTTGTTGCTCCGGTGGTGGTTCATCTTCTTCAATGCAAACTACGGTAATTGGCAATTTAATCGCATCGGCGATGATGAACCGTCCCAAAGTACCGTCAGTCGGGGTGACAGAAAATGATGCCGAACATTCAACATGTTTTAAATATGATATAGAAGACAAACCTGAATTTATTGCAACGCACATAAACAGCGGTAACTTTTTAATCACGGTTAGAAATGACTTGAAATTTTCAGAGAAGATTCTTAGGCAAATTTTTAGTAAGACAACAATAGACCAAGGTTCAATGGCAAACTAATACCCACTTTTCAATTAGCGAATCCAAAAGCTGTCTTTAAACTTTGTACAGTTGCGAAAAAGTCCATCCTCAGAATTCCTTGAGGTATTTTTCAAAAATTTTAGAACTCTATGAGCTCTTTTGAAATTCTTCTCAGAAGTCCTCTTGAATTATTTTTAGAACTCTTCTTGACTTTTACTCAGAAAACCTTGGAACTGAAATTCCCTTAGAGTTTCAGAAGAATTTCTTCAAAAAAATGTTCCTGGAATGAGCTAGAAATTATCGGTACTCCCTTGAAATTTTCCTCAAAATCCCTTTGGAATTTCACTCAAAATTAAATTTTCTCGGTATTCTTTTTGGAATTATCTAGGAACTATCTGCAGGATTAACTAGAAAATACACACCAAATTTTCTTGGAATACTCCCCAGAAATCCTTTGGAACTGTCCTAAAAATTCAATTTCCTTGAGGTTCTTCTCGGATTTTTTTTAGAACTCTTCTAAGAGCTCTTTTGAAATTCTTCTCAGAAGTCCACTGGAATTATATTAAGAACTTTTCATGATTTTTTCTCAGAACACATTGGAATTGCAATTGCAATTTTGCATAAAATCTCTTAGAAATTACACTCAATATTGGATTTTTTCGGTATTCTTTTCGAAATTGTCTTGGAACTATCTGCAAAATGCACTAAAAATTATCTGCAGAATTTTCTTTGAATTCTCCCAAAAATATTTTCGAACTGTTATAAGAATTAAATTTCTTTGAGATTCTTCTCAGAATATTTTAAAACTTTTTTTTTCTCAGAACTGAAATTCCCCTAAAGTTTCAGAAAAAATTCCCCTGCAAGTCTTCCCAGAATGAGCTTATCCTCGGAACTCCATTGAAATTTTTTTCAACATCCCTTTGGAATTTCATTCGAAATTTGATTCTCTTGGTATTTTTTTCGAAATGATCTTGGAACTATCTGCAGAATTCACTAAAAATTATTGGCAAAATTTTCATGGAATCATCCCCAGAAATCTTGTCTTTTAGAACTGTCATCAGAATTCAATACCCTTGAGGTTCTTCTCGGAAGGCAAGTTTAAGTTGTCCGCCCATTCACCAAATCGTTGTAGTTTTTCTACCGCAAATGTTCAATAAAGCTTGCCCCTCCATTCACCAGAACTGTGCAATTTTTACAATAGGTCTCTCCATACAGCAGATTGTTGCAAATCTTACACCAGAAATTTTCAATACAAACTTGCCACCAGAAAATTTCAATTGATCAGAACGATGCAAATTTACCACCGTTAATGTTCAATAAAAATTGCTTCTCCAATCTTCTGATTGGTACAGATTTCCTTTTTCTATTTTTCACCAGACATTTTCAATATAGCTTGCTTCTCCTATCATCAGAATGTTGCAGGTTTTCCACCAAATAAAGCTTGCCCCTATTTTTAGATTTTTCATCATAAATTTTCAGTAAAGCAGCTTCCCTCCAATCATCAGAATGGTGCAAATTTTACACCAGATATCATTACTAAAGTTTTGATGCAAGGATGCAAATTTAAGACCAAAATTTTTCCTAAAAGCTTGCCCATCCGTTCACCAGAACGGTGCAGATTTTCCACCAGAATTTTTCAATATAGCTTAATTTTAAATAAAGCTTGTGCCTTCATTCACCAAACCAGTGTAAGTTTTTCACCAGAAATTTTCCGTTCATTTAATTTATCAGAACGATGCAAATTATGCACCAGAAAAATGAATAAACCGTGCTTCTACATTCACCACAGTGAAGCGAACTTTCCACCAGACATTTTCAGTTAAATGTGCACCTCCAAATTTTTAGCGTGGTTCAATTTTTCCAATTTTCATTTTGATTAGTCCCTCCATGCACCACCTTGATGATATTTTTACACCAGAGTTTTTTTTTATGAGTTGATGATATTTTTACACCAGCTTTTTCTTCGATCTACCATCACGAAGGTGAATTTTTTCAACCTTAAATTTACCCTCTTCTTTAAACCCTCCAAGAACCAAAAAAAAATTACACCAGAATTTTTTTGTATGCACCACTGTGGTGCAAAAATGCACTGTGTTGCAACCAACAAATTTCATTGAAGTTTGTCCCTTCATGCACCTTTGTGGTGCAATTTTCAGGGAGCATCTCAAAGGAATCGAGGGTTTTCAGTGCTCTTATTTTATGAAATGAAGTTATTTTACCTTCAAATCAAGTTATCAAGAAATCAAGTTATTTTATATCATTATTTTGTAAGTGTGGAAATGAATATCTTATTTATAAAAGGAGGGGCAACTGCCCCCCCCCCCCCCCCACCTTGCCCCACCCTGTGTACGCCACTGCTATTTAACATCGCGTTAGAAAGTGTGGTAAGAAGAACTGGATTAGGCACGAGTGGCACGATCTTCAGGAAGTTCATCCAGCTTTTTGGCTTCACCGATGACATTGACATCATTCCATGGAACTTTGAGACAATGGCGGAAACGTACATCAGACTGAAGGCTGAAACTAAGCTGATTGGACTTACCATCAACGCATCGAAGACGAGATACATGAGCGGAAGAGGTTCTTGAGATGACAATGTTAGCAACCCCCCTCAAGTTCAGATTGACGGTGACGAAATCAACGTGGTCGACGAGTTTGTGTATTTGGGCTCGCTGGTGACCGCCGAAAATGAGAATTCAAAGACGTATCATGGTAGGGAATCGTGCCTACTTTGGACTCCGGAGGACGCTTCCGATTTGTATTTCTTTTTTCGGTATTTGCAACTTTTTTTTCCAGGGCCTTGCAAAAATTTAGCCTGTTTACATAGCTTGCACTAGGACGGTGATCGGCCGCTCCTAACATGGTGAACAGACGCCATTTTGAGCTGCACCTCCGTGGTGAACAGACGCTCGGGTTTGGTGTAGCTTTTCCTCTATCACCGTACTATGATTACCACGCCAGTGTTCACTTCACACCTCTTCACTTTGCTATTGCCGGACTGGAAACATTGCCCAGGCTACGACACCCTGTTGTGTCCATATTTCATTTGGTAGTCTTTTGTTATCATATGATTCGGAGAGGCGTGAGGTAGGAACTTGTGGGACCAGAGCTAAGTATCCCGCTCCTGCCAGGTTGTCAACTCACTTTTTTGTAGTCCAATATAGATATAAATATAAAGAAATAGGGTAGAGAACTACTTCGGCCTAATCGCCCATTTTGGGCCTATCGAGCAGAAAACTTCAAATAAATCCATGATTTCAGAGTTAACAAGTCAATTATGCGTTTGGTACGGTACTTTAGTTAATAAGCTACCGAACGAAATCAATGAGAACGCGTCATATGAACGTTTGCACCCATAACTCCCAAAAACAAAAGAAGCGCTCCAACCGAATCAATTTCTAACTTCATCCGATAGGCCGAAGTGAATTCATTGTCGTTCCAATGGCGTTTCAATGCGTTAGGCCGAGTTTAGAATCCGTAGGCCGAGTTTGGCGTCAAGAAGCAGTGTTAGACTTTGGACAATATCTCAACGATTTGTTTTGTAAATTTGGATGGCATCAGTAATAATAACATTCCGTTTGGTGCTAAACTGCGCTTGATTAAGAAAGACTAAATGTGGGTTGTGCTTAATAGGCCGGAAATGGGGTAGTTAACCCTATAAGAAACGGTTTATAAATAGAGAATCGATTGTATTATCAGATAATATTTCTTAAAACAAAATCGCATCAATTTGTACCCACTGAATACCACCCTTATTATCATAAGTGACGAAAGCTTCCTCTCTTCAACCGACGCCAACGCGTTGCTTTTCCTATCTCATCATACCCCCCCCCCCTCCCCTCCCAACCATTCACGTACGTTCCTTACATTTCTAGACATTTCAAAAGGTCCTATCTGCGTTGCTCGATTATATTCATCGACTATCTCTTTCGTTAGCAACTCAGCTGCAAAAAACATACCCTTGTTGATGAATGGGTGCGATATCCTACGCAGGTGTGGAAGCTGCCTTCCTGCACATTCGATTGCCGTCAATGGATGGCAATCGATGTCCGTCGGTGATTGGCACTAGATTGCGGAACAGAGACCGACGTTAAATAAAGGGAAAAAAACATACCCTTTTGAGTTTGACATTTTGGACGCTACATAAGAACCTCCTTTATCAACCTACGTGACAGAAATAGCACGAAATCTGTTTGTCTACCCGCTGTTATCAAAAGAGAAACTACCCCAGCAGATTGGACCTTTCTAAATGTTTACCTAGATTTGCAGCCGCGTTCGGTACATTGATACCCGCACTTCAACCACACAATAGCAGTGTTTAAATGCGACGATCGTGATTCGTAGCGACTTACGCGAAATGATGACGAGTTGGTCGTCGTGGGTAGCTTACTTCCCAACCACACCCGTCCATTTCTCCCATGTGCTTCCTAGCAGTGAGAAAAGAGCTTCAGATTCACTTAAACGCTAATCATAAGAAACAGTGTGTATGGATAGTCGCAAAATCATAATCATTATCGTAAGAGCTACATAGCAGCTAGTGAGCCGCAGACAGTCAGCCATAGGCCGCCGAACCGGAATATGGATCCGTTTGGCGGGTGGGTTGGAATGGATGGATGGTCGTGCGGTGGGATTCTCTCGTTACTGTATCGCTGCGCTACACATATGCCTTGAACTTGAGCGATTCTGGAAACGGAATTGCGGGAAGGGGGGAATCGTTCTTATCGAATCTGATCGGTTGTTAAGTTTGTATGTATATTAATATTAATTCAATTAGCTTCTCGTCGGGCGCTGGCTGTGATGCCGGTAGTTAAATGCTAACATTGTAGCTGATGGGTTGTGGTACGTAGGTAGGTGTCCGTTGAAATGGCAATCCAGGAACCGTTGTTGGCATTGATTCTGCTGCAATTTCCGGGGTATCGCGCTCATAGTGCACCAATTTTGAAAAACGAGCGCAATTGTTTGCAAACGAACTCACATTGGGCTGCGTCTTCCATAAATTTCAATTTACATTCGATTATGCATTCTCCATTGCATTGGCGTGCGTTGGATGCAATCGCTCATATAAAACGAATATTTGTGTTCGGTACAAAGTGAGGACACAAATGCGCCACTGTCATCACCGCCGCCGTCGTCGTCGTCGTTGTCGTGAAAGCGACTGTTTGTTCTTTTGCTCGGCCTTTCAGTCTGAAAAGGCTTCCTGGCGGAAGATGCGGTAGCCAAGTGTCTCTATTTTCTTCGCTCGATTTCGCATCATCATCCTCTCGGGCCCATGTCCGGGATCCATAAATTTGCCTAGAGTGTTGATTTAATTGTCGCTGGGTCTCCGGGATGATCATAAAAGTATAAAATATTCTCCCCGTCGCTGATATTTAGTGGCAGTTTTAGCTGTCGCATTTGTCTACTTTTTATTGGATCTTCAGGTCGTAATTTATGACCCGACGGTGTCGCTTTCCAGTGGATTGCGCAACGATACGGGGATGATGGGAGCAGTAATTTCATTGAGCGTTTAGAAGATAATTTGCAAATATTCCACGGCTTACAATACCTAGTGCTGTCTTCAAGGGATTGCACATTTCACCGGTTGCTTACGCCACTTATGATCGAAATGATTTATTCCCAATGTAAAACTGATTTATTGCCGCCCATTTGTTTAACCTTTTTAAATTCATCTTCATTTCCTTGCCCCTCGACACGGAACGGAACGAACCCTTGGCTCGTCTAGGAGCCCGACTCAGGACGCTCCGACACACTGACAAAAACTGTCCCATCTTCCGACCTAGGTGAGCTCTAGCTTCATTACAATGTACACAGGATTGGATGTGAGCAAGCATAAAATGTTTGTTTAATAGTTTTACTTGCCCACAGTCATTATCCTTGAAGCGAGCAAAGCGAAGAAGAAGAAAAAAAAAACGAAGCATCACCTTGAAACGGTACGCTAGGAGATTAGGAGAGTCATCATCGCATCCGAACGAAGCCTGAACAGGACGGAAGAAGGGTTGAAGGCTACACACACAAAAGGGAGCGAATGTCCTGATTAGGAACGAAACTAGTTTGCTTCCATCTAAGAAACGTCCTGGGATCATTGTTTTTTTTTTTTTCGTCCTTTTCTACGTTCATAAACTACTATTAAGGACAGTTGTTTTATAGGGTAAGTCAAAATATTAAAATCCTTCGTTACAGTTGTTCCAACCGGATCAAAAAAAATTGACGAAGGATGCTGATTCCCTGTCTTCGGCCGACAGACCGACCGACGGCGTGATTGTGTTGTTGTTTTGACAAATTTAATAAATATTTAAAGTAACTTTTTTCTCCGACCGAATAAATGCCCCGGTAAAACAAACATCACTCGGTTCGAGGTCTCCGCTGTCGGAGGCCCAACCAAGGCCGAAGGACGCATATCGCGATCATTGTAATTAATTGCAGTTACACATACCATTTTTCTTATTTGGTTACGGGCGCAAATCCGCTAACGATCGGCCGGAATGATTAATGGTTGTCGAAGCCGACATTTATCGGGAAATTAGGGGTTTAATAAAGCGAGTCCGGGACGATTTCCCTTTTTGTGGTGGGGAGGTCCGGAACTGTAATTTGGATTCGACCGAATTGCAGCAATCGTAGGGAGGATAAGGAGGGTGAAAGTGCTCTGGAGCTTGAGCAAACAAAGAGATTAATGACACGCGGAGTTCTCACGCGGTACGGCGAACTAATTGATTCGTAGAAATTTGGAAACTAATAGGGATTTTCCCCGTCGTATGGAAATCGAATTAGTTTATGTTTTAATTGCGAGCTTAAATTCCGGATTGGCATTGCCCGTAGTCAATGAGGGTGCCCAGAGAGGCAGAGCTCCTCCGGAAAACTATGAAGATCAACGGTAAAATGTTCGATGTGAACAACCGCAAAGTCCCGCACTATCAATTTCGATTTAAAGGGTGTCCACGATGAAATTGCCACACTATTAAATTGCTCTAACTTTTTAACCGTTGGGTAGAATTTAATGAAAATTTGGGTGGATTTAGTTCATAGTGCATTATTTACATCCTGCAAGTTTTAAAGTCCTGTGATCAAAACTCGCGGAAATGGAGTCGAAAGAACAGCTCGTGCGTGATAAAATCTTGCGCATTCATCACGAGAACAAGGATCTCTCGCATCGTTCCATCGCTTAAACGTTGGGAATCGCGAATTCCACAGTGTCGCGAGTGATTAAGCGGTTCGAGGAACGGTTGACCACCGATCGGAAGCGCAGAAGTGAAGGAAAAAGTATTCCGTACGACACCAAAAATCACAACCGCGTAGTTGGGGCCTTCAACCGAAATCCGAACGCCTCCGTTAGGGATGTGGCTAAGAAGCTGCACCTAAGCCGAAGTTTTGTCCAGAAGGCCAAAACTAAGGCTGGACTTCGAACGTTCAAGGTACAAAAGGCCCCTAATCGCGACGAGAAGCAGAACAAGTCCGCCAAAACCCGTGCCAGGAAGTTGTACCTCAACATGCTGACGAAAGTTGAATGCTGCATCATGGATGACGAAACATATGTGAAGGCGAACTTCAAACAGATCCCCGGCAACCTGTTTTTCACGGCCAAGGATAAGTTCAGCGTTCCGGAGCATGTCCGCACTCAGAAGATGTCCAAATTTGCGAAGAAATTCCTGGTTTGGCAAGCCATCTGCACGTGCGGGAAGCGGAGTGCACCTTTCGTGACCCAGGACACGATGAACGGACAGGTGTACATAAAAGAGTGCCTCCAGAAGCGGCTGCTTCCTCTCCTGAAGGCCCACAACGTCCCAACAATCTTCTGGCCGGATTTGGCCTCATGCCACTACTCCAAGGACGTGCTGAAGTGGTATGCGGACAATAAGGTCAATTTCGTGCCGAAAATGTTCAACCCTCCCAACACTCCGGAGCTCCGCCCCATCGAGAAGTACTGGGCGATTATGAAGCAGCACCTTCTTAAACGACCTAAGGTAGTGAAGACAGTCGAGGAACTGAAGAAAGTATGGGTTTACATGCAAAAAACGGTTGATTCACAGGTTGTGCAGAATCTTATGGCCGGGGTTAAGGCCAAGGTGCGGGCATTTGCGTATGGACTGTAAATAAAATACGAGTAAAATGGTAAAATGAAGTTTAATAGTTATTTCTCAATCCCTGAAAATTTGATGGCAATCGGATGAAAACTCGAATTTTGCGAATCAATTTTGTGTGTGGCAATTTCATCGTGGACACCCTTTATATCCAATTTTGTTTGAACGAAGAAAACTAAATTTGCACACGTAAATTTTCTCGGGAATCTGAAGAAAGAAAATATTTTACGATTTTAATAGGGGAATTTACGTATTCTCGGCAACCCAAGCAGCGACCTTCTTTCTATAGCCTTTTTCTCTAAGGAACGCACACATATGCAGTATTGGTTTGTTTACAATCTATTGCTGCCAGCTGCTCTAACAATTTCAGTCGAAAGAATTGTCAAAAACTGTTTTGAAACGCTTTTACAAAGCTCCAATCTTCTCTAGTGAGAGCGAGTATTGTCGGCAACCAGTAGTCAAACCAATACCAATATAGTCAAATTGAAGCTAAAAGCATAAAGAATCGTTTGCATGCAATCAGCGAAGTGTTTTCGTAAGAAAATCCAGTGAAAATAGTGTTTCAATTTGGGTTGCCGAAAATAGTCTGCCATGCCGAAGCCGTCATTTCCCCTATCTCTTTTAGAGAAATCAGAAAGTGCCGAAACAAATATTTGCGTTTTTGTAACACTTTATTTGTTCCAAATTCAAATTGAATTTCATTTCATATTAACTGACAAAACATCAAGGCTTCAATCAGCGTGACGATGAATTTTGACATCCCAAGTAACAATTCAGAAACCATTTGGCAACCAGTTTGATTTATGATGGTTTTATAACAGCAAAGAACAATCAATGAAGTTTTATTACACCTTTAGAGGAAAAGCGTTCAACGGGCACACTGACCACTCAACCTTGATTTGGCCTGTCTTCAGCAGCACGTTAGCTGCGTCCGAAGAAAGTCGTATCGACGCCGTCTGCCTGCCACCATACGCTTTCCTCAACCGATTGCCATCGGTACGTCTCCCAGGTTGCATTTCACCTTCAGCGCACTTTTCAGCTCGTCTTCTGTTGTGATCTCGTCCAGATCCCTGGACTCGACCACTGACTCCTGGGATAAGGCTCTTACGTTCACCGTCCCGCCAAGAGATTTTTCGACGAGCTCCTTAAAAGCTGCGCTCTTAACCGTAGGATCCCTTTTCAGCTCAAATAGCATCTCACCTTTCTGGATTTGTCTGGTTTCCACCACGTTCTCGCTTAGTTGTTTCAACTCCGGATCCTCTCTCACTTTCCGGAGGAGTGCTGCGTAGAACGTTTTGTCCTTCGCCTCAACAACCAGAGCGTCACCCTTGCTTCTCTCCCTACGAGGCCTAGACTTCTCGTTGTTCTTATTGTCTTCCTTTTTCTTCTCTTCCTTCTTCCTCGCTTCCTCTTCTTTCTTCCTCACTTCCTCTTCCTTCTGTTTTTTCTTCCTCTCCTTCTGGTTCTCGACTTTACGCCACCCATCATTTTCTCCCATCTCCTTGATGCCTTCCTCGTCGTCCCTGCGTTTTTTGGGCTCCTCCTCATCTCCTGGCGTGTCCCTATCTCTCTTTTCCGGACGTGGATTTGTGGGTCCCTTTGGCGTCTCATGTGTTTCAGCCAGTCTTATGCTCTCCTTGGCCTCCAGCAGAGCCTTTTCGGCATTTTCTCCACTCTTGAAATTCTCGATCTGCCACTGTTGCTTGATCTCTTTGTGTACGTTGTTTTTATCCTTAACGAACACATAGAGTTCATCGATCTTCCTCCTGACCTCCGTCATTTTGGTTCTCCCGAGCTGCAGTTCTTGAGATTTGCTACAGCTGCACAGCAAAAAAATAATTTTGATATCACGTCAAAGTGGATGCACTACAATCATGTCGAAAATATGGTGTAATATTACATGCTAAAAATTACAAAATTATCATTAATACAATGCATGAACTGACATTACGCTGCTTTTACTGCATTTGTTTATTTATGTGGTCATAAAAATTACATGAAATTTTCGACATGATTGTAGTGCATCCACTTTGATGTGATATCAAAATTATTTTTTTGCTGTGTGGATATTGGTGTGAATATCTGGCTTAAGCCAACACCTGGCTGCTCTCCTTGGGACTTACTGCTGCTGCTGGAACTCGCAGTGGCCCCCAGGCTCGACACTGGTGATCTCTGCAATATCCCGCTCCTTGCGAACACGTTCGCTTCTCCGTCTTCACTTTCTGGCGTCTTGCCGTCGTCCTTCATATTTTTGTTGGTTTGTTGATTTTCTTCATTTTTGTTTTTCTCCGATTTTCTCCATTCTGATGGGTCCCTCCTCTGGGGCGCTATCTCCACTCGTTGTATGTAGTCTCCTATCGCTTTTTGAGGCTCTTGATCAGAGCGTCCCATGTTGTAGCGTAGTTGTCGGCTTCGATGAAAACTGATTCGAAGGGTTTCTTGGCATCCCCTTCGAGAGATCCAATCTCTGATACTGCAATTTTTCAACTGTATGTATATCACCATTTGCATGGACCATTGACGTAAATGTGTCCCGGAATGAAATCCAACGAGAAAAATCCCCGTTGAATTTCGGCAAATCAATTTTTGGTAGACGGAGGTGGAAGTTTGGAGTGAAATGTTGCGGAGCCAGCATAGAATTGTTCATCGGTTGATTTTGATCCCCAGTGCGTTTCGTAAGTAGAAAGCCCTTTGCCTTGCAGTACCACTGTTCGAACTCCACACGTTCGACGATATGCTCATCCAGTGATTCCGGTTTATCCAACTGTTCAATGGAATCTTGACAATCCAAAAAGTTTGCGTTCAATTGATCCAACGAATCCAAACGTACACACAGTTGATTGGCATCGCGATCGTGATCGTACTCGCGAACAAACTTCTCCAATGCATTGTGAATCGCAAGGAGTACCTTACGTTGGGCCAAACGATCGCCCAGCTTTTTCTACTCTCTCGTCGGCATCGCGGACGAAATCGAAACGAAAACGTTAGTTTATACACGAAATCGAAAAATCCTTCGCGGCGCGAACTAACCGTACCGACAAAGGTGATACACAGTCGAAACGTATTGCTCCTTCCCGACGCGGTGTATAAACCCCTTCACGACGTTCCAATTGAACGGAAGTGAGTTGTTGATAATCGAAATCGATCTCTCCTTCCCGTCGCGAACGTTTCCGCTTGCGCAAATCGAGGGCACGAGAGGTTTTCCACTCGATATGCGGACCGTCAACCACCAGCCACAAAAAGCTCTTGGCTACCCACTTTATTACGTTATAAAAGCTACTGCTAGCCACATGCAGAATAACTCTCTGGGTCTTGGAACAAAATTGTGTTTTTCAAGTGATATCATTGATATATCAGCAAATTGTGTTATGTTTAGCCAAGTTTTTCCCCCCATGTTGCTTAACATGGAACTTAATGTTGCTTAATGTATCTTATTTTTAAACTGTATTTGTAAAATCGTTACAACAGTGTTAGTGTTTAGCACCAATTCATCGTACTTGGCTTCGTTGTGCAATACTATTCATTTCTTAATGATCCTTTTTTCGATGTTTTTCCCTCCTATCTGAAACGTTTCAGCAACCCTGATCCTGATTCATCAACACTTTTTGAGCACGATTGCTCTTTTGATTGTCGATTTCTCTATATTTAGGTGGTGAAACATCGTATCTCTCACTATGATGTGCTCGTTCCCCCGCTGATGGCATGCAAAAGGACCAGTACTAAGTAGCTAACGGACTTCCACACTATATGGCATATAAGATCCACTCAAAATTAAGTTTAGATTACTGAAACTCTAGAAAACGCAGTTTACTCATTCTAGAAATATACACTCAAAGAATAAATCACATATCAAATGGGAAATAACTTTCATGTTATGTCATAATTGGAAATTGCACCACAAAATCACATGAACCTTATGTGTGAAATTAAATTTAAGCGTCATACACGACTGAGCCTAGTAAATAAACGAACTAGTTTAAAAAAAAAAGTATCCTAGAAATGGAAATAATTCATTTTCACTAAAAAAATTCTTAGATATATTGAATCCAAAAAAAACTCGATACCCAAGAATATTGACATTTTAGGAGTTTTGAGATATTATCAAACGAATCGTTTCCATTAGGAGTGTGTCTCCTTTTTATAACGCCTGAAGTCGCCTATGATCATGCATTATTTTTATTAACTTTGTCGCGACACGCGGGAATGCATCTTATTCAAGCTTTTTGCCAGCTCTCACCTTAGTGTTCTTGGAAGCACTCCACAGTTGAGAGCTTTCTCTGACAGCCAATGCATTAATTTGTAAATTGTGTGGCAATCGCAATGATACTCTATGTCCAGCGAAGTCAAAAACATTTCCAGGCCGATAGATTTTCTAGACAAGAAGAGTAAAAAGCATCAGTTCAAATCTAGCAACCACCGTTGCATAGAACAACTTCTTCCCGATTACGATTAACGCAAGTGTCGTGGTCCAGTGGTTTGCATTTCACCAAAACCGCGACTGCATTCCGCCTTTCCAACCAGCAGTCCAATAATTAATAGCAAAGGGACGCCACTGGATTCCGTCGTTGGCAGAAAAGCATACACTCAGAATTCACCCGGCGTGTGAAAGACGACGACGACGATGGCACTGCTTTGCAAAGTCAACACATTCGCGAAAGAGATAGTTTTGTGGGGTTTGTGCAAAGCGTAGAATGTGTATATGCGTCGTTGTTGGGGAGATCAGCTCATAATGCACCCCTGGGGAAAAATGCTCACTTGTAGAAAAAACAACGAGGTTTCACAAATAAAAATAAATTGTATTCCTTTTATCTAGTTCGTTTATTTGTGAGGCTCAATCGCATTAGCTTTACGGAGCCGATAATTCATTGTTCTTTGTTTGTAAGAAAATTCACTTCATTCTATGTCTAGTAGGAGTTGGCCGAATACTTGTGGCTTACCCGAGATTAGAGGGATACATTGTCGAAGGATAGGAAAAGGGGAGGAGCTTGGGGGTAGGGTTTCGTTGTCTCATCAGAGCGATGTCGCCAGTATGAACGGTGGTATGGTTTAAATTCGTCTAGAGTTCGACCGGCTATGGTGACCAGTGGGTGATGATGAGACTCATCGAGACGGGGGACAAGACAGATAAAAACTAATAAAGAGATACAAAAGACAAACGAATTAAATGCTTATATTAGGCAATCGTATTCTGTACAATACAACACACAGTTATTAAAATAATCGACTACAGATTAAGCTTTTAACATGTCAAAAACGATGCCTCCGACATCAGTAACATGACATTTATTTCATTCAAAGTCTGTCTAGACCCAGCATCGAAGAAGAGTTCTTTGGATCCGTTACTATGGTCTGAAGGAGTTCTGTTCCACGAGTTCGAAGATCAGTCCGTTCAAATATTTCGGAGATCCTCTGGTGTGAATCTAACACCAACGCCAGTGACACAGCAGGGAACCTTAGCAGCGATTTAGGACGCGTAAAAGTAATCATCTTGGAAGTCTCATATTAACTCAGCATAGTCGCGCTGATTAATGGTGAATACAGTAGAAGCCGTCCCGGCCCTGTGTCTGATGTGCTAGAAGAGGTCTTCCAGCTTGCTTGTCTAGGCAAGTATCAACATGATTTTCAATCTTTCCTGCCTGATGATGATTCCCTCCTCAGATTGCCAGCTTGTTCTGCCGGGAGTAGCTTCAGCTAAGTTGGGCAATGCCTTGAACGTCCCCTTCTTACATCAGGACGCGATACTCCAGCATCTCGTGACAACTTACTTACCTTACCAATCAGGTTAAGGCCTTGTTGTCCTCTGCTGTCCGAAGGAGTCGTCTCCACTCTACTCGATCCATGGCCACACTTCGCCAGCCTCGTAGTCTGCGAAGGGTCCGCAGGTCGCCTTCTACTTGGTCGATCCACCTTATCCGCTGCGCGCCTCTTTTTCTTATTCCTGTTGGGTCGCTTTCTAGAACAATTTTCACTGGGTCGTCGTGCGGCATTCTTACGACGTGCCCAGCCCACCGTAATCACCCAATTTTTGCAATGTGGACGATGGATGGTTCTCCCAGCAATTCGTGGTTCATTCGCCTTCTCCACGTTCCGTCATCCATCTGCACTCCACCGTAGATGGTACGCAACACTTTCCGTTCGAAAACACCTGTCCAGGTCTCGTGGCCGTAGAGGACCACCGGTCTAATCAGCGTCTTGTAGACAGTCAACTTCGTGCGGCGGCGAATTTTATTCGACCGGAGCGTCCTCCGGAGTCCAAAGTAGGCACGATTCCCTGCCATAATGCGTCTTTGAATTTCTCTGCTGGTATCATTTTCGGCGGTCACCAGTGAGCCTAAATACACGAGCTCATCGATCACCTCAATTTCGTCACCGTCAATCATGTATTTTGCCTTGGATGCATTGATGGTAAGTCCAATCAGCCTAGCTTCAGCCTTCAGCCTGATGTACGTTTCCGCCATCGTCTCCAAGTTCCGTGCCATGATGACAATGTCATCGGTGAAGCCAAGAAGCTGGATGGACTTCCTGAAGATCGTGCCACTCCTGTCTATCCCAGCTCTTCTGATCACACCTTCTAACGCGATGTTCAAAGCAGACACGAAAGTCCATCACCTTGCCGTAACCCCCTTCGAGATTCAAAGGGACTCGAGAGTGTCCCCGATACTCGAACAACGCACATCACTCGATCCATTGTCGCCTTGACCAATCGCGTCAGTTTATCCGGAAATCCATACTCGTGCATAATCTGCCATAGCTGATCTCGATCGATTGTGTCGTATGCGGATTTGAAATCGATGAACAAATGATGTGTGGGCACCGGTAGTTGCAGCAATCCAACTTTATGTAGATTGGGCATACGACACCTTCCATCCACTCCTCCGGTAATATCTCCTCCTCCCAAATCTTGGCAATTACCCAGTGCAGCGCTCTAGCCAGTGCTTCACCACCGTATTTTAATAGCTCACTTGGTAGTTGATCTACGCCAGTTGCTTTGTTGTTCTTCAGCCGACCGAACTCCTCCTTAACTTATTGAAGATCAGGGGCCGGTAGCCTGTCGTCTTCTGCGCGTGCTCCAATCTCGTGACAACATTTGTGGAATTACTAACGATAACGACGTTTAGTTGTACTTCCAGATCGTACGCGATCTTAGAACCAAAATTGACGATCTTGTTGTAGCGGTTTGTGATTGCAATTACGATGTCATTATATTGATAGAAACGATTCTTGACGACAGCAACTTTTTGGGACTGACTTTATTGTACATATTTCGTTGCGATCGCGGTGCTCGTAATAATCACAAAGTAATGTTTATAGGAGTCCTTATTGCCGTATCCAACGTTTACAAGTCTGTCGAGGTTAAGTCTACCTATTAATGGTTGTTACTTGGAACAAGTCAGTGTGTCTGTCTGTATTCGCGGTAAGCGGTTCATGCGTTGCTCTGTATATATTCCTCCGGATCGTATTCGGGACGTAGTTGTTATCGATCCGAGTGCTTGCAGGTCCTCCTCGAGCATAGTCCATGTATCGTGTCCATAGAGGACCACCGGTCTTATTATCGTTCTGTACATGGTACATTTGGTTCGGGGGTGAATCTTTTTTGACCGTAGTTTCTCCTGGAGCCCGTAGTAGGCACGACTTCCACTGATGATGCGCCTTCGTATTTCACGACTCACATTGTTGTCAGCCATCAGTAAGGATCCAAGGTAAACGAATTCCTCCACTATCTCGAAAGTATCCCCATCTATCGTGACATTACTTTCTAGACGAATCCTGTCATGTTCGGTTCCGCCTACTAGCATGTACTTTGTTTTTTGACGCACTCACCACCAGTCCGACCTTTGCTGCTTCGTGTTTCAGGCGGGTGTATAGTTCTGCCACCGTTCCAAATGTTCTTGCGATAATGTCCATGTCGTCCGCAAAGCACACAAATTGACCGGATTTCGTGAAAATCGTACCCCGGCTGTTGAGCCCGGCTCGTCGCATTACACCTTCTAGAGCAATGCTGAAGAGTAGGCATGAGAGTCCGTCACCTTGTCGCAGTCCCCGGCGAGATTCGAACGAACTGAATAGTTCACCCGAAAGCCTTACCACACCGTCCATCGTTGCTTTGATCAGTCTGATCAGCTTCCCAGAAAAGCCGTCCTCGTCCATGATTTTCCATAGCTCTGTGCGGTCGATATTGTCGTATGCGGCCTTAAAGTCGATGAACAAATGATGCGTTGGGACCTGGTATTCACGGCATTTCTGGAGGATTTGCCGTACGGTGAAGATCTGGTCCTTTCACTCCTTCGGTAGCTGTTTTGTTTCCCAGATCCTGACTATCATCCGGTACAGGCAGGTGGCCATCTTTTCTGGGCCTATCTTGATGA
Source organism: Ochlerotatus camptorhynchus (assembly GCF_037179485.1). Lineage (NCBI taxonomy): Eukaryota > Metazoa > Arthropoda > Insecta > Diptera > Culicidae > Ochlerotatus > Ochlerotatus camptorhynchus. The sequence continues at coordinate 2,497,853 of NW_027040660.1, forward strand.
GTTCGGCTGCGATACCGTCCTTACCAGCTGCTTTGTTGTTTTTGAGCTGCTGAATGGCATCCTTAACTTCCCTCAGCGTGGCAGTTGGGTCAGTTCCGTCCTCTGCTGCACTGACGTAGTCGTTTCCTCCATTGCGCTGGTCTGCCTTGCCTACGTTCTCCTCGCCATTCAGGTGTGCATTCGCCGATGATCTTAAACTATTCATCGTTGTCAAGGACGCGGAAGATTGCTGTCAGCTCCAAGAATTGTTGGACCAATTTGTTTACTGGTGCCACTTAAACAAGCTCTCCCTCACTATATCAAAATGTGTAGTCATGACATTTAATCGCTATTCCGGATCTATTTTGAAAATGGCTTTAAAATCATGAAAAACCATCGTTTTGGAGTTCGGCATCACTCGATCTTCGTAGAAAACATTGTAATCTCTATACTTCCATCTCCTCATCTTATACGATAGATGATGATGGAATGTCCACTTTAAGTCTGCTATTTGATGTTCTGCATCTCCTACTATGTAAATCGTTGACATCACGCATGAAGTAATACAAACATGATTAGTTATACACACTTAGAAATAATTATGTAAATTCAGGTGCTCTTAGAGTGACATATACAAGCGTCAATTTGGGCATAAATTAGAGTCATACACTGAAAAAAGTTTTCACTTAGTTTTCACACGCACATAGTATTTTTCCAAAAACAAAAATAATGATTTTTACCTGAATATCACATATGTGAAGCATTAGAAATTCTATATGAGAAATCATATAGATTTCATTAGACACATAACGTTCATGTGATTTAGTGGTGTAATTTCCAATTATGGGATCACATGAAAGTTATGTGAAATTCACATGCATATTTTCCACTGGTTATGTGATTTATTTTATGAGTGTAACATACGCAAAATATAACTTAATCAAACGTACTTTTCATCGAGCAACAAACTTTTCAGTCTCGGAGCAATTCATATTACATCCCAACTAACATTTTCAGCTTTGTAAGCCAACTTTTCCAGCATTGTGCTGTAAAGTAGCTGAAAAGAAGCTGCAGATACAGCTACAAGCAAAAGCTAGTAAAATAGTTTTGGAGAGCGTTTACTCAACTTTCTCACAACCATTATTCAATTTGTCAGTCGCACTGAATAACATCAGCCAATAAACGCTAATGTCACTTCTATACATACACTACCCAACTTTCAACTTGTAGCTGCAAAACAAAGCTAACAAAGTGAATATATTACTCATTTGATGGCTTCTACACAACCAACCACTCTTGCTGAATAACATAAACATCAAAAGTGCTTTTTCAACAACTAAACAACCTGTACTCAGCTTATAAACTGTGTTAGAGCAAATTCGGAAGCATTCTTACAGTCAACTAGGTTTATTTTTAGACGTATGCAGTTTTACAGCTTTTACTCTGCTCGTTTATAACTAGTCGAAAAAATTGATTCATGTGTACTATTATGAAGCCTCTACTCAGCGATTTTGTTGTAGAAGGGAATGTTGATTTGTTTACATAAGTTCAAAGTGTTGGCGTAGCACAGTTGGTAGTGCCAACGTTTGCCAATTAGGTCGTCTGGAGTTCGATTCTAGGTTCCGGTGCAGGGTAAATAATTTGGTGATGATTTGTAACTAATTTCGATTAATTTGATTCACAGCAAAATAAACTCAATAAATTCCTTCATAAAAAAGCGTAAACAGTATTTAACTCGGCTTCAAGAGAAAGCTGTGTAGTGATCATTGGATAACCGGGAAAAGGTTGAATAAGCGCCTTTCAAGTTCACACACAACTTAACAGCAGGATAACAGCTGTATAGAAGCGTTAATGGATATGCAATAAGAGCTTCTCCCGACCGTTCCAACAGCCATAAGTAGCTGACTAAGTTCGCCAGATTTGCTTGTATAGAGGTTGAGTAAAGGTTTCCTCATATCGTATAACGTTTGAATACAGCTTGAGACTGTATAAATGAAATGAGTAAAGCGTTTACATTGTGAAAATTGTTAGTTGGGATGACATGTTTGTTTACGTCTCATCTTTTATGTCAAAGACGGATTCCGTCACATGTAAAATTAGTTATTTCGAAGTGTGCAGTATTGTTCCAATTACAGTAATGAACTCAATTGCTCTCTCCTTGATTTTAGCTTCCATACGCAATAAATTGACGATTTTACTCAAAAGGTGCGTTTTGCACAATCCTACCCTACCCACCCAGCAGCATAGATTGAGTGCTGAAATCCAGATCCACAGACCATTTGCCAACTCCACTGACTGACGACAAACGGACGACAGCCAGCTAGCGACGTCGCGGTGGCGACTTTTGGAGCCATGCAGTCAGTCCTACAACACGCTGCTTACATACCGAGAGAGACAGTGTTTGTGTGTGTGTTTGTACGCGTTCTTTCGCGCTCGTGCTGTCCACCACATTTTCTGCTTCCAGCAGCCACCACCAAGCAGTCGTTACTTACAAGTTGAAACAAAAAAGGGAACTAAATTGCGCGATGTTTGTCAAATGCAAAAAAGTTCCTTCAGCATGTCCTCTCGGTCCGAAGGGTCGTACGAATGTCCAATTTGCGACTCAGCTGCAAGGCATAAGTAGTCGATTGCCATCCGGAAGGCCCTCGCGTTCGTTCTTCATCCAAATGAATTGGCGTTCTTAAGCGCCGCGTGTCTTGAATGCTGGGTATGTGGCCAACACACAGAGTCCCATCACTTCTTTCCCTCCCCCCTCCCTCCATCAGGCCGCCAACCAGCATGTCGCGGTCGCTCACGGATAACTTGATAAGCGAATGAGTCGAGAGAATGTGTCATGTTTGCGTCTGCAGGCTCGTCTGGTGTCTATGTAGGTACCTACCAACCGACGTAGAGTGAGGATAGGGACGTGTTTGTTTTCACCACAGCTTTTGCTTCGGACTTGAACCAAACACATTGCATGCATGCTTTTCGCGTCTTGGCATTCTTTCGTTGATGAACGACGACGACGACGACGACGATGCGTTGTTGTTATGCTGTTAGTTTTAACGAGTTTCCAACACAACGCGCTCGCACCGTTTGTCTACTCCTTCAACTATCTAATGCGAGAATGTCGCCGGAAGTGCGATGCGGAAGGTGTTGGGAAAATGTTTGGTGAATTGTTTTGGGAGGTTGATATTTTTTTTGAATTTGGACTACGTTTGTGATTTATATATGGGGGAACACTTTGTGAAAACCAAAAATGGAACATGTAACAACATTATGAAAGATTTTGAACGTTAATAACTCAGCAGCCCTTGGAACAATTTCAATAATTTCATCACCATTCGATCAGAAATATTTCTACGTAGGGGAAATGGTTCTAATGTTGGCCTATGGATCTAAGATCGGGCCCATCGCTAAAAATCTACTATTTATCAATTTTATCTAGATGAACGCGTTGTTGAGAGGGTACTAATGTATATTTTTGGTCGCTATTGAAAATTTAGTCGATTGCTGAATTTTTGTGTGGGCCCAAATTTGGAGCATTTAGGCCGACATTACATCCATTTCCCCTATCTGTTTAATTTAAGACTTTATTATTTTTCAAAATGTCGCTATTGAAAATTGCACGAATGTACAACTGTTGCTATGATATTTAAAATTAATGTGAAATGTGATTTCCCTGACACAGATTTCAAAGTTTAATTCCATCCGGTCTCACCAAACGGTGTTTATTCAATCACCGCGTGGTGAGTGGTGCTGTTATCCAGTACACAACGAAAGGCTGCCTGCAAGCAGCTAGCTGTCAAGGCTGGCCTCAACCACTGATCGGATTCAGTTCCCATCACCGTTTGTGGTGGTGTCCAATCGTCGGCATCAGCAGCGTTGAACATTGTTCTCCAGTACACAACGAAAGGCTGCCAGCAAGCAGTGAGCTGCTGCCCACAAGAGCATCCATAGAAGGAGGAAGAAGCCAAACCGCTATTGATTGGAATCAGTAGCTCTTCATGAGTCACTGTTGACCAACTATGTTAAGCGCGTCATACTAAAGAGTATAAACAGAGAGAACCCCGATCAAATTCCTCTTCCAACACAAAACACAAGCACCTGCAGCAGTTTCTTTTCCTTGATTTGTTTACCGTCGATCTTGTTTTCTGTGCTGAGCACCAATGCTACCGACGCCAGGGTGGTAGCTCACACTCCTGGACTCTACCTATCGTCCCATCAACTCATGAACCGTGACCAATGCACACTGGGCCGGGAACCGAAATTAGCAAGACAAAACCTCTAGCGCATTGGGTTTGCATTATATTGAAATGGTGTCTTTGATAAAGTTTCTCAGTTTAACATGCGCCTTCATCTGGCAGTAGAAATTAGTTCCAATTTTCTCCGCATAGATGGTGCTGCGATACTAACTTTCTTATTTCACATGCTAGAGGTTTTATGTCTTTGGCAAAGTTGTAGAACATTAAAAAATATAAAAAAAATCTGCAGAACTCAAAGTTCTAGGTCTTCAAATAACAAAGATATAGTGAATATTGTAAAATTTTACTGAAATTTACGTTTTTTGTACAATTTTCCATACAAACGACAAATCCTTCATTTTTAACGCCGTGTATCTTTTAAGTCGGATAATTTTCAAGTTTTAAGGAAGAGTTCCCAATGTTTTGGGTCGATGCAAGCGAAATATTAGCCAAAATAGTGAAAATTACCATGATTTTTTAATCTGGTTTCTCGAAAAGTAGCAAGTTTTAGCAAAAAGTCATTTACTTTCTGAAATGTACCATTTATCATCATTCAAAGGTAAAAATTTGCCGGACATATAATTTTATATATTTGAAATATCTGAATGCATAGACTACAATGTTTATTCAATTAGCCTTCGCCAATGCACGGCTTGCTGGCTGCATGCGATGGAAACGATTGAATATGTCTCTTATGCTTCGCAAGCTGCACGTTGGCGAACGCTGTACTTATGTATGCACAAAGCTTCTTCATGTATATTCTCGAACATGTGTGCTTGTGTGATGGGATATCTAGATTCAAAGTAATATTTTTTTTAATTCTAATAACTACCTGTTATCTTGCATTGTCGATTATTGCAACAGCATTTGCACGAGCCCTGGAAATTGCTCTTTCTTGGTTTGAGGAAACTGTTTCTGCACTGTCATCACCGGGTAAGAGGTCAGCAAAAGTCGATGGAATACGTCCTCGATTTTTGCAAGACGACTGAATTGTCGAGAATGGTACTCCCGATATTTTCTAATGGATTTGTTTCGTCACTATTGCGCCTCTTCGGATAATAAACCAATCGGAATATCACAATGGCTTATGATTGTCGGTCCATGCACCAAGATCCTGTGTACCGTAGGTGACAAAGTGTAAAAACTATAATAATGGACAAACAACCTTCTAGTCTCTTCTGCGTAGGTTTCGAATGCCTTTACGTCGATTTCAAGCTTGCTAGATAGCGCACACAGAATTGTAACCAATCAACGAAGGATATCCTTCTCAATTCCTGTAATTCTTGCCGTTATTTCTGGATTCTGAAATAATCTTCTGGCGGTGTTGCCATCATTTCTATTACATGTTCGAGAATGAACATGAACATGAAGAAGCTTTGTGCATACATAAGTACAGCGTTCGCCAACGTGCAGCTAGCGAAGCATAAGAGACATATTCAATCGTTTCCATCGCATGCAGCCAGCAAGCCGTGCGTTGGCGAACACTGCTTGAATAAACATTGTAGTCTATGAATTCAGATTTTTCAAATATATACAATTATATGTCCGGCAAATTTTCACCTTTGAATGATGATAATGGTACATTTCAGAAAGTAAATGACTTTTTGCTAAAACTTGCTACTTTTCGAGAAACCAGATTATAAAAATCATGGTAGTTTTCACTATTTTGGCTAATATTTCGCTTGCATCGACCCAAAACATTGGGAACACTTCCTTAAAACTTGCAAATTATCCGACTTAAAAGATACATGGCATTAAAAATGAAGGATTTGTCGTTTGTATGGAAAATAGTACAAAAAACGTAAATTTCAGTTAAATTTTACAATATTCTCTACATCTTTGTTATTTGAAGACCTAGAACTTTGAATTCTTCAGAAATTTTTTATATTTTTTTAATGTTCTACAACTTTGCGCAAGACTTAAAACCTCTAGCATGTGAAATGAGAAAGTTAGTATCGCAGCACCATCTATGCGGAGAAAATTGGAACTAATTTCCATTACCAAATGAAGGCGCATGTTAAACCGAGAAACTTTGCCAAAGACACCATATCAATATAATGCGAACCCAATGCCCAAATTTCGGTTCCTGGCCCAGTGTGCAATGGCTTATGGTTATGCCTCAGAACATCCCGGCCGCGCCGACTGGGATTGAACCCAGGCCTGCTGAGGTGAGAGGTATTCATGCTTACCGCTATACCACCGGTGCCGCTAAACCTGCTGCAGTTAATAAATAAGACTTATTATATAAGACCACGTAGCTCTAGGTCACCATTGGGTAAAACCCCATAGGGCTGTCCACTGTAGTTTTTTTTTTTTGTGAAAAATGATCAAAGTAGGGTAGGATGGTCTAAAACGCACCCTTGCACAGTGGTCCAAACGGTGAAAAACGTGATCGCGTGGAATTACTTCACAACCTCAAATTTGAGGTGTATAGTGTCTCCTAAGAAGTTTCTATGCACACCTTTCGAAATAACTAATTTTACACGTGACGGAATCCGTCTTTGACATAAAAGATGAGACGTAAACAAACATGTCATGTAATATTAATTGCTCCAAGACTGAAAAGTTCGTTGCTCGACGAAAAGTACGTTTGAATGAGCTATATTTCACGTCCGTTATGACTCAAATTTATGTAAAAATTGACGCTCGTATATGCCACTCTTAGAGTACCTAAATTTACATGATTTTTTTCTTAGTGTGCCTTTTAGGGGGTTTAATCAACCAACGGGTACGGTCAACAGATAGGGCTCGAAAACTCTAATATCATGCTTGAGTTTATTCACCTATGAATTGTGCCTTGCAAATAGGGTTACAGTACCAGTAGTACTGTTTTACAGGTGTTACCAATAATAACGGGAGATTTTCTGGTACCGAAATACCGATACTGGCATACGAAAATACCGGTATTTTCGGTACTGGTCATTTGAAAAATATTTAATCTTATTGCAAATGTCGTCTGTTTTCTCGGCAGCAACCATTGAGTGGTCCTCCTCATTGTTCTTCATCAGCAGTTCTTTCGGTCGATGCGTCGTCGACTTTGGAAAGCAACCGTTCAGTGGTGAGTGTGTGAGTGCTGACCACGTTTTGCTCTGCCACGGCGTAACTGCCATACAAGGAAACCACTGGAAGCGGCTCCAGTTCTGATGGAGGAGGCTTTTTGGATAGCGGAAGATAAAGTGTTTATTGTGTTGTACCTTTTGACTATAGTTTTCAGATTTATTGTATAGTGACCAAGAATCCTCGGCTCTGTAAAGTTTATTCGTTTGAGCCTTCTCAAATAAATGAATAAACAACATGTTTCACAGAACACAAATGCAAGTGCAAACAAAATTGGTGAATCAAAAAGTGAAACAGTAAGCGAAGTGCTCAATATAACTTCAAGAAACATGTTGATTAATTAATTCTATGGGGAAGAAGACAGATTTTTTAAATGCTCCCTTAACCTCTAAAAAGGTTAAACTATTACATAGATACTCAGGTTCATGCCCCTGACCATGTTTTTTACTCGGTGTACACTGTTCGAAAAATTCATGTAAATTTCTGCGAGATATAGCGCACATAAAATTAACGCTAGATTTTGCATAAATTTACACGATATTTCGTGTGAATTTAAGCGCAATAGCGCATAAATTAGCAATATTGTATGCAAGCTTGTAAACGATTTCGCTGTTTATGCCCAGAATAGCTCAAAATTAAATGAAGGGAGATTTTACGTGATAGTTTAAGTTCAAAAAAATTTTCTGTGTAGCGGTAAGCGATAAAAGTTTATTTTTTAAGAAGCTAAGTTATTGCATGCCCGTTGCTATTCTTCTCTGACAAAAAAAAACACGGACAGGACAGTAAACATAAATAGCTGCATAGCTAGCATAGCTACATATGTGGATTATATGGTAACACTTTTTCGAAATCTGATCAATCGTCATTTCCGTGCCGAGAATGCCCTATTCTAGAATATCTGATCATTTTTATTTTCTAAGTTCGGAAACCGACATCTTGACTTTCAAAATGATATCAGACCTTAATTTCCCGCCTTCATACGTTGTTCCTTTTCTTAAAATACCCATAGAGTTCTAAAATGGCGTTTATCAGCACATTATGGCATCTAAACTTCGTTCCCGTTCTGATAATTGCCATATTATTAAATTTTATCTAAAATCGATAGCCGCTATATTGGATTTCAAAATAACGTCAACCATCTATTTTCGACCGCTTCATGTCGTCAATTATCGATTTCCGGTCTCTACATCTTGTTCCTTGTTGACAGTATTTCCATTGGCGTAGTTAGAAAATTTATCTGGAGGGTGCCCGTCGAATTTTTTTTTTAATTTTGGAAATCTACGGTTAACTAAAAACTCGTGAAGATGCAATTCAATCAAATTGTGTCAATAAACAATAAATTTGATTATATTTATCTCATAACAACGATTGGGACCTTGATTGGGGGACCCTTAAATGCTTACTGATTTTGAACAAACAATGAACATTTGTTCATGCTCTTTGTAATGACATCACATAGCGTCCGGATCTCATAAATTTAAGCATCTCCAACTTAAAAAAAATCTCAGAGTTAGGTAATCCATGAATTTTGAAACAAGTTTTTTTTTATGTTATGAGTTTAATCTCTAGCATGGAAACCAAAAATAAATTGTAGGAGTTTTAGTTTTATAATTTAAAAAAAATTTGGCTTTGAAACATGGTAAAGTGTACACAGAATAAATTTCTACGGAGATCCCTGAATTTATTCCAAATTTCATATTTTTTTCCATCACTCTTAATTTTAAGATTGGACTCCTGGAAAGACACCTAAGACATCTACTAATATTCTTGGACATCTTGAAAGTTCCATGCAATTTAACGAAGTTCCCAAAACTTTCATGAAGCTTTTTGAAGTTAGATTTCTGACAAACTGCAACGAAGTTCCCTAAACTGAAGCGAGAATTCCTGAAGTTCGTAAAAGTTAACTGACCTTTTATTACACTTATATGAAGTTTTATGCACTCAAAATGCTACGAAATTTGCAAAACTTCTATACAGTTTGCCGCACTTCTACGTTACACGATGATTTTCCGCGAAGTTCCTCGAACGAAATTTCTTGAATTTGTATGTAACTTCCACAACAATTCCAAGTCCATTAGGCTTCAAAAAAGTTCCCTGAAATTATAAAAAAGTTCTCGATCAATAATGAGCTTCTCTGAAATAAAATAAAGTTCCCTTAACTTCTACGAATTTTCCACTTCTACGCAGTTTTCAGAACTCTTCCAAGTTCCTTTTGTCTACGAATTTTTCTTAAGATCTATTAAGTTCCCATAATTTCTACTAAGTTTCCTCAATTTCTACGACGTTGCCTGAACTTTTTAGAAGTCCTTGAAGTTTTACGAAGTTCCCATTAGGGCGGGGGAGAGGGGGGGGGGGCTCATGGCCAATTTGTAGAACCTGAAGACGTCTTATTATGCCATCGATCAAATATCGATATCATATAATTTCTCAAAATAGTTTCTTCTAATCCAGAACATAAGATAAGTAGTCAACGTGAAGGACTTTAAAAAAATTTTTGTTTGTGGTCCAATTTTAATAATCGCTGTGAAATAGTAACATCGAACTTGATAAGCTTGACAAAATACCGGTGAGTCAAAAAAAACCCCAAAAAATCTGGAGGGGGCCTGGCCCTCTTGGCACCCTTATTAGCTACGGCAATGACTTTTTCAAAAAACCAGAAGTAATCATCCTGAATTTAAAAATGGCAACAATAGCGTCAATGATCGATTTCCGTTCATAAATCGTCGTTTCCGCTCCGAAAACACCATTTAAAAAATCAGTTTATCACCATCATGAATTTTGTAAATCGAAAGCCGCCATCTTAGACTCCAAAATGACGTGGTCTCTACATGTTGTACCCGTTCCGAAAATACCAATATTGGTATTCGTCAGGTTTTCAAAAACCAGAAGCCGCCATTTTGGATTCCCAAATGGCAGCAATCATTGATTTTCGGCTTCTACTCGTCTTTTCGTTCTGAAATGACCCAAATTGAAGGGTATTAAAAACAAGAAATCGCCATCTTGGATTTTAGAGATCCGCTATTCACCATCTTGGATTCCAAAATGGTGTTAATCATTGATTTCCGGCTTCAAAACGTCGTTTCCGTTTTTAGAATATTATAGGGTATCAGACAGTTTTTTCTTCGAAAAACCGCAAACCGCCATCTTGGCTTCCGAAATACTGCCTATAATCGATTTGTGGCGTCTACTCGGCATTCCCGTTCCGAAAATTTCTTATTATAGGGCTATTTGAAATTTTTTTAAAAGCCATGAGTTGCCATCTTGGATTTTAGAAACCGGAAGCCACCATCTTGGTTTTCAAAATTTCATCAATATACCATTTCCGGACTCTACTCAGCGTTTCGGTTCCAAAATTACCTCTATTATAGGGTATTTGAAATAATTTCAAAATCCCTAAGCAACCATCTTGGATTCCGAAATGGCAGCAATTATTGTTTTCCGAAATCTGCACATCGTTTCAAATCCGAAAAAAAACCTATATTGTTAGGGTATTTGACAGATTTTTCAATACCGGAAGTCGCTATTTTGGATTTTAGAAAAACGGAAAGCAGCCATTTGGAATACAAAATGGCATCAGAAATCTATATTTTTGAGTCCAACTTTATGCCATGATTACTTACAATTTTTAATTATAAAAAAGTGTTGTTTTTAGATTTTTCGGTATATGATTCCAATATTTTTATAAACGTCAAAACGTTCTTATTTTTTCGGAACCGTGCACATTAGGGTGGGGCTTATTTTTCAAACTCTTTCGGGGACACGTTTTCTCATGTGGAAAATGTTTACTAGGGCCAAACGAACAACATATCCAAAAATGAGCGTTTTTCGTTAAGATTAAGAGGTGGAGGCCTAAGTCCAATATATCGAACGAAGCTAATTTTCGAACAAGTCTAGTGCGTTTTTTAGTAAACACGTGATTGTCTGTTTGGCGATATCTTTAATCATTTTTGAGATATATGGCATAAAGGGCGAACACGAAATTATTGCGACACATTCAACAGGGCATAACTTTTTTACCATTGGGTAAAAATCAACCAAATTTTGCACACTTTCTCATTGATGTGTATTGTGTACATGCTGTCAAACTCGAAGTCGTGTTTTTCGATTCAACGAAAATGGAGGTGAACCAACGCGAGTTGAGAGAACAAATTCTTTCCAAACACCTGGAATTTCCTGACCTGTCGCACCGGCAGTTGGGAAAAATGTTGAACATTCACCATTCAACCGTCTCCAGAGTGTTGAAGCGGTTCCAGGAGCGGTTGACGTTGGACCACGGCAAAGGAGCTGGAAGAAAACCGGGACCGGAGAACAAAAAGACGGAGGGAAAGGTGAAGCGGATGATTAAAGCAAATCCCAACGTCTCAAGCCGTGATTTGGCTAAAAAGATCGGCACGTCTGGAATGCAAAGAAGAGAGCTGGACTACATACATACAAGGTACAGAACTTCCCAAACCACGATGAGCGGCAACAATCGACGGCTAAAACTCGGGCACGGAAGCTCTACGAGAAGATGCTGACAAAATATGGCTGCTGTGTGATGGACGACGAAACGTATATAAAAGCCGATTTTAAGCAAATTCCGGGGTTGGAGTTTTTCACCGGCAAGAGCAAGTTCGATGTGGACGACAAATTTAAGAAGAAGAAAATGTCGAAGTTCGCCTCCAAATATCTCATTTGGCAGGCCATCTGCTCTTGCGGACTGAGGAGTGAGCCTTTTGTGACAAAGGGCACAGTAAATGGCGAGATCTACAAATCTGAGTGCCTCGAGAAGCGCCTTTTGCCGTTCTTGCAGCAGCACGACGAAGCTCCGCTATTTTGGCCAGATTTGCCATCATGCCACTATTCTAAAAGTGTCCTGGAGTGGTACGAGGCCAATTCTGTCCATTTTGTTCCAAAGGACATGAATCCGCCAAACTGTCCGGAGCTGCGCCCGGTGGAGCAGTACTGGGCAATAATGAAGTGGGAACTTCGGAAGAGCAAGAAGACAGTCAAAGACGAGAAGGACATGTTAAGAAAATGGAAAACAAAACTGAGAAACTGGTACCGGATGACACTGTAAAGACTTTGATGGAGGGCATCAAGCGAAAATGCGTTCAATTTTACACTCAAGGCTCCATCGATTAACTTTTCTTTTGATTTTTGAAGTAAATATATGTATAAAACTACCCTAAAATTTTGGTTTGATTCTAAACATTATAAGAAAATTGGCATGACATTTTCGGTGTCGCAATAATTTCGTGTTCGCCCTATTTTTGATAAGTATTCGTCATAGTGAGGTCATATTCGTAAATTGGATTTTATGGATTAATAAAATTTAACACAAATATAATGAACACGTTTCTAGATAAACATTTCAAAATGTTCTATTGAACGATTCTCTTCCGTTAATAACTCAGCTGTAAAAGCTTTCCCTATTGTATTTGACGTTTTGGATGCTAGATAAGAATCTCCTTTATCAAACTATGTTGTAAAATTAGCCCAAAATCTGTTTGCATAGCAGTGGTTATCAAAAGAGATAGTCTATGAAGAGAATCGATCAAAGCAGATAGGACCATTTGAAATGTTCATCGAGTTTTAATCATTCTCTCTCTCTCTTCTCTCGCTCTCTCTTTCACACTCTCGCGTTCTCGCTCGATCTGTATCGTACTCATACGCTCACTGTATCTCACTGTAGAATTGGCGTTGACGGCACCGCCGAAAAATCGTCTCTTTTAGCAAAGAGTGACAGTTTATTATGAGAATTTTCCGTGGAGTGAAACGAGCCGCCATTTTTCACGCACAGTCTGACGTTTGGTTACGGATTTTAACATTGGAGTACAGAGCTACAGAGTCGCCGTCAACGCCAATACTGTTTGCGCTAGATCATATTCGTGGGTGTAAGTCTAAACCTGCTATGCCGTATATCTCAAAAATGGTTAAAGATATCGCCAAACGGACAAAATTTAGGGTAACTAAATCACGTGTTTACTTAAAAACGCACTAGACTTGTTCGAAAATCAGCTTCGTTCGATATATTGGACTTAGACCTCTGACGCCACCTCTAAATCTTAACGAAAAACGATTATTTTTGAATATGTTGTTCGTTTGACGAGTCCCGAAAGAGTTTGAAAAATAAGCCCCACCCTAGTGCACATCCCCTAAAGGTTAGCTTTAAACAGGGGGCGAGACAACTTGGCTGAATATATCAAAATATTTTTTGATATTATAATTATCTTGATTTAAATTTAAGTACAAAAGAAACCGTAGATCAAACTGTGTTCATCAAAAAATTCTCTATATTTTACATGTTGTTTTTGAAAGTACATAAATATTGATGACATTTTCAAATATATCAAAGATGTAAATCAAGACCCGATCTTCTTTCAGCCATGAGGCAGGCAGATCGGGTCTTGATTTATAATCTTAGGTAATTTAAGTGGTTTTGATAAGGTTTCTGCGGAACAGGATTTATAACATAAATAGATAAGAAATTCGTTCTCAGAATCCTGACCGCCATTTCTCCGAAGATCTGGAGTCACCAATGAATAAAATAAAACTGTGCTAATATAAGAATTCCGGCTGATTCAGACCGTATACTATATCAATGTATCATTTATCACCGTGCAACCTGCTATTGGTACGACGAAAACAAAACAACCACCAACCATTGACACGGTCGTAACAAACGAAATTCAATTTGGAAAAATCGCCAAACTTTCCCCGAATTAACAACATCAGCAAAGTGCCGCAACAACAACAACAACCGCCGAACGATGCGAATGCCGACCTATGCGTTCCCAGCCATTACCGCTGGCAACCAACGAAACGAGAACGACTGCAATGTTTATATGCGTCGAGGTCCATCCACCACTTGGTCCACCAGAGCCCCCCGGGAGGCGGAGGAAGCGAGGCAAGTGATAATAAAAAACCACACAAATCAAATTTATTTTCCGCAATTCGTCGATATCATCAGCTTGAGGACTAAACCGGGGCGGACCGGGGTGGCCCTGGGAATCCGGGGTGGTCAAGGATGGCGATTTTTTTTATGACACTGAGGCACGCGAATCTGGCGAACTACTTTCGCCACCACGAGAGACGCACCAGCATGCAGCATAAAAGAAGAAGAAGAATAAAGAAGAGTTCTGACTGCCTTAGTGGCGATGGTGGTCGGCTGAATTTTATGTGCGGCGGATATATATTTGTTGTTGGCTGTCGGTCATCGCGGCGCGGTCCGTTTCGGTTTATGTTATTTGTGCTGTCTGATGAAAGTTTGAGAAAATGCGAAAAACAATAAAACCGAAATTATTTATTTCTCTCTCCCGGCTTTATCGCATTACGGGAGGAAGATCACGACGACGACGACGACGACAGCGAACTTGACTGCCGATGTTATAATGTATGTTTTTCGTTGGGAAAGCCAAAAATTTTATGCGCCGAGTTTCCTACCGAATGGTCAATTGCCAGCCGAGGGAGAAAATAGCCCCGGGAAAGCTGAGTGTGCGGTTTCGTGTGGAATCGCGAATTGCGGTCAAACGAGGAGGATCGTAAAAGTTTTGGACACATTTCCGATCCGGCAGATGATCCATCAGCAATTTGCATTTTTTGCGATGGTCAAAGACAGATGAAATGGCAAATGTTCCGTTATTTTCGTCGTTCGCAGTGACAACGGTTTCGTAATAACTTTGTCGTAAAATTCCCACATTGTCCAATTAAGCAGGACTACACCTTCATTCGGAGAAGTCGACTTCAATCACGTACAGCAGCTCAATTACAAACTGCACCAGGAATGTTGATATGACTAAATGCATCCATGTCCAGCGACCAGCACAGATCCTCCCCCGCGCATCGATTCCACACCATCATCATTGAAAAGTGCGTCGACGAACGACGAGTGCAAATACGACGTGCTGAAGAACACGTCTCGGAAGATATATCGCAAGACCCAGTAAAGGCGTCAACCATCCTGACGCGCGCCGTATAAGAAAGCAGTGCGTTCCGTTTTCCCTGCATTTGCAGCAGTCAGTGGAGGGGGGGCATGCGTGTCCTCCGGTTCGAACTTCAACGCTGGCGACAAACAGTGACCGAGACAACGACGACGGGGCCGGGGGCAGTGTGGTGGCGGGAACATGATAACAACTCACGATTTATCTAACTAATCGCGATGTTTATTTTTCAAGGATTTTTCGCCTGGTCGTACTTGTCGACGACGGACCACATACATTTCGCTGGGGTTTTAAATTATAAATTGAAATGAGCGTAATTGTGCTGCGTATGCAGTATGTAGCATGTACAGACAGAACAGGGCGCGGATTTACGCTACATCCTTCATGCTATCTGTAGCGAGCGAAGCGGAAGGGAATCGTACAGAAACGTTATCAAAGTTGGTTCTTTTATCGCGCCTGTTCTTGGGTCGTCGCAAATGATGCAATCTTGTCCACTGACTGCCACCGATTGCAATGACTGGTGACTCTGCGGTGGTGGCTTTCTACAGGGATGCAACGATTTTACGTCATGCATTGTCCGATTGAATTCATGCTAGTAGTATCCAGTAGGTCTATTTTAAGTGATATTAATCAGCTTGCAATCAATGTCGTCCCGCCAAGCCCCGTAGATGCAACTGCAAATAATAAAGCTTGTTGTTCGATCCTAGCGTCTTGGCGGATATCTAACGATCGCTTTCTAGGAAACTTGAGGTATCTTATACAGTACCTGACAAAAATATAAAATGTGTATTCTATATAGCCCCTACTGGCCGGCAGCGGTATTATGGAAGATAAGCATCTGCAATTTCTCGTTTGCGGTAATTTCAGACTGCTTTAGTCTGGACGTTAGAAGGTGATAGCTATATTGCAGATTCAGCAACCCATTTCAGAATATCTGGAGAGTCACGCCCTTTCCGAGATCATTTTCACTCACAATAAACCCCGTATGTCTACAGCATCGTTATCAAATCACTTCCAGGTTCAAAAGCATTCTTTTTACCCCTGGAATGTAGGGAAAATGGCTCTAATGTTGGGCCCATCGCTAAAAGTCTGTTATTTATCAATTTTATCTAGATGAACGCGGCATTGGGATGGTACCAATGGATATTTTGGGTCGCAATTGAAAATTTAGTCGATTGCTGAATTAATGTATGGGCCCAAACTAGATACGTGCACAGGAATCTTGTTAAGGAGGGGCATTTTTTTTCTATGGTGCGTTTAATCTGGGGATGAGAAGTACTCCAAAGTACGTGGTGAATGCTGCTGTCCACCCACGACTGTTTCCCTAGTGTTCAATTTAGCTAATTTTATTTATTTTTTGCTCCGGTGGTGGTTCATCTTCTGCAATGCAAACTGTTTTCAGACAGCCAATGGAATTGGCAATTTAATCTCATCGACGATGTCGATGATGATCGGTTCGTCAAATGGTTGCAATAGTAGGGCTTTAACCGAAATGATACTTAGACAAATTCTTGGTAAGACAACAATAGACCAAGGTTCAATGGCAAACTAAAACCCACTTTTCAATTAGGGAATCCAAAAGCTGTCTTTAAACTTTGTACAGTTGCGAAAAAGTCCATCCTCAGAATTCCTTGAGGTTCCTTTCGAAATTTATAGAACTCTATTAGCTCTTTTAAAATTCTTCTCAGAAATCCTCCGGAGTTATTTTTAGAACTCTTCTTGACTTTTACTCAGAACACCTTGGAACTGAAATTCCCTTATAGTTTCAGAAGAACTTCCTCAGTATTATCCAGAAATTATTCCCGGAATGAGCTAGAACTTATCGGTACTCCCTTGAAAATTTCCTCAAAATCCTTTCGGAATTTCACTCAGAAATTAATTTTCTCGGTATTCTTTTCGGAATTATCTTGAAACTATCTGCAGGATTCACTAGAAATTATTCGCAGAATTTTCTTGGAATACTCTCCACAAATCTTTTGGAACTGTCCTCAGAATTCAATATCCTTGACGTTCTTCTCGGATATTTTTAGAACTCTTTTAAGAGCTCTTTTGAAATTCTTCTCAGAAGTCCACTGGAATTATACTAAGAACTCTTGATGATTTTTTCTCAGAACACCTTGGAACTGAAATTCCTATAGAGTTTCAGGAATTTTTCCCGGAATGAGCTAGAAATTATCCGCGGAATTCGCTTGAAATTTTGCTTTAAAACCCCTTTGGAATTTCGCTCAAAATTTGATTTTCTCGGTATTATTTTCAAAATTATCTTGGAACTATCTGCAGGAGGCACTAGAAATTATCCGCAGAATTTCCTTTAAACTCTCCCTAGAAATATTTTGGAACTGTCCTAAAAATTCAACATCCTTGAGGTTCTTCACGGAATATTTCTGGACTTTTTTTTTCTCAGAACACCTTGGAACTGAAATGCCCCTAAAGTTTCAGAAGAATTTCCTCTGTATTCTCCAGAAATTAATTCCAGAATGAGCTTATCCTCGGAATTCCTTTGAAATTTTCCTCAACATCCCTGTGTAATCCCTCGGTATTATTTTTGAAATTATCTTGGACCTATCTGCAGGATTCACTAGAAATTATTCGCAGAATTTTCATGAAATCAATCTCAGATTTTTTTTCTGTTGGTACTGTGCTCAGAACTCAATACCCTTGAGGTTCTTCTCCGAAGTCAAGTTTAAGTTGTCCATCCATTCACCAAAACATTGTAGTTTTTCTACCAGAAATGTTCAATAAAGCTTGCCTCTCCATTCACCAGAACTGTGCAATTTTTTACATCAGGAATTTTCAATACAAACTTGTCCCCAGTTAATTCTACACCAGAAAATTTCAATTGACCAGAACGATGCACATTTTCCAATCATCTGATTGATGCACATCTCCTTTTTTTTCATTTTCCACCAGACATTTTCAATATTCTCCTATCATCAGAATGTTGCAGGTTTGCCACCAAATAAAGCTTGCCCCTATTTTCAGATTTGTCATCATAAATTTTCAGTAAAGCAGCTTCCCTCCAATCATCAGAATGGTGCAGATTTTCCACCAAACATTATTATTGAAATTTGTTTCTCTATTCAGCAGAAGGATGTAAATTTCAGAAAAGCTTTCTCATCTGTTCACCAGATTTCCACCAGAAATTATCAATATAGCTTAATTTTAAATAAAGTCTGTGCCTTCACTTACCTGACCAGTGCAAGTTTCCACCATACATTTTCTGTTCATTTCAGTCATCAGAGCGATTCAAATTTTGCATCATAAATTTTCAGTGAAGCATGCTCCTCCATTCACCACAACGGTGCACCAAAAATTGTCAGTAAAGTTTGTTTCACCATGCCCCTTTGTGGTGCAATTTTCAGACTTTGCCTCTTCATGTTTCCACCATAAATTGTCAATGAAGCTTGCATTCATCAGAACGATGCAAATTATGCAATTGAAAAATTAATAAACCTTGCTTTTACATTCACCACAGTTATGCGAACTTTCCACCAGAAATTTTCAGTTAAATGCGCACCTCCAAATTTTTGGCGTGATTCAATTTGACCACCAGAGTTATTCCTTTTGATTAGTTCCTCCATGTACCACCTTGATGATATGTTTACACCAGAAATATTCAATAAAAATCTATTTCTTCGATTTACCATGACGAAGGTGAATTTTTTTAACCTTAAATTTACCCTCTTCTTTTAACCCTCCATGAACCACCTTAAAAAAAAAGAAATACACCAGAGATTTTTTGTATGCACCACTCCACGTGGTGCAATTTTTTGACCAAAAAAAGTTCATTGAAGTTTGTCCCTTCATGCACCTTTTTGGTGCTATTTTCAGGCACCATCTCAAAGGCTTTCAGTGCTCTTATATTATGAAATGAAGTTATCAAGTTATCAAGAAATCAAGTTATTTTATATCATAATTTTGTAAATGTGGAAATAAAAATCTTATTTATAAAAGGTGGGGCAATTGCCCCACCTTGCCCCACCCTGTGCACGCCAGTGCATTTAGGCCGACATTACATATATTTCTCTATTTAGTAATTTTGTAAAGAATAATGGTACAGCTCGCACCACCCTTATATTTTTTCTTTCTAACGCTTCGTATTCCTCCAGTCAGAATCACTGCTAGTCTCTCGACAGTCTCCCATGTTATTTCTGATGTGTTCCACGACATTTCCACGTCAACCCATTATCGTTATAAGATGGTCTTGAGTTTCTAGTTGCTTCTTATAAAACTGTAACACCAGTGTGGAAAAAAGACAGTTCTCATCTCCGGATAATTTCTTAACGAGCATCACTGCATTGTCGTATCGCATGTGCTACATTTTGCTGCTCTCCTTTCACTTATACTTTGTTTACTCGATGGTACCGGAAAAGATATAGATGTATACATTATTAGCAATGCTGTGATATAACCACAGCGGGATGGCCGTTCAGAATGGTTCAATAAATGTGAAAATAAGGAATATTTAAATTTAACACTTAACAAATATCAATGTTCCATCATAGCGATCTTCGCAAGCGTCACATTTCATTCAGGCTCTTTGGAACTACATATGTTGAAATATGAAAGGCACCTTTTAAAGTGAATTACACATAACAATGACCAGTATCATCACTTTTAGACCAACAATTGAAATAGGCGGAACAACCAAACGTAAGCAATGGCTTTAAACGCAAATTACTCGACAATCAAAGCATAATCAAGCAATCTAACACCATCATCTGATAGAGCAAACTTCCTTTATCGAATGGCATTGTTAGTTTGCGTGGGAGAGTTTTGATTCTCGAGAATGTTGTGTGTAGAACCATTGTTTACGTTTGGTTGTTCCACCTATTTCAATTGTTGGTCTAGACTTAGTCACACATAAATCCTACCTTGACCAACCTGGCAGAACGCGCTCTTAACCTCACTGAACCAAAGGGCAAAGATTAAATAATTATTCAGGATGTGTATCGAAATTTCAATCAATCAATTTTAGTGAAACGCTTTGTTTTTAATGCCCTTCTTAAAAGTCCAATTTCATGAAGTGCGTGCAACCAAATAAGGCCTGTACTCGAAAAAAATGCACCAGACAAAAGTGTTCGCCAAAAATTTATTTCAAGTCGGATTGTCTTGAAACTTTCAGGGAGTGAACTTATACATATGTATAAGGATTATGTTTCGGCATAATTACTTTATTCAATTTCCTTTGCATCACTGAAAGCCCGCACCTTTCCCTTAAGACCCCTCATTACATCTTGTGCAATGGTGGAGCCGACCTTTTTGGTCACTTTCATCCATTCTTTCTTCAACTCCAGCTACTCCGTGTGTCGTTATTAAACACCTTGGACGATTTTCGAACTTTGGCCTTCATTATGGCCCAAAATCTTTCCACCGGACGAATCTCTGGTGAATTTGGGGGGTTAGTGGTTTTTGGTACAAAAATAACGTTATTGTCTCTGTACCAATCCAACGTCGATCGCGCGTAATGGCATGATGCCAGGTCCGGCCAAAATAATGTCTCGCCTCCGTGGGACCGCAGGAAGGGCAACAGATGCTTCTGGAGGCACTCGGTGCTGTAAATTTCGCTGTTGATGGTACCCATTGTGATGTACGTTTTACTCAGTTTACCGCATTGGCATATGGCCTGCCAGAGCAAGTATTTTTTGGCGAATTTGTCCACTTTCTTCTTCCTTATGTCTTCCGGAACATCAAACCGTGATTTGGCAACGTAGAACTCCAGCCTCGGTATCTGCTTTGCGTCTGCCTTGATGTAGGTTTCGTCATCCATAACCACACACATCGGTTTCGTTAACCACTCTGGATACAGCTTCCTTGCGCGGGATTTGGCCGCCGTGTTTTGTTAATCACGCCGGTTCGGTGCCACCCGGACCTTGAATACACGAAGCCCAGCTCGTTTCATGGTTTGCTGAACGAACCAAGCGGAACACTTTGTCTTCAGGGCCTTCATAGGGTCAGCTGTCTTCGATTTTTTTTTCCACTTCCAGCCCACCGCTCGGTCGGCTGGGACTTTTCAAACCACCCGAGACACAGTTGTATGGGTGATTCCCAGTTGTCTTCCGATCCATCTCATGGTCACAGTCAGATTTTCCATGACGGCACGCAAAATTCTCCGGTGATTTTCTTCTTGTTTCGATGACATCTCAATAACCACTGAACCGATTGTTATGAAATTTTGCACATGTAAACAATTCACTCCAAACTAGTTATACCCAGATTTTCATCAATTTTTACCCACGGATAAAAAATTTACACACGGATAAAAATGGTGCATTTTTTTCGAGTACAAGCCTTAAGCTGAAATTCCGCTGATTCATTGTCAACACATTATTCTTTCGAATGCCTTAAATTTTAGTGAAATTCGTCAGAATTAAAAAAAAAGTCAGAGAATCATTTTGGAATCCAAGATAGTGCCTTCAGATTTTTTAAACAGCTTTAATTATACTGCAATACACTGGAACCTCCATTTTCGAACCAAACCGAGGGTTCGTTAATCGAACTAGCGCGTAAAATATACCTCGATATTTGAGATTTACTTCGCAAAACGAGGTGTTTGAAAATATTATCTAATGCTCCACAATATTTGTATTTTTGAACTCGGAATGACCTGTAGGAATCGGAAATCCATATCTGATGCCATTTTGAAATCCAATATGGTGGCTTCCGGTTAGATAAAAACAGAAAAATACTATTGTTGGAGTTTGTTGGAAATACTATCTAGCATGAAGCTTTATTGTGATAATGTATTAGTTAGAGAAAGGTCTGACGAGGTACGTTGATAGTTCCGCTAGAGTACGGCAGAATGAAAATTAAAGTTGAAATTGAAGGGCCATTAATGCGACAGTACAAGTCAAACACACACTTCTTTAGCTAACTCATACATGAATGGATGAGGAGACTTGATGTATTTTGTCAAATCTACAGACATCAGACAAAGATTTCCGATTCCAATACGTCACTCGATTATAAAAAATACCCATATTGTGGGGTAATTCACAAAATTACCAAGCTTTTCTCTAGCCGAAAGCGGCCATCTTGGATTTCAAAATGGGCGTCAAGCATCGATATCTGGACCCTAAACCTCACGCCGGTTTAAAAAATACCCATATTGTGGGGTATTTGACAGATTTTCCATGCTTTTCTGTATTGCGAAGCCACCATTTTGGATTTCAAAATGGCGTCATACATCAATTTTCAGTCCCTACACGTCCCGCCGATTCTAGAAATACCCATAATGTGGGGTATTTGACAGAATTTCCATGCTTGTCTGTAACCGGAAGCCACCCTCTTGGATTTCAAAATGGCGTCAGACATAAATTTTTAGCCCCTACACGTCACTTAGTCTCATATTTTGGGATATTTGACAGAATTTCCAAGTTTTTCTGTAATCTAAGCTGCCATTTTGGATTTCAAAATGGCGTCAGGCATCGATTTCTGGAGCCCACACGTCTCGCAGATTCCAGAAATACCCATTTTGTGGGGTATTTGACAGCCACCTCCTTGGATTTGAAAATACCGTCAGACATCAATTTTCAGTCCCTACACGTCACTTAGTTTCCAAAAATACTCATATTGTGGGGTATTTGATAGAATTTTCAAGTTTTTCTGTAACCGAAAGCCGCCATCTTGCACTTCGCAATGGCGCCAGAAATCAATTTCTGATCCCTATACATCACGCTAATTCTAAAAACACGCATATTGTAGAGTAATTGACAGAATTTTAAAAATGGTGACAGACATGAAGTTCCGGTCACTATACGTCAATCCGATTCCAAAGTTACCAATATTGTGGGGAATTTTGTATTTTTTTTTTTAGTTTTTCTGTTGCTGGATGCCGCCATCTTGGATTTCAAAATTGCGTCAGATATCGATTTCTGGTCCCTATACGTCACGTCGATTCCAGAAATACGCATATTGTGGGGTATTTAACAATGTTTCCCAGTTTCCCAAAATCGCAAAAAAAATCTCGTTATTTGGAATTAGGGACGTAAACTGAATACTTCGTAAAAAAATACAGAATCCCGAAAAATGTACGATTCGAAAGTTCTTGTAACTTTTCGTAGCGTTTCGGAAGATCTCGGAAGTAATCTCCGGAATCAATGCCGGGATCCTTCTGAATCCCTAACGGAGATTCTATCAAATTTCTGTTGGAATTCTTCGGAATGTTTGCGGGGATTTTCCAAAATCTTTGCCGGGATTTTCGGGAATTACTGTCTGAACTATCCGGAATCCCTATCAGGATTCTCGAGAATGCATGTTACGATTCACTAGCATCATTGTCGGAATTCTCCGGAATGCTTGTCACGATTCTCCAGAATCGTTGTCGGGATCCTCCAGAATCGATGAAATGATTCTCAAAAATCGATGCCATGATCCTCCTGAATCAATGCCATGATCCTTTAGAATCGATGTCATGATTCTCCAGCAGTGATGCAAAATAACAAGTTTGTGCGCGACTGTGTGAGTTAAAAAAAAAAAGGTGGCAAAATTAAACGGAAGCTGGTGGGTTCACTTACCAACACACTCACATAAGCAAGTAAAACAGATACTGGTTCGAAACGAGTACAGATGAGTGTCGTGATTGTCGGGAATGGCACGATCGGTGATGGATCACCACCGAAGACGATATTCAACAGTTGCTTTTTACTTCTCTCGCCAACTTGATGGATGGTAACGGAGATTCTCCAGAATTGATGCCAAGATTCTCCAGAATCGATGCCACGATTCTCCAGAATCGATGCCACGATTCTCCAGAATCGATGCCACGATTCTCCTGAATCGATGCCACGATTCTCCAGAATCGATGCCACGATTCTCCAGAATCGATGCCACGATTCTCCAGAATCGATGCCACGATTCTCCAGAATCGATGCCACGATTCTCCAGAATCGATGCCACGATTCTCCAGAATCGATGCCACGATTCTCCAGAATTGATGTCACGATTCTCCAGATCGATGCCACGATTCTCCAGAATCGATGCCACGATTCTTCAGAATTGATGTCAAGATTCTCCAGAATTGATGTCAAGATTCTCCAGAATCGATGTCACGATTCTCCAGAATCGATGTCACGATTCTCCAGAATCGATGTCACGATTCTCCAGAATCGATGTCACGATTCTCCAGAATCGATGCCACGATTCTCCAGAATCGATGCCACGATTCTCCAGAATCGATGCCACGATTCTCCAGAATCGATGCCACGATTCTCCAGAATCAATGCCACGATTCTCCAGAATCGATGCCACGATTCTCCAGAATCGATGCCACGATTCTCCAGAATCGATGCCACGATTCTCCAGAATCGATGCCACGATTCTCCAGAATTGATGTCAAGATTCTCCAGAATCCATGTCACGATTCACTAGCATCATATTCTTCAGAATCCTTGACGGTATTCTCCAGGATCCTTTTCACGAATCTCCAGAATCGCTGTCGGAATGCTCCAGAATCGATGTTACGATTTTCCAGAATCGATGCCACAATTTTCCAGAATCGATGCCTCGATTCTCCAGAATCAATACCACGATTCTCCAGAATCGATGCCACAATTCTCCAGAATCGATGCCATAATTCTCCAAAATCGATGCCACGATTCTCCAGAATCGATGCCACGATTCTCCAGAATCGATGTCAAGATTCTCCAGCATCGATGTAACGATTTTTCAGAATCGATGCCACGATTCTCCAGAATCGATGCCACGATTCTCCAGAATCGATGCCACGATTCTCCAGAATCGATGCCACGATGTCAAGATTCTCCAGAATTCATGTCATGATTCACTAGCATTATATTCTCCAGAATCCTTGACGGTATTCTCCAGAATCCTTTTCACGAACCGTCAGAATCTTTGTCGGAATGCTCCAGAATCGACGTCATGATTCTCCAGAATCGAAGAAATCGAATAAACATAAAATTCATGAAAAATCACACATTTAAGTGAAGGGAC
The DNA here is from genome assembly GCF_037179485.1 of Ochlerotatus camptorhynchus. Lineage (NCBI taxonomy): Eukaryota > Metazoa > Arthropoda > Insecta > Diptera > Culicidae > Ochlerotatus > Ochlerotatus camptorhynchus. The sequence continues at coordinate 2,522,985 of NW_027040660.1, forward strand.
ACTGTGACAAGAGCTTCAAAGAAATCCTGGCAGGAATTTCAAGAGAAATTCTTGATATCTTAATCTCCAAGTAAAACTGAACATGGGGAGAATAATAAGAGAATGCGGTAGAAAGTTCCTAGGGAATATTAGTAATAGTAGTTATACATATTTCTCAGGTAGTCCTATATCAGATCTTCTGAGGAGGATTCTAATTCCTGGAAAACCGTAAAGATTTGCAGCGAAAGATTCAGTTCAACAACCCACAGTCCAGAAAATCGACCACCCACTGTAGTCAACTCGCACTTTGTCCGAGCGGCCCAATTACAAGGCATCTCTGGCCTTCACTTTGGCGTGGTGGACACAATCTCGCGCTGCGACAAATCTTGTCTGTGCCTCTTGTACTTCGATGCGTGTCGTTTGGCATCAATTACGACGCAATTAAACGGCCTTACAAGACGAGAATGTTACTGTCCCGCAACAACGCGTACCATCACCATACAGAATCGGCGTCGGCGGTGCCGGCAGTGGCAGCAGCAGCTACAATGACATCGCGGCAATTTAATCGGTTTACTGATTTGCTGATCTGATTGAGTGGGAACGGCATCCTCGCTAGGATAGATGAGAGTGGAACTTTTTGCTCGAAATTTGATTTGCTGGTTGAATGGGTCCAAGTGAATCCAATACAGCCACCACAGATCAACACAATTTCAATCGTCAGAACTGCTTATCTCCTTGTAGCAACTAAACAACCGATCCAAATGAACATTTTATATCTGTCTTATCGGTTGTCTTACCGGATAAAAGGTCAAACCGGTGGTCCCGCTCTCGTTCACTCATTCCACGCTTCCCGGAGGAAGTGAAATGATTTATTGTTTGTGGGTTAATAAAATCAGCCGGCGCAGTAAATACGGTGAATGAAACATAAAACCCTCCCCGTGCGCGCTCTCTCTCTCTCTCCGTCTCTATCTCTCTCAGAAGGCTCACTTTTATCAACCCAATCCCAATAAGCCAAGAGCAACGCCGATCAAAGAAGGATGAATGAAGTCAAACCGAGCGAATAAAAGAAAAACCATAACAGAGCAGAAGCAAAAGTCCTCCTGGAAGAGATTGCAAACTTATAAGACCGGTCGGCGGAGGAAGAGGGGTAGATGCTGGATGGAAAAAGATTCAAGAAGTAGCTTTTTATCATCTTTTGATGATGATGGCGCGCAAGAAGGAAGAGTGCGATGATAATGATTAAGTGTTCTTTGCTCCTTTGACCGTTCGGCTTGCGTCTTGCCTGGGAAAGGATGGTAGCGATGGTGATGGGATGGGAAAGAATGATGAATGGTGGAGGGGGTCATAATTGATTGTAAGGCAATTAAGATATTAATCCGATTTGAACACTTTTTAATTATTTGTGGCTGTATTGGAACGTTGCTTAGGGTTCGTATATGGCGAATAGGAGATGAGTGCTGCAATTTGCATCGGTCCGAGTGAATTCAAAGCGATTTTAGGGTAATTTTTGGGGATTCCAAAGGCAAGTGCAAATCTCAAAAACTCTTCAGGGTGAATTCAAGGAAAATCCTCAAGAACCTTCAGAGATGTTTCGGAATTAATGTAGAGCGTTTGGGAGAATTCAACGGACCGGGCAGAAGGTCTCCAGAATAAACTCAGATGATCTATCGCGTAAGTGTTACCGCGAGGCAATTAATTTAGGATCAAGTCTATAAGCCAACCCGCATAGTTGCATAAGTCTTAGCTGATGTCGATACCAAGGCCAAGGAAAATAAATGAAAAGTAGGGCAAAACAACGACAGCTCGATAACATAATCTGACTCCACTTTTTACTTAGGATGCATATGCGCTTGAGTAGGATAAACAAGCCCACACGCGACATATCTGCGCATGTGGATTAAGATTAGTTTTCCCTCTTTGTTCATCCTTCACGAAGGATAATAATCTAATGTTTAAATGTTACAATTGTTCGAATTCTTACTTGTAGAGCCATATCGGATCTGAGTTACGAAAAGTAATAAATTCATGAGCATATTGAGAAATCCCTGTCTAAATCATGGTCTTCAGAACCCTTATAAAACCAAAATTGTTACTTGGGTGAGGCCTTATCCTTCCTTCGTCCTGGTTGATTGTTGGCGGACACCTGTTTTCGGATGCGCTTGAAATCCTCGCGTTTAAGGCAATGCTTGTTGGATCCTTGGTGAGCACCACAGCAGTTGGCACAGCCACAGCTTCATCCGCAGCACATTCGGAGGTGGCGTGGTTTTGAGCGCAATTGCCATAGCGTTGCTTAATGTTGCAGTTTCGCCAGTTGCCAAAGTTCAGACACCGTTGGCACTGACTCACATCGCGATGGCCGGCACGATATGGCTCCCAGCGAACGATGATGGAATTGATGGAGCGGATGGCTCCCAGCGCGTTGAGCGTCACCGTTCCCTTCTGGCAATCCGGGTACGCCTTCACATTCTCGTCTTTCCTTGTCATCCGATAGACGGCACTTGGGGGCCAGTTTGTACCGGTCTCGGATTTCAGCTTCGATAATCTTTGGGTCGAAGTTTGGTAGGCTTCTGATGACGACCTTGAACGGTTTCTCACCGGGATTGTCGTGGGTGAAGAATTCCACCATGACAGTCCTCAGGTGGGCGACGACCAAGTCATACTCCTGTTTCGTACGGAGCATCACCTTTTACGCCGTTGCCGTGCCGTTCGTTGCAGTGACGTCGTCGCGACCAATCGTGCCATCGGACTGGCCCCGATTCTTCTTCCTCTTCTTGCTGCGCTTTTCAGTCACAAAGTGGGTAATCCCATCGAGGAGAAGAACAGCAAACCTGTTGAATGTAGGTACACCCGAGGTTCCTTCACCGGGATCCTTGTCCTTCACCGGACTTTGCGAGCGATGTTTCCCCATTTCGGGGCACATACACACAAACACCGCGAAAGAGAGAACGCGAACACTATCGCAACGAACTTTCCGAACAACTCGAGAGCACGTGAAAACAGCGCACTGAACTGTTTGAGAATGATCGTCCTCAACGAGTAGTAGTAAAATTATGTTTATTTCTGTTGATTATGATAGTACATTGATTTAACATTTTAATTGATTAGCCTACCTGGCTCTTCATTTATGTTGTAAGTGATATTCGAATTTAATATTTGCGTTTTTCAACTAGTTTAAAGAATACCCCTATTGGGGGTGTGTTTTGTTTGAATTGAAAAAAGTGATAACCTACCTAACAACGAGTATAACTTAACCTAACGTTCTAGATCATGTATGATCTAGAGGTGTCTCTGAACCTTTCCAGGATGTCTTCTAATGTCTGAATTCCAGCCAGGAGGTGGATCTCAGAATTTCTAGTCCGCGGGAGACTGTTTAGGACCATCCTAAGGATCATGTTCTGGATCCTTTGGAGTTAAAGGTGATGGCATTTTGCGCAACTCTCCCAGATTGGCATACCGTACTCGATTACAGGAAGAATGATTTGTTTGTAGACAGCAAGCTTATTTTTCAGGGACAAGGTAGACCTCCTCTTGATGAGTGGATACAACGATCTTATCAAGATGTTGCACTTGGTTTTCGTTTTGTCAACGTGCTCCCTGAAAAGAAGCTTGCTGTCTAGTGTTAGCCCGAGGTACACGACCTCTTTGGACCATTCCACCACTGTGCCGTTCAGGCAGATCTTGTTATTCTCCGACGGAACAAGTCTTAGAAATTTAGAGTTTGGATAGATGATGACCTGGGTCTTTGCCACTTTGATACGGATCTTTCAGTTATTGGAATATTCAGATAGGACGGCCAGGTCTCTCTGAAGTTTGGCAGTCAGAGCTCCGATGACCATACCCTTGTAGACGATGGATGTGTCATCTGCGAACAGAGACAACGATCCACCATCAGGGAGAGCCGGCATATCAGAGGTGAACAGGTTGAATAGGATGGGGCCAAGGATGCTTCCTTGTGGAACCCCGGCATCGATGTTGAAAGCATCCAATGTGATGCCATTCAGAGAGACTCGGAACGTTCTGTTTGATAGATAGTTGTTTTTCAGCGTCCAACAACGCCATGGCAGATGTTTTCGAAACAGACTTGTTCCGTCTGAGAATGTTTGTTATTCGAGTCGGCTGGTGGACGGTCGAACGACCTTTCCGAAAACCAAACTGTTCCTCGAGTAACAAGTTGTTTTCATCGGCAGATGTTAGGAGCTGGTGGTACAGTGCTCTTTCGAACAGTTTTGATAACCCTGAGAGAAGGCTGATTAGTCGATAACTTGAAGGAGAGGACGGATCCTTCCCAGGTTTCCGGATGGGTATGATTTTAGCTGACTTCCAACACGAGGGGAAGTAGCCAAGTCTGTGGCACTGATTAAAAATCAGTGCCAGATGATTGTAGAATCTGGAACTCAAGTGTTTGAGTTCCAGATTCAGGATGTTGTCTAAACCTGGGGCCTTCATGTTTTTAGATGATTTGATATAGGCCAACAGTTCGCCAGCCGTAATGACGATGGCTGAGGGCTGACGATGTTTTGTCCGAGATTATGAGAGCTGACGAAGTGTTGACCTATCGCGGCAGCCTTCTCTTCAGGGGTTATCAGGGGTCGCCGGGACGATCCAGTGGGGTCAGTGGTGGAATGGGCCTAGGCTTGTTTTTAAGAATTTTTGTAAGTTTCCAGAAGGGCTTAGCACAATCTGGGAGAGAGCGGATCTTACTAGCAAAATCGTTATCTCTGAGATCCACCATCCTGGCCTGAATGATCTTTGTTAATCGATTACAATTGGTCTTCAAGTTAGGAAGGCCAGTACGATGGTACTGCCTACGAATGGTGTTACGGAGTCTTAATGAGATCTTTGGTAGGATTGTCAAGGTTCAGAGAGTTACTCACCTGTCTGGATACTGGCACGTGTTGTTCCCTAGTCCGGGAAATCGCCTCCTCGATGGTTTGTAGACACCGGTCAACATCTTCGGACGTCCTCGGTTGGACATCGTAGTCGATGGTTGTGTCGACGCAGTGTTGATATTGCGCCCAGTTGACTCGATGGTAGTTGCGGTGGGTGGCGCGCCGGGGGCGACCATATTTGCAACATTTGGGCGCCTGAGGCGAAAACGATACCTGTCAAAAAACTGATCGTTTCTGCCATTTTGTCCGCCCCCAGGCGTTCCGGCGCGCTCGCGGTTGTTCACCACCATTTTCTTTTTCAATGGGTTTTGAATTAATAAAAATTAAAACTGTTGAAGCATGAACATGACTTCATCAATAAACTTTATTTATATTATTCTTATAACTAACATATTTTTTTTTTATTAAATAGATCTTAACCTAACAATTATATCTTACAAACTAAGTCAACCCCATCATGTAACACATCAAATTACACGAGAATTCAAAGACTAGCTCAATGGAACTCAAATCTAGTTCCAAGAACCACTTTGGCCACATCGAGACACATTCCGGGTATCCCGGGAGATGCAGCTCGATGCAGCCAGCATCTGATTAGGGTCAAACCCACCATGCGACACCTCAAATTACATGAGAATTCAAAGACTAGTTCAATGAAACTCAAATTTAGTTCAAAGAACCACTTTGGCCAGATTCGGACATATTCCGGGTGTCCCGGGGGAAGAGGCCAACATCTGATTAGGGTCAAACCCATCATGCGGCACATCAAATTTTATGGGAATTCAACGACTGGTTCAATGGAACTTAAATCTAGTTCCAAGAACCACTTTGGCCACATCCGGACACATTCCGGGTGTCTCGGTGGAAGAAGCCATCATCTGCTTAAGGTCAAACCCATCATGCGACACATCGAATTATATGAAAATTCAAAAACTAGTTGAATGGAACTCAAATTTAGTTCCAGGAACCACTTTGGCCAAATCCGGACACATCCCGAGTGTCCCGGTGGAAGAAGCCATCATCTGATTAAGGTCAAAACCATCATGCGACACATCGAATTATATGAAAATTCAAAAACTAGTTGAATGGAACTCAAATTTAGTTCCAGGAACCACTTTGGCCAAATCCGGACACATTCCGAGTGTCCCGGTGGAAGAAGCCATCATCTGATTAAGATCAAAACCATCATGCGACACATCGAATTATATGAAAATTCAAAAACTAGTTGAATGGAACTCAAATTTAGTTCCAGGAACCACTTTGGCCAAATCCGGACACATTCCGGGTGTCCCGGTGGAAGAAGCCATCTTCTGATTAAGGTTAAACCCATCATGCGACACATCAAATTACATGAGAATTCAATTTCTGGTTCAATGGAACTCAAATTTAGTTCCAGGAACCACTTTGGCCACATCCAAATAGTCAAATACCAACAATATGGGTATTTTTGGAATCCGGATGACGCCTAGGGTTCGGAAATCGTTATCTGACGACATTTTGAAACCAAAGATGACAGCTTCCGGTTTCAGAAAAAGCGGGAAATACTGTTAAATACCCATCAATATGGGTATTTTTGGAATCGCGGTGACGTAAAAAGGTCGATAATTGACATCCTGAGCCATTTTGAAATTGAAGATGGTCGCTTCCGGTTTCAGAAAATAGGGAAATACGTGAAATATCGGTTTTTTTTTTAAATCGGGGTGAGGAAATTGATATCCGACGCTATTTTGAAATCAAATGTGGCTGCTTCCAATTTTAGAAAAATAGGGAAATACGTGAAATATCCATCAATATGGATCGATTTACCGAGGATCCAACTTCGGCCACCACCGGGTAGTGGTTCGAGCTCAGCTCCTGGAATGCCACAGGTTGCGAGATGTTGTGTCCCATGTTGCTTACGAAGATGTCGATGGTCGCCTGGACCCCAGACTGACTCAACCGGGTGGGAGAGTCCGGGGCTAAGATGGTATAGTGGGCCTCTTGCAGGTCTTCATTGAGGATGGTGCCGTTTCTATTGCTCCGACCGTTGCCCCATGCTTGGTGTTTTGCGTTCAGATCGCCAGCGATGATAAAGTTCCCGCTCCTCCGGGTGAGTTTGATGATGTCTTTCCGGAGGGCTACTGACGACCCGTCCCTGCTGTTGGTTTGCTTGGGACAGTAGGCCGCGATGATTGTGATGTGCTCATCTCCACTCCGATGGCTTCAATTGTTTTCAGCTGGAAGTTTGGTAGCAACCGGCAACTGATGTTCCGTCTTGCAGCGATGGCCACTCCTCCACCTCCAGAGCAGGTGCGATCAAGTCTGATGAGCTGGAAATCGGGAAGGAATACGTTCATTTCGGGTTTCAGATGCGTCTCGGTGATGATAGCAATGTTGACCTCCTTGGTGTTGAGGAAATCAAGTAGCTATCTATGCTTGTTCGTCAGTGAGCAAGCGTTCCAATATGCAATTTTATAGCTTCACGATCCATACTTGGTGACGAGTGACAAGGCAGCATGAAGCTGTTCAGATCAGTGATGCAAAATATCATGAAACTCACGTGACACTCGTCTTCGCATCAACCGACTATCGCTGACAGATCGTTTTGTCACGCAGTGAGAGTTAGAGCTATGGCAAACAACAATCACCAGTAATGGTCACTGCTCACAAGCAAAACGTTACACTCGCTGCTGATAATGAAAAGCACAACGAAAACAGAGAATACTTCTGCAGTACGATCATGAGAAAAAGCGAAACGACAGAAGAAAATGAAAACTATGCCTACGCATTCCAAGTTTGTCTCGGCAGGCGCGACTGTGTGAGTTACAAACAAAGCAGGCAAAATTAAACGGAAGCTGTTGGGCTCACTCACCAACACACTCACATAAGCAAGCAAAGCAGCAACTGCTTCAAAACGAGCACAGCTGAGTGTCGTGACTGTCGGGAATGACTAGATCGGTGATGGATCACAACAGAAGACGACATTCACCAGTTGCTTTTTACTTTTTTCGTCAACTTGATGGATGGTCATGGAGAGAGCTTCGACGAGCACATTGATAGGAATGTACAAAGCGTTACTACCATCAGCTGTTTGATGATCGTGATTGTGATAGGTCGCAACTCTGGTTCAGATCGAGTCTTGCAGGTGCGTAGAATGACGATCACCTCTGCAACCAGCGTTACTAATTCCTCTGATGTTAACAGAGATTTGTCAACTGAGTCACCTGAGGCAACACGGGCATACGATAATCCAAGCGCCGAGGCAGAAGCTTGATTTGGCAGAGCTGCAGCAGCAGTGAGGCGATGCTGAGCTGAGGGAGCGGCTCGTTGACTGTTGTTGAGAGGTAGCGGTGGAAGATTTGGAACCAGACGACGAGGATGGATTGCCGGGTATTGTTCGTCCGTGATGGCTGGTGGTGCACGTTTATTTCGATACTGGCCTTGCTGGTTGCAAATAGCCACCTTCTTCCTCATGGTGATGAATTCCGTTCGCTTGGGACAGTCCCGAGTAGTGGCACGGTGAGTTCCGCCGTCGGTGTCATCAGCTTGAGCACAGGTCGCCGTCGTGTGGGCCATAGCACACTTGTCGCACTTGGTTTCATATAACAGTTCTTCGGGCCATGGCCGAAGGAGAGGCATCTTGTGCATTGGGTCACATCACGGTGTTGCGGCTTGTAGTATTCCCAGTCGATAATGACCTGAAACAGGTAACGTATGTTACTCTTGAGCGCAGCAAGGGTGGTGGAGCCCTTCGTGAGGTGGACCAGAAACAGTTGGTCACGATAGTTGGTATTGGGCATAGGCCGTCGATTCATTGGGTGGACTGCCTCTGGTTTCAATCCGAGCCTCACCAGTTCATCTTTTAAGATAGCCGCTTCGTACGACGGCAGACCTCGTAAACAACCGAAGGCAAATCGTGAGTGTCAAACTCCACTGTGCTGTTCTTCAGCAGGTCACCGACCGACTTGTACTGCTGTAGGCTGGAGCGAAAACAATTGCGTTTTGCCAGCTCATCCCTAAGCTGGGCGACGTCGGCGGGGGAATCCGCTCCTTTTTCGCAATTTCAGCGGCGTCACCACCGCCATTTTCTACTCCGAGCACCGAGAATTGGTTGCTCTGTAGCAGCCGATTTGCTGTGTCATCCGAAGCAGCGCTGGGATCCGTTTGGACCTTCTTGCTAGGGCCCTCCGATGCAGGAGCAGTAGTACGCTTGCGTACCATGCTTTGTTTATTGGCAAGTGCAATTAGACTTGCCAATGACGGCACTTCCACGACGCGAACGTAGCAATAAAACGAAGTAGAAAAAACTCGATAGCAAAGCGAACGAACGAACGAAGTATACTGCTAGATGGTCTAGCAACGAATGCCCTAAACGAGTTAGTTTAGTTTAAATGATCTTCATTTCAGTTTAACTTGGATGATTACCATATACATTTTACTAAGTGATTTAATTGCTTTCTTCATCTTTAGGTATGGGTAAAATTCAAAATTTGTTTTACAGAATTAGTCCTAGACTTAGTACACGGTCGACCACCTTGGTGGGATTGGTTTGTTTTGTTTTTAGAATTTGAAGAGAAACTACTTAATACTACTATTTACAGCTTAAAACTTACCTACTCTACTATATACACTTAACCTACTATGTACAAATTGCTTATTAAAGCATGTTCAGAAAGATTGCATTTTTGGATAAATTTGGTTGTCATATCCTCAATTTTGGAATCTACTTTGGGAATTTCTGCCTCTTGATGGAGGTCTGCTATTCTTGTGTCGAATGGACGATCTAGGATCATCCTCAACACTCTAAATTCTGTGCAACCTGGATTTTGTTCCTGTGGGTCTGAGCGCACGATTCCCACACCGGGCGGCATAGAAGATCGCGGGGGCTATGATCTGTTTGTAGACAGCCAGTTTGTTTTGCCTTGAGAGGCGGGATCTGCGGCAAATGAGCGGATACAAACACCTAACCAAGGCGGAGCACTTAACTAGGGTTTTCTCTATGTGCGAGCGGAACAGGAGCTTCTCATCGAACAACATCCCGAGATAAGTAACATCAGCGGACCACTCGACCCTTGTACCATCCATTATTACGGTACAGGAGGGAGACGGATTAAGTTTTGGCGATTGTCTGTGAAGGAATATGATCGCTTGGGTTTTCGAGACGTTGATTTTAATTTTCCACGTGGTGACATAATCAGTAAAGTTGTCAAGGCATCGTTGGAGCTTGTTCGTAATTTCACGAGGCATCCTACCCTTGACGGCTATCGCGGTGTCATCTGCGAACAGGAAGAACATGCAACCGTCTCCTAGAGGAGGGATGTCCGACGTGTAGATGCTGTAAAGCAGTGGTCCCAGCAGACTCCCTTGCGGAACACCTGCTGGGATCGGAAATTGTCCCGAAAGGGAACTATTCAACGACACCCTGAACGACCTTTGCTGGAGATAGTTACGGGTGATTTTCACAAGGTATGGGGAAAGTTGGAGTTACAAAGCTTGTAAATAAGTCCGTCGTGCCAGACATTGTCAAACGCCTTTTCGACGTCTAACAAGGCCATGGCTGTGGACTTGGATACAGCTTTGTTACTTCGGATGTTATTCATCACCCGCACTAGCTGATGATTGGTGGAATGCCCCTTGCGGAACCCGAACTGTTCCGGAAGAAGAATGTCATGTTCCGCCACAAACTTGTTCAGTCGGCTGAGGATCAATTTTTCGAACAGCTTGCTCAGCGCTGAGAGCAGGCTAATCGGTCTGTAGCTTGACGGTAGTGAAGGGTCTTTCCCAGGTTTACGGATCGGGATGATTTTTGCCACCTTCCAGATGCTTGGAAAGTAGTGCAGCTCCAAGAATCTGTTGAGGATGGCAGCCAGCAGCGAGTGGACCCTCGGGCTGAGATTTTTCAACGCTAGGTTGAATATTCCGTCAAACCCGGGAGCCTTCATGTTCTTACTGTATTTCAGCGCTGAGCAAATTTGTTCCTCTGTAATCCGTTCTTCTGGAGGGACGGCACAAGGGGAGGCATCTAACGTCTGGACGCACTGCGCAACCTGGTTCTCGAGTGGACTTGGGATTGTGGAGCCAAGCAAATGCGACTGGGCAATGTGCTCCCCAATCGCATTGGCCTTCTCTTCGTTGGTGATAAGCCGTTCGTCATTGACTCTAAGTGGTGGAATGGGCTTGGGGTGAGACTTCAGCACCTTAGCAACCTTCCAGAATGGTCTGGAACGGTCGTCCAGGTTCTGAACGAGCCGCCGGTGTGTCGAGCGGTGGGTTGTCGTCGATGTGGCGGTCGACCACGCGCCGAAACTGGACCCAGTTGACTCGATGGTAGTCCTTCCGCAGGCACGGTGCAGGGGCCACGTTGCAGCCCAGCTCGGTCAGCACCGGTTGGTGGTCCAAACTCAGGTCGTTGACGGCAGCCGGCTTGGCTAATCCGGTGTTTGCCAAGAACAGGTCCAGTGTCGATGGGTTGCTGAAACCAGACGGAATAGAGACCATGCTGGGAATGGTCGAATAGAAGGCGGCCATTCTGGTTCTGCTGGTAGTTCCGCCAGGCCTCGTGCCGGGCGTTCAGGTCCCCTCCTATTACGAAGCGGGTATTGGTGCGGGTTATGATGGCAAGGTCGTACTTGAACTGTTGTGCTGTACCATTGCTAACGGTACATTGCCGGGGGCAGTAGGCGGCGATGAACCCGGACGTTTCCGGTCGATGTTTCCACCTCTACGCCGACGGCCTCGATGATGGAAGTGCGGTAGTGGGGTAGTGCAGTACTTGATGCCTTTCTTGATTATGACCGCGACACCACCCCCCCCCCCCCCCTGGAGCTGGTGCGATCAAGCCGGACAATGCTGTGGTCGGGCAGCCAGAAGCTTTCACCGGTCTTGAGGTGGGTCTCGGTGAGAAGGCCCACGTCGATGTCGTGCTTGCGGAGGAAATCTGCAAGCTCAATGTTTTTCGCCCCTACGGAGCGAGCGTTCCAGTTGGCGATCTTTATGGCTTCACGGTCCATAATTAGCGACGAAGGAGATGATAGCTTGGAGCTGTTGTGTTCTTGTAGCGCAGGTGCGCTTGATGATGATGGCTTGGGCCAACAGTGTGACGATCCCATCCGTTGACAGCCGGAGAAGGGGGATCCGTCGATGGCCCGGAGGCTTGACCGAGTACTGCAGCGGCAGCCAACTGGGCAGCAGCCAACTGTTGGTTGAGCGGGAGCGGCGGCAACACTGGAATTGGCCGTGATTGGACCGGTGATAACGGAGGAAAGTTCTGCGCGTTGTTTTCCGGAACCTTCTTGCGACCGGGCTGGATGTTGGACGAGGCCTTCTTCCGGATCTCGGCGTATTCGGCCCGCTTCGGACAGGCCTTACTCGTGGCCTTATGGGCGGCACCGCTGTTGGCGCATGTGGGAGCGGCTTCCTCGATGCTGTCGCAGTTGTCGATCTTGTGGTTTTTGCCGCATTTGATGCAGTGGCTGGCCATGCGGCAGTTCCTGGTGCCGTGCCCGAACAATAGGCAGTTCGAGCACTGAGTGACGCCACGGTGGGTTGGCTTATACCGCTCCCACTTCACTACGATGTGGAACAGTGTGCGTGTCGTATAGAGATCCTTCACGGTTGTGGGATTCTTCTCCAGATGGACCAGGTAGAGCTGATCACGATGGAGCTGCGGGGCATCTTGTGGATTTCGACCGGCTTGAGGCCGTTCGCCTTAATCTCGTCCATTAAGGTGGTGGTGTCCATGTCGTGGAGCCCGCGCAGCACCACTTTCAGCGGCTTGGTGGCCTCGACGTCGTGGGAGAAGTACTCCAGCTTCATCCTGTCCAAGAGGGCCTGGACTGTGTTGAAGTGTTTTTCGGCCGGGACCATCAGTTTGTAGCCTTCCGTGCACCGTTGAATGGTGCAGCGAAGGCCCTGCTTAATGTAGAAATCCAGCTGCTCCCATAGCCCGGGAGGGGAGCCCTTCACTTTTTTCGGCACCGTCTCAGGGTCCGACTGCGGCTGGGCTCCGTTCTGCAGGGCGGAGAACGGATTGTTGCTCAGCAGCTTTTTTGCTGCCGATACGGTGGCGCTGCTTTCTTCAGGTCTGGGTCGTTTAGTTCTGCCCTAAGCGAGCTTAAGCAGCCCGTATTTATACCCTACGTATTTTTCATCCGGTTCCTTATTGGCTGCTAACTGTGTCGGGATTTCCCTTCACGATGTTTCACACCAACGAAATTTTATTAAAATGAGTTTTTCATTACTTGATTTAACTCTCCAGTATATTTTTGTATACATCAATATAAAGCTATACTTTTTATTTTTATAATTATTTTTTTTTTTTACATCTTTATTAAGGAGACTTTCAGCCGTTGGCTGGCTCGTCTCCGACTATAATTATTATTATTATTATTATAATTATTATTATAATTATTCTACTCTATCTACCACTTTTTTCCACGCTCAGGGTTTCCATGTAGGCTTGGAGCACTCGACAAACTGTTGTTTTCGGCATCTTCAGCACTTTAGCCAGCTTGAAACTGGACCACTCCGGATTTTCCAGGTGTTGTGCACAATATTTTTTCTCATTCGAGTTCCATTACACGTTATTTCTGATCGCGATCGACTACTTTGATCAAACTTGCACCAGTTGTTCTCTATAGAAATGTAAACAAACTACTGTCAAAGATTTTCGACTCCCAAAACTAGAGGTGTGCTAGCGGTGCGCGAGGGGCATACCAATTTACTTTTACTCAGTCTTTACCTGATTCAATACAGATCGAATACCTTCATCAGAGTTCTCTAATCTGCTTAATCTTTTCATCAAAACTTAGGAAAAAAAATCACATGGAGTCTTTACCTTAAGTTTATAGGCCCAGAGAACCTCAATCCACCTGAATTGCGAAGAAAAAGTAGTACAATTACTAAACGTAAACTACTTATTTCGTATCTAAACAACTTACTCCTATTGATAGACTGAGTGTAAATTATACAGGCTTGATAATCACATAAAATGTATCTATATTTTTAACGATTATTTAAAAATTACTCAGAAGACAAAAATTTCACTCACCAGTCACTTTGCCCTCTCTTTAAAAATGACATTCCAGGTTGCCTAATGCAATCACTTAGGAGATATCGTTTTGTTCCTTTGGAGGCGAACCAGACCCAGGCTGAAAGCCTCCCTAATAAAGATAAATTAATTAATTAATATCGTTTTGTTACAACGGTACGGTACTTTAAGTATGTTCCAGGACTAATCATATGAAACTTTGCAGTATTAATTTTCTCCAGAATTCCCACCCAGCAGGCACTTTTATCCACCTCTGAAAACATTTCACTTCATTCCAAATCCCTTCCGTCATCACTTTTTGATTGGCGTCATAATCTCGTCCCCAAAGTGATTCGCTACCGCTGTTTAAAACACCATTCAGCATGTTCTAAATTGCCGATAAAAAAAACGGTAAGCAAACGACCGTTTCGCGCTTTGCTCAGGTGAAGCTTACACGCACCTTACCATCCCGTGTAGTACAAGTAGCAACCATGAACCGAATGGGTCAACTCGTAACTCGTAACTCTCACTTTCTGTAATTGTTACGAGCTGTACTTGTTCGTCGTCGGTTCGAGGTTCTGACGGCCAGCATCACACCCCATCATCATCGTTTGGCGGGTGGGAGAGAGAGAGAGAGAGAGTCGTAATAAATGCCCCAACCATAGCACACAGCAGCTACGAACATCATCCTCGCCATCCGTCCGGGTCCTTTACTGGATTCGCGAGGATGGCGCGTGTTGCAACTTTTTTACGAGGTGCTAAATGTATTACCACTCGGCAAAACGGTGCACCTGATCCCTCCCCAATCAGGACTCCGGTCCGCCATCATCGAGCCAATAAATGTCGAAGGAGCAGGAATCAGTGCAGTCTTTTACTGCCTCCGAGCTCCGACCGCTTAGCTCGTCGACGACGTGATAGTAAAATGATTTTTGTGAATGAAACCGAAACGGAACCTCGACACGGTTCTTTTCTTTATTATTATTTCGTGGCGGGTCGGGGAGGAAGGTTGCGGATGATTCCACAGGTTTTTATGGTGTGTACTTAGGTATAAGAGAGTATGAATTTAATATAGAAGCAATAACAGTCGGAGAGAAGTGCTCAAACGGGCAAGAGTCAAGTTGGAGTTCCCAGAAGCGGTCTAAGCCAGGGAGCTGGCGGCAGCCAGAAAATGATGTGCTAAGGAGAGATAAAAATAAAAATAAATATAAAAATGGAAATAAAATTATATCTCAGCGTGTTTGGGGGAGCAAGCTTTTCTGTACACTACACACATACAGACAGACCGACTGCAGATCCAGGCGTGTTCGGTTCGGGTGTGGGCCACACAGTGTCTTCCCTTGCGTTTTAATGTGTTTTGTGCCCTCTATGTCTTCCTGTTTTCACATTTCCACCCTCACCCCACGGCGGGACACTCCGGCGGGCTAGACAACCGATGCAACAGCTATAAAACTCTCCCTCTCTCACCGGTAGTAGTATGTTAGTAGAATCCGTTGAGGGGGGGAGGGGGAGAATACAGTACAAACACACTGCAAATTTTTTACAAATTCATTCACAAAACTTTTCCCGCCAATTTTTTTTTTCTGCCCCTCTGTTTCCCATTCTGTATTTACACTCCGCCTCAGCTTCACAGCCAGCCACCCACTCTTATGATTGCCATTGAAATGATGGCATTATTTTCCCGAGCTTCCACGTGCTGTCGGCATCGGCATGGAGAGACAATACCGATGTTTTGCTTCTTTATCAGCTGACTTTGTCGGAATAGACACTTTCGGGTCCGGGTCGGAGTCTTGGAAGATGTTTACTGCTTGTTTTTCTTTCGTTCTCTTTTTTTATGGTTACCTAAGCAGAAACTTTTTATGTTCTGATGTTTGTGTTTGAATGTGGCTGCAAAAATGAGGTGGAAGGCTTGGCTATTTACTTGTGCATCGAAAGTGATTAGAATGATAAATAGGTTTGGTGTCTGCTGTTTGTGCTTATGGGTTGAAAGGGTGTGAGGTGGTAGGTAATGAAAGTGAGTTGGTCATTTTTCAAGCTGCTTTAAGGTTGCTTTTTTTTAAGGGTTCGTGGACTTTCAGGTAAGGATCTGAGAAGGATATTGTTGGTTGTTGAAGCTCTTCAGTACTCTTTGAAATCTCGCACAACTGTTTAGAACGTCCAATGTTCATTGACTGATTCTCGTAATCGACTTTCTCTAGTTTTAATAACGCTGATGCACATTTTATGTGTATTGTACTGCCCATAAAAGCATAACAGTCCCATGTTAATTTTTGTCAGAAATGAGTTATCCATTAGAATCGATCAGGCCTGCCATGGTGGTTACTCATGATTACTCCATGAGTATCCAGTTCCGAAACACGATTTGTTTTTATCATAAAAACTAACTGGGCGCGGAAATATCGATCTACGTGCGCTTCTCTTATAAAAGCTGAGGCCAAAATGAATAAAAGAATTTTGGGACGCCCATCCATTACTACGTGCTCGTAAGCTTCATCCAAATTCTATCAGTGCTCTCAAATGCTGATTAGCTGTATTTGTAAGAAGTTCTTTGTATAACGAATTGATAGGCAGTCAAACAATCAATGGCCTGCATTACGTTCATTTAGAGATCAACCACCGGGGCCATATGTATAAGAGCGAGGTTACTAGAAAATAATGCTTGGACATGCTTAGAGCAGGTGTGGACGTCGATTAAACTGGGTGATCGTACCTTGTTTCTCTGTGCGGTTTACTTTCCTCCCGACCGTATAGGGGAGCGTGACCTCATCGAAACCCATTACCAATCGGTTTTCTCTGTTCTGGATACCGCCAAAGCAACCGATGAAGTTATTGTGTTTGGTGACTTCAATCTCCCGGGGATTTCATGGAAAAAAAACTCGCAACGGCTGACATGGATCACTCTGTCATCCATTCCTACGCTTCGCTCCTTCTGGACAATTACAGCTCAGCCACTCTTTCTCAAATCAACTATGTTATTTACCAGAACAACCGCAGTTTGGATCTTTGCTTTGTAAGCGCCCAGGACATGGCTCCTTTCTTATGCAAGGCGCCCACTCCTCTGATGAAACTGGATCGTCATCACCCGCCGCTACTGGTGACGTTAAGTACTAAGCTGATGCATGATTTTAATATTTCACCTGCCACCGTTTCCTACGATTTTCGCAACGCCGACCATGGTAGTATCGTTACTCTCCAATTTAGATTGGGACGACTTATTGGACACCGTTGACATTGAGTCCGCCGCTCAAACTATTTCCAATGTCTTGGCATATATAATTGACAGACACGTTCCGAAAAAGATTCATCATCATACGACCCATCCACCATGGCATACGAGCGAATTTCGTCGACTGAAATCCAGAAAGAGAGCCGCTCTTAGGAAGTTCACCAAGCACCGCACACTATCCCTTCAACGTCACTATGTCAGGATCAATTACGCATACAAACGAGTTGTGAAACGGTGCTTTCTTTAGTATCGACGTGGATTGCAGAGAAAGCTTAAGTCACGTCCCAAGCAGTTTTGGAGGTTTGTCAACGAACAAAGCCATGAAGCTGGTCTGCCGTCGTCTATGACACATAATGGTAACGTGGGCTCATCTACGCAAGACATCTGTCAGCTGTTCTCTGAAAAATTTGCTAGTGTCTTCACGGACGAGAGACTGAGTGACGACCATGCCCGACTGGCTGCCAGTTACGTATCATTCTCTGGCCAAACCATGAGCAGAATTGACATCAATCCCGAGATGTTTTTCAGGGCTTCCTCGAAACTCAAGTCGTCGTACAATCCGGGTCCTGACGGAATTCCATCGGCGTTCCTCAAAACGCACTTGGACAGTTTGTTGTCTCCACTGTTGCACGTTTTTCAACGGTCTGTGGACGTCGGAGTTTTCCCATCCTGTTGGAAGCTAGCGCACATGTTTCCAGGACATAAAAAAGGCAACAAACAGGACGTTGGCAACTACCGTGGCATTACTTCGCTTAGCGCTGTTGCTAAATTGTTCGAACTCGTTACTCGCTCACTGTAAGCCGTATATTAGTATCGACCAGCATGGTTTCATGGCTGGTCACTCCACTGCCACTAACTTGCTGTGCCTTACTTCCTACATCTCTAACAGTATGTCGGATCGTGCTCAGACGGATGTCATTTATACTGACTTATCTGCTGCCTTCGATAAATTGAATCACCGCATATCAATCGCTAAACTGGACAGGTTTGGTATCCACAGCTGCCTTTTGCAATGGATTCAGTCGTACCTCACCGATCGCTATCTTACTGTTGTCATTGGTGATCACCAGTCCCGTACGTTCGCTGCCACATCCGGCATACCCCAGGGTAGTCACCTGGGACCGCTGATTTTCTTGATTTTTTTCAACGACGTGAATCTGGTAATTGAGGGACCACTCTACCTGCGAATTCACTCAATTGAAGACTGTTGCTTCCTTCAACGTCAGCTGAATGCTTTTGCTGATTGGTGTATTCTGACCGTCCAAATGCTCGGTTATCTCTTTTTCGCGCAAGAAAGAAACTATTATGTTCAAGTATGTTTTGTTAGGCACTGAAATTGAGCGCGTCAGCCAAATTAAGGACCTAGGCGTGATTCTGGATACAAAACTCTCTTTCAAGCAGCACATCTCGCACGCCGTCGACAAAGCTTCCAGAATTCTAGGGTTTATCTTCAGGATTGCCAAAGACTTCACGGATATCTACTGCCTTAAATCGTTGTACTGCTCCTTGTCTCGCTCCATATTAGAATACTGCTCGGTTGTCTGGACTCCTCACTACAACAACGGTGTCGAAAGAGTTGAGTCTGTTCAGCGACGGTTCCTGAGATATGCGCTACGTAAACTGCCGTGGACGGATCCCTTCCGATTGCCTAGCTACGAAAGTCGTATGCAAATAATCCATCTGGAGCGCCTGTCGGTCCGAAGAGATACAGCAAGGGCATTGCTAATTGCGGATATTTTGCAAGGACGCACCGATTGCCCTGTACTTCTTGAGCAAATCATTATAACACAATTATTAACAGAGCTAACAACATGCTTGATTTCATAAAATGTTTCTGCTATAACTTTCACGATCCGTATACGATTAAAACATTGTACATTGCTTATGTAAGATCGATATTAGAATATTGCAGCATAGTTTGGTCACCTTTTTCAATCACACACGAAGAAAGAATAGAGTCCGTTCAAAAGCAGTTTCTATTGTATGCACTCCGTAAGTTAGGTTGGACTGTATTTCCTCTGCCATCTTACACAGCTCGGTGTATGCTCAT
Source organism: Ochlerotatus camptorhynchus (assembly GCF_037179485.1). Lineage (NCBI taxonomy): Eukaryota > Metazoa > Arthropoda > Insecta > Diptera > Culicidae > Ochlerotatus > Ochlerotatus camptorhynchus. The sequence continues at coordinate 2,542,133 of NW_027040660.1, forward strand.
AAATATCCAAACATTAAAAAAGCGTCGTGAATTTGCTATGATTTCTTTCGTAAACGATATCGTATCACATCGAATTGATTCAATAGAACTATTGTCATCCTTAAATTTATATACACCATCTAGGCTATTTACGAAATAGAAATATATTTGCTACAAATCGTCATCGTACGAATTATGCCAAATTTGGACCCTTGAACCAAATGATGGATACATATAATAAGCACTGCGATAACATTGACTTTACAATGACAAAAACCAAATTAAAGCAATATTTTAATTCGTCGCATAACGTCAACTAGAAGTAATGTTTTAACTTGTTCTTAAGACATATTATAAAAAATATAAACAAAGACAAAATTGTAAAAATAGCACTTAAGACAACAATTGTAAAACGGTCTACACTGATTAACGACAAATAAATAAATAAATTGACATCAATGTTCAACCCCGAGCCCTACGGAATAATTCAATGCTGCGCCTGCCCATACAGCGAACTAATTATAGCATGTTCGGTGCAATCGGTGGTTTACAGAGACTCTTCAATAGGGTCTCCGCACTGTTTGATTTTGACCTGACTCGCCAGCTGCTTCGCCGGAGGTTTAGTTCGTTTTTTTCTAGATCAGTTTAGTTTGTTTAGTAATGTTCCTTTTTTTACGAGATGACTATCTATGTACTTATTGATGTTTTGTTTTAGTACTTTTCATGTTTAGTTTAAGTTACATCATTGGATCAAATAACGCCTGTTGGTGTTCAGTCATATAAATAAATAAATAAATAAATAAATAACGTTATTGGTGCTTATCGCCCACCTTCGTTTGATTACAACGAGCTTCAGAATATTTTAGAAGGCTGGATATCAAGTGCTACTCCGTCTAAACCTTTTTTCATTGTTGGTGAGGTAAATGTCCCGTCTGCCCCGTAACGTGGGTAGATCACCTTTTCGTGGTACGTTACGGGATGTAAGATCTACCACCGATTCCTAGTCCTGACTACTTCAAACTAAGGGAACAGGATTTTTCAGTAATCCAAGGAACACATCTTAGTCCTTGTTACTTTTTATGCCTTGTTGATAGTGACAAGACTCGGCTTTGTCTACCGAGGATGATCTTGAAACAAGGAAAAAATGAGTTAGTTGTCTTCATCTATGTGATTCCTAATCTTCTAATCGTTGTTCCCTAGTTTGAAGTGGCTAAGACTAGGGTTCTGATGCATGGTCATTATCGGTGTCATACCTTAATTTTGTTGCTAAGAATCCAATTTTGACTGACAAAGGGGCGCGCCTTTGGAGGGTGTTTCATATCTCCGAAGGATATAAAGAACGGGACCTATCAATTAGAGTTGGATCCTTGCGATATATACAAGAATGACAACCGTAAAAAAAATCGAATACTTCATCATTTCTCAATAGTGATGGAGTAATACGACATGCACTAAACTAAGGACACGGGATATACTACAATAGATCAATTTACTGGTCGCAGTAGTGTTAAGTCCCGAACAGAGGAAAAAAAAAATGTCCCGTCTAATCTGCAGAACAATAACGTAGTAAAGGGTGATACGGTCAAAATTTGGTCAATATCAACTAGACGTATTTCTTTCAATTTTGCATTTAAAAAACCTGAACACCCCTCATTTTGAAGGTGTGTGTGTGTAGAATGTTGCTCCTATTTTGATTTTGGAATTTACTCTTCAGTTGTCAAAATGCCGTCCAAGCAAGAAGAGCAGCGTATCAAAATTTTGCTCGCGCATCACGAAAATCCGAGCTACTCGCACGCAAAGTTGGCAAAATCGGTAAAAGTTGCCAAATCAACCGTTACAAATGTAATTAAAGTGTTTGGGGAACGTTTGTCGACAGCCAGGAAGTCTGGATCGGGGGGAAATCGAAAACCGGAAGCCGCTGAGACGACAAAGAGAGTTGCCGGTAGTTTCAAGCGAAACCCTAACCTCTCTCTCCGAGATGCCGCAAATCGCGATGATAAACAAAATACGACGGCCAAAGCGCAATCCCGGAGGCTGTACACGACGATGCTGACGAAGTTTGACTGCGTGGTAATGGACGACGAAACCTACGTCAAAGCCGACTACAAGCAGCTTCCGGGACAGGAGTTTTATACGGCAAAAGGAAGGGGAAAGGTAGCAGATGTTTTCAAGCACATGAAACTGTCAAAGTTCGCAAAGAAATATCTGGTTTGGCAAGCCATCTGTACCTGTGGCTTGAAAAGCAGCATTTTCATAGCTTCCGGGACTGTCAACCAAGAAATTTACGTGAAAGAGTGTTTGAATAAACGTCTGCTGCCTTTCCTGAAGAAACACGGTTGTTCCGTACTGTTTTGGCCGGATTTGGCATCTTGCCATTACGGTAAAAAGGCCATGGAGTGGTACGCCGCCAACAACGTGCAGGTGGTTCCCAAGGACAAGAACCCTCCCAACACGCCAGAGCTCCGCCCAATTGAGAAATACTGGGCTATTGTCAAGCGGAACCTAAAGAAGACCAAAAAAACTGCTAAGGGCGAGCAGCAGTTCAAGGCAAACTGGCTTTCTGCGGCGAAGAAGGTGGACAAGGTGGCGGTACAAAATCTGATGGCAGGGGTCAAGCGTAAGGCCCGGCAATTCGGATTTGGAAAAGCGGAAGCCTAACTGAATATTTTTCCTGAATGTTATACTAATTGAACTTGAAAAAGAAATTTAATTTGATTTTTTAAATAAACAATTTCACCGATTTACACGCGTTTTCCCTTGACCAAATTTTGACCGTATCACCCTTTAGTTAGATACAAAAACTCATTAGAGTCGTACGGTTATGTAAGCACCAATAATGTCCCATGGCGTCCAGCAAGTAACAATATTTTAGATCATTATATTTGCCTGATCGAACTTGCTGTGAAACTGCAGAATCATACTATTTACAGTGATACTAGCGATCATCTTCCTGTTATTTTGTCTCTCCCCCTGAGTAATGGATAGAGGCAACAAGAACTGAGAATTAACATTATCGATCGTATTATGCTCCAACATAATTTTTCTATGTTTTTGAATGATCTTCAAATTACTGATGATGTTGAAGCGACTTTAAGTATTCTCATTGCAACCTATAATAAACTGTTAACTAAGTGCACCAGATCATTCACTAAAATTTTCAGAGTAAAAGGTAAGCATTGTCCTTGGATGACATATAGCAGCCGCCAAATCCAAATAAAAAATAATTACCTCGAAAAAGTCAAAGCATGTTCGTGAAATGCTGGTTCATGGTTCAAAGAAGTGAAAACTGCTAAGCAACGGTGCAAAAAATAATTTTATGAAAACAAACTCAATAGCTCTAGTCATTCCAATGTGTGGAAAAAGCTGAATGAAAATTTTGGTCACAATAAAGATAATGAACAAATAAAATTGCGAGCTGATGGGAAAATCATGGACTCAGATCACGATGTTGCTGAAGTTTTCAACAGCATTTTTTTCCTGGCATTGGCAACAGTTTGGCCGAAAAACTTCCAAAGAACAATTTCGATTTTTTGAAACCTGTAAAGTGTGTTAATTATTCGAAATTCCTGAGACCTGCTAGTGCGAACGAAGTTAGCATCTTAATAAGTCAGCTTTATGTTAGGAAAAGCAGAGGGTTTGATAATTAGAGGTGGGCAAAACAGCTCATCTGGCTGAGTGGATCAAACCCATCTAGCTCACTAAAGGGAGTCGATTCTTTAGAACAGCTCTTCAGCTCACATTGAAATGATAGAAATTATGACACAAATTCAAAATCGGAAAATTAATTAGTGGTTTTAGTGCTTGCGTAAAATTGTAAAAGTAGTCTAAACCAATAAATCCGTACCTTACAATATGGCTCTACTTTTCAATGGAAAACGCCACTAACGCAACAACTGATCAACCATCGCGAAAACCAAAATGGGCGCAAAATGTGCCAACAACATATCATTAAAAGCAAAAAATGTATGCGAGAGAGCTACACCTATGTCAGACGCGATGATTTGATTTACATCGTGGCACACGATGTTACACCTTTTCGCAAGCTGCACAATCCAGTCTACTGACAGATTTTATTTCTGATGTTAATCCTCCAGCAGAATTTCTCTCACTATAAGGCTGTCTATAAGACAGTTGCGATCAGCTGACTTTTCTGTTTACCATGAACTTTTGACAGATCACAGTAGAACTGGCAGTTTTTTTTTCTCATATGAATTTCTGCATTGTTTATGTTTACATTCAGCACTATTAACACCAGATCACTCAAACACTCTAGATTTCTGGCTGTCAGTTCCACTGAGAAACGTCTCTTGGATCACCTTATTCTCGGCTTCAGCTCCAGATCATCAGCTCACATCCGAATCCGGAGCTGAATCGTGAAGAATCGAGAGAGAAAAAATGATCCGAAGAGCTGGACAGGTTCGAAAGCTGAACGGGTCCGAAAGTTGTCATCCTAAACAGCTCCCGGTGAATTATTCGGTAGTAGATGATTCAGATCCGGAGCTGAGCTGATAAGCTGCATTTCGCTTCTCGGTTATTTGCTTTTGTGCGGATCTTCCGTTCCCCCAGAGAATGATGGGAGGAGAGGTGAGTGAGTGAGGAGAGTAATAATAACAAACGAGATTCATTCTCTGCTTGACTGTTGAGCGATGATCGATACATCTGGGAAACGGTCCCACATCGACGAAAACGACACCGACACACAGTCGGCAGCCAAAAAGCTGCTGACAAACAACCACTTTGCCGTTCTGGAGAACGGAAAAATACTGGATGAAATAAAAAAAAAAAGAAAGGAGAGAATGCCGCCTTACTTCGTGAAGGGATTCCCGCCCGGCTTACGGGAACAAATCTACTTCTTCATCGCCCGACCAACCACTACAAGACGGTTCAAATCATGCTGGAAAAGGTGAAGGTTGAATACTTCTCCCACGACATTGAGGCCAACAAACCACTCAAGGTTGTTGTGCAAGGACTCCCGTACATAGAAACGGATGCTCTGTCAGAAGAGCTGAAGGCCAATGGACTAAAACCGGGACCAGGTACACAAGATGACGCGTCATGATACCAGTCAAAAGTTCCGAGACCTGCTGTATCTGTTCCACCTGGAGAAATACTCAACGTGCCGGAAGAATCTACACAACATTGGGGCCCTGTTCCACATCGTGGTGCAATGGGGTCACTCAGTGCTCGAACTGCCTACTATTCGGGCACGGTGCCAGAAAATGCCGTATCGTCACGCAACAAATGTGGCGAACAACATACTTCTGACGGCTGCAAAAGCATGGCGGAAGCGGACCCCAAATGCGCCAACTGTGGGGCAGAACGGCTCCCGATCCCAGTGCTTCCACCGCTGCCACGCAATGATCGTCTGGCTACTGCTGTTGTAAACACGAACTCAGCAAACACGTTTGGAGCCCTCCCCGGCCCCTGGACTTAACTGGCGTCGTGATCAGGAATCGGAACCACAATCCAACGACGATACTAACGCTTCATACTCACCGGAGCAGTTGATCCCCCTATTCACCCAGCCGTCCAACTCTCTGCGCAGCTGCAAAACCCAATTCGACCAGATTAAAACCCTGGGCCTATTCGTCATCCAATATGGCCTGTGAAACCATAAGCATCGCACATTGGAACGCTTGCTCGCTCAAGAGCAATACCATCGAGTTCATTGACTTCCTCGACGAACGAAACATTGACATTGCCGTCATTGCCGAAACGCACATGAAACGCGAGTTAAATGTCTTCCTTCCTGACTTCCGGCTCGTGTGGCTTGATAGAACCAGCTCCGGGGGCTATAAGGAGGAACATATGCTGGCGACAACTGCCAAGTTTCCAGCTGAAAGTCATCGAAGCCGTAGGGGTGGAAGCAGGCATGGAAAATCATTTACATTAATTTCATGCATTCATTTACATTCATTTGCCCCTAACTTTTTTCATCAACAGAATCCCGCAAAATGATGTATCGAACTTTTGTAGGTTTTATTATAAGCTGCAGCTTTTGCCTGTAACTCAAATCTGTATCTCTTATGCATCACGAATTAGAGTGGGCAGAACTTATTACTGTTTTTCAGTGAATGTTAAATACATTCACTTAAAAACAGTAGTGGCTTCTATTCGCTCTGGTTCGTCATGCATAAGAGATACGGATTTGAGTTGTTAGCAAAAGTTGTAGTTAATAACAAAACCTACAAAAGTTCTGCACATCATTTTGCGGAATTCTGTTGATGAGAAGAGTTAGGGGCAAATGAATGTAAATGAATGCACGAAATGAATGCAAATGATTGTCCATGCCTGGGTGGAAGTCTCCACTTCTGTCGGTACCATTTCCATCATTGCGGTCTATTACCCCAAGCAAGTCAACACCAGACACGGGTCGGCAGCGGCTCTTCGAAGTGACATCATCAAGCTCACTCGGAGGAGTGAGAAGTACTTCATCGCTGGTGACCTGAACGCCAAACATCAAGCTTGGGGCAATAGTCACCGCAACCAAAACGGAACCATCGTAAACAACGATCTGCAATAAGCTCGCTGCAACATCTAGAGCACGGACACTCCCACTCGGTTGAGTCGGTCCGGTGTTCACGCTACCATCTTCATCAGAAACATGGGCAACAACATCGCTCAACCTATCATCTATTAGGAACACAGCTCGGATCACTATCCGGTGGTGGCCGAAGTTGGTTCCTCCGTGAACCGATTTGAAGCTTCTCGACGCAACTACCATCGTGTTCCAACACTGTGTCGACACCGCAGTCGACTACGAATGACGTTGACAAGTGTCTGCGTTCCATCGTAGAGGCGATATCCCGAGCCAGGGAACAACTCGTGCCAGTATCCAGATAGGCGAGCAATACTCTGAACCTTGACAGATATACCAAAGACCTTATAAGACTCCGTAACTCCATCCGAATGCAGTACCAACGCTCTAACAAATTGCAATTTCCTTACCAAAATTATCCAAGCTAGGATGGTGGATCTCAGAAATAACGGATTTGCTAGTAAGATCCGCTCTTCCCCAGATTGTGCAAAGCCTTTCTGGAAACTTACCAACATTCTTAAAAGCAGTCTAGACTCATTCCACCACTGATACCGCTGAATCGTTCCGACGATTCAGTGGTTCATCTTATAACCCCTGTAGAGAAGGCTGCAGTGTTAAGTCAACAGTTCCTCAGCTCCCACAATCTCGGACAGAACAGCATAAATCCACACGAGGCTACGATTGCTGAAAACGCAACTAAGCTCCATCAGAATCCCAACATATTGTCTGAGGAATCCAAGATCACATCTGACGAACTGTTGGGTTATATCAAATCATCCAAAAATATTAAGGCCCCAGGTTTCGGCAACATCCTCAATCGGGAACTCAAACATTTGAGTTCCAGATTCTTCAACCATTTGGCACTGATTTTCAATCAGTGCCTCCGACTTGACTACTTCCCCTCGGGATGGAAGTCAACTAAAGTGATACCCATCCGGAAACCTGGGAAAGTGGAACTTAATGAAGGCCTAAGTATTCTTTCGTAGCTTTTTGTTTTCGGAATTGAAAAATCGCCAGTTGCAGTAGCTTGCTTACTGAGCAGATAATCGCGGTCCCAGGTCCTTTCATAATAAACATGTATGGTAAGATCGCTTGTTTATCGTGTATTGTGTAAAACTTTTCGTTATCGTCGGTGCCGGGGTTGAATAGCTATAACAACTTGAGTAACGGTATAATGTGATATGAGGGGCTCGGTGGCCTTACCGTTTTTGCTTACTGAACGTCATGAGTCTAATCTCAAGCCCATCCACATTCAAGATTCGTCAATCGTTTTATTTGTTAACATGGCTTCATGGTAATAACAGCAACCAGATGATTAAAAATGAGCTCGTCTGCCTAGTGGCAAACGATTTTGCTTACTGAGCAGAAGACCGTGGGTTCAATCCTAAGCTTCTTCGCGTTATATGATCGTTAGGACATTAATTCCGCTTATCGTTAACCAAAACGAACTCTGCTGCAAACCCAACCCTCTTACCCAATATCTCAGTGATTCCTCGTGGAAGTGCAGAGGATTTTTCGGCTTCCATCAAAGCGAGTGTCACGTCAACCCATTCCTACCCATTCCTTTCGGGAGTGGCCGGCGCTGGTATTGCCTAGTTTGAGATCACCAGTTTTTACACATTGAGGATGATTTCAGGTCCCAAGCATCGTCTATGTAATTACAGCTGATCTGGCAATAACAGAGTAGCAACCGTGGGCGGTCAATCATGCTCAAAATCCAAAATATGTACATAGTACCGATACAAAGAGGTTACTTCTACTGTACTTTATATCAATATCAAGAAAAATGCACGAGAAATTCCCTAAACAGCTTAACGTAGTCTACGTCAACCATGCGGTCGTGTCTTGTACAAAACCCCATCAATTTTCAACAAATTTCCATCGAAATGCACGAAATTCAGTTCTTGTTGGGTTGTCCTGAAATTTTGCATTTCAGGCTAAAATGTATCAGCGAATCATGCCTAAATATTATTCTTGAAAAACAATTTCAATTAGTACCGGTTTCGGCTCAATGTACAGTGTACTCAAATATGGTTATATCACAGACAAGCAGACATAACACATTGAATATTTTTCAATATAAAACATCCGTGCTGAAACACTACCGCCATCTGTCGAGTATGGCAAATGACGGTTGTGTGTAAACGTCAAACGCAAGAGAATTGAATATGCAGGCCACAGGTGGTGGTACTACCAACAACAACAAAATATTTAAATTGACCGTTAAATGCGTGTTCGATGAACAATTTGCGAGTATTATGTCTGTTTGTCTGTGGTTAATTGTATTCCAGTACTTTATATAAAATACATTTGTAAATGCAAAAATATTCAAAAACTAAATATTTTTTGTTATATCTTTACTAGTTGAGTGTGCCCTGCTTTGCTCGGGATTCAATATTAGCTTGAGTTTATGGGCCAATTAAAAAAAGCATGTTATATTGTACGTAACCCCCCCCCCCCCTCTTATCCAAGGGGCTACCCCCTATGACCTCCACATGCCAAATTTGGTTCCATTTGATTGATTAGTTCTCGAGCTATGCAGAAATTTCTGTTTTATTTGTATGGGAGCCCCCCTTACAGAACGGGGAGGGGTCTCAAACCATCATAAGAACCCTTTCCAGTCCCAAAAACCCCTGCATACAAATTTTCACGCCGATCGGTTCAATAGTTTCCGAGTCTATAAGGGTCAGACAGACAGGCAGACAGAAATTCATTTTTATATATATAGATAGGTAGGGGAATTTACGTATTCTCGTCAATCTAAGCAGCGTCCGAACTTCTATTAGCGATTTCTCAGCGTCACACACATACATGACAGGTTTGTTTGTTGACATTTATCTGCTGCTTGCTGTTCTACCAATTCCAATCGACAGAATTGATCAAAACGGGTTGAACATGTTTTTACAACGCTCCAAACTTCTCAGGTGAGTGTGACTATTGTCGGCAGTCTCTTTTTCTTCGGCACCCTTTCCATTTGAACTGCGTGTTAACCAGCTGTTCTATTATCGGCAACTTGAAATCAGCCGTATTTTGTAGGGTGTATATTTAATTTAAAGAAAAATATGGCATAACAGGATTGCACAGTCGTAAAAATGTAATCAGATTGAAGTTGAAAAGGTAAGGAATCGGCTTAATACATTCAGCGAAGAGTTTTGATGGGAAAATACAGTGAAATTAACGTTTCAATTTCGATTGCAGTCAATGGGTGCCGAAGCCATAATTTACCCTATATAGATTAAGGAGACTTTCAGTCCTGGGCTGTAAAGACTCCGGAAAAACTGAATACGACAGCCTTGGTAAAAATTATATGCTTAACAAGTGTTCTTTGATGATTTTAAATCAGCCTTAGTTTGAATAATTGTTGTACATAGACCACGTTAACCTTTGTTCAGTTTTTAAACATCTAAATCTAGTGATTTTATTCAGCCAAAAATTTAATAGTACTATAAATTTTGAGCTTTTTAAGGCATTCAATATCAGTTTTATTCGACCCTTGTTCAACTTTCTAGTTTGAATTTCAAACAATCATGGAAGGCCGCTTCATATATTATAGTTGTTATGGGACTGTTTTTCCTTGATGATGATAAATTGAATTTAATTAATTATATTATTATTATAAGTCTTAAAATTTTCCTTTTCATTTCGGGATTCGAACCGGCAACCGCTGGCTTACAGGCTTCAAGCATACCTACTGGACCAACATATGTGTGGCAAAATGTATGATCATTAACTTGAAGCACGTCAAAGTTAAGTTGAATAATGGCAACCGAATGCAGCAATGTAAAATTTTAAACAACAAATAGTGAGAGTAAAACATTCCTTTCAATTTCAAGTGCAGTAAATAAGTGCGATTTATTTAAATGGTCACTTGGATGCTGTTTTAGTGCCATAATTGGATTATATTTTTGGAATGTGGTCTGAAAATTCAGTGCAGTAGGTGTATATAACCAAATAAAACCCCAGGAATACGTCGTCGCAGTTCACTTCTAACTGTAGATTTTATTAAGAAGCTCCTCTTCCTTGTCTCTACTGTTGGTGCTGCTTGGGATTAGTAAGGTTGGCAGTGAATTTAAAAGAACTAAAATGCCGGAAATGCAACGGATGGCACTGACGACATTTAACAATATTGTGCAATAGATTCATATTCTTCTATCAGGCTATCAACATATTTGTAGCTCATTTCTGATTTGTGAAGCTTAACACTTAAATCAGTCTTGTTCAGTCTTTAGTTCAGCTAACTTATTGAGGTTGAATTATGGGGATACAATTCGCTTTATGCACTACTAATCAACTATATATTCAGCCTGGTATTAATCAGTTCTGTACACCTTAAATCGACCAACAACAAGCTTCTGTTCTTACTGTTCAGCTTGAAATGCTACTTGGTAGCGCATCGTTTGCTGACTGTTGTCTTGAATATTGTTGGTTTCCCAGATACCCGGTTCAAGCTTCAGTTGGCTGCAGTGTTGTGGACATGAGTACATCCATTTCCATAAACTTGTCAGAAAACAAATCTCGTATACGTGGAGATAAACTAGGCGCTTGGACTTAATTCTGGAGAACCTCAAAAGGAAGTTCAGAAAAGTAAAATTACTAAGGAGGTCTTTGAAGATCTCAAAATACATAATCTCTGAACCTACATGAATTTTGACTAACTCTCGAAGTCTGTTGAGGATTTGTAAGTTCATTCAGTTAGTTAGTTAGAATTCTTTATAAAAAGGTTTCCAGTTGAAGTTCATTCTTTGCTTTTAATTTTTGGAAGAACTTACTCACGGTCTTTGCATTTATTTTGATTTCCTTAAAACTTCTACTTCAGTGAAACATTCAACACACTTATAAACACAATTTCACCTCTTACAAAACCGTGGGAAATCCCTCTCTCTCTTCTCATGTAGAGCAATTTCCCTTGATTTCATTACACACACCCAAATTAAAAGCCCTCGTTAAACCTCGCGCAACACGCTCTACCACGCTGATGTTGACTAAACACCGTTTAAATAGGATTATTTGCATATTACACTCGCGCTCATCCGGTAGCATCCCCCTTCGCAAACTTTTTTTTTTTGGCCCTCCGCTGCTGCTACTTTCACCCAACTAAATGTTGCTTTTATTTGAGCTGCTGGCGAGCTGCCACCAGTCACCAGTCGAATCGGGTTGGTCGGCTGGTTGGCATCGTGGTTGGTACGGATGCTAATTTCAGTTGTAGAGATACAAATTTCACACTTCCCATTACGCACACCGACCGACAGTGCTTCCGCCTTCGTGGAACTGGGTGTGAGATTCGCTGCCAAAAAGGCTCTGAAGTTCATAGCAGATGCCTCTCATTTTCGCACTCCGACAGTCATCGTCATCCTACGGGTTCCCCTCACGACGTGGTTCAGAAAGCGCGCGACCCATCTCGCTATATGTAGGTAGGTATGTACCCTTTTCGGCATAATACTTCAGCAGACGGTCGGGTGGTGTTGAGTCGAGTGTGATCCGCGCTACCGTTTAGCACCCTTCTGCCGGGATGTTTGCAGGAAGCACATGATACCATTATGCGTTCGCGTATTATTTGACTAATTTATTCATAATTCCTATAGGAGGCTCGTTGCTGGTTTGCCTAGCAGAGCAGCAGCAGCAGCAGCATTGTGGTATGTAAATGAGCTTCTACTGCGTTGGTACTGTGCAATTATTTACCATACCTATTTCACACTCAATTACTGCGACAAAGAAGTGCGTAAGTGAGCCGTAGTTGATCGAATTTCCAATACATATTGGTGACAATTAACTTCTAATTTAATTCATGTGAAAAATTGCTTTGTGATGATATGACATCGATGCATACTTCGCCAACATTTCGGAAGGTATAGGTATCGCAAATTTCAAGAAATTGAACACGGCTCTTTTGCAAATGTACCTTCCATTTCACCGAACGGTGACCAATTTCTGCTCATTCATCAGTGCAACGATTCGTTCAGTTTTCAATCAATTTTCGGCAACCCCGCACGTTCCGCCTTATGCTTCCGAGGGTAGAATTTTGACGAGGACAAATAATTTGTCCAATTCCGGCTTCTTGGGCAACCGGGCTATGAACAGCCAAAGAGGAACAAAAGCCGCCGTGTTATTACCCGAAGAGCATTCTGGCAAAAATCAATCAAACGAGAAATCTCAACGCACGTGAAGCTGAGAAAATGGTGGCAGTTGTACCTTTTTTTTCCTATGATATTTTTTTTTGTTTTTGGGAATTTTCGCTTTGGGACTGATGCTGTAGCAAGCGCCTCGAGTACGATGGAGGCTGTTTGAAATAAATTAGAAATTGAATCAACCGCTCACTGCACTCCTTTCCTTTCGCTATATGTATCGTGCTGATACGCCGTTCGATTTCCGATTACCCATTCGAAGTGGGAAAGAATTTCCTTTGCTCTCACGAAACATATCACTTCTTTCTTTTTTGCGTGGATCAAAACAAGGTTGGAAACTTTTTGGATTTAGAATGAAGCGAATATTTGACGCCAACGGAGATTCGTTTATTTTATTCACAGTGTACTCTTTTGAAACATTTTTGAACTTCTTTGGTTACCAAATGATTCTCGATTAAAATGAAAAAGGTGGCAACACTGATTTTGGGGTAAAGATCTCGAGCAACTTGCTAAAAGGGCCTACAAGACAAACGTTAACAATGACAGTTGAACGTCGATTGTGTCAGCCCCCTTATTGAAAATCTTTTCTAATTTTTCTACGAAATGCATGCACTTTTCAGTGGTCTTATTGCACCAAAGAATACCAGACCAGATGCTGGTTTCGTTTTGTCTGAATGAGTCCATATCCGCGAGAAATCGACGTTTAAAGAAATTGTCTACATTTGCCTCATAGGCCCTTTCCGCATGTTGCTCTAGAAATAAGAATTTGACGTATAGGATCCGACCGAATCCAATAGAAATTTTCCACGAGAGATTTGTATCGACAAACCCTCAAGTGAGATTGATTCAGTGTCGGAAAATCGGTAGGTAGAGAGATTGCTCTACGGCAAGAACGAAAAATGTGAAGGCCTTCCAATTGACACCCGACGATGGGTTGATTGAACCGTTGCAACCAATTTTGGTTGGTCCATCGCCACCGTCAGGAAGCACGAATCTGCCCAAGTTGGAATAATTTGATTGGGTTGAAGGGTGGGATGTTGTTCTTCGCATACATACATACATCCATACACACACACAAACACACACACAATGTGATAAAGTGCGAGGCGCGCAATGGAGAAAGTGCGGCAAAAAGAATGTGATGTAATGGAGATGTTCCGGTTCGTTAGAAAGAATGGACGATTCGGTCAGGTTTGGGCTGCGAAAAAAATCCCAAATGAAGGCGAAATGCTACTTATTACCCGGTGCACTCAGCCCTGATTCATTCTTTTTTTTTTTCTTACACGTTGCGTTTTCACAGAAACTATACGGTTGAGGAACTTTCTGCATGCTGTTCGAAATTTCTGAGTATTTCATAAATTGCTTATTGGAGTAGAGATTCCCAAATTTCAATAGAATTAATCGTGCCTAGGATTTTCCAAGATTTCAAATTTTTTACTTTCAAGATTTCAGCCCCGTGGCTGCCTATGTTTGGCACCAACGGGGATCAACTTTTATAGATTTAGTTGAAAGAAATCATTATCTAAAATTACATAGAAAGTAATTTGGCTCCGCAAAGCTACCGCATTTTAGTCTTGACAAATAAATGGACTATATAAAAAAAAAGCTTTAAAGATTGGTATGTTGCAATACTGCTAGCCACAATTGGACCGATAACTGCTTCTTGCAGCTACAAACAAAGGTTAGAGAAGCACTTATTTCCTCTCATACTTGACTTTGTATGCTTTTTTCCTCTGAACGGGAATTGGAGAGATTAGTGGCAAGTGTGAACGTTGTTTTACAATGTTATAAATAAAAAACTAACTAATAAAGCGTGGCCCACTTAGTAATGGAACAACATCATTTGGGTCTATTTTGGATTTGAACTATCAGATTTGAAAACATACTATTCCTTATATTTAAGAAAAAATACTAAACTAATTATTCGTCGCAGTTTCGAAGGAATTCTCGAGCTTTTCTCTTAATACGACCCATCATGCGGCGCACAACGGTCTCGTCCACTGTTGTGACGATTTTATCCCACCAATTTTTCATCTGAGCTGCCGTTTTGATGACTGTACCTTTTACTTTCAGGTTCCTCTTCATAATTGCCCAGTAGTTTTCAATGGGCCTGAACTGGGGACAATTGGGTCGATATAGGGTTTTCGGAACAAACTGGATTCTGTTGTCATTGTACTTCCTGGCTGTAGTGACAACTTGGAAGATCCTGCCAAAATGTCACTGGACCACCATGTGACTGGATGAAGGGCAGAATTTGCATCTGGAGACGTTCGTTTTTGTAAACCATCGAGTTCACCATTTTCTCTGTGGCGAAAACCTTTGTCTTTTAACCGCAGCTGCAAATTTCCTGCCAGGTCATATATTTGCGTACGAATTTATCCTCAAAACCAATCAGACTATGTGATCAACTGGATCAACCAAGGCCTGTGAAGACACCTACACTAATATGTTGATAGAGTTTTCTCGCCTCACTTATTCTCTAATTTGAGGTATATAAGATGCTGAATTTTCTTCAAATTCTCCTTGAGTTCAGTTCAAATAATGTACCAGATCAACAATGACTGATATAATGTCCTTTTTTTTCCTCTGTTCGGGGCCTAACACCACTGCGACCAGTAATTTGATCTATTGTAGTATATCCCGTGTCCATAGTTTAGTGCATGTCGTATACTTCATCACTATTGAGAAATGATGAAGTATTCGATTTTATTACAGCTTGCATTTATCGCAAGGATCCGACTCTAATTGAAAGGTCCCGCTATTTATACTCTTCGGAGTGTTGAAACACCATCCAAAGGCACGCCCCGTTTGTGGATTCCTTAGAAACAAAAATAAGCAATGACACCGATAATGACCATGCATCAGAACTCTAAGCTTCACCATTTCAAACTAGGGAACAACAAATAGATGATTAGGAATCACATAGATGAAGACTAACTAACTATTTTTTTTCCTTGTTTCAAGCTCATCCACGGTGGACAAAGCCGAGTCTTGTAACTATTAACAAGGCATAAAAAGTAACAAGGACTAAGATGTGACGCCCCGTAACGTGGGTAGATCACCTTTTCGTGGTACGTTACGGGATGTAAGATCTACCACCGATTCCTAGTCCTGACTACTTCAAACTAGGGGAACAGGATTTTTCAGTAATCAAAGTGTAGCTTGTCCAGTTAATCTAGATAGAGCTGGAATTAGGGCGTAACAGCTTTTGTAAACAATGACTTCTATTGATGATTTCTAGGAACTCAAGGCACGCTCACGCAGACTAACATAACCATCGGATAGTGGAAGTCTTTCCCTATCTTCCCGTTTGGTCGTTTAGTTGGAAGCTGTCTGGAACGATCCGTAAATCCTTTCTAGGAATGAATGGACTCGAATCTGCCCCTTTTTCTACAACCTCGATGTTGTGAACTGCGTTAGCCCTACCAGCACCTTCTCGCGCTTGTCTGAAGACAGGATCATTTGTGTCGATCCTGTATGCGTAGTACTCCAACTTTCGTATATCGCGAACGGTTCGGCAAGCTAATTTTGATCGGTAATGTGGACGCATATTGTCCCAGATTACCTAAAAAATGCGCTGCTGATCCAATGGAGTGCTAAGCAGTTTATTCAACCGCTTAATTTCCATCTTAAAACTCAGGAAAGTTTCCCGGATCCTTTCCTCGAACTGCCGCCAACTATGGAACTCATCTGCATAACACAAGTACCACTCATATGCTTCTCCTCTGAGGATGGTATGGATCCTTTGCATAAGAACGTCATCCGCAATCCTATCCATCTTCGCAAGACGACGAACCTTAAGTAGAAAATCCTCCAATGACCTGCTACGATCATCTCCGCTAAAACTCAGATGCCACTTCTCCATCCTGCGGTCTGCGTCCCGAATCTCATTCTCGCTGATTGCACGGTTGTCGACGGTTCCTTACAGGAACCATATTGGCCTCATCTGAAGACTCGTCTGAAACGAATACCGGCTCGGCTGGTGTTGATGATGTCTTCTGGAACTACGTATATAATTTCCGGCACAGAATGGTTCACGATACCGGCTTGTTTCCTCCAACCCACCGGTGTACAACCGTTGCCACTGTCCACCGAATCGATCATCTTGAAGCGGTTCTCTATGGACATTTGTTCCATTCCTTTCTCGATGCGTATGTTGATGACTGTTCGCATTTCCGTCCGCATCATCCCTTTGGCCAAAATACGGTTCTCGTCTTCTCCGAACATCATGGTTTCGTCCTACCCGTGAGTACCTGTTCCCATTACCGTGATAACCGTCAAATCAGCCGCTGTAAAGAGAGCCACTTGTCTCGGCCTCGTATCCATCCCCTCTGTTTATCCTGTCATTCCTATGTCTGGGTACGTGTTCACTGAACGGTGTTTTTCTCCGGTTGCTGATTAGAAGCACCACATGCACCAACCTTACTACCCCCAAACTGGCTACTCTCATCGTTTCGGTTTTGGTTACCTCCTACGGCTCCTCCTGAGTATCTCAATAGCAATTCTAGTGTCCGTTCAAGTCCGACAACCTTAGCTTCTAGCGCTTTTTCCCGATCGCTTATCTGTGCTTGTGATATCGCACTAGAGCTTCCATCCCGGGATGTCTCGGGATGAAAATCCCGGGATTGTGACATTTTCCGGGATTACTGAACGATCTAGCAGTGAAGCAAACCGTGAACATTTTTATTAAATTTTATAATCGCGTACATAGACGAAAATTAGGTTGAGCGTTGTGAGATGTCCATCATTCATAGTTGATCGAAAAACCATTGAAATGCATTGTTAAGATGGTTGGAAGTACGTAGTACTAGTCTCAACTGATGAAAAAACTCAGTATTTGCAGATTTTAGAGTCCTTCCTCAGATTAGCGAGCTGAATCTTGTAAAATGCTTACTCCTTCTGGAGGAACATCTATAGGTCACCGTTTTCTATCCTGGCTTCCATAGCTCTCCATCGCTGTCATTTGTTACGCACAAAGGTATGCATTACCTTCACCCATAAGTATGTAATCTATGTAATCTATCTAAAGCACAGCAAAATAGTTTTTACAAAAACATTCATGAGAAAAATCATCCCCCATACTCCTCATGATCTGTACGCACTATTGTGAAATTTGGCTGGCAAACAAATCATCATGTCACATTAGGGAACTTCTTAGATGTCAAGAGACATTCATTTGATTTCAGAGAACTTCATAGAAGTTCGTGGAACTTCAGGGGCCATCATAGATCTTCAGGATACTTCGTAGAATGTTAAACAACTTCGTGGACGATGATTACGGAACAACGCATGAGTTATTTGAAAGTTCTGCAAGCTAGGCAGAAATTAAGTTGTACCTATCAAAAAATTGAAAGATGTAAGCTATGGAAAAATCTTTGAAGTACTGGGAACTTCAAAGAAGTTGACGGAATATCCCAGGAATTCGTCGAATATTCTACATATTCAGAGAACTTTATATTGGCTTTGAGTTCATGGAACTGAGTTTAAGTTCAAGAAACTTCTTGAAAGTACAGGAATCTTCGTATAACTGATATTCACCCATTTGCGATGATATCTCTCGATATTATTCAAGATTTTTCAACTAAATCAAGTAATATTCTGAAGATCTGCAACTGTTCAAAAATTCAAACGAGAATTTTTTGACATCCTTCCAAGATGGAAGTTTGATTAGAGAGTATTTAAAGGATATGCAGTTGGTCCGAGATTTAAAGACCTCTGGATATTTTTCAAGACTTCAGGTTGATCAATTATTATTCTTAAGATATTCAACTGTTCATAAAATTCAAATAACGTCTCTAGAAATCTGAAAATCTTAACCTAATCAAACATTCAATTGGCTCTCTCAAGATAGCAGATCGGTTAGAAAGTACTTAAAGATCTCCAGCTGATCGAAGATCACAATAAAGTCCTCTGGATATTTTTCAAGGCTTCAGGTTGATCAAGTATTATTGTGAAGATATTCTCCCAAAACTGTACGTTGATTAGGAAGTATTCAAAAGATCTCCAGCTAATCCAATATTTCAGTGAAGTCCTGTGAATATTCAATTGGATCAAGTTTTATTCTGAAATATCCGATCCGATTACATTATTCATATTCAACATATTCAGGAAGAAGCTTAAAATGTGAAGTAAAAAACTTCATTTATTTAACAAAAATCTTCATATGACAGCTTAAAATAAAAAAAAATCCAGCTTCCGCATGTCTTGAAACAGCTTCACAAATCATGAGATGTCTTCAAAATGTCTGCATGAAAAAAATACCTTCACAGAATTTTAAAATCAAAATGAAGATATGTCTTTAAATCTGGTGTCCCTAGTATTGAAGGAATCTCCATTTTTTAATCTTTATTCGAAGGTGATGAAACATACGAATATTAAAACAATTTACTATCTTTGTTCACTTTCCGGGATCCCGGGATTTCCCGGGATATCAAATAAATATTTCCCGAATCCCGGGATGATGGAAACCACCGGGAAATGGAAGCTCTATATCGTACCCGTAACTACACCCAATTCCTTTATCTTATCAGGATTACCATCATTTCTGTTATCGTTCTCTTCATCATTAACCTTATCCTGTTCTTTATCACCTTCTATGCTCTGATCCATTCCAATGTCAAACCTATTCAATTCCGCACGAATCTCAATGATGAGTTCTTTCCGCATACGCTCCGACTCCGTATCTTGAGTAAGTATTCGTTTAACTCTCCACCAATAGTGTTTCAACCGAGAGATATAGTCCATACCTTTTGCCAACTTCCTTTTTAATTCTCCGATCTTGGAGCAAATATGATCATATTTGTGATCAATGGTATATGGAGAGTAATAATCTCTACCATCTTTAGCATCTCCCAAGAACAAGTTCCTCAATAAACGGTACTTCGTCTCAACGTCATCTTTAGTTTCATCATTTCTTCCTCGTATCTTTAGCTCATAATCCACCTCCTCATTGGTCAAATGATCCACATGGGGAAATTTAAAAGCCATTGCGACAACAACCAAAATATCGAATAAAACAAATTGTAATCGACTGGTTGTATGGAGATTTCGTTTTTATGGCTTTCTCAGTCTAGGGTAATCCAAACAGTTAGTTATGCATTGCCCGACGTTTCGGTCGTTTATTGTGGCCTTTTTCAAGGGTAAACTAGAAAGATATTACAACTTATAGAAACTACTACTAACATTAAACATTGATATAACATGAACATACACTATTTGGCGGTATTTTGTTTTACTGGACGTACATTGAGTTCAATATTAATTAACATAGGACACTATATGACACTACACTATACAACGGTTATTTTGAAGAAGATGGTGGGATAAAGCATACACAAAAGTAGATAAAGCTCATCTATACTCGTTCGTGCTTTGTTCAACTTGACGGTGTGTATTGTTTCGTGATCGTTCTCTGCGTGAGAGATTAGCTCTTAGGTATGGAGAATACCAACGTACGTTGTGTTTAGCCCCGCTACATCTGTTCTGTAATTAACGGTGTTAGATGTGTTGTTTATATGACACATTTCTAGCATCGATAAAGCAGAACTTCAGTAGGTGCGATCGATTATCATACCAATATAAACTTTTTTGCAATTCCTACATGGGATGCTGTAGATGACGTTGTGTTGTTGTTGTGGTAATATTGGGTCCTTTACCGGTTGTAGGAGTGTTGTGGTTGTTTTGATCGTTCTTGGAGCTATTTTTACTGTAGGGTAGTCTGTTTTAAGGATTGCGGCAAGTGCTGACGTCAAGATTGGGATGTTTGGCATTGATCGGTATTTTAGCTGTTCCGAAATTTGGTTGTTGTTTTCGTGTCGTTCATGGGCCGTGGAAAGCTGAACTGAAGGTGAACTATTGGTGTGACGCTGTGATGTTGTTGGTGGTGTTGATTGCGTAGGCGTTGGATCTTGGATATTGGATGCTGTCGGTAGATTTTCTTGTGTTAGCGGTATCGATGATGTTAAATGCTGCGAAGGTTTTTCCTGAGTTGTATTACGGGTTTGGTTAATTAGCCTGTTTATCAACGATGGGGAGTAATTATTCTGTCGGAGATGTTGGAAAATAATTTGTTGTTTTAGTGCTCAGCCGTTGGACGCGTTTTATGGAGTTGTTTGCGAGGTTTATCTTCATGGTCGTTGGGTGGAAAGAGTGATAATTCAGCAAGCGTCCGGAGGCGATGGGTTTTGAATACCACTCTGTGTTCATGGTTTGGTCATTGTTGCGAAAAACTAGGGTGTCCAAGAAGGGTAGAGCTCCATTGTTTTCCATTTCGATTGTGAATTGTAGGTGTGGGTTGTACTGGTTGAAGGCCATAAGGATGTTTTGTACCTCCGATTTGGGTAGAGCGAGGAACAAATCGTCTACATAGGGGAAATGTTGGTAATGTCGGCCTACATCTCCCCAATTTGGGCCCATCGCTAAAAGTCTGCTATTTATCAATTTTATCTAGATGAACGCGTTATTGGGACGTTACTAATAGATATTTTTGGTTGCTATTGAAAATTTAGTTGATTGCTGAATTTATGTATGGGCCCAAATTAGGGACACTTAGGTCGACATTATCTGCATTTCCCCTACTTTTTTAGCACTGGTATGGGAAAATTTAACTTTGCGATTACCACATCCAGTAGGTCCTCCATTACATAATCTGCAAGAATGGGAGATAGTGGACTGCCCATAGCGGTTCCAAACATCTGCTGGTAGTATTTGTTTTTGAATTGAAAATAGCTGCTGCTGAGGCACAATTCTGTCATTTCCAGGAACATATCCAGGTTGATATTTGTTCCTTCTTTGATGTCTGTCCATCTGTACATGATGCTGCGTATAACCAAATCTTTCGGAATATTGGTAAAAAGCGATATTACATCGAAAGATACGAGTACATGATCAGGTGGTAGTGTAACAGAGTTGATGTAGGTTGCAAACGTGAAACTATCCTTGATATTGTATTAGCTTTTGAAAGAGCTTTGTAGTATTCCTGCTACGAACTTGGAGAGCTGATATGTTGAAGCAGTTATGTTGGGCGCAACGGAAGGTTTGGTTTATGGGCCTTAAAATGTCCATAAATCCGCGGGCAGGTAGATGTTTGTGTTTGGAGTGTCCGTCAGGTGTATTGGTTGATCAGCTTCAGATCTACTAAACGCTTAGCCATGTTGTTGGTTGTCTGTTGAAGGGTGTTGGTTGGATCCCTTTGCAGCTCACGCATACCCTAAAAATCTACGAGAGAGAACTTCTCATCATCGTCCAGTCCCGTCACCTGCCGCTAGACGTCTCCCTAATCTGGTAGTGGAATGTACTTCTCACCATTCAAACTCAACAAGAGGACGGGTAACGAAAACTAACATGAACGCGGAGTGATGTCAAACACATTCAAATAATTAAAGCTAGGGAGATTTGGAACGGGAAAGCAACATTTATTTATAACATGAACGACGATATATTGAGTGCCTCTTACTGTTTATTTACATTTGTACAAAATTCGTTTTATTTCTGTTTCTGTGTGTTTATTCCTATTCGCTCTCCTACCAACAATCAATACGAAACTAACGATTTTAAATTGATTCACTACTTGACTAGCCTATTGATCCCAAGCAAACGATTAACGTACTCCATTGTTATCGAAATTTTAGTACTACACAATGTTTGTTTTAATTCGCTATGAAAGTTTGACAGATAAAATGAGGGGTTAGTGGATTTTCCTATCTTTCGACTAGCTTGGGACCGAAGAGAGTACCAGAGCTGAGCCAAAAAGTTGAGCACGTTATTTCGAGACCTTGTAGTCTTAAGTGGACCCTACACGATTACTTTTATTGACAATAATCGTATTGTCAATACATTCTATATTGACGTCAATATATCGAGATTGACAATATTTCTGAATTCACATCATCAATATTATTGTCAATAATTCCCCTTCGCGTCAATATATTGATGCGTGTGGGGTTTGCTTTAGAGTTACCTCTATGCTCCTACTGTGTGCGGTTTTTCTCTCTCCCTAGCATACTCTCACTCTCGTTTTTGTCTCTCATGGGCTCATGTGCTCGGTGTTATGTGTTGTTGGGTGTCGTCACAACTCGGTAGCTCAGCTTTACCAAGGTATGTACTCCTGGTGACAATGATTTGAAGCGTCGAATTACGCGCGCATGCTTTTAGCGGAATCGACGAGTCACGAGTTTAGGCAAGTCGTCACGAAACTCGACTCAAATTACATCAGCCTTAGGACTGACAAATAACTACTCCGTGGTGCCCTCACCGGATGCCACACTCCACAAAAAGATAAAAGCTTGGTTGACTCACCAGATGATGGCTTGTAGTAGCTTACGTGGGTTTCTGCCAACGGTCACAGTCGATGACCGGCACTGGGGGAGCAGGGTGGCCATTAATAGAAACATTTACTATTTTTAATTTCACATATTGATATGCCAATTGAGAGTACATAGCCACTCTAGATAAGAAAAGCTGAAAATATTTCAACTTAATATATTGGCTAACGGAAGATACATGCTACCAAAGTTGAAACAAGCGGAAAATCATAGAAATCTATAGTTGAAGATGCTAATTTCAAATAACAGACTGTAGTGGTAATTTTTATACGATAGATGGAGTAGATGAAAGCATAGAGTTGATAGTTCCGTTAGAGTACGGCAGTGTGAAGATTGCATATAGATATTAGAATAGCGAGCTAGGACAACTTTTAAGGAAGGTACAAATCGGTTTTTTTATTTCTCTTTACCAAACTCCGCCTTTGGAGAGTGATTACAACAACTTGGTACTTGAGCAGTCGGTTTTCATCTCTTTTTGCCAGTGGTGGCGAAGGGGACACCCCTCACCATCCCTCTCCAAATGTCAATCATCAGTTCAACGTTACAACTTTTGGCCAAAATTTAGCGTTCATGAAGTTTTTTTTTACCTCCCTGGCAAAGAAATTGCGGAAGGCGACATTTTTCGTAATTAAGATTATTTATTTTACCTAAAATAGGTTGTTTAACCTGTCAACAAGTGCAGCTGAACGAGCATTGCAGAATTCCTTTTAAAAAGTGGGTTAAAGTGAATGTATATAATATTGTGAAAATGGCATTTAAATATATGGACATCGTTGGATCGTATGATCTTGAGATGTCCAAGTGCAACATGTGATCTATTGTAGTTTATGTATCCGGTGGATACTATGAAGCTTTAGAAGATTGTTTTGGTGTTATGTTTTTTTTCCGTACTGAGTACCAATGCTACCGACGCCAGGAAGGCAGCTACCACACCTGGACCCTACCACCTATCGACCCATCAGCTCATGAACCGGGGACCAACGGTTTTACTTCCCTTCCGCGATCTGAAATGTTATGCCTCAGAACATCCCGGCGGCGCCGACTGGGATTGAACCCAGGTCTGCTGGAGTTAAAGGTAATCACGCTCACCACTACACCACTGGCGCCGCTATTCTAAGTGGTAGTTGACTGATTTTAAAAGAAAATAATTTTAATGGCATTTAATTAATGCTTCCCCTTTTTTCTATATTCATGTTATTTGAAATGCTGATTTTACTTAAGTTTTTTGATGACGGGGAATTAATCAACCTACTAAAGAAGAAAAACGTTATAACTTCTAAAATAATCAATGTTTGAGTTCGTTATACCCTTCACTACTCACAGTATGATGAGGGAATGCTTCGTCATTGTCTATGGATTTATTATCTGGAATTAGTTTACATATAGGGGAAATGTATGTAATGACAGCCTAAGTGTCCTTAATTTGGGCCCATACATAAATTCCGCAATCGACTAAATTTTCAATAGCAACCAAAAATATCCATTAGTACCGTCCCAATGACGCATTCATCTAGATACAATTGATAAATAGCAGATTATTAGCGATGGGCCCAATCTTAGATCCGTAGGCCAACATTAGAGCCATTTCCCCTATAGCATAACAATTTCTGCCGGTACGCTGCCGGTACTAATAGTTTCTCGTCAGAGTCTAGTTTGTGCAAGATAAATCTGAAGGTCTGCTTGACATAGTACTCTTTAAAAAGAAATATCATTCCCTGGTCGAAGTGCTGAATAAGGCATGTCGTGTTCGGTGGGAGAAACAAAATCTGTACATTCGGGTGTACAATTCTGAAGTGACTGGTGGCGTTATCCAAAACGAGAAGAACTTTCAATGGCAACCCTTTTTGCGATAAATACTATTTGACATCAGCATTGAAGCAATTTTCAAACTAGGCACCAGTAACTGGAAGCCGCCATCTTGGATCAAAATTGCGGCAGTGATGGATTTCCGGTTCCTACACGCCACTCACATTCCAAAAATACCGGAAATCCATCCATGGGGTATTTAACATAATTAACAAGTTTTTCTGATACCGAAAGCCGCCATTTTGGACTTAAAATGGCGTCAAACATCGATTTCAGATCCTTACATGTCATTTTTTTCCTTTGGTTTGTTTTTTTCCGTCGATCTTGTTTTCCGTGCTAAGCACCAATGCTACCGACGTGCCAGGAAGGCAGCTCCCACACCTGGACCCTACCTATCGACCCATCAACTCATGAACCGGGGACCAACGGCTTTACTTACCATCCGAAGGAAGGCGTGATCAGAGATGTTATGCCTCAGAACATCCCGGCGGCGCCGACTGGGATTGAACCCAGGCCTGTTGGGGTGAGAGGCACGCTTACCACTACACCACCGGCGCCGTTGTTCTTACATGTCATGTCGATTCCAAAAATACCCATATTGTGGGGTATATCACCGTATATCCCAGTTTCCAAAAATCGCAAAAAAAAATCTCCTTATTTGGAATATAGGGGAAATGAATGTAATGTCGGCCTAAATTCCCCCAATTTAGGCCCATACATAAATTCAGAAAGCAACTAAATTTTCAATAGCGATCAAAAATATCGATTAGTACCGTCCCAATGACGCGTTCATCTAGATAAAATTGATAAATAGCAGATTTTTAGCGATGGGCCCAATCTTAGATCCATAGGCCAACATTAGAGCCATTTCCCCTACCTAACGGGTGGCAACTAAAATTTTGGAATTTGTTCGAGGCCTCTATCCTCAACAACAAACGAGCTCTGAGAGAAATAAGAGTGTGTATGTGTTAGCTCTCTCTCTCCTCTTTCTGCTAGTATTTTCTGTTTTGTTTATGCTTGCTCAGTTTTGCTCAAAATGCCGTCGAAACAAGAAATATTTCGCGAGCGCGTTGTACAGTTCTACGAACTGCACAGAAATCTCGGCAAAAAGTATACGGTACAACATTTTAAAAGCGAAAATGTTGCGGCTTCGACTGTTGACCATATCCTAAGATCCCCAACAACTGCTCGCCAGCAAGGTAGTGGAAGACCAGCCAAAATTATGGACGCAAAAATTTCCGAGAAAGGCATTTCTAAGCCATGGTTCAAGCCCTCTGGTTTGGCAATCAATCAATATGTGTACCAGAACGAATGTTTGAAGAAAATTTTGATCCCGTTTCTACAAAAACATCATGCTGATGGACAATACGTGTTTTGGCCGGATAAAGCGTAATCGCATTACGCCAAAAAAACACAATCGTTCTTGAATTCGATCCCATTTGTACCCAAAAACCATAACCCGACAAATCTACCTCAGTGTCGCCCAATCGAAGATTTCTCGATGAACATTTCAAATGGTCCTATCTGCTTTGATCGATTCTCTTCATCGACTTTCTCTTTCGTCAATAACTCAGCTGCAAAACCTTTCCCTGTTGTATTTGACGTTTTGGACGCTAGATAAGCACCTCCTTTATCAAACTATGTGGTAGAATTAAAGCGAAATCTGTTTGCATAGCAGTGGTTATGAAAAGAGAAAGTCGATTAAGAGAATCGATCAAAGCAGATAGGACCATTTGAAATGTTCATCGAGATTTCTTCGGGGTTTTGAGCTCCTTGGTGTACAAAAATAACTGGAGAGCCACGAATTGCAAACAGTTGATTGGTAGAATCAAGAGATGCATTCGCAAAGTTGACATGAAGGCCGTACAACGCTCCTGTTCCGACATCAAACGGAAGCTTCGCCGAACATCCGATTACGGACCGTTTTCAAATGTATCTTTAATTTCAATAAATCAGATCTTCTTCAAGTATGTTTGTCTTTTTTTGACAGCTTGAGAAAGAAATTCCAAAATTTTAGTTGCCACCCGTTACGTAAAAAAAACCTCGCTTTTTGGGATTTACTTCGTAAGAAGAGGGGCATAAACTGAACACTGTGTAAAAAACGACTTCGTTAATGAAGGTTTCAGTGTATAAATGATGTGCAAAAACTCAATGAACATGTTTCAACAGGTTTCATCACTGAGGACGGTTGATCCACTACATCAAATAGCCTGAACTACTGGACAATTTGGAGAACCTAGAGTAGAAAATCGTAAACATATGGAATTGAAACGTAGATGATGTGCATTATATATAAGAACTTGTTTGAAGAGGTATCCTTTCTAAGAGCCTTGTAGAAAATATGGATGATCTGGTAGATTGATCTAAACTTTAGGATAATTTGGACGTCCTACATCATCCCGTCAAAGCGTTAGAATTTTTTTTAAATATGGTTTTTGAAAAAAAAAATCAGACTTAAAGGGTTAAGTAAGCGTCAATAATCCATCCTATCCCCACCAGCTGCAATAATATGGCCAGGATTGTCTTCGGTCTTTGGAGGTTACATCACTTCCATCTTAAAAGCTGTGATTAATGTCAAATGCACAACCTCATATGAGATACATCACTCGTACGATTATATATGACTCGTACCATGTACGAATTGGTGCAGCTTGATTAACACCAAAGCGAATGCAAACTCTAAAGAGCAAATAATAATAATAATAATAATAATTTTTATCAAATTAAGTACAATAATTTTTAGATAGTTCCTAAGCTATAGAACTCAATGAGAGGCTCAACTATTTAAAGCAAAATACTGACATTCTTCTCCATTTTCCTTTACAGCCAATCCGTCTCCTCTCGCCGAGCACCATCCTCAAGCGTCGCAAAGCAAACAGTTTCGAGCTGGCCACCCTTCTGTGCAGCTATTTGATAGGAAATGGATTTGCAGCGTGCGTGGTGTCCGGTTACGCTACACGGGAGATCGTCAACAACGACCAGCGCCGGGTTTGCTGTCCCTACATTCCGTGCCAGGTTCAGGTATAAATGCCAGAAGAAAAAAGACCACAGCGTTATTAATTTATAGTTAAATGTGAAAATGAAGCAACGAATGAACGCAATGACGATGACGACACACACACGCACACATACGACCCGGCTGCTTATCACTTCACCTGTGAGCTCTTAACTATAGGCACCCTTTCATCGGTTCGCGATATTAACATTTTGCACGATCGCTAAAACTTCTGGAGAACGGAATAATCAACGAGCCGTTTCGTTGCGGTGCTGCTGCTGCTGTTGCTGATCTACTTTCTTTGGGTTTTGCTTTTCTTTATTTTTTTGCTTTTGACACAAGTCGTGCTAATGATAATAATCAGGCGGGCAAAACAAAAATATGTGGAACAAGAGTCAAGTGTGAGGAAGTGGGCAGCAACTCCTTCGTTGGCCCTTCAAAGGCTAAAGGAGCAACAGCAGCATCAACAGGGCAACCACTACTGAAAGGCTAGCATTATCAAAACCGAGAAAGTCCACGGACCCACGAGATGGGATCCACTAAAGAACGGCACAACATGTGCGCAACACATGTTCTATGCTTCCCCGCTTCGCTCGAGGCATTCGTCATATTTTTTTTGTGTGTGCCTTGTTACAACAATTTAGTCGTTTCGTCTACCTTGCTCTTCCTGCGTGCCATTGACCACAAAACAACACTTGTTCAGCTTATACTGATTACCCGGACTCATCCCTTTCTTCTGGTATTTATTTTTTTCTCTCTCTCTCTCTCTGGACCGTTCCCACTTTCGCAGGAGGGCAGCGAGGACGAGGTGATTGAACCGAGCAAATATCAGTTGCGAGATCCCCCCGACTTACGCAGCCGCTACCTGCTGGAACTGGAAGAGGAGAAGGTAGCCAAGATCAAGGAGGAGGAACGCAAACGTGAGGAAGCTCACCTCAGGGAAATTGAAGACTTGGAACGCCCCACGGTGGATACCAAACAAGGACACCGGGTTCATGCGTGGGTTGCCATCATTGAGAATGCTCCCTGGTGTTACAAACCGGGCTACCGTGAAACGACCATCGATCCAAACACCGGAGAGAGGGTGCTGCTTCCTCCGAGTGCCTTCTTTATTGAGCCTGCTTCCGGGTTCCGTTTCGAAGTCGATTCCCCGAACTACCTTGCGATCGAGAGTGTATGGAATCAGCACAACTACTACGTCAACAAACAGAATCCCATCACGGATATCAAGAACATGCGCTGGGATTTCAAGGCAACAAAGAATTGGGAGCATTTTCTCCCTGGGGAACCATTCGAGCTGCGCGATGATTGCGTTGTTCCAGAGGATCAGGAACCGCTGACAACCGAGGAAGAGTTGGAAAAGGAAAAGCACTTGGATCTACCGACGTCCTGGGTTGGTCCGCTGTCGATTTCAATGTCCCAATACGAACAACGCTACCCGGAAGGCAGAAAGGTGATCTACTTCAAGCGTGCCATCTACGAACGGTTTGCTCCGTATTCAAATTTACTCGGATTGATCAAACGGCTCACGCTGTACGAAACGTTGAACTATGAAAATTCGACCACCCGTTGGGAGTGGTACATTAATCGAGATGACTCCCTCACGATGATCGTTCACGACTACGGAAGGAAGGAAATCGAAGAAATGTTTGCCAAAGGACGGCCGGATTCGCTGAAGGCGCTGAGACGGAGCTCGGAACCGCACCGAGAGTGTCGGTTGACGTTCTTCCATCAGTACCGGTTCGATTCGTTGAAGGAGCTGGTCTATCATCCGTCGTACGTTCAGGAGCACTACGATAAACGGGACGATTTGTGAGTGAAGGGCGATGTGGAGTGGATGATCGAATGATATTTTAAAATTTATGATTTTTAGGTTGTACTACCGAGAGTTCAAAAACATTCCGAGGGACCCAGTGACCATGGAAGACTGCAAACTAACTGTAAGTATTATGTTATACGGGATGCAAAAGAATTTGTATTATTATTGTCTTCCTGACCTGTTACCTTTTTCACAAACATAAATTCCCTTCCCATAACAAGGCTTTCCAAACTTTTTGTTAATTAACTTCTAGTCATTTTCGATATTGCTGTGATAAAAAGTTTTATAGCTATTCTTATCGGAAATTTTCTAAGCTATAACTTTGCGGAAAGCCAAACTTCAAATTACAAAGCAATGTCCATTTAGAATCCGGAATAATAAAATCATCTGTATCTCGGTACTGGATTGACGTACAAATAAGGTTATTACATCAAAACAAATGTAATTCACTGTACTTTTAGGAAAAAAATATCAATACACATCATTTCTCTTCGTTTCCAATGAAAATTCGCACTTTCTTCTTTTTCTTTTTAACTTTTTATTTGCTCCAAATTCAAAGTAAATTCCATTTCATTTTAACCTAGGTGCTCCACTTACTACAGTAACATACCAGCCTTAATTGTTATGATATATATCTAAGTGTTTTTACATTGTTCCTGCCTTGGCAATTCAGTATTTTAAACAGGTTTTTAAAATCTGCATGTCAGTATAACAATTGATATCTTAAAACTAAAAACTAAAACTAAATCTTATCTAAAGTATAAAGGGAATTAATCGTTGCGATTGAGGATTGCAACGATTTTTGCCTGAAATTATTAATTATTTTGTTGGACATTTGTTCTAAAGTCTCAACATTCGAAATTCTATGTACTTTGGTAGTACTGTACCAGGGAGGCAACTTCAAAATCATTTTCAGAACTTTGTTCTGAATCCTTTGAAGTGCTTTTTTCCTGGTAGTGTAACAACTAGACCATATTGGCACAGCGTAAAGCATGGCTGGTCTAAAAACTTGTTTAAATATTAGAAGTTTATTCGTCAGGCAAAGTTTGGATTTCCTGTTTATAAGAGGATACAAACATTTTATATATTTGTTACATTTAGCTTGAATGCCCTCAATGTGATCTTTAAAAGTTAATTTTTGGTCAAGTATTAATCCAAGATATTTCACTTGGTTTGACCAGGAAATTGGAACTCCGTTCATAGTGACTATGTGACTACTACTGGGTTTCAAAACCGAAGCTCTAGGCTTATGTGGAAATATTATAAGTTGAGTTTTGGAAGCGTTTGGAGAAATCTTCCATTTTTGTAAGTAAGAAGAGAAAATATCTAAACTTTTCTGTAGTCTGCTGTAAATAACACGAAGACTTCTTCCTTTAGCGGAAATGCCTGTGTCATCAGCGAACAAAGATTTGTGGCAACCCTGAGGCAAATCAGGGAGGTCCGAAGTGAAAATGTTATACAATATAGGCCCAAAAATGCTACCCTGAGGAACTCCTGCTCTAACAGGTAGTCGATTAGATTTAGAATTTTGATAATTTACCTGCAGAGTTCTGTCAGTTAAATAATTTTGAACTAATTTCATAATATAAAGTGGAAAATTAAACTTTTTTAATTTAGCAATCAAACCTTCATGCCAAACACTGTCGAATGCTTTTTCTATGTCTAGAAAAGCAACTCCAGTTGAGTGGCCTTCAGATTTGTTTGAACGAATTAAATTGGTAACTCTTAAGAGTTGATGAGTAGTTGAATGCCCATGGCAAAATCCAAACTGCTGATCTGCAAAAATTGAGTTCGTATTATCTTTTCAAAAAGTTTACTCATTGAAGAAAGCAAACTTATTGGACGGTAGCTAGAAGCTTCAGCTGGATTTTTATCCGGCTTCAAAATTGGAACAACTTTTGCATTTTTCCATTTATCAGGAAAGTATGCCAAATGGAAACATCTGTTAAATAATTTTACCAAGAAAGACAAAGTACTCTCTGGGAGTTTTTTGATGAGGATATAGAAAATTCCATCATCACCTGGAGCTTTCATATTTTGAAACTTTTTAGTTATAGACCTTACTTCGTCCAAATCAGTCCCCCAGGAATCATCAAAAATATTTTCCCGGGAGAAAATATTCAGATAATCCCGAGCAACCTGATTCTCAATAGGACTAGTAAGACCCAAACTAAAATTATGGGAACTCTCGAACTGCTTAGCAAGTTTCTGAGCTTTTTCCAAATTTGTGATCAAAATTTTTCCACCTTATTTAAGCGCTGGAATAGGCTTTTGAGGTTTTTTCAAATTTTTTGTGAGTTTCCAAAAGGGTTTGGAACTCGGGTCTAATTTAGAAATATTATTTTCAAAAGTTTTGTTCCTCAGGGCAGAGAATCGCTTTTTAATTTGTTTTTGCAAATCCCGCCAGATAACTTTCATGGCAGGATCGCGTGTTCTTTGATATTGTCTCCTACGGACATTTTTAAGACTGATCAAGAGCTGAAGATCGTTGTCTATTATAATTGAATCGCATTTTGGTACTGAGGCAGCTCTTGCTTCAACAAAAGAAGTTGTCAGAGATTCAAGAGCATAATTAATTTCATCTTTGGTTTGCAAAGGAATGTTTGGATCGAAGTTATATTCCATAAATGTTCGATACTGCTCCCAATTAGCTCTATGGTTATTAAAAGTAGAGCTGTTGGGATTACAAATTATTTCTTGGGATATTTCAAAAGTTACTGGAAGGTGATCAGAAACGAAGTCAGCATGGGTAACCAGTTGGCTACAAAGTTGACATGAATCAGTTAAGACCAAATCAATAGTGGAGGGATTTCTTGCAGAAGAAAAGCATGTTGGGCTGTTTGGATATTGAATAGTGTAATAACCTGCAGAACAATCATCAAACAGAATATTACCATTGGAATTGCTTTGAGCATTATTTCATGAGCGGTGTTTTGCATTAAAATCACCAATAATGAAGAATTTAGACCTATGCCGGGTAAGTTTCTGGAGGTCACCCTTGAGAAAATTCTTTTGCTGGCCTACGCATTGGAATGGCAAATAGGCAGCTATAAACGTAAGTTGTCCATATTTTGTTTCAACAGAAACACCCAAAGTTTCAAAAACTTTGGTTTCAAATGAAGAAATAATTTTATGTTTGATTCGTCTATGAACAATGATGGCAACGCAACCACAGGGTCCATCAAGACGATCATTTCTATAAATTAAATAATTTGCGTCCTTCTTAACCTTATGGTCAGGTTTAAGGAACGTTTCAGTTATAACGGCAATATGCACGTTATGAACTCTCAAAAAGTTAAATAGCTCGTCTTCATTTTCTTTTAGAGATAAAGCATTCCAATTTAAAATATGTAATGCTTTAAAATCCATCCCTTTAGGGTTTCTTCAACATCAAATTAGGTAGAGTTGATTGTTCCGCAAATATTTAGAAGGGTATTATTATTCCCGATAGACGTGAATGATAAATATCGTTAGTAATTCTTAAGTTTTGAAACTAACTACTCAAAGTGCACGAAATTCGTCTGAATCAATCATGATAAATCCAATCAAGCATACTCCGTTCCAATTGGAACTGCCTCATGACATCACTTGCAAAGCTTAGCATTAAGATAAAAAAAAACGACACAGCATAAAGCTTCCAACATTGTCCTTCCACACGCGCTTTATAGCAACATTATGCTTTCCGTTTTTATCCGGCACTATTCTTGCACTCTAGTACTTCACCGCATGAGCTTAGCGTGCTATAACGCTTTCCTCCCCTTCTTCCGTTCATTCCACAGCAAATAACCGAAAAGTACCACCGCAACCCGGAGAAGGAAGCCGTTCGGAATATCGCCACCAGAACGTGCTATGTGGATGAAAACCGGATTTTGCTACAATTCCACTACGGCGAAGACTGCATCACCGCTTCCACTCGGCAGTTCATAAAACCACCCGTGTCCGAAATGGGCGAGGAAGTGCCTTACGATTCAAAATGCACTTCCGGTTACATTGTACGGCTTGCCGCATAAAATTTTATCCTAAAACACTAATTTCGATCTCGATTTCAGTCCAATCCATGGGCTCCACAACCGACCCATCTGGAGCTGTTTCTGCTGCTCAAAGAGCAATTGAAAGCCGAAGAAGCCTCGACCCGTGCCTTCTTCCGGCGGGTAGTGGAAATCGAAAGTCTACTCCGGGAACGCAAGAGGCAAATCGATTCGCCCAAGCTCACCTTCAGCCTGTTTGATCCGCTGCGCAATGCAGAAGCCCGTCGTATGCGGTTGGAAAAATACGAACAGCTCCGAGCGCGGGAGGAGCTCATCAAACAGCAGCAGGCGGACTTTTTGGCACCGTATCTGGTCCGGCTGGATGAAAGTGCCTCCAACCATGGCAAGCTGATGGCTGCCTACCAGGACTGCAAGGAAGATTTGCGCAAGTTCTACAACGGGCTGGAGGAGGAGATGAAGGTCCGGCTGGATGAGCTGCTGTCGGAGGAAAATTCGTTGCGACGGTTTTTGAGCAAGTTCCAGGAGCACTTTGCAGACGAGGAGTACGACAAGTTCATCATGGAGGGCGAGAATATCGAGCTGAGCAAGAACGTGGTGCAGATGAGGATTGAGAATCTCCGGGATGAGTACCGCCAGAAGGCGGAGCATCTGGAGAAGGCACTGTACGAGGACGAACGACTGGGAGGATCACCACTGGCAGTGAAAATTCGCGAGCCTTAGTGATGTTTTAATCAAGGGTCTTGAGTGTGTGTGTGTGGTTTGAAATTGACTGATCACGTGAGTGAGTTTGAAATTTTTGTGTGAAATACACTTTGTTTGCCGTGAAATAGATTGAATTTCTATGCTGAGAAAGCCTTGCCGATATCGTCAAACCCACAGGATCGAAATAATCAATGTGTTCGGGAATTTCTCAGCAAATAAAATAATCATCAAACAAACTTACAGATACGTTTTTTATTCAAAATTAATCATCTTTCATTTTCCTTTCTCTCTCTCTTTCTAACACTCTTCTTCTGCTACTGCAATTCTGCCGCTGCGTGTATTGTTTCATTGCCATCCTTTTTTTTTGTAATTCATATTTGTCCATTGCTGATCAAACTAACTTAGCTTACATTATTGATATCGTTTGACTTCTTCCCTTCTCCGATATTCTGCCATGCTGTTCTATCCCATTCTAGTGATCTTGTTCCATTTCGATTCCATTTTATATTTGTCCATTCATATTCGCATTCCATGCGTTCTCCTGCCTTCTTTTGCATTGTCATACTTCTGTTCCACTTCGAATCTGCTGCTGCTTTGTTGGTTTCAGTATAAAATATCTAAATATATATTTATCTTATCCGGTATATATAAGGTAGATTTACATATTCACTTGGTATATTTTTTTCCTTATTAAATTGAACTTATCAAAATTATTTGACCACTTTGCCTTCTACTACCTCTTTTTCGTCTTCCTTCTTCTACAGCATCTTCCGTTTCTCTACCCTTTCTCAGCAGCATGTTTGACTAATAAATTCCATACTGGTTCGAATCATTATTGGATTTTTTGTTTGTGTGTGAGTTGCTTTGTGTGTGTACGTGTATGTATATTTGTGTTACTTTGAGTGGTTTGGGTTTTGTGTGTGTTGTTCAGAATTGTAAGAATATACTTGTTGTGTTTATCTTCTGCTTCTTCAGGACTTTGTTATACAAGGAAACGCGTGGGATTTTTGTATTTT
Organism: Ochlerotatus camptorhynchus; assembly: GCF_037179485.1. NCBI lineage: Eukaryota > Metazoa > Arthropoda > Insecta > Diptera > Culicidae > Ochlerotatus > Ochlerotatus camptorhynchus. The sequence continues at coordinate 2,577,421 of NW_027040660.1, forward strand.
GTTTGGTTTGCTATATAGATTTACAAGTGAGAATGACTGAGTGTGAGTGAATGCGTTTATGTTGGTGTAATATTGAACTAGTTTGTCTTTATAGAATACAAGGTTTGCTGTCCGGTTGTCTTCATTTAAAAAGATATTGTTTTAAATCGATTGGATTACCTATTTACAGTAAATTCGTATCCGATTCACTAGCTTCCTACACTTCTTCAGTTCGCGTTTCGACCCTAATGTGATGGGGGAGTGAATGCGGATTTTTGTTCTGCTATTTGTATCCTTATCGTACAGTATCACGTGAATATCAACGGCTTAGAGTTGAATTCTGAGTTATTTTTCTGCTATGTTTCATTTGATTAGAATTTGCTAGTCAGGAAGAGGAGGACGAATCGGGACCGTTTGCCGTAGTTTCTTTCACAGCTCAGAGCTTTTTCGCTGCGATTAGCTAATCTTCTAAACACCTCAATCCTTCCATCGGAAACATCTTCCCACACTACGTTTACGTTCCATCCATTTGCCATGATCAATATGCTTCGTAACCCTATGCTAGAAACTATACAACACGTTCTCCACTTAGACGAGAATTAAATGTTAATAACTAATTGATAGCGACCCCATCTGGCCAATGCAGCGCCCCTCGTCATCGAATGTGGCCAACGTCAGGCGCGTCAGCTTGTTGCTCAGTACCCCGACACCATTGTTCGTGATTGGATTTGGTTCAGCTGAAAATGGTAAAACGAACATCAGTCAACTAGTTCCCATGGTTAGGGGGTCGGTGATTCTCAATCAAGCTGCTTCGATGAGGGATTTTGTATAGACAAGCAGTTCGAAAACTTTGGGAACAAACTTCCTGTTGCTAATTTCAAGAGTACTGCGCGACAACACAATCTACTTATCGCCTGAGATACCTGCTATCGCTTTTACCTAACGAAAAATGAAAGGGAGAGCCAGTTTGTCAAACAGCATGTCATGTCGTTTTCGTTGTTACCTGTACTTCATCGGTATAATGCAAAACCGTACACCAAAATGATTTAGGATAAAGACATCTGGATTACGGTTCTTTATAAAGAAACGATGGTGAGCCTTCAATTAGGCCTATTCTGCGGGACTGCGTCATTTCGCCGAAGGACGTTTCGCCGATGTACATGTACCTCACTCGCGATGCAGAATAAGGGGGAGTGAAGTGATGGTGAAGTGACAATTGTCACCTCGGGTCAGGTGCCTCTCCAATTGCTTTACCTCTCATAGAAGTCTCATCATAATTAATGTGAAGCTATGACCGGAATTTTCATGTCACTGGTAACCACGACATGGTCCACAAAACATCCGGAACATCCGTAAAAGTGGTCAATTCAAGAAACTGATCCTAGAGCCCCGCGGTTTTTTTTTCGAAACCACTCATAGACGTCCTGTCAGAATGAATTCAGAGTTATGTCCGGAATATTAACCCTGGGGACTACGGAATAGTTCACCGGAAGATCCGGAACGTCTTATCAATATGGATTCGAAGTTGCCTTTGAAAAATTTACCCTTGAAACCACGGAACAGCCCTCCAGAGGATCCAAATCATCCCTAAAAGCGGTAAATTCATAATCTGATTTTTCTTAACCACTCATAGATGTCTCATAAAAATAAAATGGTAGTTGTGATCGTAAAATGGACTCTTGGGACCACGAGATGGTCCACCAGGAAGATCCGAAACATCCATAAAAAAAAGTCCAGTCCTTGAAACTGAACCAAGAGGTCCATTTTTTTGCAATACCACTCATTGATGGTAATGCTGATGATGATGATGATGATGATGGTGATGCTGATGATGATGATGATGATGATTATGATGCTGATGATTATGATGATGATGATGGTCCCACCTCTTACTCCTAAAAAGGTTTGAGTTGGACGATTTATCTTTAAGATAATTAAATATGACAACTAAACCAGGTTAGCAAACAAAATCAAACTGGTTTCAGTTACAGATATAAATTCCCTCTAAAGTTTACAGTTGCTTCACAGCGATATAAGGCCTGTACTCGAAAATAATGCACCAGACAAAAGTGTTCGCCAAAAATTTATTTTAAGTCGGATTTTCTTGAAACTTTCAGGGAATGTACTAATACATATGGATTATGTTTCGGCATAATTACTTTATTCAATTTCCTTTTCATTGCTGAAAGCCCGCACCTTTCCCTTAAAACCCCTCATTACATTTTTGTGCAATGGTGGAGCCAACCTTTTTGGTCACTTTCATCCACTCTTTCTTCAACTCCAGCTCGTTCTTAAACACCTTGGACGATTTTCGAACTTTGGCCTTCATTATGGCCCAAAATCTTTCCACCGGACGAATCTCTGGTGAATTTGGGGTGTTGGCGGTTTTTGGTACAAAAACAACGTTATTATGTCTGTACCAATCCAACGTCGATCGCGCGTAATGGCATGATGCCAGGTCCGGCCAAAATAATGTCTCGCCTCCGTGGAACCGCAGGAAGGGCAACAGACGCTTCTGGAGGCACTTGGTGCGGTAAATTTCGCTGTTGATGGTACCCATTGTGATGTACGGTTTACTTAGTTTAACGCATTGGCATATGGCCTGCCAAAGCAAGTATTTTTTTGGCGAATTTGTCCACTTTCTTCTTCCTTATGTCTTCCGGAACATCAAACCGTGATTTGGCAACGTAGAACTCCAGCCCCGGTATCTGCTTTGCGTCTGCCTTGATGTAGGTTTCGTCTTCCATAACCACACACATCGGTTTCGTTAACCGATTGTTATGAAATTTTGCACATGTAAAAAATTCACTCCAAACTAGTTATACCCAGATGTTAAACAATTTTTACCCACGGATAGAAAAGATACACACGGATAAAAATGGTGCATTTTTTTCGAGTACAAGCCTTAAATGTGGAAAAACTCAGACGTCCACCTCTTAGTTCAGCATAAGCTTGACCACGGTTCAGTACAGTCGCTGTTTTTAATTCGCTTGTGTTCAATTAAATACCCTCGAGTGGTGTCACATTACACGCGCGGTCGAACGGCCAAAGTGATAAGTCATCAAATCGCGAGTGTCAATAAACCCGGTGTGCAATTTGTTCACCGAACGCAGTGGTTTAAATTTACCAGATGAATAATTCTAGTTTCCCCGGCTGGGGGAAACCTCTGGTGGAGGTGGTGAAAAGATTTTAGCTATGGAAAGGGGAGAGGAGGGTAAATTCTTCCACGGAGTCTCTCCGATTCTCGTCGATAAAACAATTAAAGCTTACTGCGGGGAAGTAGCAAGCGCAAAAAAAAACGAAAGACGGAAAAATTCTCGTCCACGTTAAAAGTAAAAGCCAGGCCAGAAACCTGGCTAAAATCGAAAAGCTGGCTCAAGGAATTTTCACCAAAGTGTACGAGCACAAAACTCTTAACTCGTGCAAAGTAGTGGTTTTTTGCCAGGACATAAAGTTTGACAGTGACCAAGACTTACTCGAAGACCTATCGAAAACAGGAATAACTGAAGTTCGGCAGATTATGAAAGGACGCGATCAGAACAAAACTCCCACTGGAATTTTTGTTACAGTGAAAAAAAGTGTAACAAATGCGGTGAGGCATTCCATGAAATCTGTGAAAAGTGGACAGAAATATTAACTTTTGGGAAGCTAGAAAATAGTGGAAAGAGAAAATAAAATCACGTATTCAGATTCCATTAAAAGTGCATTAACCCAACAATTTGATGAGAAGATCAAACAATTAAATGAAGAAAAGAAATCCTACGCGGAAGCCCTAAGGTTAGATCTGCAGAAACAGTTCGAACAAAAAATAAGGAGATAGAAAATAAGTTATTGGAAATGCAAAACCAGTTTGAACAGGCAGTTAACCCGAGCAAAGTCGGTTAACAAAATGAAAGCAAATCGATATTAAAGTGTGCAGTTCCTATCATAATGAAAACTCATTTTGGTTTCAAATGTTGCGACATAAGTCTGATATCATATTGTGCTTTCATTATGCAGTCAAGACGTTTTAAATGAAAGCAACTTAACTTGAAGTTCTGCTGTTTACGTCTTGTTTAAAATTTAATTGAAATTCATCTGTCGTTGAACTAATGATTATCGTTTATCTGATTTGTTTAACACATTGTAGGTCATTCGTGACTTGCCCGCGGTGAGATTGGAGCCTAAGTCTTTCAGCTTGAGAAACATGAATGGTAACCATTTACTCTAGGCCCGTATTCAGTTAAACATTATGAATGCAAAATCAGTAATCAAATTGATTTCATTGAAAGCAGGATTAGTTTTCCGTTTGCTTCAACAGTGTAAAATTTTGCTCTCATTTTTGCTGTGTTAACCGTTAAGTCAACCAAAATGAGATCAACTGGAGTATTCAAAATATGTTACATCATAACAGCAAATTTTGATTTCAATTTGATGTTCAGCTTTGCTCGGGAATGCCTACAGAGAAGAAAAACAAAAAAGGAAAACGGCAGAAAAGGAGCTCGAAATTCTCAAAGAAAATTATTCCAAACTGGAGAACACACTGAAACTCTACGGATACAAACCATCAGGAAAACCAGGAGCCAAGGCAATCCCATCGAATCTCCCCCAAGGAAAAAGAAACGTAACGATAAGATGACGGGCAACGAGAAAGCAGACGACCTGGCAAAACATGGGGCTATGTTCAAATCCCCAACCGACATTTACACACCATTCGCAGATTTCAAACGAATGGTTGACGAACATATAAACCAAGCTTGGCAAAACAAATGGTTCATGAACAACAGCAAGCTCAGGCAAATCAAGAACACCATTTCGGAATGGAGCACCTCATACAATAAAGATCGATATGCAAGCCGAATCATAACAAGGCTAAGAATTGGATATACCAAATTAACTCATGGCCACCTTGAAGAAAAGAAGACCCGGAAATATGTCTATCTTGTGGAATACCAATTACCGTTCAGCATATAGGGTAAATGTTGGCTTCGGCACCCATTGACTATTTTCGACAACCGAAATTTAAACGTTAATTTCACTACGTTTTACCATCAACACACTTCCCGGAATGTATCCAAACGATTATTTAGTCTTTCAGTTCCAATCTGATTATATTTGTACGCCCGAGCAATCCTGTTATGCCAGATTTTTCTTCAAATGAAGCATACGTACTACAAAATGGGGCTGATTTCGAGTTGCCGATAATAGAACAGCTGGTTAACACGCAGTTTTATAGGGAAGGTTGCCGAAGAAAAAGAGGCTGCCGACAATAGTCACACTCACCTGAGAAGTTTGGAGCGTTGTAAAAACGTTTTCAAACAGTTTTGAAGAATTATGTCGATTGGAATGGATAGAGAAGCAGATGAATTTAAACAAACAGACACGTCATATATGAGCATGACGCTGAGAAAATGCTAATAGAAGTGCGGACGCTGCTTAGATTGACGAGAATGCGTAAATTCCCCTATTAATCGATTGCCCCACTATCACGCAGAAATAAAAACCAATCACCTGGGCTCCTCTTTACATGAAATACTAGGAGACGATGCAAATTCCATAGAAAAAACAATCAAGTTCTTGAAGGATAGCAAAATCCATACGCTAATATAAACAACCACAATCAACATCGAACCTATGCTGATTCAACACAAAAAGAACGCAACAAAATTCACCACCAAAGAGACCTGTCAGCAAAATGCAATACAGTCGAAGCTCTTTATAGCGACATCGCAGGGGACTGTCGTTTTAGAGAACTGTCGTTATAAAAGATAGTCGTTATATAGAATTTCAGTGTCGTTATAGAGAGAGAAACGTTACTCCATGCTAAACAATCAAAGTATATTTTTAGATGATTGCAATCGATTTTTAACAATACAATACATATCGTTAAAGACTAAACCCATTGCATTCATTCGTCCCTTACACCGTTTGAAAAATTCATGTAAATTTCTGAGAGATATAGCGCACATGAAGTTAACGCTATATTTGGTGTAAATTTAGACGATATTTCATGTTAATTTGAGCTTAACAACGCTTAAATTAGTAATATTGTATGCAAGCTTGTAAATGATTTCGTTGTTTATGCCAACTGTAGCTCAAAATAAAACGAGGGGAGATTTTACGCGAAAGTTAAAATTCAGAATTTTTGTCTGTGTAGAACCTGTTTTTTAATTTAAAAAAATTGCTGAAACTGTCCTTTGGCAGATCTTCCGTAGTTAATAAACTAGCATAGATTGTTTGGGAAGCATCTAAAAGTTGATTCTTTGAAGGCGCGCTGGTTAGTTCATTGTCAACAGTTTCATCTGTCGCTGAGTGATTTTGAACATCGATACTGCTGCTAGATGGCTGATCGTGAACAATTCTGACTATGTATGTCATCGTCAGTCAAAGTCCTCCTTCACAAAGGCCGTCGTCAAAAGTCACGTTGTCTGGAATACACAAATTTCATAAATAATATTATTGAAACATTACATACATGTTTCTACCTCCAAATGAATCAAAACCTTTCTCAGTGAGCATTTTAAATTTTCAAATTTTGCGATTATGTCCAGTTTATTCTGTAATTTAAATGCTTTTCTAGTTTTTGAACTCATTTTTAACCGTGAACTGAAAGCGAAAGCAATGCACTTTTACTTGACCCGAACTTTAATGCATCTGCTTATTAACGAAAATTCGTAAGTTAAACTCTACGTGAAAATCTCGTTCAAGTGGTCTAAATTAAGTTTAAATGTAGGCAAATTTGGTATATGTGTAATATCTACAGATGATTTCCAGACCGTAGGAATTTAAGTAAAATAAACAATACTGATGGTTAAATTTTTAAACAAAAAATCTACGACCAAAAAAACATCTTTTATTAAATATTTAAATTTAATATTGTCTACGGCTATTTAACCACTCTGAGATGCAAATAGATGAGATGAAGAATGTCGCAATAGAGAATGACAAGTACGGGTATAAAGCAATGATGGTGTGTCGTTATGGAGAAAGGTCGTTATAGCGAAATGTCGCAATACAGAAGAGGATTTCTATGATAATTTGAAGGGACCTGTGGAAATGTCGTTACAGAGAGATTTGTCTCTATACAGATGGTCGTTATAAAGAGCTTCTACTGTACTTATAAAGCCGACAAATGGCAATCAAGCAACAGTCATATTCAAATCATCCACGGTTCAACTACAGTACAACCATACATCCAGCACTCATACAATAGGAAACGCAGACAGCAAAGATACCACCCAAAACGGTGACCAGGACGTCACCATAATCGAGAATCAAGAAGTCCACACGGGATACCTAGAAGACCACAACTGGAAGCTCTCACTTATCCTCGTGATAGTGTCAATCCAGTAATCATCGGTATCATCAACATACTAAGGAAACAATGGAAGAAAGCAGCACTCAAAGCTGCCAAATCTGTAGCAGTCCTCAACGTTTAATTAAGGAAGACCCGACCATGACCAGATCCAAGAAGGCAACCGGAAATTGGTTAAGAAGTGATAAATTCAAATACTAATTTTTAAGCTTTAAACTGTAATTTATCAAAAACGACCCGAATGACCAAATGGTTAAATGGTCGCTAATAAAGAACAACAACAACAACAACCTCTTAGGCCGCCTTTTTGTCCACCTAAAATATTCACAAGTATTACAAGCGATTAAGAGTTAATGAACAATCAACAGAGCATCCTATTACACTAGCAACCCCGTAATCTGATTCTTCTTCTTCTCCGCATTTCAAGCATATTGCATATCGCATATTAGCTTATTGCGTGCTCTCAACTTAGTGTTCAAGATTCACTTCCACAGTTATTAATTGAGAGCTTTCGATGCCTGTACCATTTTTGCATTGGTATAATAACGAACATTTTAATGGCTCGAGTGACATGTAGACGTGTTTTTTTATCAAAGGCAAGTGTCACTCGAGCCATTAAAATGTTCGTTATTTTATAAATTGCTGTTATGGTTCGAGTGACACTTGCCTTTGATAAAAAAACACGTCTACTGAGGATTCATATTTATGAAAAAATCATATATCAATGAAACAGTCATCGGTCGTCATTGAAAAGCAATGCAACTATGTTCTGTCAATCTAATTGACTTTTATTGGTTCTGTTGTCTTGTGAATTTTAGCTAAAACGGCATCTTTTCTGATTTTTATCTCTCAATCTATGAAATATACACGAAAACTATGTTGGAACGAAACTTCTAGAACAATATGAGGAACATTATGCCGTACACTACACATTTTTATATCATATGGGTGGAAAATTCGTAGAACAAATACTTTAAAATTCTTCACATTTTAAGATATCTTCGAGCATGAAACTAAGTCAAAATTCAATAAAATCACTTCGAATAGTCAACTTTTGGCCACAAAGTTGGTAGATAACACATTAAGCTTTGCTATGAAAGTTGTTACAGCAGCTTTCGTTGTTTCAGTCTCGAGATACAAATATTGTAAGCCGTAAATTACCTTAAAAACATAAAATTAACTTGAAGCACCTCTAAATCATCACCGATTTTGCTGAAAATTTGCACAGAAGTTCAAATTAACATGACGAACAGTAATCACGGTTGACCCGTTACATTCCGAACATTTCGTTTAAAATGAACAGGTCTAATGGCGGCCTTTGCTTTAACGTAAACTTTCAATGGGGATGACGTGTATAGGCCCAAAATTAATGTCTGCCACCATTTTAGGATCCAAAATGGTGGCAATTGACTTTCAAAGGGACATTTAGTGGCTATGGACAGCCTCGTATCAGTTCAGCACAGTTAACGTGATAGGTTTGGCCATAATCCATTAGGAAGATGAATTTGATCTAATTAATGTTTTGAGGTATTTTTAAGCTCAAAGTCTTGCCTCGCATTATTTTTTTCTGAATAATGCTTTCCAAGCATATTGCGTATAATTTGTTAAATGTGTATAACGTATCATTGAGGAAGATGGCAACGTTTCAACATCCTTTCGCAAATCTTGCATTTTTGCACTTTGTTCGACATTACTATCCAATGTGCAGAAGCTGTCAAACTCGCAGAGTTGATTTATTTTTAACTCGATGACTGCCGTGGTGGGATGAAAATATAATCCATATTCATTGTAGATGAGTCAAGTTCGCTAACAATTTCATCTGCTGTAGCCGGTGCATCTTTTATGATTTCGTTGATTTCACCGTGTTTCTTATCCTCGGCGCACCAAAGTTTTCGTAAATTTGTTGAACTCATGGCATGATCTGCAAATCCTCGTTGTCGTCTTCATTGCATAGTGAATTCGCGAAATACGACGGAAGAATTTTCTTCAAGAAGTTTACCGACGTACTTTGTTTTATGTCCTTTAGAATCAAATTCAAGCAGTCGAAACAATTCTTGATGCTGAACTACTTTCGTGTATCCGCTAGTGAAAGGCCTTCATGCTCGGCTGTTTCCAGAATAAAACTGTAGCTTCTCTTGACATACTCTACCCATATTTTAGAGTATTTGACAGTTTTTCTTGAACCGATTGTTGCCTCTCTACACGTCACCCCTATCCAGAAAAACCCATATTGTAGAGTATTTGACAGTTTTTTTTTTTTTTTTGAACTGGTGGTCGACATCTTGGATTCCAAAATGCCGTCTTGCATTGATTTCTGGTCTCTACACGTCATCCCTTTTCCGAAAATACCCGTAATGTAGCGTATGTGACATCTTCGATTTCAAAATGGCGTCTGGTATCCATTTCCAGCCTCTTCACGTCATTCCCTTTCCGAAAATACCCATATTGTAGGGTATTTGACAGTTTTTCTTGAATCGATGACCGCCATCTTGGATTTTAAAATAGCGTCCGAAATCGATTTACAGCCTCTCTACACGTCATCCCTATTCCGTTTCGCGTCCTTGCATTGCACAGCAACATCTTATGTGGACAAGCTTTGTAGAAATAACATATTAAGGAAGTTCACATGCACACTAGCACTGCGTAGTGAGAGAGTTCTGACCACCATCTGAAAGGTCTTGGTCGCCTGAACAACTTTGCTGAAGACAGTAACGTTCTATATGGCCAGGATTTTTAAATACAGCTTATATAGGAAGCTCATGTGCACACTAGCGCTGCGTAGTAAGAGAGTTCTGAACTAATATGGCCACCATCCGAAAGGACTTGAACAACTTTGTTGAAGACAGTAACTTTCTATATGGCCAGGATCACGAATCTATGTTGGACCTAAGATCCATATATTATCACGCCCGTCATAAGTAACATAAAAGTGAAGCCCCTCTAGCGGTGTAGTTCCCAATTAAAACTGAATCCAATGACAACGGCTTATTGGTCTATCTCAGTACAACGGCTTTGTCCAAGACAGTATAGCTCTATATATTGTAACAAATGAGATAGTCCACCACAGCCCCCATTAGTGAAAATCCCATAAGCTGTGTGTATCCTTATTCGCGGTACCTTATTCACGCCCCTGTTACCCAGGCAATAAGGATTCCTAGCTGTATCCTGCAAACATACCCTCGTTTGCCATCCCCCACCCAAAACCAACAAAATCCTTCCTCCGATCAAATCCATCGTTTTTACCTCGAACAAACTGACCAACCACGAGTGGAATTGCAACATCCTGCAGTGAACTGGAGGCGTGTATGGCTCAACATTGAAAGCACAAAATTCAAGACCAACAATTGAAAAGGCCTCAACTCGATTTTGTAAACAAACCTTGCAAGGCCATTTTTTTGCGAACTGAAGTCCGTCAACGCAAACCAACAAAATAACAGGTACGGGAAATTATGTTCTACCCGATTGTGATTTAGGTTTGCGAATGTAGTTTTCGGTTCGCGAGAAAATGGCCTCACAAGGTTTGTTTACAAAATGGAGTTGAGGCCTTTTGAACTGTTGGTATTGAATTGTCATCAGCCCAACGTAGCAGCTGGTATTTGCTCGTCAACGAGAAAGTTGAGCACAGACTGCTATGGGCCTATGGCACACCATTCGGCGCGTGGACAGCGAGCAGTGCTTACACTGCAATACAGCAACGGAAACACTGAAGCATAAACTGAGCGAGTGTCCTCGAGTGACTGCGGCGTGGTCGCATTTGCAGAACGTTTTAGCGACCATCCTCGGCGGTTGAAGACCTCTGTTTTTCGAGGACCTAATTCATCCAGTTTTGGACAGAATAGGCAGAAGGCAAAGAATTGAAATCCTTAAACATTTGATTAACTATGTCACCTTTATCATAGATTGTGATAACGTAGTAGACGAAGGCGAACTGGATTTTCATTTGCAAGTTGAAATGTAATTAATTATACTGTAGTTAGTTTAAAACAATATCAACTAAATAAACTAAATTATAAATCGTAAAAAAAACTAATCGAAGACGATGATAAACAAATAAAATAGAAAATAAAAAATGTTACGAATAAAGGACACTAGTTCGTAAAATGTATTAATTATCATTGATTTTGCTGAAAAAATATAATACTCAACCAAAAAAAAAATCCCATATCATGCAGTATATCACATCTTATTCATATTTCTGCATGTTTCTGCAAGAAATGATGAATGTTTTGAAGAAAGCACACTTAAACAGTTCTAGGTTTTGTCGTGGGATGTGGTGGGTAGTAAATCGTAATTAAGTGGCAAAACATTATATTTCCTCAGCAAAATAAATAATAACTTACCTATTTTGCGATGTAGTGTGCCACTATATTCATCAAATATATGAGCATTGTAGAACATTTCAAACCTTGTGTCTTCAGCAAAGTTTCATTTAGTAATATTTTCTAAAACTTTTCCGAAGACACCAATACTGAGTATAAAGTTTCAGAAAACATAATATTTTAATCTCACTTGTAGGGGTATCAATCATTGATCTTTTAACCGTTTAGTTACAATGTCCTAAGTTTTAATTTGTGCATGTTGTTTTAGGAAATAGTAGTGTTTATTTAGTGTCAGTGTTGGGTTAGTAGGATTAGTAGGATTGTTGGAAAAATTGCTGTAAATTGAATAATGTATTAATTTGTGTTTAGATTTATATTAGATTTAAATTGATATTTTTATAAACTTAATTGGGCGAGTCAGGATCGAAAGGGTGTTGTGATCAAATGTGGTAGAAAAACTGAAAAGGCGAAGAAGATGATATGGATGGGTGGTGATAAGCTACAAGGAAGAAAATTGAGGAAATAAGCAACGAATTGAAAACTGGATGGGAAAAGGAGGGCTTTTGATAGCTAGAATGGTCAATAGAGTGATGCAAAATTTGAAATTTTCGCTTCACAATACTTAAACGATTCCAAATCGGATCCTGACTAACCTCTCAAAATTTGAACCCATTTGGTGAGAAACTGAAATGGCACAAACCATTTGAAGTTTGTATGGGAATTACTATGGTAAAACCAAGATTTTTGTTCATGTCTATCTAATAATTCACCATATCGGTCTGCTTCAAAAGCTTTCAATTTCACTTGTAGGAAATTTTCCCTCCCTTAGCCCTGAGGCCTCCCTAAGCTCAGTCGGTAAAGGCGCAGCTACAAAGCAAGACCATGCTGGAGGTGGCTGGGTTCAATTCCCGGTCGGGTCTAAGAATGTTTTGGGTTGGAAAATTTCTCGACTTCCCTGGGCATAGAAGTATGATTGGACTTGTCACACAATTATATCAATGCAAAAATGGTACAGGCATCAAAAGCTCTCAATTAATAACTGTGGAAGTGGACCTAGAACACAAAGTTGAGAGCACGCAATAAGCTAATATGCGATATGCAATAAGCTTGAAATGCGAAGAAGAAGAAGAAGAAGAAAAAGAAGAAGAAGGAAATTTTCCCAGCTACAACTTTGCCAAAGACCACTTTTTGATTAAATGCAAGGATCGAAAGTTATTAATGGTTCAATGCACTGATGTCTTACGATCATGCTCAATCAACTGCTCAGCATGCAACATTGGTGTTTCTGGGGCGTTGAATAGGACACAAAAATTATGGCTACTATGTCACACTGCAAAATACAGTGTTGCCTACAGAGCAGCTGCTTGATCATGTCATAAGTTTACCAATCTCTTAAATAATTAATAACTATTTCCTGTCTCGTTTTACATAGAAACGGTCTTGAGCAAAGTTGTAGTTGCTATAAGAATAGCTATCGAGCTGTTTCGCAGCTCAGTATGGAAAAAGACTAGAAAGCAATGAACAAAAAGTTGAGATTTCCCATAGCAATTTAAATGAAAACTTCAAATGGTTTGTGCGAAGTCTGTTTCTAACCAAATGAGTTTTAACTTTTGGAGGCTAATCACGACCCGATTTGAAACCATTTAAGCACTGTGGAGCGAAAAAGTCAAATTTTGCATCAGTCTAATGGTCAACCATTGCCCAGAAGTATACCGGCGTTCGTGCGTACAAGACGTGAGTGCAGTCAATACTGTAGTGAACCGAACAAAGTGCCTCAAAGTGCAGTTAACGACCTTCTTCTGTTCCGTTCAGGACCTTTTTTATTTGTTCCACGAATATCCTCACGATCGGCACGTTTCGACAAGTCAGTCTCGACTGTCTTGGTCTAAAACTCAAGGACCTTCCACTCTCCGGCTTGTAATTGCCAGAAAGGAGAGGCATGGATTTAATGGAAATTGTTGGAACTTATAAGGAAAATTTCAGCAAAGTTCCGAGAGGTTCATGAAATTTTAGGAAACGTTAGTGAACTTACATGAACATAAGAAAAATGTGAGAACATTTTAAGGGAAGTTCCGTGTTTTAAATGGCAGATTAGGAAACTTAAAAAAAAAACCGGGAACTTCAGCGAAGATCGTATAACATTAGAGACAGTTCCGTCAATTTCAAGAAAAGTGCAAGAGTTTTTAAGAAATTCTGAAATTTCCGACAGAAAGTAAAGAGAATTTCGAAGGAGATCATAGATTTTTAAGTAGCTTCATTATATTCAGAAAAGTTCCGAGTACTTCGAGGATGATCAGGGAACTTAGAGCAGTCCCATGATCTTCTGGAAAATTGCAGAAAGTTTCAAGGAGTTTCGAGGAAGTATGGAATATGCTGAGAATTTCAAGAATGTTCCGTAAACTTCGGGCACATTGCGGGATCATGTGAATATGATAAATTATAACTTATATGAACATCAGAATAATGATCATGAGAAAATTCAGAGAACTTCGGGGAAGTACCGTACGAAATTTAAAAAAAATCCGCAATATTAAGGAAACTTCGAGGAAGATCTAAGAATTTAATGACATTAACTTCAGAAGAACAGCGGGTACTTTTAAAAAATACTTGATCATTTCTGGGAAGTCTAGAGAACTTCAAAGAAGTTCAGAGATCTTTCGGGCATTGCGAATAACATCAAGAAAACACGTAAAACATCAATGGAAATCTTTGAATTTTGTGGAACCTCTTAACGGAATGTACTTTATCACTGAGTACATGGCACTGATGACGTCTGCAAGTAGTAGACGGAATACGCGTATCTGTCAAAAGATAAGCAATTATAACGGAATTAAATGGAAATATATCAACTCACTCAAAAAGCTCTTCATAAATGAAAAGTCTACACTTTTGGGGACGTACTAAAATGATGAAGAATTAGAGCCGATAATTTATGAGCAGTTCCATGAATTTTAGGGAAATTTGAGAGCTTTATTTAAAATCTAAGAAATTAATATAATTATGACGCTTTAGTTTTAAGAAATTTAACGCAATCTTAAATAAGTTCTGTAAATTTTATAGAAGTTCAAAAAACTCAAGTGAAGTTAATAATTTTCAGAAAATCTTTACAGGAGCCAAGAGAACTTCAGGAACGTAAAAGTAGTTCAGAATGTTGTAGAGAAATTCCGAGCACTTCAAGAAAGTTTCATGAACATCAGCAGTTGTGTAGTTGCGGGTAGTCGAGGTCGAGCTTTTTATCGGAATCCAAAATTTCATGTTCAATTGGGGCGTCCTTATATTACTTCTACGACTACCAAGCTCAAATTTTACGATTACAGCACTGAACATCAGGAAAATGCGGGAACATTTTAAAAGATGTTGCGTAAGCTTCAGAGCAGTTAGGGAACTTCAGGAAAGATGATTGCAATCACATTAATTTCAGGAAAATACCGAGAAATTTTTAGATGCTACCAAATTTTCAAGTAGCCCAGAAAACTTCATGAAATGTTGGAAAGCTTCACCTGTTCAGAGGTTATCACTGAAACTTACGGACCCTTGGGACTGTTCTATTCAGTTCAGGGCAGTACTAAGAGCTACAGATGAATTTCAAGAATTATAGGGAAATTCCGTCTACACTTTTGGGGACGTGCTAAGATGATAAAGAATTAGAACTAAATGTATTTCAGGAAAATTTGAAAACTTTATTTAACATCTGAGAAGTTCATATACTTATGTGGCTTTAATTTTAAGAAATTTAACGCAGCCTTAAATAAGCTCTGTAAATTTTAGGAAAGCTCAAAGAACTACAGTGAAGTTATTAATTTTCAGAAAATCTTCACAGCAGTCCAGAGAACTTCAGGAACGTAAAAGTAGTTCAGAATGTTGTAGAGAAACTTCGAGAACTTCAAGAAAGTTTCATGAACATCAGCAGTTGTGTAGTTGCGGGTAGTCGAGATCTAGCTTTTATCGTAATCCAAAATTTCTTAATTTGTTCAATTGGGGTGACCTTATATTATTTCTACGACTACCAAGCTTAAATTCTACGATTACAGCACTGAACATCAGGAAAATGCGGAAACACATTAATTTCAGGAAAATATCGGGAAATTTTGAGATGCTTCCAAATTTTCAAGCAGTCCAGAAAACTTCATAAAATATTGAAAAACTTCACCTGTTCAAAGATTATCACTGAAGCTTACGGATTCTTAGGACTGTTCTATTAAGTTCAAGGCAGTACTAAGAGAATTATAGGGAAATTCCGATCTTCAGGGAAGATCAGAGAATCTTAGGGCAATTCCATGAGCTTTTGGGAAGTTACATATATTTTAAGCAAGTTTCCAGAAATTCTGGAAAATTCTTTAAACTTTAGGAGCTTCCAAGAATTCCAGAAACATTTTTTAACCTTCTGAGAAGTCCAGAGAAATTCAATTGTTCAATTGAATTTCTCTGGACTTCTCAGAAGATTAAACATTTTTTCTGGAATTCGTGGAAGCTCTTAAAGTTTAAAAAAATTTCCAGAATTTCTCGAAACTTCTTTAAAATGTATGTATATTAAATATGTCCTTATATTACTTCTACGAATACCAAGCTCAAGCTCGTCACTTAACATCAGGAAAATGCGGAACATTTTAAAAGATGTTGCGTAAGCTTCCGGGTAGTTTCTAGAGTTAGGGAATTCCAGGAAAGATGATTGAAATCACATTAATTTTCGGAAAATATCAGGAAACTTTGAGATGCTCCCAAATTTTCAAGTAGTTCAGAAAACTTCATGAAATGTTGGAAAGCTTCACCTGTTCAGAGGTTATCACTGAAGCTTACGGATTTTTAAGACTGTTCTTTTAATCTCCAGGCAGTACTAAGAGCTTCAGAAGAATTTCAATAATGATAGGGAAATTCCGAGCTTAAGGGAAGATCAGAGAATCTTAGGGCAGTTCCATTAGCTTCTGGGAAGTTACATACATTTTAAAGAAGTTTTCAGAAATTCTGGAAAATTGTTTAAACTTTATGAGTTTCCAAGAATTCCAGAAACATTTTTAACCTTCTGGGAAGTTCAGAGAAATTTAATTGCTCAATTGAATTTCTCTGGACTTCACAGAAGATTAAACAATTTTTCTGGAATTCTTGGAAGCTCCTAAAGTTTAAAAAAAAATCCAGAATTTCTCGAAACTACTAAGGAAAATGCGGAACATTTTAAAAGATGTTGCGTAAGCTTGAGAGTAGTTTCTAAAGGTAGGGAGCTCCAGGAAAGATGATTGAAATCACATTAATTTCCGGAAAATATCAGGAAACTTTTAGATGCTCTCAAATTTTCAAGTAGTCTAGAAAACTTCATGAAATGTTGGAAAGCTTCACCTGTTCAGAGGTTATCACTGAAGCTTACGGATTCTTAGGATTGTTCTATTAAAGGGTTATCACTGAAGCTTACGGATTCTTAAGATAAGTTCTATTAGGATATGTTCTATTGTACTAAGAGCTTCAGAAGAATTTAAGGAATTAAAGGAAATTCCGAGCTCCAGGGAAGATCAGCGAATCTTAGGACAGTTCCATTAGCTTCTGGGAAATTACATACATTTTAAATAAGTTTTGAGAAATCCTGAAAAATTGTTTAAACATAAGGAGCTTCCAAGAATTCCAGAAAAAAATATTTAATCTTCTGAGTCCAGAGAAATTCATGAAAGTCTAAATATGTTTAGGAATGTTATGCGAGTATCCGGGTTGTTTGAAACAATTCAAATCTGTATTTACTTCATGAACATTGTGGGAACTTTAAGAAGCTCTGATGACTTCAGAGAAGCACAGTTAAATATGAATATCTGGAAAATAGCAGCAAATAACAGTCACGTTTCACGTTACGCTGTCCGTTCGTGATTCTTATTCTCGCTTAAATTGATAGCGTCTATTACCTATTGCTTGGAACGGATCAAGAGAGAGTTTGACAACTGATCCTGAATTGAGAATCGCCAACTGCAATCCACCCCTGCCCACTGTCAACAACTAACCTTCGTACGGATTCTCCCCGGCGGGGACCTCACCCTCGCCGCTCTCTTTCCGCCGCTTGGCCTGATCGGTGAAGTGGGTTATTAAGGCGTCTATCATGGCAGCTTGGCGGGTGAAGATTTGCATAAGTTTGGTTGCGGCGATTCCGTTCTCCACAGCGGCAAACTGCAGAAATATGCAAGGCATGCACTCCGGATCGTTCACGTTGCTCGGTTTCGCGTAGTCCCAGGACAGTTCTTCGTACTTGAGCCCCAGCAGTAGGGTCTAAAATGTAAAACCAAAAAAATTGAGCAGTGATGGTCAATTCAAGAAAAAGGTAGCCTCTTACGCATTCGATTTGGTCTATCACGAAGACGCCTCGTTCGTTTACTGCTATCAGTACAGGAAGGTCCTTCTGTTGCATCAAGCTCGTCAATCCTCTCACCGGTTGCTCCACTTGACCGTGGAAGTAGGTGGCCCTGAAAGTATTACGGGGATTTGCTCAGTCCAGAAAAATCTTTAATTATAAAATAATCCTACCCATAGAATGGCAGTGCCCAGCAAAATTCCAAATATTTTCGCATGAGCTTCTTGGTCGTGGCCGTCGTCGGTACCCGTTTGAATTGTTCTAGCAGTCTTACCTCGGCCGACGACCGCCGGCTGATTGGAAGCCACGACCAGCTGGAGCTCTTGGCCACGTGCGCCGGCAGGAAGCGGAATTGGTTTTCTCTGTCGAAAAAGCGTGAATGTTGAGAATTTTGTGACAGGAATAATCGCACTTTGCCACTCACCTAAAGTAACTAATCGAGTGCGTGTGCGAATTGTACGGTCCCAGTTCTATCCTAGCCTGGATGCCACCCAGCATGATCGAATGTGAAGACTCCATCACGTACCGTCCCAGCAGAACATTGTGCCGTGCTTCTTCGTACAGCAGCTCCAATATCCGGGGGTCCCTGTTAATGCAAAAAAGAACAGTTTAGATTCATTCAAGCCAACAGCCCACGAACACAGAGATCTTACTTGATTTTCTCCTCGTCCTTCTTCGAGAAGAACACATTTCGCCGCAGCATGGTCATCGGTTCGTTCGACAGCTTCTCCAGCTCGTTCCCGTGGCTGTGCTTGTCGAGTAGTTTGGACCACGCCACCCGTACCGCGTACGGCCGGTGGTGTGGCTTCAGCTGCACCTCCAGCAGCGGGCTGGTCATCCAGAGGCCGAACACGCTCTGCGCCAGCAACTTATTGGTAATTCCTAACTCTTCACAGCCGAGTGCCGCGGCCAGCATCACCTGGGCCGGGCATTGTGCGGTACCCTCGATTTCCATATGTACAGCGATGCGGGACATCAGATAAACCACCGTGGGTATCACCTGGAGTTAGAAACAAATGGGTTGGAGGGTTCTAAGTAAGTATCTATTGAGCTTTTCCGAAATTCGTTAGGTGACCAAAGATTCATAGATTTTCAATAAATTATTAAGTCGTATGTGATAGAGGAGATTTAGCGTTTTCTTTTCTTTTCGTCGATCTTGTTTTCCGTACTGAGTACCAATGCTACCGACGCCAGGGAGGCAGCTCCTACACCTGGACCCTACATATTGACCCACCAACTCATGAACCGGGGACCAACGGCTTTACTTCCCTTCCGAAGGAAGGCGTGATCAGAGATTTTATGCCTCAGAAAATCCCGGCGGCGCCGACTGGGATTGAACCGAGGCCTTTTGGGGTGAAAGGCAATCACGCTTACCACTACACCACCGGCGCCGCTATTTTCCGTTTTCTTATTCATCTTAGAAGTGACCACTTCTATGGGAACCTGTCTGCATAACGCACACTAGAGATGAAAGGGTATGCAAATTTGAATACCGGAGCCGACCCGCACCCGATTTCTACATTGTTCCCAAGCCGTACCTGACCTGAACCCATCGGGTACAGGTACGGGTCGGGTTTCAAGTAATCATACCCTTACCAGACCATCTCCAATTCATAGAACATACAAGTTGTTTTGCATTGTTTGAATTTATTAGTTGGCTCACGAATATTAGGGGAAATGGATGTAATGTCGGGTCATTTACCTAAGTTGGCCCATTCATAAATTCAGCAATCGAATAAATTTTCAATAGCGACTAAAAATATAAATAAGTACCGTCCCAGTGTCGCGTTCATCTATATAAAATTGATAAATATGGTTAGTAACAGAAATTTGCTAAAAACTATGTTTTGACGTTCAGAAGTAGGACTTTCTTGCAAGGAGTACCCGTACCCGACCCGAACCTGGCTGTTTAAGTTTTGTTGGGATTGCGCCTAGAGCTCTGCAGCTCTACATGGTTCTGGGCCCATAGCTACAAGGTCTGGTAGAAATGCCAGTTATTGTATCAGGTAACGAATACCAGTATATGTCTGACCGAAGCCAGAGATACTGCGTCCCTAATGAACATCTACTTTCTTCGAGTCCTGATCGCACTGTTCATCATTCCAACCGCTTCATATGGTTTCTGGATCCATGCCATCCAGTTCCAAAACTAGCTGCAATAATTCGCACTATATATGATCTCATCGCAGTCATCATCATTGAACAGCTTGTCCAGCTTCAGTCTTCAGCATTCAAAAGCTCCACATGGTTCTGGGTGCATACTCTCCAGTTTCTAATCTAGCTACACACACACTTAGAAATAACTACTTATATACGAGACGTAATCCACATTCAATGTCATTTATACAAGGTCTGGTACAAAGGGCCAATTCTCTTCATCGACTTTCTCTTTGGTTTACTACGGCAACATAAACGAATTTCTCGCTAAGCTTTCAGCCAGTTCGACAGAAGATGATGTTAGCTTGCGCCTGAAACAACACACTGAATGGAAAATTCATTTGCAGTCGGGCTATTTGCGAAAGAGAAAATCGATGAAAGAGAATCGATCAACAATG
Organism: Ochlerotatus camptorhynchus; assembly: GCF_037179485.1. Classification (NCBI taxonomy): domain Eukaryota; kingdom Metazoa; phylum Arthropoda; class Insecta; order Diptera; family Culicidae; genus Ochlerotatus; species Ochlerotatus camptorhynchus. The sequence goes on from NW_027040660.1 coordinate 2,597,890, forward strand.
AAAGGCCCTGTTCTCGTGTTGCACGAATTCATGAACATTTAAGTCAAGCTGAACCTAATGCAATAGGTCCTAAGTAACATTGATCGATTCTCTTCGTCGACTTTCTCTTTCGTTAATAACTTGATCACAGAACCGTTTCTTGATGTGTTTGTCATATTAGATGCTAGATGAAAGCTTCTTTTATCGATCTATGTGCTGAAAAAACATGGGAATGTCTTTACAGGACCGTGGGGATGCATAGAGAAAGTCGACGAAGAGAATCGGTCAATGTTACTAATGCAATGTTCAGCTTGAAGTGTTCTCAAACCGAAACATAAGCAAGTCGACGAAGAGAACGTTTGTTTGAATTCGACAGTGTGCATGCATAAGGGCGTATACGCAATGATCGAATCTCTTCATCGATTCTCTCTTTACATTGCTACAGCTAAGCGAAACAATTTTCTAGAATTTTTTTCAATGCAGAGTTGTAACAGGTTGTACTGGCTGTCAAAAGCAACAGCAAACGCACGAATTATTAACAAAAGGGAAAATCGACGAAGAGAATCGATCATCGCGTTGACGCCCTTATGCATGCTCACTGTTGAATTGTTTTTTTTTTTTCAACTGATTCTTACGTCAAAAGAGCTGTTTACATGTATCACTCTCAGCTAACCTAAATGTATAAGCCTTTTTACTAGTGTGCATGGTCTGGTAAAAACGCTAGTTCTATATCAGGTTACGAGTTTTGGTATATGTCTAGCCGAAGCCAGAGATACTGCGCCCCTAATAAATTTAATCAATTGTTTCAGAGCATGCACCACCTACGTCTTCATCGTCATCACCAGCATTGGACATCGCTTGTTTCATCTATATTTCAATGCAGGCACCACTTCAATAATATAATATGCTTCTGAATTCCATGCTCTCGTGTTCTCCAACTAGCAACTCGGTCAATTATTAAATAGTAAGTTCCTCTATGTGTGCATTGATATAGATTATAAGTATTGAATTAGATTACAAGCTACCATTGCACTTCCTCCATATTTATAGCATTTCAGCTCACTGGAAAGTGCATCTATTGCAAACTTCGTTAGAAAAGATTGAATGTTCTATGCCTATCGGAGAAGAGGCTTGAAAGGAGCTTCACTCCAATGAACTTTTTTCACCATGAAAAAAAAAAGTCGAATGAAGGAGAAGCCAGGTGTCCTCGCAACTCAGTGACAGGTCACCAATGTCAAGAATTCTGGGAAAATTGAACTCGAACTCACCAGAATAATTCCGTAGGATTGCAAAGCACCCTCAAAATGGCAATAGACATGATTCAGTTGGTCATGGAGGCGAACCAGCCCAAGGCTGAAAGCCTCTTTAATAAAGTTAAATAATAATAATGATTCAGTTCCAGAGTTTTCTATAAGTGAAGGGAAGATCTAATCACGGTCAGTTTTTAAAGTTTACCAGTACCACGGATTTCCCGAAAACTCTCAAAGTTGTTAACAGGGTGGCCAGTGAACCGAGAAAACATGAAAATCGGGGAAAAAATCTGGAATTTAAAAAGTAACCTACTACTCGACGAAACATTACCAATGGCTCTCAAAACGTCAATTATAGACCCATATGACGACCGTAGAACCCGTTCTGGAAATTCCGGATTATGATACCGTATGGTCACTATGATATTTCTTATATTTCTCTCGGATTGTTGTTCCACATGGTCAAAATGATTGTCTCTCATGGTTATGGCAAATCACATCTTCATGAAATATGACCAGTGACACCCCATATGGCCATCGTAAAACTAGTTCGGATATTTTTGTTTACGGTGGTAGTGAAAACATGAATAGAGCTAACTGCCACCGTACACCTTAGGTTTCTGATGGTCCAGGTAATGGGTTTACATTCTGCAAATTCAAGAGTAATCATTATCATATCATACGATGCATCATCAAATCATATCTACTCGACGAAATATTTATCAACACTTGTTTTTGGTTGTGTTACGTTCCCTCTGGGACTTTACGCCAGTCTACAACTTTGTGTTCTTTGGGCACTTTCAATTGTTCCAACACGATGTTAATTTAAAGCAAACAATGCGTAGCCAAATAGTGCCGCTCAACTGACCTGTCTTCCATTTAATAGGCCTTGGGTGGGAATTTAGATATTGGAACGAGTCATTCAAGTCGACTTCAATAGCGTCTAACAGTTTGTCGAGCTTCCTTCATCACATCGGCAGACGGATTGATACAAAACATTCTGGTACGTTCTTTTATAACCTCGCGCAATCGGCTCATCTCTCGATAGTCATAGCGAGTCATAGCGAGCACGTAATTGTTTGATTACGGCCAATAAGTTTGATCAATTTTCAATTGTTAACCATTGCTAGACAACTATTATCATCATACTAAACAAATCTTACATCAAATCTGAATCAAATGGTATGATAAAAATTGAAATTCATTCGTAAATGACCGTGTTTTAAGTGTTCAAAACCTAACACCATTTCGTAACACTTTTTTTTTATTTGCACCCCGATGTAATCCACAAAGATGTGGTCCTACGTCAAAAATAATGTACGATGAGTACAAAAAGTTTTTCTTTACAGAAGTATGCAGAATTTATAAAAAGAACAAAATCTAAGAGTAAGATCATGTATGTGCCTTAACGAAACTTTTTATGAAGGACATGACGTAAATAATCGATGAAGGAAACTTCAATTTGAAATATGTTCTTTCGATTGCCGTTTCAGATACTCTATTTTTTAGCCTGTGAAAGGGATCTCTACATGGCGAATGAGAACGACCCAAATTTGAGTTTAGTTCACTCATAATCGCAGAAAGTGCAGGAACTCAGCGATGAGTAAATTTGCCTCATGTTTTCCCAGGTTTTTCCAGGATTTTCCAGGGAAAAATTCCCGAATTTGAGAAAAATAAAGAGTGGATTCACTCAGTCTAAATATTGGTACTACTCCGAGACTGAATAAAATTTTCGTCAATTTCCTCATTTTCCGGCAGATTTTTTAGGTTTTCCACAGGAAACCATGAGACAAATTTTACTCATCGCTGAGTTCCTGCACTTTTGGCGATTATGAGTGAACTAAACTCAAATTTGAGTCGTTCTCATTCGTCGTGAAGTATTTTTTTTCCTGGTGAACATCTTACGAAAAACAGATTATGCGTAATTTTCTATAGATGTCACCACAAACAACAGCAGTGACTCCGATCGAAAATGAATGCAGAAACTTGACAAAATGGTTTGTTCTTGTGGCTCATGGACTTGAACAAATTTTGTTGATGCTGACTGTTTGAATAATATTTAATAAAGAGAGAAGGATAAGTAATTTCCATTTAATTCCACTACCTTATTTGCTTATCCTTTTATATCCAGCATTTTACGAGCGCTCATGGCAGCCACAGTCTGGTTGAGTTTCTGGTAGAGAACATATGATTTGATGTATGGCGAAAATTTGTTCGTTTATACGTCAAACGACATAACCCAAACATCAAATCGAATGTTCCCTACCAGAAACTCAGCCAGATTGTGGCGGCCATCAGCCAACCTTCATGGCAACGGGTTTGTTTATTGTTTAGACCTCGAGTACTATGCCCCTAATGAGACAGTGAAGACGTCGGGGTTGCGATAGATCATAAGGCCCGGTGAATTCCACTTCACTGTTCCCCAATGGAAGTAGAAATCGAAGCATTCACTCCGATGTGGCATGCGTTTTCGATCCACTAAGGGTTGGTCAGCCCGGTCGCATCTTTGGTGACTCAAGTGCAGCTGCACGGCATGATCCCTTGGGTGATTCGATCCAAGAAATGTATTAGGAATTCAAGCAAAATCTGGTAGCGCTCAAAACATTAACCATGCCTCGCTAGATTGAACTCAGCAATGACTGAATTTCACTTGCATAAAGAGCTTGTCTCTATATTCGTTGCATTACCTCAGACGGAACCATCACTATACGGTTAATCACGAGCAGCCCCACTGGAGAATCCTGTATTTGAAACCAGGTTGTGGAGATCGACAATCCAGTAGATGTGATATCCCGTGGTATTTCACCAGCTGAATTTCAAAACCAAATAACGATTGTTCTAGCGCCGAATGGAACCCTCGACATGGCCGTTTAGACCTGGAGTACGATGTCTCGAATGAGACACTGAAGACGTTGGGGATGCAGAATTTTCCCCAATGAAGGTCAAACTCCTCCCCAATAACAAATCGAAGCATTCACTCTGATGCGGCATGCTGATTCGGTCCACTAGGGTCGGCCAGACCGTTCACAAATCTTCATCCAGCATCTTTGGTGACTCAAGTGCAGCTGCCCGGCATGACCCCTTGGACGATTCGGTCCAAAAAATGTAGAAGAATTTCAAACAAACTCTGGTAGCGCTCGAAACATTAATCATGCCACGCTGCATTGGACTCAGGCTGTATTTCCGTTCAACTTCGCGTTTTTAATGATGCATCATCACGTGCATAAGAAACTTGTCCCTACCTTCGTTGCATTACCTCAGATGGAATCATCACTATACGGTTAATCATTTCACGAGTAGTTCCACTGGAGAATCCTGAATTTGGAACAAATTTGTGGAGATCGACAATTCAGTAGATCTGATATTTGGTGGTATTTCACCAGCTGAATTTCAAAACCGAAAAACAATGGTTCAAGAGCCTACAGTGACTGTCTCAGAAGCAATGGATCTGGCCACAAGCAAGCCAAAGCCAAGGTTCAGACGAAGAAGTTTATCGATCGTCATCCATCGCAAATTCATAAGGCACTACCATGCCGGACAACAGCTGCTCATCTTGAGTATTCGATGAGGGATCCGGCCAACAAACGGCCCGTATACCATTTTCAAACCGGATATTTTCAATACTTCTTCTTCTTCTTCTTCGCATTTCAAGCATTTAGCTTATTTCTAGCTCTCAACTTAGTGTTCCAGATGCACTACCACAATGAGAGCTTTCGATGCCTGTACCATTTTTGCATTAGCATGATTGTGCGGCAAGTACAATCATACTCTAAGCCCAAGGAAGTCGAGAAATTTTCCAACCCGAAAAATTCCAAGACCGGACCGGGAATCGAACCCAGCCACCTCCAGCATGGTCTTGCTTTGTAGCTGCGCCTTTACCGACTGAGCTAAGGGAGGCCCCAATTCAATAATTAGACAACTCATATAACACTACAAGTTTTATCGAGGTTTTATAGAATTCTTAATCAAGTCTTAATCATGGTGTACAGAACCCTCACGAAACCAAAAGTGTTATTTGGACATTAGTCACACCCCAAGAAATGCGAATTCAACCAGCTTCAGGAACTCGATAAGCTCACCAATTTAGGTAATTCTAGAATTCTAATGTTTTTTTTAGAATCTTTTAAGTTGTACATTTTTTTTATAAGGGTGGTAATGTTAAATTTAAAATGAGAGTACCTAAAAAGGCACCATGTCCAGAATTTCTCCAATTTGGTCATTTAAAATACCTGGTACCGGTTCCGATAGGGCACAAAAAGACACTTCCAAAACCTCATGTACTGGAACATTCCGACAGCTCAAAATTTATGATTTTTCACCCAAAAGTAAATAGGCAACATGTCATTGACCGACAGGTAGATTTGGTCACATCTGGATACCCGGAACCAGTTCCGGCAGTTCTTCCATACAGATACTTCCAAAATCTTATGTACTGGTACCGTCCAACAGCTCAAAATTTATGATGTTTCACCCAGAAGCAAATAGACAGCATACCATGGACCAACATAAGAATCTGGCCACATCCGGATACTCAGAACCGATTCCAGGATTGCCCAAAAAGGAAACTTCCTAATCCTCATGTACTGAAACCGTCCGATGGCTCAAAATTGATGATTTTTCATCCAAAAGTAGATAGACATCATGTCATGGATCGAAACGAGGAACTGGCCACATCCAGATACCCGGAAATGGTCCTGGTAGGGCTCAAAAAGGACACTTCCTAATCCTCATGTACTGGTCATGATGGCTCAAAATGTATGATTTTTCATTCAGAAGTAAATAAACATCATGCCTTTGACCGAAATGTGGGTCTGGCCACATCTGGATAACCGGAACCGGTTCCGGGATTGCCCAAAAAGGAAACATTCTAATCCTCATGTACTGGTACCGTCCGACGGCTCAAAATTTATGATTTATCATCCAGAAGTAAATAGACATCATGCCATGGACCATAAGGTGAATCTGACCACATCTGAATAACCGGAACCGATTTCGGTACGGCTCAAAATGGACACTTCCTAATCCTTGGTATCGTCTGATGGCTCAAAATTTACGATGTTTCATTCAGAAGTAAATAGACAACATGCCATGGACCAAACGGCGGAAATGGCCACATGAAGATACCCGGTAATGGTCCTGGATACTTCCTAATCCTCATGTATTGGTATCGTCCGACGGCTCAAAATGTATGATTTTCCATCCAGAAGTAAATAAACATCATGCCTTGGACCGAAATGTGGGTCTAGTCACATCTGGATAAACGGAACCGTTTCCGAGATTACCCAAAAAGGGAACTTTCTAATCTTCATGTACTGGAACCGTCCGACGGCTCAAAATGTATGATCACCCAGAAGTAAATATACATCATGCCATGGACCGTAAGGTGAATACCCGGAACCGATCCCGGCTGGCCTTCAATAAGGACACGTCCAAAATCTCATGTACTGGTATCGTCCGACGGCACAAAATTTATGATTTTTCATCCAGATGTGACTAGACAACATACCATGGACCAACAGGTGAATCTGGCCACATTTGGATACCCGCAACCGGTTCCAGTAGGGCTCATAAAGGACATTCCCTAGTCCTCATGTACTGGTATCGCCAGACAGCTCAAAATGTATGATGCTCCATCCAGAAGTAAATAGACATCATGCCATGAACCAACAGGTAGGTCTGGCCACATCCAGATACCCAGAACTAGTTCCGGAAGGGCCCAAAAAGGAAACTTGCTAATCTTCATGTACTGGTACCGTCCAACGGCTCAAAATTTATTATTTTTCATCCTAAAGTAAATAGACACAATCTTCGAGTTTCACTCTAGTCATCTGGAGAAAACAGAACGGTTTCTGGTTTTTGATGATCTGGAACGGGCATTGGAAATAGTCCAATTATTTTTGCTTTAGAAACCTATTGTGTGACATATAAAACATTTTAAGATAATACACACTACGAAAAATACATGTACTAAACTACACACTACGAAAAAGACATGTAAATTTCAGTGCCCTGAGACCGACACATGCAAGCGGCCCTTTTGACAAAGAATCAGTTAAAAAGGACGAGAAAATCAATTCAATCAAACGCACTTTTCGTCGAGTTGCATATGTTTCAGTTTCAGGACACTTTATTTTACATGCCATGTTTGTTTACGTTCCATGATTTACGTCAAAGATGAATTACGTCTCGTGTAAAAATAATAATTTCTAAGTGTGTAGTTTGTATAATAGAGCCCATTCTATTAAGTTGGTTGGTTCAAAATGACACGTGGCCTTTAATAATCGTTTCCATAATAAACAGATTTGAATTCAACGTATGTATCTCAGTCAATATTTTTAGAAATTTTTCAAAACTGGTTCTGGGTGCCAGATCCACCTGTTGGTCCATGGCATGATGTCTTTTAACATCTGGATACAAACTCATAAATTTTGAGTCGTCAGACGGTACCACTACATGAGGTTTTGAAAGTGTCCTTTTTGGTATCCTGCCGGAACCGGTTCTGGGTATCCAGACATTATTATATCCACCTTCCATGGCATGATGTCTATTTACTTCTGGATGATCTATTTACTTTTGGATGATAAATTCTGGATGCCCTTTTTAGGTCCCTCGGAACCGGTTCTGGGAATCTGGATTCAGGCAAATCCACCTATTGGTCCATGGCATGATGTCGATTTACTTCTGGATGTAAAATCATAAATATTGAGCCGTCGGACGGTACCGCTACATGAGGTTTAGGATGCGTCCTATTTGAGTCCCTGCTGGAATCGGGTCTGCAGTCTGCACACCACGAAAAAGCCATGTAAATTTGGGTTCCCTGAGACAAACACATGTAAGCGGCCCTTTTGATATAAAAATCAGTTGAAAGAAACGAGAAAATCAATTGCCGGCGCCGGTGGTGTAGTGCTAAACATGAAAGGTTTCTCACCCCAATGGATCTGGGTTCAATCCCAGTTCACGTCTTCCTTCGGAAGGGAAGTGAAGCCGTTGGTCCCGGCCCAGGTGTGTTTGAATGGGTGCGATATCCTACGCAGGTGTGGAAGTTGCCTTCCTGCACATTAGATTGCCGTCATTGGATGACAATCAATGTCCGTCGGTGATTGGCACTAGATTACGTAACTTCGACGAGTTGCTTATGTTTCGGTTTGACAACACTTAATTTTACATGAAATATTTGTTGACGTTTCATAATTTACTTCCAACATGGATTACGTCTCGTGCAAAATTAGTTATTTCTAAGTGTGTGGGTATCGGATGTGGCCAGATCCACCTGTTTGTTCGTGGCATGATGTCTATTTACTTCTGGATGAAAAATCATAAATTTTTAACCGTCGGACGGTACCAGTACATGAGAATTAGAAAGTTTCCTTTTTGGGAAATCCCGGAACCGGTGCCAGGGATCCAAAATGACCAAAGTGGAAAAATCCTAGGTAGGATGCCATTCTAAGAACCTTTATTTTCCTTCAAGGCCAACATATTGGTCCTAAAGTTCAAAAATGAATTAGGTGAAACGCTTCGCTGCTTAGAAAAATAGGGCATACGGTTGATCCAGTTTGTGATAGACTGTTGACTGCTTTCGAGAACGTAATTTCATTTGAATAGCTTGTTTAGGCAGGGCATAAACAATCGTCACGTCGGTCATATCTTGTTATGATAGCCTAAACAATTCGTAAAGAGCTAATCGAAATATTGAACGTCGCTTAAAAGTGAAACTTAATGAAGGCCTAAGTGCTTTTTCGCAGCTTTTAGTTTTCGGATTTGAAAGATCTTCATTTACAGTTGCTTGCTTACTAAGCAAGCTTTGAATGTCTAAGTCGGGTTTCAAAGGTTACAACAACTCGAGTAACGGTATGATATGATATGATGGGCTTGGAGACCTTTGAGCGACCGTTTTTGCTTACTGCGCAGAAGACCGTGGGTTCAATCCCAAGCTCCTTCACGTTATATGATCGTTAGGACATCAATTCAGCTTATCGTTTACCAAAACGAACCCTGCTGCAAACACCCAACATCCCAGTGATTCCTCGTGGAAGTGCCGAGGACTTCTCGGCTTCCATCAAAGCGAGTGTCAAGTCAACACATTCCTACTCACCTGTGTTCGGGCGTGGCTGGCACTGGAATTGCCTAGCTTCCCGAGCAAAGTAAAATAACATCCTAATATCATCTTTTAAAAAAAGTCTTGTTATTCCAGATATCATGTTGTTTTCAATTGTTATCAAAAAAGAATATGATGCAAGGATAGTTCAAAACTTCAAATATTATCCACATGGTTAGAAAAAAAAATCCAATCATATTTCAGTTATCAGCGTAAGGCATAGATACCAAATCGATAAAATAATTCCGAATTTGTTGCACAAACTTGCATGGATCACAGGATTTCGTATTAAGATGTTTTCAATGATAACGCAATCAGTTGTTTTTGTGATATTCAAGGAACATTATTATGTTAAAATTGTTGTTATGTTGGCTGTTTCTTCAACCACAATGATAACATGTTCAGCTATCAAATCTTGATAACCAGGTATCAGAAATTGTTACTAATTTGGAATAATCCTTTGCTCGGGATGGGGTCACCAGTTTTTACACTTTAAGGTTAAATTCTAGTCCCAAAGCATCGTTTATTGGTTCTGTGTGTAATTACAGCTGATGTGGCAATAACAGAGTAGCAACCGTGCACACTTAAAAAAGTCATGTAAAATTTTGTTCCCTGAGACCGACACATGTAAGCGGCCCTTTTGACATAAGAATCAGTTGAAATAAACGAGAATATCAATTAAATCAAACGTTCTCTTCGTCGAACTGATTATGTTTCGGTTTGAAAACACTTAATTTTGTATGAAATGTTTGTTTGCATTCCATGATTTACATCCAATATGGATTACGTCTCGCGTGAAAGTAGTTATTTCTAAGTGTGTGGGTGGTCAATCATGCTCACATGACCTATGTAATTTGTCTTATGGAATGTACAGAGCTGATGTTTTTTCGAAATAAAAATTGAAACACATGAATGTAATAATTAATTTTCGTTCCGTGTACTCAATTGAATTAGTCTCATCAGCCGTGTATGACATCTAAAGCAAGGTTGCAAAGACTCTTTCCAGCTAAAATAATGTTTTTCGGAATAATAAAACCAAAAGATGGTATGATGGTATGTTTTACTTGTAACTTACAAGAAGAGGTTACAAAGTATGCGTTGGAAAGATAAAACCTGTAAATTTTGCTTTCTATGAGTCACAATCAGCGATTTGCTGATCGCTGAGTGAGTGAGTGAGTGAGTGAGTGAGAGAGTTTGTGAAAAATCGCTGATTGTGACTCTCATGAAGTGAAATAAACAGGTTTAATATGTCAAACACATTCTTTGAAATCTCTTCTTGTATCCTACCAATTCAAAATTTGATCATGGCATCTAATTATTTCATAATTTAGAAAAACATTGTTTTAGCTGAAATGAGTCTTTGCAACCTTGATCTAAAGATATGACAACCGCCACATCCCCAGACGAACTGTAGCAAAACGTACAGGTAAGCTCTTCTATAACCTTTTTTTTATCTAGTTCATTTATTTGTAAGGCCCAATCGCGTTAGCTTTACGGAGCCGATAATTCATTGTTCTTTGTTTGTAACAAAATTCACTTAATTCTATGTCTAGTAGGAGTTCGGCCGAATACTCGCGGCTTACTCGAGGTTAGAGGGGTACATTGTCGAAGGATAGGAAAAGGGGAGGAGCTTGGGGTAGGGTTTCGTTGTCTCATCAGAGCGATGTCGCCAGTATGAATGGTAGTGTGGTTCTAGATTCGTCTGGAGTTCGACCGGCTATGGTGACCAGTGGGCGACGATGAGACTCATCGAGACGGGGGACAAGACAAACAAAATTTAATAAAGAGACACAAAAGACAAACGAATTAAATTCTTATACTAGACATTTGAAGAAACTCATAAACCGACTACATATAGCATATATCGCGAGTTCCCAACACGTCTCTGATAGGAACATAGGGTTGTCTTCCTTGGGCCTCGAGGGTATTCAAAAGTCGCTCTCTGGCGGCGTCATTATCCGTACATTGCCAAACTGCGTGATCGATGTCATCGTAACCGTTTCCACACCGACAGATGTTGCTGTCCACGAGGTTTATTCTATTGAGATGAGCATCTAGCGAGTAGTGGTTGGACATAAGTCTACTCATCACGCGAATGAAGTCACGACTTAAGCCCAAGCCTTTAAACCACGCTCTCGAAGAAACATTAGGAATAATTGAATGTAACCACCGTCCAAGATTTCCAGTGTCCCAATCGGTTTGCCAACTCGAAAGGGTACTCTGACGCACTAAATGGTAAAATTCATCGTGTGAAATTTGCCTGTCATAAAATTCGCCTTCTCATTGCCTGGGATTGAGCAATGTGAGGGGACCCATACAAAGGTAATCATATATGATCTTTCGACCAGCACACTCATCTGCTCCCTTACCTTTGAAAGGAAATAAGATGAGTGCCTACCTTGTTTCATCGACCGAATAGCCTCAATCGAACTGAGACTATCCGAGAAGATGAAGTAATGGTCTGCGGGCATGTTGGAAATCATCCCCAATGCGAAGTTGATTGCTGCCAGCTCAGCAACAAAAACGGAACAAGGTTCCTGAAGCTTGCGGAAGGCGCTAGAGTTTTCATTGAAGACACCGAAGCCAGTGGATCCATTGAGACGTGACCCGTCTGTAAAATATCTTTTCACGCAATTGATGTGTTGGTACTTTTCAGTAAAAATACGCGGGATAATAATAGTTCGAAGTTGATCTGGAATCCCATGAATCACTTGTTTCATGGACAGATCATATTCAATTGAGGAACTGCGATTGGTGAAGTGAGCACGGTCTGGAGTATAACAAGGAAGACACATATCCGACGATATGTAGTGGTGGTAGATTCTCATAAATCGAGATTGTGTGTTCAGCCCAAGAATTTCTTCAAAATTTGCAATTATAAGTGTGTTCGTCACTCCGCATTTGATTAGTATTCTGAGAGAGAGCTCCCAGAAACGGTTCTGGAGGGGTTTTACTACTGCCAGAACCTCGAGACTCATGTTATGCGTTGGGTGCATACAGCCAAGAGCAATACGCAGACAACGATATTGAATTCGTTCCAATTTTATTAGGTGAAATTTTCTTGCCGAGAGAAAGCAGAAAGAGCCGTACTCTAGAACAGAGAGAATAGTTGTTTTATAAAGCGTTATGAGGTCTCCCGGATGAGCACCCCACCATGTGCCGCAAATTGAACGGAGAAAGTTGATCCTCTGCTGACATTTTTGCTTCAAATACGTAATATGGGTATTCCAAGTGCACTTTGAATCAAACCAGACCCCAAGGTACTTGAAAGACAATGATTGAGTAATGTTTCTGCCCAAAAGATTAAGATGCATTTGGGCTGGGTACCGCTTTTGAGTAAACACTACCAGTTCAGTTTTCTGCGGCGAGAATTCGATCCCTAGATTCCTAGCCCAAGAAGACAAGTTATCTAAGGAACTTTGCAATGGTCCTTGCAAGTCCACGGCATGTGGACCTCTTACGGAAACCACACCGTCATCTGCAAGTTGTCTAAGCGTGCATTGTTCTGCCAAACAGTTGTCGATATTTTTGACGTAAAAGTTATAAAGAAGAGGGCTGAGACATGAGCCTTGGGGCAGGCCCCTGTAGCTAATTCTGGAAGTTGTCAGTTGTCCAAGGGAAAAGTTCATTTGCTTTTCTGACAGCAAATTGTACAAGAAATTATTTAAAATTCCAGAAAGTCCACATCTGTGCAGATTGTCTGACAGAATTTCAATGGAAACTGAATCAAAAGCCCCCTTAATGTCCAAGAATACTGAAGCCAATTGCTCCTTGTGTGCAAAGGCCAGTTGAATATCTGTGGAAAGCAGCGCTAGACAATCGTTTGTTCCTTTGCTCTTGCGGAACCCAAACTGTGTATTTGATAGCAAGTTATTTGATTCGACCCAGTGATCGAGTCTCCGAAGGATCATTTTCTCCAACAATTTCCTAATGCACGAAAGCATCGCAATCGGACGGTATGAGTTATGGTCAGACGCTGGTTTGCCAGGTTTTCGAATGGCTATTACTTTGACCTGTCTTCATTCAGGCGGTATAATGTTGTTTTCTAGTAAGGAATTGAATAAGTCTAGCAAGCGTCTTTTAGCGATATCTGGGAGATTTTTCAGAAGATTGAATTTAATCATATCGCTTCCCGGTGAGGAGTTGTTCGATGAAAGAAGAGCCATAGAGAATTCCAGCATTGTGAATGGTCCATCCAGAGAGCTGCCGCTCGGAGACGCTTCTCGAAGAATGTGTTGTGCTGGAACTGAGTCCGGACAGACCTTTTTAGCGAAATCGAATATCCATCGGTTGGAGTATTCTTCACTCTCATTAGAAGATGAGCGGTTACGCATGTTGCGAGCCACCCTCCACAAGGTGTTCATTGAGGTTTCTCGTGAGAGTCCCTCGACGAAATTGCACCAATAACCGCGTTTTTTTGCTTTGATTAATTGTTTCAGCTTTGTCTCAAGCTTTGAATATTCCTCGAAGTAAGTGGAGGTTTTGTGTCTACGAAAAGCTTTGAAAGCATCAGATTTTTCTACATACAATTTTGTGCATTCTTCGTCCCATCCAGGTGTGGCTGGTCTCCTTTTAAAGGATGCACTTGGAACTTTTCTTTTTTGTGCTTCCAGAGAGCTTTTGTATATCAAATCGGTGAGGAATCGATATTCTTCCAATGGTGGGAGCGTATCTATTGATTCGATACCGATAGTCACCGCCGTTGCATATTTCTGCCAGTCGATGTTCCTTGTAAGATCAAATGGAACTCGAGATGGTTGTGCAGATTGAGGGCCACTTTCTATAACCGTACAATCGGCTCGTCTATCTCTGTTCTCTTGATAGTCATAGCAAGCAAGCACGCGATTGGTTGTGGCCAAAAAGTTTAATCAATTTTCAATAGTTTACTACTGATAAATTACTATGATTTTATTCCAAACAGATCTTTCACCAAATATGAATCATATTGTATGAAAAGAATTGAAATTCCTCAATAAATGGCCCAGTTATAAGTATTTAAAACCTGACACTATTTCGTCACACATTTATTTGATTTGCACCCCAGCATTGTCCACAAAGCGGTAGTCCTACGTCAAAATGGGAAATTAAAGTAAAGGCCGATTAGTAGACCACCAGGTCCAAAACCTGGTACACTTCTTCTTGTTCTTCTTCGCATTTCAAGCTTATTGCATATCGCATATTAGCTTATTGGGTGCTCTCAACCTAGTGTTCTAGATTCACTTCCACAGTTATTACTTAAAAAGTTTCGATGCTTTGACTATATGTTTAGTATTACTTCTGCGTGAAGTCAACGATTTACATAGTTGAAGATGCTAATTTCAAATAACAGACTGTAGTGGTAATGTTTATACGATAGATGGACTTATATACTTTCATGTACTCCATCTATCGCATAAAAATTACCACTACAGACAACACTATAACAGACTTATTTGAAGTTTCGATGGCTGTACCATTTTTGCATTAGTATTATTGTGTGGCAAGCACAATCATAACTCTCTACCCAGGAAAGTCGAGAAATTTTCCAACCCAAAAAATTCCTAGACCAGACCGGGAATCGAACCCAGTCACCTCCAGCATGGTCTTGCTTTGTAGCTGCGCCTTTAGTGACTGAGCTAAGGGAGGCCCCACTTACTCTATGTATTTGTAAACATAATTTTCTTGTCGGGCAGAAAATTTTCCATTTGTCAAATTGAAATGTAAATTCACCAAATGGCACACGGTGTCATTGTTAGAATAACTGTAAAATAAACAAAAAGTCGGCTTTCACGAATCCTTAATCATTTGAAAAGGGGGCTTCCCGCGATCTGACACTATTGACACCATTACTTAAATTTTTCATCGTGGCAACACAGTCTTAAACTGCGTTCCATTAGGAGAATGTTCTCTTAAAATTGACTTTTCGAAAATAAATTACATTGCTCTGAAATCCCTCTGTTGATGATAAACCGATTTTTGGTAAGTGCTTGTTAAAATTGATTACTTGTCTTCAAGACATATGTTTGCTAGCATAGTTTTGCGCAGGGCATCGTAACATGAAAGAAAATATCCCCCTGAGAGATTGCCATCTATTTTCTCATGATCTACAATGTAAACTTGAATCATAGTAACAGAAAGTCATACAACTTTTTCGAACTGTGATTCTTTTAGAAGCGTATTCTAGACACTTTCCCGTCGCTCTGCTCCTCTGACTTAAATCAAAAACAGGGGGCAAGCGGCGCCGGTGGTGTAGTGGTAAGCGTGATTGCCTTTCACACCAAAAGTTATGGGTTCAATCCCAGTCGGTGCCATAGGAATTTTCTGAGGCATCAAATCTCTGATCACGCCTTTCTTCTGAGAACTAAAGCCGTTGATCCTCGGTCCATGAGTTGATGGGTCGATGGGTACACTGCGGTAAATAGACTTAAGAATTTCATAAGGCGCGACTTATAAAAGATTTTCGTCTAAAATGTGGTTGCTCTTATACGCCTTAAGAAATTCAATTTTTCCAAGCGTTAACAGACGAGTGGCTTAGACACAGGACCTCCCGTAGTCTCAACGTTCATGGTTCAGTTCCGGTCTGCTCAGTGTTATTATTTTTTTGTCAACAGTATTTTCCATAGAGCAATCATTGAAATTCATTCCGATTTCTTGTGGCTGAAATTCATAAGTGGTTCTTATGGAATTCTTACGTTCTTTTGCCTCAGTGTAGGGTTCAGTTGTGGAAGCTGCCTTTCTTGCTTCGGTAGCATTGGTACTCAGTACGGAATACAAGATCGACGGAAAACAAATCAAGGAAAAAACGCGGGCAGGACAGTGAAGTAGCTACGCAGTGGTCAAAGGTTTAAGGAGCAAGGAGCATTCCCATCCCACACGACAATCGATGGAGACCCATGGTAGAACATGACCACAGAAATAGGTTCTAACCCATCAATGATTGTTACGTGATTTATCCACGATATGTTGCATTTAAGAAACGATCCCTCCCAAAGAGCAAACAACTTCTTACCTTCTGCATTGGCCGCGGGGGCGAAATAGCGGCCGAGGTGGTCATCGTGGCTGACGCGTTCGATGCGCCTATTAGGTTCACGTGGTGATTGGTACTACCGGAACTACTGCTATTGTTGATGTGGCCACTATTGTTGGTGCTGATGATGATGTTGTTGCTAATGGAGGACGCGTTGAGGGTCGATATCGCGGACACGTTCACGTAATTGGTACTATCCCTATCCCTAATTTGATTACCGTTGTTATTAATTAGACTATTACTACTTGATAAACTCGATGATTGTTGTAGCTGCTGTTGTAGTTGTAGTTGCTGATGCTGCTGCTGCTGCTGCTGCTGGGGCTGCGGCTGATGTTGCGGTTGACTTGTTTGCTGTTTCTGGAGAACCTGCTGCTGCTGCTGCTGCTGCTGGGATTGTAGATCTACACTGCTACCACCTATCGTGTAGCTGTTTGTACTCGAACCAGGACCTGTTCGGAAGGGAAGAAATGGAATGCATAGAGAAATAGAGCTCATTAGTACGAAGATGGAGTGAGCAATTAGAGGTTGTCAGGAAAATTAGCTCTCGAGATGTATAGTTCATTGGCTGGTACGTGGTAAACAACTTGAGTTTATTAATCGAGTAGAAAATCCGCTCCCTTGATGATATTATTGTTTGTTACGTTTGTTCCTCGGAATGATTACGATTCTGTTCGATAATGAAGTGAGCAAATATGGGACCCATTTCCGTTATACGCGTCCAAAGTAATGAAGACAAACAGTCATGCAAATGGATGAATCGTGCCAAATTAAAGATAGATAGACCGAAATGGTTCCGCACCCTATGCAAGAACAAAAAAATGACGAATTGATTGCACACAAAACACCGCCAATCACACAAGGGTGCAGCGAATATTATTTTAGTGCCAAATTTTGGTCTGAGTGATCCGTCGTTCGCTGACAAACGATTGACATCCATAAAACAAGTCACCAAAATATCGTCATAAATGCAAAACTGCTCCAGTGGGGCAGCAAAAAAAAAATCCAGCTCCAATGTGTTGACCCTAGAAAAAAGAAACATATTTTGTCAAAACATCGTCAACAGCGAAGAACCGCCAGTAAAAACCGACAGTGATTAAACAGACCACCCAGTTTGGCAGTCAGTGGCGGTGCTTCGGTGATGGTGATGATGGTGACGCATCATCGTTCGTTGAGCCGAATTCCTCGCTGTGGCTTTTTGACGACAAGCGTAGCCGGCGATTAGAGAACGATATTGAGAGGCGGTTGGTTGCCGCTTTATCGGAAGGGTGTGGCATCATCGGTAGCGCGTGAACGGTGAGACGAAGAGTACCGAGCTTATCAATTTGCAGTTTAGAAAGGCGGTGCTTAGCAGTAAGGAAGTTTTGGAAACATTCGCCAGGTAGTTGATTTAGGATTTTACGCAAATTAACAGTGTTCAGCTTTTAACAAAATTCGGATTTTTAATGAGAAGTATTCAAAACATAATGAAAATGCTAAGGCTCATTCGAATTAACTTTACAGAGCCGAAGATTGCTGTTCACTATACAAAACATTGTAAAACTATAGTCAAAAGCTACAACACAATAAACACTTTATCTTCCGCTATCAAATAAGTCTCCTCCATCAGAACGGGATCCTCTTCCAGTGGTTTCATAGTATGGCAGTATCGCCAACGGGATGCAGTGCGCTTCCATTGCAGAAATGGACGGAAAACGTGGTCATCCCTCGCACACCCATCACGAAAAGGTTGCTTTCCAAAGTCGACGACTTATCGAACTGCTAAGGCCGTAAAGTTGTTTAGTTTACTTGGCTTGAAGAGCACTAAATAAATATCATTTGAAAACCTGTTGCGCGAATCGCCAGGACTGGATTTCTTTTTATTTCAATTACATGTAATGACTCAATTCCAAGTAAATTTGTCGATTCAAGTTCAAGATCTGATCTAGGGATTTACCACTGGACAGACTTTCATTATAACCTTGAACGGACGTTCAGTTTTGTTGTCGTATGTAAAAAAATGAGTGTCCCTTCTCAGAAAGATGGTTTCAGCCAAACCGTGGCATTCACCCCGACGGCCAATCTGAAGTGGAAAATTCATCAACGAAGTTCAAAAGTTCCGTGCGCAGAGCATGGATATCGGAAGTGGTTACCACAATAGGGGGGACTTTTTGCATCTTGGCATTAAGCCAAACAAGAGGTGCAGTTTTGAACCCCTTTGGATACGGTTGTGTTTTAATTTTGTTCTCTGTTTTGTGCGTGTGTTAGCTTTCATAGTTTTCGGATGCATTTGCCGGATAGCGCTGGCACTCTACCTCCCGGATGGTTATATGTGTGTGATTAGTGGTTTTCTCGCTTTCCGGGAAGTTTAAGAATCGAGAAAGAAAATGTGATTCATCATGTTTGCAAGGAGACGAACCAGCCCAGGGCTGAAAGTCTTCTTAATAAAGACTGTAAGTCTCCTCCGTTTAGGCTGTATTTGCTGATTTAAATTTTTAAGTTTATTTTCAGGTCTTCGATGATGGAACATTTTTAGAATAATATTATAATGGTTCACTTTTTTCAGCCTTCGTTCAGAAAAACAAAAACATTCTAATGCATGATAACAAGTGCATGAAAACTGTCAGTTGTCCAAATAACCTCGATTTTTCTGACTATTGATTCATTATTAAAGTTTACCAATATTTTTAAAACCATTCCATATTGCGTTAAACCATTCCATGCTGCATAGTAAAGTGTTTGTTTCAAATCCAATGAAATGTCAAAAGTTGAAATCATTGACATTTACTGAGGTTAACTAAAATTGATCTTATTTGTATTTTGTAATACTTGTTTATTTTACATTAATTATATTTTATATATTGCATGACTAGTAAATTATTTTTTTTTTTTTTTTTTCCTTTGGTTTGTTTTTTCCGTCGATCTTGTTTTCCGTGCTGAGCACCAATGCTACCGACGTGCTAGGAAGGCAGCTCCCACACCTGGACCCTACCTATCGACCCATCAACTCATGAACCGGGGACCAACGGCTTTACTTCCCATCCGAAGGAAGGCGTGATCAGAGATGTTATGCCTCAGAACATCCCGGCGGCGCCGACTGGGATTGAACCCAGGCCTGCTGGGGTGAGAGGTAACCACGCTTACCACTACACCACCGGCGCCGTTAGTAAATTATTTTTATTTCACATGTTTAAAATCTCATTATATCATTAAAGCTATAATTTTCATTTACCGAAAATAGTTGTCCTGCATTATCCTGAAGGACCAGTAGGTGTATTAACTAGCAAATCATTGTTATTTACATTTTTTTTATTTTAATATAATATGATCTATGGTTTTCAGAATTTGGATTACCCAGAGAATAAATTGAATATCATCATACATTTGTCAACGGCGCTGATGGTGTAGTGGTAAGCGTGATTACCTCTCACCCCAGAAGTCCTGGGTTCAATCCCAGTCGGCGCCGCCGGGATGTTTTGAGGCATAACATCTCTGATCACGCCTTCCTTCGGATGGGAAGTAAAGCCGTTGGTCCCCGGTTCATGAGTTGATGTGATGGGTCGATAGGTAGGGTCCAGGTGTGGGAGCTGCCTTCCTGGCACGTCGGTAGCATTGGTGCTCAGCACGGAAAACAAGATTGACGGAAAAAACAAATCATACATTTGGCCAATGTTTTTAAAATGTTTTACCTTTGCAGAGTTTTGCTATTTCAAGAATTATTCATTAATACTTGTTTTGATAACTCTTTTATACTCAAATAACCTCGATTATTTAGAAAATTGATCCTTTACTTAAATTGTGGATTCATTAAATATGTGAAGGTGAGTTCAATCATACCATGACATTAAAATGTTCATATTAAGCTTGTAATTGTTAATTGTTACTTGTATTTTGTTATATTTTATTAATTATGTATCGACGAGATGGATCCAGAATTTTGACGACTGTGTTTTAAGGAGATACCTGCGATGAGCCGAAGAAAGTCTACGAGGAGGCCAGTTGCTGTTGGTGCAGTTCCACTTGGTTATTTGAGTGAGATCATCCCTTTTTATTTATTTATACAGTAACCCCTACCTATCGTTAGGACGTCAATTCAGCTTATCGTTTACCAAACCGAACCCTGCTACAAACCCTACCCTCTTATCCAACATCTCAGTGATTCCTCGTGGAAGTGCAGAGGATTTCTCGGCTTCCATCAAAGCGAGCGCCACGTCAACACATTCCTACTATAGATACTATAGATTCCATAGATAAGCGGAGGAAAAGCATAATGTAGCCAAACGAACTGTCAGTTAGTGTAGCCAAACGAGCATGATGTTGTTTGAGGGAGAAGTGTTGTAATATTATGAGCACAAAACGCTTTCCACACTACACATTCCGATTTATTTCGTGGACGACGGAAGAAGGAAAGATAAAGCAAACCATTCCTCGATACATTGTTGCAAAGATTTGCTTTGCACTTCATTTTGAACTTTTACGCACGGAACAAAACAAAACTGCACAACGAAGAGCTCTATGATGACATGAACTTTTTTCACGGATGCCAGTAAGATCATTTATTTTTCATGGTTGCCAAAACAACTTTTTGTGCCTCCACTTATCTATGGAATCTATAGTATCTATACCTCCTACCCATTCCTTTCTTGACCTGCGTTCGGGTGCGGCCGGCGCTGGTATTGCCTAGTTCAGATCACCAGTTTTTACACATTGAGAATGATTGCTAGTCCCAAGCATCGCCTATTGATTCTCTGTGCAAGAACAGCTGATCTGGAAATAACAGACTAGCAACCGTGGGCGGTCAATCATGCTCATGCTCATGGCATTAAACCAGGAAAGTTTATTCGAATTTTCCTGGATGATGGATCATTTTCATCATCCGTGAGCATATCACATTGATTGCTCCACTAAATTTCATGAAAGGTTTAGGTGCCATGTCGACAGAAGGAAGTTTCTCCAAATCGACTTCCAAACAGATTACTACACGAATCCAAAGGATCGAAGGTGACTTTCCAAATAGATATTCTAGCAGGATTACCACGGGTAGGGTCCACACAAATCGAAGGATCAAAGAGGAATATTAAAATAGAAATTTATATGTTTTCTCAAAATCGAGTTCCAAGCAGGTTACTATAAGAGTCGCAAGGATCGAAGAGGAATTTTCCAACTCGATATCCAATCCCAAGGATCGAAGAGCAATAATAATGCTGTTTAAATTCGTGGTGACTACCTAGTAGCAGTACACCTCCTCCAACAAAAAAGTAGCTAGATCCGCACGAAAGAAAGCAAGTTGCTTAATTTTAAGAAATAATGACTTTGGGGTTGTACTATGTGGTTTTATATAATAAATCTTATTTGTTAACTGCAGAAGGAGGTTGTGTTTTGTGTAGGAATAGGAATTTGAGCGGGATTCTCTCTGTTTATACTCTTCAGTATGACGCACTTGGCATAGATGGCGGCCAACAGCGACTCACAAAGAGCTACTGATTCCGATCAATAGCGGTGCGGCTTCTTCTTCCTTCTATGGATGCTCATGTTGGCTGCAGCTCGCTGATTTCAGGCAGCCTTTAGTTGTGTACTGGAGAACGCCACCACCCACCACGCGGTGATTGAATACACAGTTTGGTGAGACCGGTTGGAATTCAACTTTGAAATCTGTGTTAGGGAGATCGCTTTTCGCAGGCAATCAGTGATAATTTTAATTATCACAGCAACAGTTGCGCATCCGTTGATCTTTCAATAATGACATTTTGAAAAACGATAAAGTCTTAATTTTAACAGATTCGTAGAAAAAATTCCTATCGATTGGCGTATTAAGAATTAAAATCCATCATCTCTGAATCAAATTCAAACTATCTTCATGCCGCGACCGCTTTTGGATTTTGAAATCGCACCCCCAATGTGTGTGTGTGTATTCCCTCTAACCCCCACTGGCCGGCAGTGTTATTATGGAAGAACTCTCTCTACAATGTCGCATTTATGGTCATTGTAGACAGCTTTAGTCCGAGAGTTAGAAGGTGATAGCTCTATTGCAGATCCAGCAACCCATTTCAGAATGTCTGGAGAGTCACGCCCATTCCGAGGTTACTTTCACTCACAATAAGCCCCGCATGTATGCATCACCGTTATCAAATGGATATTGGTTATATATACACACTTCCAGGTTCGAAAATATTTTTTTTTTTCAAACCTGGCATGTTTTTAGTTTAATTTTGATATTTATTTTTTCTTTTAAATAATTGGAAAGCTCTCACCATATTCTGCTCTTCCGCCGACGTTAAAGGCTTCTTTTGGAATCCCTTGGACTTTTTCTCTAACGCTTCGTATTTTATTCCGTGCTTCACCAGCAATTTCCTTCCGTAGATCGTCCGGCTTCCGGATCATTATGCACTTGTAACTAAACCCAAACGGACACGATTCAACAGCGTACATTAGAAAATTCAGCGGAGATCTGCTTTTCGCAACAGCTCACGGCGGCGGCGAAGGAAGAAAAAACAAAAACCCGGTTTTTTCACTCGCGGTAATCTTAAAAACTCTTCGATCATATTTTTTTAAATAACCAAACACAGCACTAATAAACACACGCGAAATTATTGAAAAAGCTTTCAGGTGTCCAAAATGCACCAGCTAAAGGACTTATTGCACTAAATTTTCAATAAACTTCTCAGAAAATAAAGCAGCAGCAAATTAAAAACACGTCAGGTTTAAACATATCTAGATAGAGCTGTAATTAGGCGCAGCAGATTTTGGTGCGCAAAAATCTCAACACCCAACGAAGTTGGCCAAACTGGATCCAAATACACAAACACCCAAAACGGACACCCCAACTATGGACCAGACATAGTGAAGTTAAAAAACATTCTGGGACGCACCGATGTTAGCACCATGGAAGCCACCAATTCTCCCGGCCCTGTGTGTGAGTTGAAAAAGTGGTCTTCCAGTCTGTTACGTCAGGCAAGTATCATCTGTTTCTCGACCAGTTCGTTCATTGGTTCCACCGCATTATCAGTCATCAATCATCCGTCACCTACCGGTCGCCTAAGAACTCTGGGACGCATTGAAGTTGGCACTACGGAAGCCCCTTCTTCTCCCGCCATAGTCGAGTCATTCCAGTCATCGTCCCGCAGTCGTCCCGGACCTGTGTGTGGGCTTGGAGAAGGGGTCTTCCAACCTGCAATTCAAGGCAAGTATGATCGTGTCATGATCTGTCCCGCTCCTGATTCGTCCATTGGTTCTAGCACTATACCAACCTTCAACCATCCATCACCCGCCTGTCACCTGAACACTCTGGGACGCATTGAAGTTGGCACTACGGAAGCCCCTTCTTCTCCCGCCACAGTCGAGTCATTCCAGTCATCGTCCCGCAGTCGTCCCGGACCCGTGTGTGGGCTTGGAGAAGGGGTCTTCCAACCCGCAACTCAAGGCAAGTATGTTCGTGTCATCACCAGTTCCGCTCCTGATTCGTCCGTTGCTTCCAGCGCCTCTCCGCCTCAAGAGCAACAACCGGCTGGTTCGACTGAAAATCGGATCTGGGTGTACTACCAAAATGTACGAGGTATTCGGACAAAAATTGATGATCTATTCCTGGCTGCTGCTGATTACGAGTATGACGTTATCATCTTGGTTGAAACCGGACTTGACGATAGCATCAATTTGACTCAGATTTTTGGACCTGGCTACAACGTGTTTCGCTGTGACCGCAACTTACGCAACAGTGATAAAACATGCTTTGATGGCGTGCTGATAGCTGTGATGCAACGTTATGTCAGCTCATTTGCGAATGTCAGACACGGTACTAGACTGCATCAAGTCTGTGTATCACTGGACTTACATGGCTATAGACTATATTTATGCGCTGTGTACATCCCACCCGACCGAAGTCGCGACGTCGAAGTTATGGATGCGCATATTACCTCAGTCAAAGATTTGTGCGACAAGGCATCTTGTGATGATAAGATTCTTGTTTGTGGCGATTATAATCAGCCTCGTCTTCAGTGGGGAATCGATGACAACAGGGTCTACCTCACCGAAACTCCTTCACTGACCGCTGCAAGTATTGCTCTCGTTGATGGAATGGATTTTGTTAATCTCAGTCAACACAATACAGTCCGAAATGAACTTGGCCACACGCTGGATTTGGTATTTTGCAACGGTGAAAATGATTTCGATATCGACGAATCCGCTGTGCCGCTTTAACCTATTGATGCTCACCATCCTTCCTTAATTCTGTCGCTACCTGCTCCACTTGACTGGCCATCTCACCCAGTTTGCAACGTGGATGATAGAGCAGGGCTTCTAGTCTTCAAGAAAATTGATTATGTCCCATTACTGCAGTATCTTTTTTGATCAAGACTGGGCCGATGTGTTTGAATGCATTGATGTTGATGAGATGACTGTGCGTTTCTGTAGCATTATTCAACATTGGTTGGAATCAAATGTTCCTCTCAAAAGACGACCAATTTCCCCAGCTTGGAGTACTCCTCAGCTTAGAGTGCTGAAGCGTGAGCGTAATGCAGTCCAGAGAAAACTACGTCGTCACAGAACAGCTGACACGAAGCGTGACTTCAAGCGTGCCAGTATCGCTTACATTAAACTTAACAATGCCTTGTACAAATCACACGTAACCCCCGAAATTTTTGGAGCTTTGTCAACAGCAAAAGGAAAGATGCGAGTATACCGTCCAACATGCTAGTCGATGGGAAAGAGTCCACTTCTCTTAGCGAAGCGTGTGAGATGTTTGCTAAACACTTTGCATCTGTCTTCGATAAAAATATGACAAGTGGCGTTCAAGCTGAATCTGCTGCCTCTGAGACGCCTAGTGACTTAGTGGAACTGAGCACATTCGAAGTAGCTCGGGATATGGTACTTTCAGCAGCTAGAGACTGAAAACCTCACTCTCTCCTGGTCCAGATGGAATTCCGGCTGTGTGGTGTTCTGCCGTAGGCTACAAAATGGTGAGTTGACAACCTGGAAGGAGCGGAATACCTAGCCCTGGTCCTCACAAGTTCCTACTTCACGCCTCCTCGAGTCATATGATAACAAAAGACTACCAGCTGAAACATGGACACAGCTGGTTGGCGTAGCCTGGGCAATGTTGCCAGTCCGGCAATAGCAAAGTGAAGAGGTGCGACGCGAACACTGGCGCGGAAACCATAGTACGGTGATAGAGGAAATGCTTCACCAAACCTGAGCGTCTGCTCACCATGGAGGTGCGGCTCAAAACGGCGTCTGTTCTCCATGTTAGGAGCGGCTGATCACCGTCCTAGTGCCAGCGTGGGACTCTAAACAGAGCTGTGCACGATGGTCCCCCGGCGAGACAGGGTGTTGGGGCAGGCCCAACAAGCCGCCCTGGAAAAAAAACAAAGTTGCAAATACCGAAGAAAGAAATACGGATCGGAACAATCGGCACAGACCTACGCGACGAAATAAGGACTACGATTGGAAACTCGGAACATGGAACTGCAAATCGCTCGGCTTCCCGGGTTGCGATAGGTTAATCTATGACGAACTTCAACCACGCAACTTCGAAGTCGTAGCACTGCAGGAACTTTGCTGGACGGGACAAAAGGTATGGAAAAGCGGGCATCGAGCGGCTACTTTCTACCAGAGCTGTGGCACCACCAACGAGCTGGGAACCGGCTTTGTAGTGCTGGGTAAGATGCGCCAACGCGTGACTGGTTGGCAGTCGATCAACGCGAGGATGTGCAAGTTGAGGATTAAGGGCCGTTTCTTCAACTACAGCATCATCAACGTGCACTGCCCACACGAAGGGAGACCCGACGACGAGAAAGAAGCGTTCTATGCGCAGCTGGAGCAGGTGTACGACGGCTGTTTGCAACGGGACGTCAAAATCGTCATCGGCGACATGAACGCTCAGGTAGGACGGGAGGCAATGTATAGACCGGCAATCGGGCCAAACAGCCTGCATGCCGTATCGAACGACAACGGCCAACGATGCGTGAACTTTGCAGCCTCCCGGGGTATGGTAGTTCGAAGTACCTTTTTCCCCCGCAAGGATATCCACAAAGCCACCTGGAGATCACCTGACCAACACACAGAAAACCAAATCGATCACGTTCTAATCGACGGGAAATTCTTCTCCGACATTATCAACGTCCGCACGTACCGCAGTGCGAACATAGATTCGGACCACTACCTAGTTGCAGTATGCATGCGCTCAAAACTCTCGACGGTGCATAACACACGTCGAAGTCGAACGCCACGACCCAACATTGAGCAACTACGGGACACCGGAGTTGCCCAGGACTACGCGCAGCAGCTGGAAGTTGCACTACCCACGGAAGAGCAGCTTGGCGCAGCTTCTCTTGAAGATGGCTGGAGGGACATCCGTTCAGCCATAGGTAGTACTGCTGTAGCGGCACTAGGTACTGCAATCCCGGACCGAAGAAATGACTGGTTTGACGGCGAATGCAAACTGTTAGTAGAGGAGAAGAATGCAGCACGGGCGAGAATGCTGCAACACCGCACGAGATTGAATGTGGAGCGATACAGACAAGCGCGGAACAGACAAAACTCGGTTTTCCGAAGGAAGAAGCGTCAGCAGGAAGATCGAGATCGCGAGGCGATGGAAAATCTGTACCGCGTAAACGACACACGGAAGTTCTACGAGAAGCTAAATAGTTCACGCAAAGGCTACGTGCCGCAAGCCGATATGTGCAAGGACTTGGACGGTAACCTTCTCACGAACGAGTGTGAGGTGATTGAGAGGTGGAAGCAGTACTATGACGAGCACCTCAACGGTGAAGCAGCAGAAAACGAAGGTGGCACGGCAACAGACCTTGGAGCACGCGCAGAAGACGACAGGCTACCGGCCCCTGATCTTCAAGAAGTTGAGGAGGAGATCGGTCGGCTGAAGAACAAAGCAACTGGTGTAGATCAACTACCAAGTGAGCTATTGAAATACGGTGGTGAAGCACTGGCTAGAGCGCTGCACTGGGTAATTGCCAAGATTTGGGAGGAGGAGATATTACCGGAGGAGTGGATGGAAGGTGTCGTATGCCCAATCTACAAAAAGGGCGACAAGTTGGATTGCTGCAACTACCGCGCGATCACACTGCTGAGCGCCGCCTACAAGGTACTCTCCCAAATTCTATGCCGCCGTCTGTCACCATATGCAAGAGAGTTCGTGGGGCAATACCAGGCGGGATTCATGGGTGCCCGCGCTACCACGGACCAAATTTTCGCGATTCGGCAGGTTCTGCAGAAATGCCGCGAATACAACGTGCCCACACATCATTTGTTCATCGATTTCAAATCCGCATACGACACAATCGATCGAGATCAGCTATGGCAGATTATGCACGAGTACGGATTTCCGGATAAACTGACGCGATTGGTCAAGGCGACGATGGATCGAGTGACGTGCGTTGTTCGAGTATCGGGGACACTCTCGAGTCCCTTTCAATCTCGAAGGGGGTTACGGCAGGGTGATGGACTTTCGTGTCTGCTGTTCAACATCGCGTTAGAAGGTGTGATCAGAAGAGCTGGGATAGACACGAGTGGCACGATATTCAGGAAGTCCATCCAGCTCCTTGGTTTCGCCGATGACATTGACATTATGGCACGGAACTTTGAGATGATGGCGGAAACGTACATCAGACTGAAGGCTGAAGCTAGACGGATTGGACTTGCCATCAACGCATCAAAGACAAAATATATGAAAGCAAGAGGTTCTAGGGAAGACAATGTTAGCCTCCCACCCCGAGTTCAGATTGACGGTGACGAAAGAAGTCGTAAGAATGCCGCACGACGACCCAGTGAAAATGGTTCTAGAAAGCGACCCAACAGGAACAAGAAGAAGAGGCGCGCAGCGGGCAAGGTGGATCGACCAAGTAGAAGGTGACCTGCGGACCCTTCGCAGACTACGAGGCTGGCGAACTGTGGCCATGGATCGAGTAGAGTGGAGACGACTTCTTCGGACAGCAGAGGACAACAAGGCCTTAGCCTGATTGGTAAGGTAAGTAAGGTGTTCTGCCGTTGCTCAGCTGCCTTAGCAGCCATATTTAATGCATCCTTTGAGCAAGGAAAATTCCCAACATTTTGGAAGCAGTCATAAATATTTCCTTTTTTCAAAGCTGGCAATAAACGGGATATTAAGAACTATCGAGGTATGACCAGTCTTTCAACAGGGTCCAAACTGTTTGAGATCATCTTGAGCGAATTTGATCTACATTTCAACTGACCAGCATGGATTTATTCCCGGTAGATCGGTAGATACTAACCTTTTGGATTTCACGAGTACATGCATGGAGGATAAGGCACAAGTCGACGTCATATATACTGATCTGAAAGCCGCATTCGACAAAATGGACCAGAAAGTTTTGTTACGCAAGCTTTCCCGACTAGGAGCGTCTGAGCAACTTAGGTCGTGGTTACATTCCTACTTGACTGGACGAACTCTTCGAGTACGACTAGGATCTTGTGTCTCTTCTACGTTTACCAGCACCTCTGAAGTACCTCAGGGTTCACTTTTGTTTACGTTTTTCTTCAACGATGTAGCAGCTTTGTTGGGAGTTAAATGCAAGCTCGTTTATGCAGATGATCTTAAGCTATACGTCATAGTTCACTCGATTGAGGATTGTCATCGTCTTCAAGCTCTGCTAGATTTGTTTGTGGATTGGTGCCGTAAGCTTCATCCTTTACGACTACTGCATTGACAATGTAACGCTTCGCAGAGTGGAACGTATGACTGATCTTGGTGTTCTTTTGGACCCAAAGTTGACCTTCAATCTTCACTATTTCTCGATCATCTCTAAGGCGAAACGACAACTGGGACTTATTTCGAAGATTGCACGAGATTTCAAAGACCCTCACTGCCTGAAGGCACTATATTGCTCTTTAGTTCGACCCATACTTGAGAATGCATCTGTGGCCTGGCCTCCATATGGGCTAGTGTGAATCTCCGAATAGAAAGTGTTCAGAAAAGATTTTCGAGGTTGGCGCGATCCAATGAATTTGCCACCTTATGCAGACCGACGCATGCTATTGGACCTGGACACATTGGAACACAGAAGAAAAATGCAACAAGCCTTATTGGTAGCGAAACGTTTAAATGGCGATGTGGACTGCCCTCAACTGCTTTCACAATTAAACTTCCGTGTTCCTCGAAGGATGTTGCGGCAATCATCCTTACTTCAACCAAGATTCCATCGGACTGCATATCGATACCATGAACCAATGTCTGCGATGATTCGGGCATTCTACGCTGTGTAAGAAGCATTTGAATTCGGCGAAACATCGAACCAATTTCGAAACCGATTGAGAAGATTGTGATTATTTTTGTAATCTGTTTATCTGTTGCTTTTTTGTGTATTATCTAAGTTTTATTCATTAAGACAACTACTGTCAGATGAATTACAATAAATAAATAAATAAACAATGACTTCTCTCGAAGATTTTTAGGAATTCAAGACACGCCCACGCAAACCAACAATACCGTCAGTTAGGGAAAGTATCACCCTACCTGTTAGTGATGTTGATTTGCGTGCGCGAGCCTTGACTTTCAAGACATCATCGAAAGAAAAACTGACTATGGGAACTGACATCCGATTGATGACCTTGACAAATGTCCAATAAAATACTCTTTTACAAATTTATGGTGGTCCTGACAAGGACCGTTTCGTCGTGATGGTTGAGTAATGCTGAGCTATTAGGGTTTTCAACACAGATGAGGCTGGTGAGCTGTATGTTGTTTGGAATGAGGGTGACATGCTTGGCATAGATGGCCCATAGCGACTCACGAAGAGCTATTGATTCCGATCAATAGCGGTGTGGCTTCTTCCTCCTTCTATGGATGCTCATGTGGGCCGCAGCTCACTGATTGCAGGAAGCGTTTCGTTGTGTACTGAAGAACAATGTTCAACGCCACGCGTCGAAAGCACTGCTGCTGCTGCAGCTGATGCCACGGACCGAATACACACGGTGATTGGAACTTAATCCGATCAGAAGTGGTTGCGGCCAGCCTTGGTAGCTAGTTTCTTGCGGGGAGCCTTTCGTTGTGTACTGGAGAAAACCACCACTCACCACGCGGTGATTGAATAAACACCGTTTGGTGAGACCGGATGGAATTCAACTTTGACATCTGTGTTAGGGAAATCGCTTTTCACAGGCAATCGGTGATAATTTTAATTATCAAAGCAACAGTTGCACATTCGTGCAATTTTCAATAGTGACATTTTGAAAAATGATAAAGTCTTAAACTTAACATAAGCGTAGAAATATAATTGATCGATTGGTGATAAAATTATTGAAATTGGTCCAAAGGTAGCTGAGTTATTAACGTTCAAAATCTTTCATAATTTTGTTACATGTTCCACTTTCGTTTTTCACAAAGTGTACCCCCACATAAAAATCACAGACGTAGTCCTACGTCAAAATTAAAGGTCGGAGACAAATTTATAAACAAATAAATTCTACTGCAAAAAAAAACATCCATGGACGCACCGCCAATCGCAAGCAAACAGATACCCAACATCGACGACGACGGTTTCCCGCGGCGACACCGAGCGGCACAAGTGAGCCTCCAATTATTAATTAGTAATCACCGAGCTGTTAAACGGTGAACGTTGTGTCTTGTGTGATTTATGGAATCGTTTTCGTAGTGTGCAGCAGCAACAACAACAACAAACGGTCGGTCGCGGTCCGGGTGTTGGTGGTGGTAGTTCGAAGCGCCTAAACTAAAACGATTCACCCAACCCATCGCTGTGCCTTGGGCAAATGCATCGAACATGCGACCTCTCGCGAGCCACCAGACGAAGAGTGAATAGAGCGCACAATTTAATACACTAACAAGCGGTAGCTAATTTCCCTACCCCAGCCAGCCAAGTGTGGCATCATAGGTCTATATGACTAGCCGAGCCTAGGCGAAGCCAAAGAGGACGTTCAATCAAGCGAAGAGTGATTTTTTGACGGTTTTCTAATTTCGTCTACGCCTCCCCTAATATTGCAGAAGGCCTGCACGAAAATCGGGAAGAAGGTCGGGTTATGAACACTAATTGAAGTGCTGAATTGAATATATTTTCGATCATACACGGGAGAGAGAGAGAGAGAAAAACGTGTTGATCTGTTGGATGAAGGACGGTAAAAATAAATCGGAAAGAAGAACGATGATAATTAGCTGGTCCGGTGTGTTTCTTTTTTTCTAACGGACTTGCCTAATTATAAATCGATTTTAAGGAAGATTCCCGGATGGTCCCTGGTCTGCTGATGGGATTTAGCAGCGTTTGGTGTGATACATCAAAAAGTTTCAAGGTTGGTTTGAAAAAGTGCTTATCGATGCGATTTTGTCATCATTCATATGTTCCGAGAATTCTATTTCGAACTGATGTCACGACAACAGTCACACTGTAACAGTTTCGTGAAATGTTTACACTCAAAATGCAGGAGATAGCGATGGGTACCGAAAAGATAAGGTCGTTATCTTGGTTCAGGTTATCAAATTCTTAGTCAGTAGATATGCCGACCGATAAAACCTGCCATTTAATTAAGCGTAAAGCGACGGAGATTAGTGCTGCATATAGGGTATGTGCTACTGTAGATTAGGAGGAATGTTTACTGTCACGGAGGCTTAATACAAGGCGGTGGCTCAATTTCAGTATATAAAATATAACTTTAAATTGAACTTCCCTATTACTTATGCTTGCATAAACACCGACCTATATAATAAGGTGTGAAAACAATATTATCATCCGTAGCCCAGTTATTTTCAAACCCTTCCTTTCCCTCATCACCACCCTCATATCACCTTTCAAACCACGAATCCCATTGACATTCGTGTCGACCTACACGTAGCCCCGCATCCCGTGTAAGTTACCCAACTCAACAGATGCCCATCACAACATTTCTGAAACCCATCATCCCGTACCTAAGCCGACAGATAGATCCATTCGATGTTTTCGGAAAATTGAAAAGTTTCAACCGCAACCATAGGTACACTCTACTCAGAAAACTGCCGCATTATTCACTTTACACCCATCTGAAATGTTCGTAAAAAGTTGCACAAATCAATTCACTCGCTCCTGGACGCTTTGTTCATTTACAGTTCCCAGCTACCTTCTCCCACTCCAATTTGCTATTATTTCTACAGTGGAAGAGAGAGAGAAAGAGAGGGGATGCAACTTATCAACAAACCACACTCACTCATGTATAAACAGTTACATGCCACACTGTTAGATACACTTGCTTCCCACACGCTCCACAAAGTTGTTCCCGTATGTATGTCAGTAAGGAGGAAAAGCTTAGACATTCGGCCTGCCACAAAGTGTTGATGACTCTGTGCTCTGCTCTACTCTTGCTATGTACCTGCATGCACAAACCGCCAGCAAGACGATGATAATGGCCGAGGAAATACCTACATACGTGCTAGCGTCGGGAAAAGTTGGTCCTATGCAAATCGACAGACAAAAAGACGGAAGAACGAAGGAAGGAAGGAAGGAGAATGGCAGTAGGTATCTGCCAAAAGTCACACCGGGCGTAAAGTGAACAGTGTGTCACTATTTTCCAATATCCAATAATAATATCATACATAATTTCACAAGGAAAACTGAAGCATGAAAGTTAAACGAAATCCAAGATCCTGAAAACAAATTATGTCAAGTCTGTTAAAGATCTGAAAATTTTGCCACGCTTGTGTGTTACAAATTCATTAAGTTGACACGACAAATTCACGAGTTTTAGAGTTTTTCCAATCAAGGGCTGAGATCTGTGCTCGTCGCTTCTGCGTCTGGTTGTCTAGGTGCGTTACTCTAATTAATTATTGCCTCTCACCCCAAAGGGCAAACAGATCCTGCAAAAAGGTCCTACCAGTCCCAAAGGGTCGAACACTCGGGAGGCATCTGATAGGACACAACGTTTCGTTATCTCCGTTGACTCATTCCACATCGGTGAACTGAATCGAAAGGAATCTGTGCTAGGTTATCAGGTTGAACCCAGAGTTTTCACAGACGAGCTCAAAGAATTCAATTCTAAAATCGAGCGTTCGTCCCTCAAGCCCTCCGGCACCTCTGACAGCAATTCATTGCTGTTAGAATTCCATTTCCGTAACGAAAGTCCAGCAGATTGCAGTAACTCTATCCTCTCCTTGATGAGCATCTTCCCTTCCTCAATGTCGTCTACGCCTAACAACATATCATCCAAGCGTTGCAGACATTTCGTAGCCAAGTTAAGGTGCTGACGCAGTGCCGTAACAAATGTCCGAATGGGTTCTATGACGCTATCTCTCCAGACGATTTTGTGCAGTAGACGATCCAGAAAACTCTGCAGCACTATTCAACACATTTTTACAACGTCTCCTACAATAGCGAATCGGTGTGGTGCGGAAACTGAGATTGATATCCACTATCGTGTCTTGAACTACGGGTCCCACCATCAGTCCATCGTTGAGCGAAATGCCACTGGACGGTTTGCAAGAAGCGTCGAATACTACTCGCAGCTTCGTCATCGTGCTTTCAGGCTTGAAAACAGCGTGATGAGGCAAGTAGTGTTACGGGCCACTTGTATCATGGGTAGATCCTTTTCGTGGCACGTTACGGGATGTAAAATCTACCACCGATTCCTAGTCCTGACTACTTCAAACTAGGGGAACAGGATTTTTCAGCAATCAAAGGAACACATCTTAGTCATTGTTACTTTGTATGCCTTGTTGATAGTGACAAGACTCGGCATTGTCCACCGAGGATGATATTGAAACAAAGAAAAAATAGTTAGTTAGACTTTAGCTATGTGATTCCTAATCTTCTATTCGTTGTTCCCTAGTTTGAAGTGGTTAAGACTAGGGTTATGATGCATGGTCATTGTCGGTGTCACTGCTTAATTTTATTGCTAAGGAATCCAATGTTGACTGACAAAGGGGCGCGCCTTTGGAGGGTGTTTCAACACTCCGAAGGGTATAAAGAGCGGGACCTTTTCAATTAGAGTCGGATATACTACAATAGATCAAATTACTGGTCGCAGTGGTGTTAGGTTCCGAACAGAGGAAAAAAGTGGCTAGATATTCGTGCATGCAGTGTTGGGAAAATATCCAAAAATCAAATCTCAGCAATACCCATGATCACACTTGATTTTCGTAGACAAAAATCAAAAAACAAACAACTGTGGTAGATTTTGCAAGCTGTGATAATGCAGCTCAGAATATCAAGCTATCAAAACTCACCAGCTGCAAATTTCACCAAACTGTGGTGAGATTGAGTTTCATGATTTTTGCTTTACACCCGAACGCAACCGAAACTTTCATAACGGTTGGCAGAAGTCACTTCGTGTCTGCCATCGGTGAAGACTAAAATGAGATAGCAAGCTATACTTTCTCTTTCTAAGAAAACGATGTGCAACGGAATCATTTTTGTGTAGAGTCAACTCTCAACTTCATTTTTGCACATTGTGAATAGTCTCGCAATATCAAAGAAACTTGTAAAATCAATATCAAGCAGGATGTTTTGTTCCAACATCACACGTGCTATTGAGAGCATATGAAAGCGGAAAAATATCAATTGATGATGATTTTGCCTACACTGCGTGCATGAAATCCGCGTACTACCTTTTCAGTTCCGGATTCATCGAAAAACGACGCTCCATTGCCATAAAACGCATGATTGCAGTCGATCTGGACTCACCGAGATGCTAGATTGTCGCCTCCTTCTTTGGTAACGTGACCACGTATCTTCCTTCTTCATTCCTGAACATTGTCCTATCGACAAATTCTTCGCATGCAGTTTCCTCGACCGATAACGTACAGGTGGACTGACGAGTCTCAACTTCCCAGAACTTCGAAAGCTGATCTAGAATCTATGCCGCTCAACAGACTAGAGATCACGATGCGCCTGCAGGATTTTCAGGAATACGACCGGAAACAATCCAACCGAATAGGGTGTTCTGAAGCATCGGGCCCCTTCTAGCTCCATAAAATATTCTGCTCCGATGATGATGTCGATGGGTCATGATTCGAAGAAATTAGGATCGTCTAGATACGCAGGATCAGGAAGACTTCACCTAGTGGTGCGGAA
The DNA here is from genome assembly GCF_037179485.1 of Ochlerotatus camptorhynchus. Classification (NCBI taxonomy): domain Eukaryota; kingdom Metazoa; phylum Arthropoda; class Insecta; order Diptera; family Culicidae; genus Ochlerotatus; species Ochlerotatus camptorhynchus. The sequence goes on from NW_027040660.1 coordinate 2,633,209, forward strand.
CCGATACAGCCAACTTCGGCAAGACGTGGAACTGCATTTCTTCCTTAAATGGGAAAATATGCTGCGATCTGGGACCCACTACAGTCGAAACAGCTTGTGATTGTCCAATGCCTTACGGTGGTTCAGTAAATTCGACCCGTCCAAAAGAAACGTGTGTAGAATCGAAGCTGTAACCTGATTGTTGGCGGACGAAACATCATCCAGCTGCCTGTTAAATGCTCCCCGACACAATCAAGCCAGAATTGGAACGGGCGAAAGTTCAATCCCGCCCTAGAAACAACATCCTCGAACCAGTTCATCTGATCGACTCAGAAGATTGAACTCCAGATCAGTCACCCTTCGGAAACAGTTTGTGATCCAGAAAGCTTCGCATCTGCAGTTCTACTGCAGACAGGATCCTTTGGTTGCTCATATGCACGCCCATAGGCTCTTGTCGAATAGCAAGTCATGCGGGAACCTTTGGCCCCACCAAAACCCCTTCTACCACGAACCAAATTTTAGAGATTGAGCAAGGCCTTTCTGAACTTACAAGAATTGATCGGTAGGCCACCCATAACATGGGGGCCTCTTATGAAAAACTAGTTCAACAGAAGGATGATGAGAGGGATGCCTCTGCAAAATGGCCAATTCAAACCAATGGCTGGCAAGAATATCGGTGGAAAAACGCAGGGAATAAAAAGAAAATTTCCATCGCAGAAGACCCTTGACAAGACTGGAATTTGAACCTAAACGACATCACCCGCCCCTCAACCTCCTATGATGAGTTTTTTTTATTTATTTACTATTTATTCTACATTGAAAACTTGGAAAAACAATCCTCAGCCACCACAATTTTGTCGTCGTTCAGATGATTTTCGTCCATAAAGTTCACATTCCATACCGCACCGTCGTATTGGACGACCAACCAATTTCGGCCGTCTCTACTGCCATACCGACAAGAGCTTCTCTACCGACCATAATGTTGGCATGAGGTCCGAGTAAAAGCTGTTCTGGACGAAATCAGCTAGGAGTTTCGCTACGAATCGGATGAGATTTGTTGTTTTTGAGAAGCTTCATGGTGCATAAAATACTAAAGTAGTCAACCTTAGCAACGATTGGCAAAACGTCAGCACTCGACAGTGATCCCGTTATATATTATAATGTTTGTGTCTTACTTGTCAACGTGGGCCCTAGCGTGCCAAACAGTGTGCTACGCTGTGTTTCGGCACAGTGTGCAGATTTGATTACCCCTTGACTTTCTCCGATTTGCATAAAACTTTGCATAGTTGTTTGTTATGATCGTGTATTTTTTTCAAAATGCAGTTTTAGTAATTTTCAATAAATTGTAACACAAAAACTTCACTTCTGATCGAAACGACGTCTGAGTCAAAGTTGTAGAGAAGTGTATAGCCTTTCTGGGAAAATATATATATGGTATATTTTTTAAGTAATTTTAAGTAAAAATTCTAAAAAAGTGTAAAAATCTAAAATTAAACAAAAAGGTGTTCTTTAGTTTATATATGAAGGTATACCTCGATCCTGTAGCTGCTATTTTGGATGTCAAGACATTCATTTTCTATTTTTTGATGTTATTCCGATTCCGATATTCGGTCTCTAGACGTCGTTCCATTTCCAAAACATTCATATTGAATGGTATTTGACTGTATTTCTCTCTTTTTTTCTGAAACTGAAAACCATCACTTTAGGTTTCAAAATGGCGCTGGACATCGATTTTCGGTATCTACACGTCTTCCCGATTCCGAAAATATCCATATTGAAGGGTATTTGGCAGTATTTCCCAGTTTTTCTGATATTGGAAGCCGCCATCTTGGATTTGAAAATGACGTCGGATATCGATTCACGGATTTTAGACGTCATTCAGATTCCGGAAATACCCATATTGAAGGGTATTTGGTAGCATTTCCCACTTTTTATGATACCGGATGCCACCATATTGAATTTAAAGATGGCGCTGGACATCTATTTTTGGTCTCTAGACGTAATCCCGATTTCGAAAATATACATATTGAAGGGTATTTAGCAGTATTTCCCACATTTTCTGAAATAGGAAACCACCATCTTGGATTTGAAAATGACGTCGGACATCGATTTTCGGTCTCTAGACGTCATCCCGATTCCGTAAATATCCATATTGAAGGGTATTTGGCAGTTCTTCCCACTTTGTCTAAAATCGGCTGCCGCCATATTGGATTTCAAGTTGGCGCTGGGCATCATTTTCGGTCTCTGGAAGTCATCCCGATTCCGTAAATATCCATATTGAAGGGTATTTGGCAGTATTTCCAACTTTTCCTGAAACCGGATGGATTTGGAACTTGGATTTCAAAATGACGTCGGACATTGATATTCGGCATCAACATGTTATCTCAAAAAATCAATATTATAGGGTATTTGACAGTTTATCTGAAATCAATGGCCACCATTTTGGATTATAAAATGGCGTCGGACATCGATTTTCGGCACTTACATGTCGTCCCCGTTCGAAAAATATCCATATAATAGGATATTTGGCAGTTTTTCTAGAGTCAATGGCCACCATCTTGAATTTTTCTGAATCTGAGAGCCGCTATCTTGGATTAAAAAATGGTATCAGACATATATTTTCGGGATGTACACGTCGAACCCGTTCCGAAAGTAGGTTACTTGACAGTTTTTCAGAATCTGAGAACCGCTTGGATTACGAAATGGCGTCGGACATCGATTTTCGAAATTTCTGCGTCGTCTCCGTTAGAGATGAACTAGCCTAAGGCTAAAAATCTCTTTAATAAAGCCTTAAAAAAAAACGTCGTCCCCGTTCCAAAAATATCCATATAGGGGAATTGTCTCTAATGATTGGGCCCATCGCTAAAAATCTGCTATTTATCAATTTTTTCTGGATGAACGCGTTATTGGGACGTTACTAGTGGATATTTTTGGTTCCTATTGAAAATTTAGTCGATTGCTGAATTTATGTATGGGCCCAAATTAGGGACACTTAGGCCGACATTACCTGCATTTCCCCTAATAGGGTATTTAACAGTTTTTCTTAAGCCAGTGGCCACCATCTTGGATTAGGGTTTTTTAATAAATGGCGTCAGACCTCGATTTTCGGGATGTACTGCATAGTACACTTGTTCCGAAAATACCAAAATTTGATAGTTCTTCTGAATCTGAGAACCGCCATCTTGGATTACAAAATGGCTTCGGACATCGGTTTTAGAAATGTATGCGTCGTCCCCGTTCCGAAAATACCCAAATTATTGAGTATTTGACAGATTACCTGAACACAATGACCGCCATATTAGATCCTGAAATGGCGTCGGACATTGATGTTCGGCATTTACACGTCATCCCCGTTCCGGAAAGACTCATATTGTAGGGTATTTGACAGTTTATCTGAGATCAATGGCCACCATCTTGGATTCTAAAATGGCGTCGGATATCGATTTTCGGCATCTACCCTTCGTTCCCGTTCCAATAATACCTATATTGTAGGGTATTTTACAGTTTTTCTGAAGTCAACGGCCGCCATATTGGATTCAAAAAGGGCATTAGACATCGATTTTCGGAATGAATGTGTCATCCCCGTTCTGAAAATACCCATATTGTAGGGTATTCGACAGATTATCTGAAAACAATGGTTGCCATCTTGGTCGTCATCATTGTCGGTCATTGATTTTCGACAGCTTCCGTTCCAAAAATACCAATCACTAGAAATCACTTAGATACTTGCAAATACGAAGTTCAGCGGCAAGATTCAAGCTACTTCGAGTCAAAGGTGAGATCCCGTCAAAACAACACAATTCCAGTTATTTCAATCTTATTATGTTTCGCTTTGCATCGACATGCATTTACTAGAAAACGACCAGCGACAGTTTTGCTGCGACAGAATGGAAGAATAACATGACAGACTTTTTTCGTCAATAACCATGTCAACAGTTTCCGTCAATCTTGTCGTCCGACGTACGTGAAACAACTAAGTCGTTCTGGAAAACGTCACGCAACAGGTGTTTCGTGATCAAATGAGAGAAAGACAAGAATAGAAAATGTTTCGTGGAGCAACAGCTCAGTAGATCAGTCTTTCAAGCAGAAGTTTGTTGCATCGTGCTTGTCAGATGAGCGTTGACTTTTTGTTGATGTCTTTGTTACATCGTTTATCGTCATGAGGTTGACAATTCCCAAGCCTGATCACTGGTCTGCAGTAGATATTATTAATTCGTGACTGGTGGCCTCACAACGGGATCTCGAATGCTGATTCATACTCTACAAATACGTTGGTTTTCGCAGTATGCTTTTCTTCTCTTAATTCGCTGCACGGCCGTTGAATCTGACTCATATTTGAGTTCCGTTCACTCAAATTCGAAAAAAAAACATAGGCTGAGTAAAATTTTCCCCGATTTCCATAGAAAAAAAATTCCAATATGAGGAAAATCGAGAAAGGTCTCACTCAGTCTATTAGTTTTTTTTTAATTAATTTATTTGTACAGGCTCAATCGAATGAACTTTACAGAGCCAAATTATCTTTTGCGTTATACATTATTAATGTCTTAAATCTAAATCGGTCGTCTCGAGGTTAGTGGAGATTTACAGTTTCATTGATGGGGAGAGGGAAAAGAGAGTTTGAAATATGATTTACGATACAATTATTTCATTATTCCTAAAACATGAACTTATTCCTATTCAACTTGATATCAGCAGTGTAATTATTCTATTATTACAAAACAAACATTAAAAAAAACCAGACACACACACACACACACAAAATACAAACTAAACACAAGGTTAATCAAACTTACAATCTAAGGTTAATATGCTTCAAGAAAGCATATATGCGTTTTATAAACTCCAGATCGCGTCCACCCAAAATATCCCGAACTGGAACATTAGGTTGTCTACCTCGAGCACGAAGGGAATCGTACAGCTCAGATCTGACTCCACGATGCTCAGCACAAGACCAAATTATGTGATCGGCGTCTTGGTAACCTTGTCCACATTCACAGAGATTGCTGTCCCCCAGCCCAACACGGATCAAGTGAGCGTTTAACGAATAGTGATTGGACATGAGGCGATACATCACACGAATGAAGTCTCGACCCACCTCCAACCCTTTGAACCAAGAAATCTTCGACACCTTAGGGATGATCGAATGCTCAATCTATTAGTATACTCCCAGACTGAGCAAAATTTGAGTATTGCTTTTTTTTTTTCTTTTAATGCATGGAAAATTTTACTCAGTCTTTCTATGAGTGACCTATATCGAGGCAAAAGAACGTAAGAACTCCATAAGAACCACTTATGAATTTTATAGGTTTGGCTTATGAAAAATAATGTCGCCAAAAAAATAAACAAACTGAGCATACTGGAACCGAATCACGGACGTTAAAATTACGGGTCCTGTGTCTAGATCACTCGTCCGTCAACGCTTGAGTAAATGAAAAGGCTAAAGGCGTATAACAGTTACCTTATGTTGGACGAAAATCTTTCATAAGTAGCGCTCATGAAATTCATATGTGTCGTTTATATGTCGAGCCTTATGAAAATCGTAAGTCTATTTGCCTCAGTGTATGCTTTGCTGTTTTGAGAGAAAAACCACTTAATAATGAGAAGATAATGATAATGACAAAGAGTATTTATTCTAGAATTCCTTAATTCACTCGTTACAATTGTTACTCCAACGTAAATTTTAGTTTCGTTCACTCAAATCCGTAAAAAAAGACTGAAAAATAAATTTCCTCGATTTTCCAGGAAAAACTTTCCGAATATGAGGAAAATCAAGAGAGGAAAATCAAGTATAATCCTAGACTGACTAAAACTTTCGTCGAACTTCCTCATATTCGAGCAGATTTTTGACAAAATTTATTAATTTAATTTTTAACTTTTAAAATGTCGAACAAAAATCATCAATTTACCGCATCCAATCCATAAGTTCCCCCACAGTGCATCAAACACTGCCCGTAACACGATAAATCGCAAATTGAGTCTAGCCCTTTCCTCATCAATTAGCACATGATTTCAATTTTGCCAGCCTTCCCACTTCCTTTCGGATGGCATTCCAAAATTTTATTCGGTTGATGCTCCACTTTCGATAGCTCCCGACTGCTGCTCCCCTCACCTCCACTGTGAAGCACTGCCCATTGAACGGATGGCGTTGGATGGCGTTGGCAACGATGAGTGCATTTGAAAACATCATCATCAGTTTGTTTTAGTTAAAAATTCCACGTCCCTTTTCCAGCCTTCAACCACCTCCACAATGGGATGGAAGAATAGAACTGGTAGTGATGGTTGATAGGGGCGGGGGCCGGTGGAAAACGACTTTTCCTGACACGGTTTCTGCCGCTGACTGCCACTCTATGACTCTGTGCCATGTATACGTACTTGTGTACCCATAGTTGAATGGCAAACAAAAGTTGAAAACAATTATCAAAACTCTGTGGGGATTCCACGAGGGTGGAAGTTGTCTTGTGCTCAGTTTTTTTTTATTCAAGGTAGGGCCTTGCGCTACTTTGACGTATGGATTACATTTCCACCCGGCACGTTAACAATGAATGCGACAAAGTAGCGCGAAACCCTATAAGGATTAAAATTAAAAAAAACCGGAAATGGAACCATTGTTTGTCTGAACTAGTTGGATAGGAAATGGTTTTCGTTGATCCAATTCGAGCTAGTGACAGAAACGTCCATTTCCATAAGAGAAGTTTGCGTGAACTCAAATGCTTTTGGCAAGAGCGTTGCATGATAATTTATTGAAAAGTCCAGAAAACAAAAAAACTAACCTATCCATGTTGATTCCATATCCAGATTTCCTGCGCAACAAGCAATTAAATGAATCCGCTCACCGGTCATAGCAATTCTGCATAATTCGTCCACACTCACTCCATCAACCATGACCGAGGCGCCGCCTGAATACTCGCAGTTGCGATACTTCTTCTATTTGGAATCACCATCATCCTCCGCCGCCTCGTCCTACCGACAGCACTATGAGCCGGACAAAATGCTTCAATCCTGGGACCTGTCGGCACCGGTACCGATGTCGGAAAATATGCTATCAAATGCCGAGCAGACGCAACTGCTACTGTACGACATCCTAATCCCGTTGCTGGGTTCGTTGATAATCGTGCTGAACGTGGCAGTCGTTACGTCCAGTTTGTTGCTGCTGCGAAAAGGTAAGTGCCACTGCTTTGCATAACGGCTATCAGCGCTGAGGGGGTAGAGCAAACCGGGTAACATGGGATGCCAGTTGTTCTCACTGGCATTACGGAGGACAGTTGCCTCGGTCGGTGAGTTAGGTTACATGGAATGCGCTTTCTGCAATTTTGTTGCCACTCCACGACGTCCAGACAAGCGATGGACCGCACTGCGCTGCAGATAGGTAGATTCTGCATAACAAGGATTATGTCGGACGTCAGTTCTGAGGGGAGTGTACAGTTGTAAGATAAGTTCAGCGTCTGTTTACCGTTCCGACAGGGTGCTGTTGTAGCTTTGGCATTAGTTTGTAGTTACTCAAAAACGTAAGTCATACTGCTTAAGATAGTGGTTCGCTTGATTCCATTCTATGCATCATCATAATTTTGTCGACATAACCTTACTAATGGAAAAGAAACCTCTGACAGACTGTACTTTAAGACCAGTGGTGGGCACATTTTCGGTAAATCGTTAACCGTTGATAAACGGCTTTAATGCTATATTAGCGAATTAACGTTTAGGTTAAATATGTGCTTGAAACACCCGACAGTAACTTTTTCTGGATTGTTAAAATTACGGAAGTTGTCACTGAATGCCACCTAAAACTGTATGTAGAAACATTATGGGATCCAAAGATAAGTGCTGCAGATTTTATGGATTTAAATTGTCAACGACGTCTTTAAAGAATTCAACGCTTTGACCCAGTTAAGAATAGCTGTTGATCGACACAATCCGAGCTAGAAGTGCTAGTTTTTGGATGAAAACTTCAAATTACTATGAAAAGCTTTGAGTGGGTTGGTTTATTTCCTTTAAATTCCGTTATAATTGCTCCAACCCACCCAAAGCTCTTCATGAAGGGATTCCGTTAAGAGGTTCGACAAATTTAAAGGATTGTTCAAATTACTAAAGATTTTCAAAAATAAAGAAAGATTCTTGCATTTAGTAGAAGGCAAACTAAGTTTTAATTTTATCTGAACGTGATTCAATCGGTGATTATAATTAACAGGGATGCCACATTTCAGTTTGCACTCAGCTGTCGAAGCAGTAGCAGCTGTTTTTCAGTCGATCACACTATCGACAGTTGCTTACTTCTTTTGGTGCACTTAAAGCACACATTGTGTTTTGCCAATCGAAATGGAGGTACGAAGCCAACCATGGGCGATATTGCTAATCTCGTGAAATCACTGGACGCGAATTCCGTTGACATGGACGCCACATATCGGATTGTGGAGAAGGCGATCTGCATCAAATTCAAATCTGAAGCACGCATACATTATGGCCTGATGCATAACCTAAAGCGATTAACTTTCCATTATGCTAATGGCACTGTGTACTGCGAGTTTACAATCTGTCACCAGAAGTACCAGATGGTAATAAGCTTACGTTCGTTATGGGAAAATACGGGAAAGTGTGTCATCCGGGAGAAATTCCCTGCTGAGTTGGGCCTCGACATGTACGCAAGTGTGCGAGGTGTATATATGGACGTGAAAAAATTAAAGGGTTGTGTCCTAGAAACGACCGCAGTACCCAAGTAACAATTGTAAGAACAGAAGTTGATTATTGGTTGATTTAATGTGTACGAAGCTGATTAACACCAGGCTGAATATATAGTTGATTAGTAGTGCATGAAGCGAATTGTATCCCCATAATTCAACCTCAGTAAGTTAGCTGATCTAAAGACTGAACAATATTAATTTAAGCTTAATAATACTTCATAAACCAGCAATGCGCTGCAAATATTTTAATAGCCTGATAGAATAATAAGAATTTATTGCACAATAATGTTAAATGTCGTCAGTGTCACTTACTACATTTCCGACATTTAAGTTATTCTAAATTCAGTGCCTACTTTTCTAATCCCAAGCAGCACCAGCAGTAGAGACAAGGAAGAGGAGCTTTTTAAAAATAGCTCCACCTAGAAGTGGACTGTTACGACATCGGAAGTATTAACATTTGTATTCCTGTGTTTTGTCTGTTCATCACTTTATATTGCATTTAATTTTCATACCGTATTTCAAAAATATAATGCAATTATAGTACTAAAATAGCATCGAAATACATCGCGCACTTGTATCCAAATTGTGTTTACTGCACTTGAAATAAGAGGAATGTTTACCTGTCATAATTTATTGTTTACAATTCTGCATTGCTGTATAATACTCTTCCAGTTACTATTATTCAACTTAGTTTTGACGTGCTTCAAGTTAATGATCATACCTTTTGCCACAAATATGCTTATGTGGTCGAGTGGCTGTAGTAGACGCCTGTGAATCAGCGACTGCCGGTTTGAATCCCGAAATGTAAAGGTAATTTTTAGACACATAATAACAATATAAATATGTAAATACAATTAGTCAGCAACATTCTAAAGCAGCATCATAGTATGTATGAGATATGAAACGGTCTATTATTATTATTATTTAAAAAAAAAAACAAGAAGGCTGAACAAGGGTTGGAAAAGACTGTTGATTAATGCCTTGAAAAGCTTATTATTTATACTGCTGCTAAGCTATGGGCTGATTAAAACCACCAGATTTAGATGTTTAAAAGCTGAACAAAGGTTAAAGTGGTCTATGTACAATAATTATTCAAACTAAGACTGAATAAAAATCGTTGAAAGAACACTTGTTAAGCATCAATTTGTTACCTGGGTATGACGTAGAACTACGCCAAATTGATGTATGTCATGCATTTTCGACTATTATACTTTGTTTTAAATTTTTCAAGTGTTTCAATGTTTCCGTTATGGCTCAAAACTCGCGACAATTCATGTTAGCATAATCGACAACCGTTCATATTACGCATGAGATAATGTATTTAAATTTAATATAATGGTTAAGAATAGACAGAATTTTCCCTACATAACTACATAACATAGAGTTGATCAATGTTGATCTATTTTGCTGTGATCAATGTGCACCCAGACAACCAGAATGTACGTATATTTAAAGTTTCCATAAAAGTGGAGGCCATATACGTGCAAATTTTAATTTCTTTTTAAACGAGTTGATTTGACATTATATACGATTCAATCTGTAATAACAAATTCAATTTGAAAAACCTTGCGATGTAATCCGATTTAATTTGTGATGCAGTACGATGAAAAAAAGATTCGTCGTATATAAGTCGGAAATTTGCATTCTATACGATTTAACTTAAACATAATGCGATGTATGTCATACTTATATGCGATGGTGACTTAAACTGTAGCTATTTACGATACTTTCTGTGCATTGTTATACGACTTCTGGTTGTCTGGGCACTAACTTCGACATCGACTACAATAAGAACTGACACAATTTCGTCACACATGTTTTGTTGATTTGCCCCTCAGTATAATACACAAAAAAAGGCATGCATGTTGTGGGATAAAACAATTCGCCAAAAATACGTTATTTTTTCATTAGTTTTGAATTAGGTCCATGAAGCAGTGAAGAGAGTTAAGGTTGCATTTTATGATAAAGCAACAGGCAGTTGTTTTCCCTATCAGAAGACGGTACTTTCAGTTTTGAACAAAATGTCAACGAAGTAGGGGAGGAAGCGGTATAACGATCAAACGGGGTTTAATCACCTCTTTGTTCTCCATAATATAAAATTATCATGCATCATCATTATGTACTTTACAGCGTGCTCGTACAATGATGCAAAATAGAATACTGTGACTTTCCTCAAATCAAACGTTTGGCTTCCAATAAGTAGGAGCTTAGTACAACATTAATTGAAAATTAGGGGGATTCAGTTATTGATTTTCAAAGTCAGAGCAAAAGCTCGTATACAGGTTCTCCACCTGTTCAATGTTTTGATAGTAAGCATCATAGTTAAGGTACATCGGGGCAAGTTGAAACGGTACAAGTATCTCTTAGCGGAAGTGAATATTCACTGTAATTATTTTTGAGAGGCATTGTGTACTACCGGAAACTACTATATTAGAAATAATCTCAGCGATTATTCACTTCCGCTAACAGATACATCCACCGGTTCAAGTTCCCCAAGCACTTCTTTCTATATGATGCACGGTATATGCATTTGGGTAAACATCCGACGTCCCTCCTTCTTTACATACTTACCTTACCAATCAGGCTAAGGCCTTGTTGTCCTCTGCTGTCCGAAGAAGTCGTCTCCACTCTACTCGATCCATGGCCACAGTTCGCCAGCCTCGTAGTCTGCGAAGGGTCCGCAGGTCACCTTCTACTTGGTCGATCCACCTTGCCCGCTGCGCGCCTCTTCTTCTTGTTCCTGTTGGGTCGCTTTCTAGAACCATTTTCACTGGGTCGTCGTGCGGCATTCTTACGACGTGCCCAGCCCACCGTAGTCGCCCAATTTTTGCAATGTGAACGATGGATGGTTCTCCCAGCAGCTGGTGCAATTCGTGGTTTATTCGCCTCCTCCACGTTCCGTCATCCATCTGCACTCCACCGTAGATGGTACGCAACACCTTCCGTTCGAAAACACCAAGGGCGCGTTGGTCCTCCACGAGCATAGTCCAGGTCTCGTGGCCGTAAAGGACCACCGGTCTAATCAGCGTCTTGTAGACAGTCAACTTCGTGCGGCGGCGAATTTTATTCGACCGGAGCGTCCTCCGGAGTCCAAAGTAGGCACGATTCCCTGCCATAATGCGTCTTTGAATTTCTCTGCTGGTATCATTTTCGGCGGTCACCAGTGAGCCCAAATACACGAACTCATCGACCACCTCGATTTCGTCACCGTCAATCTGAACTCGGGGTGGGAGGCTAACATTGTCTTCCCTAGAACCTCTTGCTTTCATATATTTTGTCTTTGATGCGTTGATGGCAAGTCCAATCCGTCTAGCTTCAGCCTTCAGTCTGATGTACGTTTCCGCCATCATCTCAAAGTTCCGTGCCATAATGTCAATGTCATCGGCGAAACCAAGGAGCTGGATGGACTTCCTGAATATCGTGCCACTCGTGTCTATCCCAGCTCTTCTGATCACACCTTCTAACGCGATGTTGAACAGCAGACACGAAAGTCCATCACCCTGCCGTAACCCCCTTCGAGATTCAAAGGGACTCGAGAGTGTCCCCGATACTCGAACAACGCACGTCACTCGATCCATCGTCGCCTTGACCAATCGCGTCAGTTTATCCGGAAATCCGTACTCGTGCATAATCTGCCATAGCTGATCTCGATCGATTGTGTCGTATGCGGATTTGAAATCGATGAACAAATGATGTGTGGGCACGTTGTATTCGCGGCATTTCTGCAGAACCTGCCGAATCGCGAAAATTTGGTCCGTGGTAGCGCGGGCACCCATGAATCCCGCCTGGTATTGCCCCACGAACTCTCTTGCATATGGTGACAGACGGCGGCATAGAATTTGGGAGAGTACCTTGTAGGCGGCGCTCAGCAGTGTGATCGCACGGTAGTTGCAGCAATCCAACTTGTCGCCCTTTTTGTAGATTGGGCATACGACACCTTCCATCCACTCCTCCGGTAATATCTCCTCCTCCCAAATCTTGGCAATTACCCAGTGCAGCGCTCTAGCCAGTGCTTCACCACCGTATTTCAATAGCTCACTTGGTAGTTGATCTACACCAGTTGCTTTGTTGTTCTTCAGCCGACCGATCTCCTCCTCAACTTCTTGAAGATCAGGGGCCGGTAGCCTGTCGTCTTCTGCGCGTGCTCCAAGGTCTGTTGCCGTGCCACCTTCGTTTTCTGCTGCTTCACCGTTGAGGTGCTCGTCATAGTACTGCTTCCACCTCTCAATCACCTCACACTCGTTCGTGAGAAGGTTACCGTCCAAGTCCTTGCACATATCGGCTTGCGGCACGTAGCCTTTGCGCGAACTATTTAGCTTCTCGTAGAACTTCCGTGTGTCGTTTACGCGGTACAGATTTTCCATCGCCTCGCGATCTCGATCTTCCTGCTGACGCTTCTTCCTTCGGAAAACCGAGTTTTGTCTGTTCCGCGCTTGTCTGTATCGCTCCACATTCAATCTCGTGCGGTGTTGCAGCATTCTCGCCCGTGCTGCATTCTTCTCCTCTACTAACAGTTTGCATTCGCCGTCAAACCAGTCATTTCTTCGGTCCGGGATTGCAGTACCTAGTGCCGCTACAGCAGTACTACCTATGGCTGAACGGATGTCCCTCCAGCCATCTTCAAGAGAGGCTGCGCCAAGCTGCTCTTCCGTGGGTAGTGCAACTTCCAGCTGCTGCGCGTAGTCCTGGGCAACTCCGGTGTCCCGTAGTTGCTCAATGTTGGGTCGTGGCGTTCGACTTCGACGTGTGTTATGCACCGTCGAGAGTTTTGAGCACATGCATACTGCAACTAGGTAGTGGTCCGAATCTATGTTCGCACTGCGGTACGTGCGGACGTTGATAATGTCGGAGAAGAATTTCCCGTCGATTAGAACGTGATCGATTTGGTTTTCTGTGTGTTGGTCAGGTGATCTCCAGGTGGCTTTGTGGATATCCTTGCGGGGGAAAAAGGTACTTCGAACTACCATACCCCGGGAGGCTGCAAAGTTCACGCATCGTTGGCCGTTGTCGTTCGATACGGCATGCAGGCTGTTTGGCCCGATTGCCGGTCTATACATTGCCTCCCGTCCTACCTGAGCGTTCATGTCGCCGATGACGATTTTGACGTCCCGTTGCGAACAGCCGTCGTACACCTGCTCCAGCTGCGCATAGAACGCTTCTTTCTCGTCGTCGGGTCTCCCTTTTTTTTTTTTTTTTTTTTTTTAACTCTTTATTTGTTCCAAATTCAAATTAAATTACATTTCATTTTAACCTAGGTGCTCCAGTTACTGCAGTAACGTACCAGCCTTAATTGTTATGATATATATCTAAGTGTTTTTACATTGTTCATGTCTTGGCAATTCAGTATTTTAAACAGGTTTTTTAACCTGCATGTCAGTATAACAATTGATATCTTAAAACTAAAAACTAAAACTAAATCTTATCTAAGTATAAAGGGAATTAATCGTTGCAATTGAGGATTGCAACGATTTTTGCCTGAAATTATTCATTATTTTGTTGGACATTTGTGCTAAAGTCTCAACATTCGAAATTCTATGTACTTCGGTTGTACTGTACCAGGGAGGCAACTTCAAAATCATTTTCAGAATTTTGTTCTGAATCCTTTGAAGTGCTTTTTTCCTGGTAGTGCAGCAACTAGACCATATTGGCACAGCGTAAAGCATGGTCGGTCTAAAAACTTGTTTAAATATTAGAAGTTTATTCGTCAGGAAAAGTTTGGATTTCCTGTTTATAAGAGGATACAAACATTTTATATATTTGTTACATTTGGCTTGAATGCCCTCAATGTGATCTTTAAAAGTTAATTTTTGGTCAAGTATTAATCCAAGATATTTCACTTGGTTTGACCAGGAAATTGGAACTCCGTTCATAGTGACTATGTGGCTACTACTAGGTTTCAAAAACGAAGCTCTAGGCTTGTGTGGAAACATTATAAGTTGAGTTTTGGAAGCGTTGGGAGAAATCTTCCATTTTTGTAAATAAGAAGAGAAAATATCTAAACTTTTCTGCAGTCTGCTGCAAATAACACGAAGACTTCTTCCTTTAGCGGAAATGCCTGTGTCATCAGCGAACAAAGATTTGTGGCAACCCTGAGGCAAATCAGGGAGGTCCGAAGTGAAAATGTTATACAATATAGGCCCAAGAATGCTACCCTGAGGAACTCCTGCTCTAACAGGTAGTCGATTAGATTTGGAATTTTGATAATTTACTTGAAGAGTTCTGTCAGTTAAATAATTTTGAACTAATTTCATAATATAAAGTGGAAAATTAAACTTTTTCAATTTAGCAATCAAACCTTCATGCCAAACACTGTCGAATGCTTTTTCTATGTCTAGAAGAGCAACTCCAGTTGAGTGGCCTTCAGATTTGTTTGAACGAATTAAATTGGTAACTCTTAAGAGTTGATGAGTAGTTGAATGCCCATGGCGAAATCCAAACTGCTCATCTGCAAAAATTGAGTTCGTATTGATGTGAAGCATCATTCTATTCAAAATTATCTTTTCAAAAAGTTTACTTATTGAAGAAAGCAAACTTATTGGACGGTAGCTAGAAGCTTCAGCTGGATTTTTATCCGGCTTCAAAATTGGAACAACTTTTGCATTTTTCCATTTATCAGGAAAGTATGCCAAATGGAAACATCTGTTAAATAATTTTACCAAGAAAGACAAGGTACTCTCTGGGAGTTTTTTGATGAGGATGTAGAAAATTCCATCATCACCTGGAGCTTTCATATTTTGAAACTTTTTAGTTATAGACCTTACTTCGTCCAAATCAGTCCCCCAGGAATCATAAAAAATATTTTCCCGAGAGAAAATATTCAGAAAATCCCGAGCAACCTGATTCTCAATAGGACTAGTAAGACCCAAACTGAAATTATGGGAACTCTCGAATTGCTTAGCAAGCTTCTGAGCTTTTTCCAAATTTGTGATCAAAATGTTACCACCTTCTTTAAGCGCTGGAATAGGCTTTTGAGGTTTTTTCAAAATTTTTGTGAGTTTCCAAAAGGGTTTGGAACTCGGGTCTAATTTAGAAATATTATTTTCAAAAGTTTTGTTCCTCAGGGCAGAGAATCGCTTTTTAATTTGTTTTTGCAAATCCCGCCAGATAACTTTCATGGCAGGATCGCGTGTTCTTTGATATTGTCTCCTACGGACATTTTTAAGACGGATCAAGAGCTGAAGATCATCGTCTATTATAATTGAATCGAATTTAACCTCGCATTTTGGTACTGAGGCAGCTCTTGCTTCAACTATAGAAGTAGTCAGAGATTCAAGAGCATAATTAATTTCATCTTTGGTTTGCAAAGGAATGTTTGGATCGAAGTTATATTCCATAAATGTTCGATACTGCTCCCAATCAGCTCTATGGTAATTGAAAGTAGAGCTGTTGGGATTACAAATTATTTCTTGGGATATTTCAAAAGTTACTGGAAGGTGATCAGAACCGAAGTCAGCATGGGTAACCAATTGGCTACAAAGTTGACATGAATCAGTTAAGACCAAATCAATAGTGGAGGGATTTCTTGCAGAAGAAAAGCATGTTGGGCTGTTTGGATATTGAATAGTGTAATAACCTGCAGAACAATCATCAAACAGAATATTACCATTGGAATTGCTTTGAGCATTATTCCATGAGCGGTGTTTTGCATTAAAATCACCAATAATGAAGAATTTAGACCTATGACGGGTAAGTTTCTGGAGGTCACCCTTGAGAAAATTCTTTTGCTGGCCTACGCATTGGAATGGCAAATAGGCAGCTATAAACGTAAGTTGTCCAAATTTTGTTTCAACAGAAACTCCCAAAGTTTCAAAAACTTTGGTTTCAAATGAAGAAAGAATTTTATGTTTGATTCGTCTATGAATAATGATGACAACGCCACCACAGGGTCCATCAAGACGATCATTTCTATAAATCAAGTAGTTTGCGTCCTTCTTAACCTTATGGGCAGGTTTAAGGAACGTTTCAGTTATAACGGCAATATGCACGTTATGAACTCTTAAAAAGTTAAATAGCTCGTCTTCATTATCTTTAAGAGATCGAGCATTCCAATTTACAATATTTAATGCTTTAAAATCCATTACTGAATTTTAAAGTCATGACAATATTATTTGCAAATTTTACTCCAGTTTGAATAGCATCAAACATGGAGTTAGATTTAAGCATATCAGAAATCATGTCAATTAATGAATTCTGTAAAAATTCCATTTTGGGGGCAGTAATGCTTCCTAAGTCAAAATTGTCAAAATTTCCATTAGAACGTTGGTTAGTATTTTGATTTCTACCCGCTGCAATAGCAGCATAGGTAGCTCCATTAACTCGCTGAACATTGTTAGCAGCGAGGGGAGTAGGTACAGATGAAACATTTGAAGCAGGGGAGATATTTGTACCTACGGGTACGAATGTAGAATTTGTTCCTCGCTGACCGTTGTTAACAGCAGAGGAATTTGTACCTGTTCGGAAACGTGGAGCCTTTCCTACCTGACGGTTAGAACGAGATTGTAGGATCGCTTTGCGAGTCTTACATTCCCAAAAATTGGATTTGTGGTTTTCACCACAATTTGAACATTTAAATTTCTTAGGATCTTCCTTCACAGGACAGTCGTCCTTTGCGTGAGAGGAATCACCACAATTCATGCATTTAGCTGGCATGTAGCAATTTTTAGTTCCGTGACCCCATCCCTGGCACTTACGGCACTGGGTGAGGTTTTGGAAATTTCCTCCAGTCTTCCTGAAGTGTTCCCACTTCACTCGGACATGGAGCATAAGGCTAGCTTTTTCTAAGGCCTTAAGGTTGTTTAGTTCACTAGACTTGAAGTGAACTAAATAAAAATCATTAGAAATCCCGTTGCGCGAATCGCCAGGACGGGATTTCATTTTCATTTTGATTACTTGGAGTGGCACAACTCCAAGTAATTTTGCCAGTTCATCTTTGATCTGATCCAGGGATTCACCACTGGGCAGTCCTTTCATGACAACCTTGAACACACGTTCAGTTTTGGTGTCGTAAGTAAAAAATTTGTGCTTCTTCTCAGTAAGATACTTGAGAAGACATTTAAATCCGTCCAAGGTTTCAGCCAATACACGGCATTCACCCCGACGTCCAATTTGTAGTGAAAACTTAACTTTCACGAAATTCAAAAGTTCCATGCGAAGAGCATGGAAATCGGTAGTGGTTATCACAATAGGGGGAATCTTTTCCTTCTTGGCATTAAGCCGGGAAAGTTTACTAGAATTTTTCTTGGATGATGGATCATTCTCATCATCCGTGAGCAAATCAAATTGATTACTCAAATTAATTTCATCAGAAGGGGGGTCAAGAGTTTGCCCCTTTCTTTTGCGTTTAGGCGCCATGGCGGCAGTAAATTTTTATCCAAATCGACTTCCAAGCAGATTACTATAAGAATCTGAAGGATCGAAGAGGAATTTTCCAAATCGATATCCAAGAAGGATTACCTCGGGTAGGGTCCAAACAAGGATCGAAGAGGAATAAGAGTTGAACAAGGTAGAAAATTTTTACAGGTTGAGCACTGAAAAGTGCTGTTTAAATTTGTTGTAGCTTTAGGTAGTAGTAACACTTCCTTCAGCAAAAAGCAAATAGATCCGCACGGCAAGAGAGCACGATGCGGACTGTCGGGTCTCCCTTCGTGTGGGCAGTGCACGTTGATGATGCTGTAGTTGAAGAAACGGCCCTTAATCCTCAACTTGCACATCCTCGCGTTGATCGGCTGCCAACCAATCACGCGTTGGCGCATCTTACCCAGCACTACAAAGCCATATATTTACATATTCTGCACAAAAAAATATCTAAGCTCCGCAACTGACAGGATTTCCCGCCGTTTTTTTTTATAAATGGCGCGTTGCACAAAGTATCTTTTGTGCAGAATATGTATAAAAGGATGAACTTCGAATGTTGATCTAATTGCACATATAGAGGTACCAGATCTGTTTTACAATCAGTTGTTGGTAAATCACCAACAGCTTACCATCGAAATGCATGTCATCTCATCATATCCCAAGTAACAAATCTAGAGCTGCTTGGCTATATTCAAAATTTATAAAGGTTTTATTGCAGCTGCAACCATTACCTACAGCTTTATGACGGTCATATACAATGCAAGTAATGGAACATTCTTATAGCTATCTACAAAAACCCCTTTAAAGCTTATAAAAAAACCAACTGATGCTTATGCTTTTTCACTTATGAAAGGTTTTATGATTGCCTTGAAGTATAAAAAAAAAAAAACAATATGAATTGCCCTTATAAAACCCGAAAATTAATCCTTACATTGCTACATTAGTAAGCGCAATAAAACTAGTTGACCATGAAACAGTTATTTTAAAACAATTATAAGCATTCAGTTGCAACCAGTCAGAAGTGTAGATGGACGGTTTATTTTTAAAACATAGAAAAGAATCAAACCCTTCCGGTACTTCCAAGCGGAGCGCAAAGAAAATCAACAAAATTGTTAGCATGAGCCCGTTTATTTGCTACAGTCAGCCGTAAACCTTCGTGAGTAACTCCAACCAAGAACAAAAAATTCCGCTGCATTTTCTGCGGATGTCACAAAGGAAGCTGTAAAGAGTGTGCCTCCTCACCATTCTGAACCATCTTCACTTCGAATAGAAACATTGCTACACCAAAAATGACTCATGAAGAGGAAATATATAATTATCTGGAGTCGGAGGATGATACCTACGCCACCTTGCGTCTCTTATCAGATTTTCAGTCGTGGATGGTCACAACAATTCAACAATCAACATTGAAGACTTTCTTTCCTTTTTTAGTACTCGCTTATCGGACATTCTGCCACGCGATCCTAGACCATTGACTAAAACTACCGTAGCAGTGGACCTTATAGAACTTGTGAATGGACAATACATGGAATGGTGACAGTTCTAGTACAAAAAGTTGAAATCACGCATAAATATTAATAAAGGTTAATGTACCATTCAAAACTTTTCCAAATGTTTGTAAAATTCATCGGTTGCACCCGTAGAATAGGAATATACATTTGCCCTCAACTAAACAAATGAATTGCTCTTGTAAAAATAAAATATTGCTCGAAACAAAATCATGCATTATGCTTTTCTGTTCTGCTTTCATTGTCATTATGAAAATGCCATTGGAATAATGGCTAAATTAGAGATCCGAACTGATTTCCTGCGTGCATTGGTATGAATTTATTTATTGAGATCTAATTTCTGTAAAACTAAGATGATTCCATCAAATGAATTTGATTTCTGAAACAATCTTTTTTGATAACTTGAATTATTTTGGAGGCGCATTTATTTAACGCTCATATTATCCCAATATACACGATAAAATTTCAAGCGCATATGTTTTGGAACTTCTAAGAAGTCATATATTTTCTTTAAGATTTTCACTAATGTCACCATGAAACAAAATTGATTGCATGGTGATCTTGACACCAACACTCAAACCTATTTTCACCGCTTAAGATTTCCATATGGAAAAAAAAGTTTCAGCAGAACAGAACAGCAACAAACTAATTTATGACGGTTGCTTTGAAGAAATAAAAATTAAATTGGCTTTACTAATGATTTTTACCAAAGCGAAATAAAACTGCTTGGATACAATATTACTCTTAAAGAGGCTATGAGAACCTTTTGTAGAGTATGGGGCTTTCTTACAAAAGTTTTTAAGACAGCTTTATTGTGATTCTCAAACAAGCTTTATAAACCTTATCAAGAGTGGTCCACTAAGCTGGAAGACTGGAAGGTTGTGCTGGAGCTATTAATTTTATTGACGGTTTTATAAAATTGATCTCAAAAACCACAAATAGAGTGCAATAAAACAAAAAATACTACTTGGGTTCTCAGATGGGTCGAGGAATTTTTCGGGAAAGAAAGTGTCTCAATTTCCCTAGACTTGCCTCACGATATATACATGCACAAAATGGCAATCGTTAATATATGAAAAGCAGGCGTAAAGTTCCAGTTCCAGGGACATAATAAGCTTGAACAAGAATATTCAACGAATCCGTACCTCAAAGCTGCATCCGGAAAGAGTGTTTCCACTTCGCAATTGCCACGCAAACATACATATGACGACGATGACCATGACGACGACGCAAGAAAGATGATCCCCGTTTTTCCCGTTTCCCACCACCCATGTACGCATACAGGCATGCACATTACACATACATATTCATAACCATTATGGTTCGGTACTTGAATCTCTCGTTCGCTCGCACTCATGGCCACGTTTCAATTTCCTTCCAGGTCAACAGCCATACACCACATACTTGTTTCTGGGCAATGTAGGCGCATCGGATCTACTGACGGGATTCGCGGTCCTCTACGGCCAGTACGCACCGAGGGAAATCCGTGGCGAGGACAACTGCGCCATTCTGATAGGTATGTAGCGGAACGGTGGTCAACGATGGTAGGATTAATTTTTCCTTCGAGGTATTTCACGTGTCGGTGAGAAATTTGTTCGCAAAATTGGAATAGATTCAAGGGAAAAGAATCTCTCATACCTACCAGTTCTGAAACTCCACTTGTATTGTGGGAAAAATCTGAAACGTTATATGCTGCGTAGCTAGAAACTTCCGTCAATCACTCGTATGGACACCAATTCCAAGAACGAGTTCAACCACACTGATCCAACAACGGCAGTCGACCGTTTCCATGAATCCAAATCACATCGCATGAATCTTACATCACACATACCAAATTCTTCTTCACATCCGAGATAAAATTCCAGCCTAACGCTAACTGTTTAATAGATCAAACTCAACCTTCTCCACTTTCCATGAAACATTGATAAATTGTTTACTACACGGCCTCTGAATTTGACTCAAATTTGAGATCCGTTTACTCAATTCGCAAAAACGCAG
Source organism: Ochlerotatus camptorhynchus (assembly GCF_037179485.1). Taxonomy (NCBI): domain Eukaryota; kingdom Metazoa; phylum Arthropoda; class Insecta; order Diptera; family Culicidae; genus Ochlerotatus; species Ochlerotatus camptorhynchus. The sequence goes on from NW_027040660.1 coordinate 2,654,723, forward strand.
GTCATTCATAGGCTGAGTAAATTTTCGTAGATTATACTCAAAATCTGCTCGAATATGAGAAAAATCTAGGACAGTTTACTTAGTCTTTTTTGAGAATTTTAGTGAACGGAACTTAAATTTGAGATAAATGCAGCGGCCGTGTATGGGCAATGATTCGAATATCTGTTAAAAATCGGTCATTTTGAAAAAAAATCAAAGTGTTTTTATATTACATCGTACGTGAAGTTTACGATTTTCAGAGTTGGTTGGAAATGCGATCTAACATAAAGCTGTAGTGTGATCATTTATTAGCTAGAGAATGGTCTAAAGAGGGTAGGTAGATAGTTCCGCTAGAGCACGGCAGTATGGAAATTGAATAGAAGTTGAAAATGAGCGAAGGGCCATTAATGTGACAGTACTAGTCAAACGCACGCTTCTTTACCTAACTCGTACAATGTACGAGGAGATTGTGTGCGTTAGACTTGCTCATATACTGTCTGCGGCTGTGGAACAAGTTGTACGAGTTAAGTAGATAACTGTGCGTTTAACTAGTACCACAGAGAACAGACGTTGAGACTTGAACTCATATTCTGTAAAAACTTGTGTAAAGATTCCTGTTCGACTTAAGCGCCACCAACGCCGACTTTCCCACTTAAAACCTCTCTTTGACAACATGATGACACTGGCGTTGCACAACTTACACTGGACACTAAGTTTCGGTGGCGCCAAGTGGTAATTTTCAACCGAAAAATTATCGATACTTGCGCCAAATTGGTCGAAAGTGGAAAATTTATAGAGGAAATCAGGAGATGCTAGCGCCACGTAATGGTGACGTTCCCACTTATCTTTACACAAGTTTCTGGTGGAAGTTGGACGTCTGTTCTCTGTGCTAGTACTGTCGCATTAATGTTGACTATTCCAACACTGCTTCAGACCATTCTCTAGCTAATAAATTATCACACTTAAGCTCCATCTTAGATAACATTTCCAACCAACTCATTTTGAATAGTTGCCCATGGTTTAAAATGGCATATTCGATATGTTTCAATAATTGATTGCCCATAGCTTGTACAAACTAAAACTGATTTTACCTATTTTGCTGAACTTGTTTTGATTTTCTATAACTAATATAGTGTTTGCTTAACTTGTTCCAAGTTCCATAGTTTTTTTTTTTTCAATCAAGATCTCTTTATTCAACCAATACGAAATTACCAAAATTCCAAGAAGTTCATTGAACTTTTTTGAAATAAGTCCTATGATAAACCTATACTGAGTATACGAAGATCTCTGAACTTTTAGGAAATTAGATTAACCTCTATAAAATTCCTTGATTTTCTACGAAGCGCTATGAGCTTCTACGAAGTTTTCTCAGCTTCTACGCTTCCAAATTTATTAAAGTTTAATTAATGCCGAAAATAGTTTGATATGAATCCTTGAATGCGATTCCCTGTAACTCACAAAGGTCACGAATTCCCTGACCCTTGAAAACGGATTATCTGAATTGCAGGAAATTATCAGAATCCTGAACAAATTTTGAAAATCCCTAAAACTAAATTAAATAAAATCTAATATTTAAACTTAGTGGCGTCGGTGAGGTAGTGGTAAGCGTGATTGCCTGTCTCCCCAAAAGGCCTGGGCTCAATCCCAGCCGGCACCGCCGGGATTTATTGAGGCATACAATCGCTGATCATGCCTTCATTCGGAAGGAAAGTAAAGCCGTTAGTCCCCGGTCCATGAGTTGATGGGTCGATAGGTAGGGTCCAGGTGTGGAAGCTGCCTAACTGGCGTCTGTAGCATTGGTGCTCAGCATGGAAAACAAGATCGACGGAAAACTAATCAAAGGAAAAAACAAAAAAAATAGTTGAAGATGCTAATTTCAAATAACAGACTAAAGTGGTAATTTTTATACGATAGATGGAGGAGATGAAAGTATAGAGTTGATAGTTCCGTTAGAGTACGGCAGTGTGAAAATTGCATATAGATAGTAGATAGCGAGCTAGGACAACTTTTTTAAGGAAGGTACAAATCGGTTGTTTCATCTCTCTTTACCAAACTCCCCCTTTTGGAAAGGGACGCAGAAGTAATACTAAACATATAGTCAAAGTAAAAAAATAATAAAATTTCATAAATTCAGGAAATTGAATTCACTGATTTCCGTAACATGGAGATCCCACAAAAGACTAAATCCACATTCTCTTAATCTTGGTAATTGAATTGAATTAAAAAAATATATCTGAATCCCGGATAAAGGATTCCCTGAATCCCGGATAAGGGATTCCCTGAATTCCGGATAAGGGATTCTCTGAATCTCGGATAAGGGATTCTCTGAATCTCGGATAAGGGATTCCCTGAATCCCAGATAAGGGATTCTCTAAATCCCGGATAAGCGATTCACTGAATCCCGGATAAGGGATTCTCTGCATCCCTGATAAGGGATTTCCCAAATCCCGGATAAGGGATTCCCTGAATTCCGGATAAGGGATTCCCTGAATCCCGGATAAGGGATTCCCTGAATCCCGGATAAGGGATTCTCTGAATTTCTCTAAATTTCTTGACTTCGCAGTACGAATTATCTAACTCCCAGAACAAAATATTTGGATCCTGAAAATGAAATTCTCTGGATCCCTGAAAATAACTTGCTGAACTCCACAAAGATATTTGAAATTCTGACGGTCCCTGTTCCGCAAACCATAGCCAATCACCGGAGCGAAGGAGACGACTACACACCCTGGAGCCTACATATCGAGCCCATCACCAACAGTCTGACTACCATTTCGAAGGAAGACGTTACCAGAGAATTTACGCCTCACAAAATCCCAAGCTAAGGAGCTGGGACTAAACCCAGACCTACTGGGGTGACATACCAATCAACCATCAGCACCGTCAAGAAACTATGATAGCGAGGAGTTCTTGGAGAACTTAGCGAAATTTAGGGAACTTTTCCGAAGCTGCTCTGAAACCTTCAAGAGAGATTAACTGAAACCTTTAAAAAATTTGGAAATGCTGGAATATGTGGCCTCTAAGTCCCGAAAAAAGATGGTCCTGAATCCTGAAGACGTCGTTATCTGAATGCCGGTAATCATATTCTCTAAATCTCCAAAAATGGTTTCATAGAATTCTAGAATTTCCTCCCCAAAAGAAATACGTGGTGCTGTATTCGAGGGTAGTCATGGATAGTTGACGACTAGCTAGCTTTATAAGAAAATCATTTTTTTTTATTAATATACAGCCATTCCATAGCAAACCGATGTAGTTGTTCTCAGAATTTCGTAAAAAAATAGTTTTGTTCCTTATCGCAAAATATTAGACCGGCATTTTTTTTTTTTTTTTTTTTTTCGTCAGGGTGATCATTTCCATATTACGATGGTCCAAAAAAACGATTTTTTTTTTCAAAAATTCATTAGTTTTAAACCACTCGACCGATTTTAAAACTCAATATAGGTCGATTCATAGAGTTTTAAGATCATTTAATTATTTTTTTTCTGAAACATACATTCCATTACATTTCATTTGATATTTTGATCCGTGAAAACAGCTCAGTGGATCAAAAGTTATTAGTTTTTGAAAAAGCCATTTTTGATAAAAAAAAAAAAAAAAAAAACAATTTTTTGGACCACTATAACATCTGATATTCTAATATTTTGCGATAAGGAACCAATCTATCAATTTTAGGTATTGGGATTCTCAGAACCAGTGATGGGAATCGTTAAGAAAACTCACTGCAACTCGCACAGGAAATGCTTTTTTCTTCCGGGAACGAAATTCTTTAAATTCCGGACAATGACTGTTCTGAATTCCAAAAACGATATTCCCTAATTCTCAGAAACAATATTCTCAGTGAAACGGATACGGTATTCAAAATCTCTGAAATTATATTCTTTGAATTCCAGATAAGAGATTCCCCACAAAGAGATTCTTTTACTTTTTTGAATTAAGGAATAGGAATTCTCCAACCACCGCAAAAGGATGTCCTCGATCCTGAAAAATTAATTTTCTTTCCCAGATTTCTTATGCTCAGAAAAATACAACTCGGTGAATCCCGCAAAAAATAATCTCCAACTCGTCCTGAAAAGGAATTCTCTAAATCCCGAGAATGAGATTCTTTGAATTCCGGAAAGTTTGTACTCTGAATCCCAAACATTCCATACATCCTGGAAATGACATTCTTTGAATCCTCTAAAAGGAATTCAATGAATTTCGGATGAATTCCATGAAAATAATTCGCTAAATTCTTTGAATTTTGAAATAGAAATTAATCAACTCCCAGAAAAATTGAATGATTCCAAAAAAAAAGATATTCACTAAATTCGGCAAAGAGAACCATTAAATTCCATGAACACAACACTCTAAATTTAAAAAAAAAAACAGTATTCATAAAATTCCGGAATTAGGATTCCTTGAATTTCAGACAAGCATGTCCAGAGAGATTGCAATATCAGAATCGCACAAAATTCTTATCTCTCAATCTTAGAAAAAATATGCTCTAAATCTAAAAAAAACTCTTCTTCTTCTTCTTCTTCTTATTCGAATTGCAAGCTTATTGCTTAGTGCATATTAGCTTATTGTGTGCTCTCAACTTAGTGTTCTAAATGCACTTCCTCAGTTATTAATTGAGAGCTTTCGATGCCAATACCAATGCATGAATTTTTATATTGTGCGGCAGTGCTTGTGCTAATGATACTCTATACCCAGGGAAGTCGAGAAAATGTCCAACCCGAAAGATTCCTTCGACCGGACCGGGAATCGAACCCGCCGTCTCCGGCTTCTTACTACCGTTGTAGCATGAGAACAAACCCATAGCTAATTTACATACATATCCCACAGGCAGCAAATTATAATTACGCTTAAAGAAGCACACCTTCTGTGTCTCTACTTCAGTCTCTCTACTCGTTACCACTTTTTACCTCGCACAGCGAAACCCGTACCGGCCGCAGTGCTTTATGTTTATTAGGCGAAAAAACCCAATTTTGTAAAACTGCAAAGGATGCATTTATTGATGTCGCCCCAGCTGTCTCATAGGAAAACTGTATTCGATAACCCCTATAAATAAGAAACGCTGAAATATACGCAGAGGATTATTCGTTCTGAGCTCGACCCAACCGGAGGTTCTCCGATCTTGGCCAATCGACTACTCTGAACAAAGTAATAAGTATTTCTTACTCCTACGGGTTAAGACCTGTAGGTTGGCAAAGAAAGCCCAGGCATGAAGTCTACACGATTCTTTTGAAACTACAACGAAGCGTAGTTTATGGCGACCGACAATAGTGGCACGAAACCGTGCAAAAGTGAAGAATAAGTTAATTTAAAGTGCAACAATGGTTAACGAACCGTCCACTGAAAAACCCCCAACGAATCATGAAGATATCATAAAAATAATCAACACAAATCAAACCGCGCATTTGGAGAAAACAGCCAACGCTACGTCAATACTAGCATATGTGACGCTAGCAATAATAGTGGTTGGTGTCGCGTATATAATTATGCGTGCAGTGATTAAGCACGAAAGATTGAAGACAAACGAAACGATCAAGACTGCTGTGTCCTTAACCAATGTGCTGAGTGCGAAATGAAAAGAACAAGGCAGTAATGGAAGTGTTAAGAGACACTTTAAAAAAACTAAACGCGGCTAAAAAAATAAACAGCGTGATTACAGTGAAGAAAACAAACTCAATGAAAAATTTTGTCCAAGTGCTAGTGGACAACAACTTTATAGAAGTAGTCGAAAACAGTGCGGTTATAACAATTAAACCTACTATCGAAGCAGTAGAGTTTAGCCCAATATATGACGTTACCGAACATACGGGTCAGAAAAAACTCACCGCGAGTGCAACAATAAAGGACCTAAAGACGATGGCCAGAAAAGTACTCCCTTCGCTGAGTGGTGTCATACTGTTAACCACCAAGCAGGGGATAATGACGCATAGTGATGCCCTGAACAATAAAATGGGAGGAATCGTTATCGGATTGGTATATTAAAAGTGGAAGCAAAGTAAAACGGCGGAAGGCAGATCAACAACAGGCAAGAAGCGGGAAGTGAGCAGCTAGAACGACGCAACATGATGTTGAGGAGAGCGCCTCCATCATACCATCGAGACAATAAGGATGTAGCTGGATGTAAGATAAGTACAAAATAATTTTAAATTTAATTAATCGAAAACTAGTTTATTTAAGTGTGAGTGATTTGATGATCATTGATTAACCATGAAGTGTTAACTTCTAGTTTTCTTAATAACAATAATGACATTATATAAATTAATAACAAACGAAATAAACAACTTAAGTGAAGTTATGAGAAGTGGTAAATTTTCAGTGTATTAAACATTTAAATGACATTAGAAATCGAAATAGATTTATTGGTCAAAAAACTAACGGCCATACACAAAAATTTAAAAAAATCGCCCAATAGAAAATTCCTAAAATCAACGTTAATAAATAAACTTAATGAAAGTAAAATAGTTTACAGTAAACTCCTCGATTTACTAGAAGAGGATAAATTTTTATTAGCAGCAGTACGAAAAATATATAGTGAAACAATTGATTTTATAAATTGTCGTTTAAAACTCAACACACACTTAGTAAAATTTAAAACAATAGCACAAGCTATATTATTCGTAATAAAGTAAAAACAAATATTCGAGAAAAAATGGAAAATAATATTGAAGTAATAAAAGTGATAAGTTCACTTTTACCATCATATGATGGATCAACCGAGAAACTAAATAGTGTGGTAGCAGCATTGACTGCTATAGATACACTCATTAATGACAACAATCGTGCTTTGTCAATCCAGGTTGTTTTATCAAAACTGGAAGGAAAAGCAAGGTCAGCGGTTGGAGAAGACCCTGCTGACATCCCTACAATTATAAACAGGTTAAAACAGAAATGTTTCAAGCCTGATCAGCCTGAAGTTATAATCGCTAAATTAAACGCTACTAGACAAACCAACGAATTGGCAACTTTCACGAACCAGATTGAGCGATTAGCCCTCGAACTGGAAAAAGCTTACATAGCTGAAGGAATACCGATTGACGCAGCGACAAAAATATCCACAAAGGCTGCTGTTAGGTCACTGACGGCAGGAATTAAAAACAATGAAACCAAATTGATTCTCAAAGCAGGACAATTTGAGACACTTTCTGCTGCTATTGGAAAAGCAGCCGAAAATGAGTCCGCTGAGAAAACAAATCATGTTTTCCAAATACAAACACGGTTCTCTGGAAGAGGACGTGGAAATGGACGAGGTAATGGACGTGGAAATTGGCGAGGTAACCGTAGTTATCATAACCAAACCCAACGAAATTACCCAAATCATCAAAATAATAGTTACCCACAACAACGCGGAAATCATAACAGAGGAAGAGGATATCAACGATATCCTCAGCAGAGGGGAAATTGGCCCCAGCAAGGAAATTTTAATCCAAATTATGCAATGTTCTATGCAAATCAAAATCAACAACTAAGTCCCAACAATATGATTCTACAACCATCAAACCAACAAATACCAAATCAACCACAAGCTCAGAGTCTATATATTCAACAAGCAAATCCAACACCGCAACAAATGGCTAATTTTTTAGGCAGCCAGTATGGAGCGCGTTCACAGTGAACGCGTCAATATCAAATTTTATATGTCTTAATGTAGATTTTTCAGATACCAGATGTACTTTTATTGTTGACACTGGTTCTGATATATCTATCATCAAATCAAACAAAATAAAACCATCTCAAATTTACTATCCGGAAGAAAGATGTACTATCTCAGGCATTGGTCATGATACCATATGCTCACAAGGAAGTACATTTGCTAAAATAATTTTTGATACAACATTTATCGAGCACAAATTTCATATTGTTGAAACAGATTTTCCTATTCCAACAGATGGAATCATAGGAAGAGATTTTTTAACAAAATACAGATGTAAAATAGACTACGAGCCATGGCTTCTTACAGTCATGGTAAACGAAGAAGAATTAACAATACCAATTGAAGACAACTATAAAAGGATGTTATTTCTACCAGCTCGTCATGAAGTAACACGATTTGTACCAAATTTAAACTTATCAGAAGATATGGTTGTGTACTCACAAGAAATCCAACCAGGGGTATTTTGTGGAAATACAATCATATCTGCTGCTCAACCAATATTTAAATTTATAAATACTACAGATAAATCAATATACATATCATATTCAGATTTCAAACCTAAATTAGAACCATTTCGGAATTTTCATGTAGTTCCAACTAGAGGAGATAAGGAAATCGACTCAAAGAGATGTAAACGGATATTAAGCAAAATAGATACTGAACACATACCACCCTATGCAAGAGCTAAATTAGAAGAATTAATTACAGATTATTCTGACATATTCCACTTAGAAGATGAAAAATTATCAACAAATAATTTTTACTCACAGAACATTAGCCTTAACGACAATGTTCCTGTGTATATCCAGAATTACAAAACTATTCACTCCCAAGGAGAAGAAATAGAAAAACAAATACAAAAGATGTTAGCTGAAGAGATAATCGAACCTTCAGTTTCATCGTACAATTCACCGATTCTTCTGGTACCTAAAAAATCAGAAGGATCAGACAAAAAATGGCGATTAGTTATCGACTACCGCCAACTGAACAAAAAGATTATGCCAGATAAATTTCCTCTACCAAGAATCGAAAGCATTTTAGATCAACTTGGTAGAGCGAAATACTTTAGCACGCTAGATCTGATGTCAGGATTTCATCAGATCCCATTGGAACAGGATTCTAGAAGATTCACTGCATTTTCAACGAATTCCGGTCACTATCAATTCAGAAGATTGCCGTTTGGACTGAATATTAGCCCGAATAGCTTTCAAAGAATGATGGCGATCGCAATGGCTGGCTTAACGCCGGAACGTGCGTTCATTTACATAGATGACATAGTTGTCATCGGATGCTCATTAAGACATCATTTGGAAAATTTAGAGAAAATCTTTGAACGTTTAAGACACTATAACCTTAAACTAAACATTTCAAAATGCAAATTTCTTAGAACTGAGGTCACATATCTCGGTCATAAGATAACAGACAAAGGGATATTACCCGATGATTCGAAATATGAAGCTATTAGGAATTATCCAGTACCCAAAAGCGCAGACGATGTACGACGATTTGTTGCTTTCTGCAACTATTATCGTAAATTCGTCGAAAATTTCGCAAAAATTGCGTACCCTCTAAACCAACTATTGAAGAAAAATGCAATTTTTGTATGGACAGAAGAATGCCAAAAAGCATTCGATTACTTGAGATACCAACTAATGTCACCAAGAATATTGCAGTACCCGGACTTTACCAAACAATTTATACTGACGACAGACGCCTCTGATATTGGATGTGGAGCTGTCTTGTCTCAAATTACTGAAGCGGGAGATCAACCGATTGCTTTTGCAAGCAAAACGTTTATTCCTGCTGAACGAAACAAACCAACAATTCTAAAGGAGTTAACAGCCATACACTGGGCTATTAACCATTTCGAGTCATACCTGTATGGTAGAAGATTCACAGTAAGAACAGATCACAGACCTCTTGTCTATCTGTTTAATATGAAGAAACCAACGTCAAAATTGACGAGGATGCGTATCGATCTAGAAGGATACGATTTCGACATTGTATACATGGTAGGTAAGGAAAACGTAGCAGCAGACGCATTATCACGCATTGTTACTACATCGGAACAACTTAAAGCTAATATTTTACTAGTTAATACAAGATCGATGACGAAAAAATCGATATCTCCGAATAAAAATAAGGAAAATAAAAATTATGAAGATGAAAAAAGGGAGTCTGATCAACCCCGCATATATGAAGCCGAGAGTCCTACGGAAATAAAAAAATTACTAAAACTGTCGACAGCCGTAGTGGACAATATAATAAAATTCAACGTGAGAAAAAGAAACAAGCTTGTCGCACAAGTGCATCAAGATGTAAGAAATGGAAGTCAGATGCTAGAATTTGCTCTTCCAGAAATTGAGAAAATCACGAAATCAAGACGTACGCATAAAATAGCGCTCTCTGCAGAGGATATAATTTTTCAAATAGTACCTTTAAATTACTTTAAATTAATGGCAAATAACATTTTGAAAGATTTGCAAATAATTATCTTTAAGGAACCAAAATTCATTACTGATGTTAACGAAATTCAAACAATTTTACATAATCACCACAACACACCCACAGGAGGACATGTAGGACAACACCGATTGTACCAACGTGTTCGTCAATATTATAAATGGCGTGATATGAAAGGGTCTATTGCTCAATTCGTAAAGCGCTGCGAATTGTGCAAAAGAAACAAAATTATCAAGCATACAAAACAACCGATGGTTATCACCACAACACCATCGAGAGCATTTGAGATCATATCAATAGATACGGTAGGACCTCTACCGAGAACCATTAATAACAATCGCTACTGTGTGACAATCCAGTGCGATTTAACCAAATATATCGTAGTAATTCCGATTCAAAATAAAGAAGCCAACACTATAGCGAAAGCCCTAGTGGAAAACTTTATTCTAATATATGGACATTTTATGGAATTGCGATCTGATCAAGGAACAGAATATAAAAATGAGATCCTTGAGCAGGTATGCAAACTCCTACAGATAAAGCAAACATTTTCAACACCTTATCATCCAGAATCAATTGGATCATTGGAGAGAAACCACAGATGTCTTAACGAATATCTGCGGTCATTCACCAATGAACACCAATCAGACTGGGATGACTGGGTCAAATATTACGAATTTTCATACAACACTACACCCCACACAGATCATAACTTCACTCCATTTGAGTTAGTATTCGGTAAAAAAGCAAACCTTCCACAAGACAATTTCGACAGTGTTAATGAACCAATTTATAATTTTGATATGTTTAAGAATGAACTACAGTACAAATTAAAAATAGCTCACGAAATAACAAAAGCAAAATTAATAGAGCAAAAAATGAAGAGACAAAAGGAACATGAACAAACTCTAAACCCAATTTATATCAAACTACAAGACTTAGTTTTTTTGAAAAATGAAAATAGGAGGAAATTAGATCCATTTTATCTTGGACCATACGAAGTTATATCAATATGTGAACCAAATTGCGAGATTAAAAATACAACTACAGGAAAAACAATTTTAGTTCATAAAAACAGATTGATCAAAAACTAAGCAAAATTTTTTTTTTCCTTCAAAAAGTGTAAAAAAATAAGCCATTTACCAAGCCCAATTTCATAAGAAAGTAAAAAAAAAAAAAATAGTAAAAAAACGGAATGGGTGAAAGTTCTCAATGTCACTGAGAGTGCGAAATTCGGTTAAGCAAAATAAAAAAGTAAAAAAAAACAAATAAAAAAACAAAAAAAAAAGAAAAAAGAACAAAATTAACAAGCAATAAAAATGTTCGAGACAATTGGGGAAAGACCATTTATGTTTGAATAATTCCACCCTGTTACATTATTCTCTCTAAGGGGGATGGTGTAGCATGAGAACAAACCCATAGCTAATTTACATACATATCCCACAGGCAGCAAATTATAATTACGCTTAAAGAAGCACACCTTCTGTGTCTCTACTTCAGTCTCTCTACTCGTTACCACTTTTTACCTCGCACAGCGAAACCCGTACCGGCCGCAGTGCTTTATGTTTATTAGGCGAAAAAACCCAATTTTGTAAAACTGCAAAGGATGCATTTATTGATGTCGCCCCAGCTGTCTCATAGGAAAACTGTATTCGATAACCCCTATAAATAAGAAACGCTGAAATATACGCAGAGGATTATTCGTTCTGAGCTCGACCCAACCGGAGGTTCTCCGATCTTGGCCAATCGACTACTCTGAACAAAGTAATAAGTATTTCTTACTCCTACGGGTTAAGACCTGTAGGTTGGCAAAGAAAGCCCAGGCATGAAGTCTACACGATTCTTTTGAAACTACAACGAAGCGTAGTTTACCGTGCCTTTACTGACTACGCTATGAGGCCCATCAATACAATATGAATACTAGGAAATTCATTTTATAAATCCTTAATTAGTTTTAGATCAGAAAATACTCTGAATCACAATAAAGGAAATCTCTGAATGATAGAAGAAGAATTCACTAAATTCTCGAACAAAGGTTATTCGAAATAATTTCAATCACAGAAAATTTATTATCTGAATCCCGTAGTGAGTTTCTCTGAATTTTGCATAGAGATTCATTGAATTATTGAATTGAACTGAACGTTGAGAAAGAGATGAGCTGAATTTACAAGAAACGTATTTCTCTGCATTCCAAAATATTCAGTTGACCAGGGAAATAAATCACCGAAGAGTCGAAGGCAAACCAGCTCCAGGCTGAAAGCCCATCTAATAAATATAACGTAATCATCACCAAACCATCATAATCTCAAGACAAATACTCTTTGATTTTCTGTTTGTTTTTTTTTTCTAGAATTCACAGTAGGCACAGCTAGACAAAATAAATAACTCTAAAATTAAGCAATTCTGAAACATGTTGCAATGAGGATAGATGAACAGAGTCAATAAGGTGATCCAAGAGACGTTTATCAGTGGAACTGATAGCTATAAATCTAGAATGTGTGAGTTATCGGGTGTTAATGGTGCTGAATGTAAACACAAACAAAGCAGAAATTCATATGAGAATAAACTGCCAGTTCTACTGTGATCTGTCAAAAGTTCTTGGTAAAAAAGTCAACTGATCGCAACAAGAAATACTCTGAATATTTCTAATCGCAACTGCCTCGTGAACAGCCTTATAGATGGGCACACGGTCGATGAGATCAATTCAAAATTGACTAGTTTTGCACTCAAAATTGCTAAGTAAAACGTAGCTCACTCATAGACTGATTCAAAATTGTATCGCTTATCCTAAAAAATCTGCTCTAATATGAGATTAATCGTCGAACTTTTTACTCAGTCTAGGAGTATACTAAAAAACTGAGTGAAACCTCTCTCAATGTTCTCCATATTCGGAAAGTCTTTCCTGGAAAATGGGGGAAAATTTTACTCAGTCTATGTTCTTACGATTTTAAGTGAATGGACTCAATTATGAGTCAGATTCAACGACCTTTTTATGTTTAAAAACTAATTCCAATTTGGAATCGGAACACGAATTCAATTTGCAGTGAAAGCCAAAAGTAATTTCCATATTTTCTCGTAAAGAAATTAATATCCTACTAACTGGCAAGTTTCACTCATTAGACCGGTCAAATTTCGAATGTACAAAGCCTGTCACTTTAACTACAATTCCGGAAACAACAATCCACATCTAATGCACCAAACATAATGGAAAATGTTGACCCATTCAACTGCATCACACATGAATTGAATGCAAACCCTCGTTCTCCGCCTTCTCTTAATGGATTCTGAATGGCACATAATCCACCTCGATCAATCGATTTCACCGATGAAATAACATCCCACCTGGCTATCGAACGAGATGCACTTGCATTCCTCCTCGAACCTCATAGAGCTCTATGGCAACACGACACTAATGAGAAACTCCATCCTCCTCACCTCCTTCTCCATTCACCCCTTTCCCCTCCCCACACGTTTTTGTCTCTTCTTCACACAACAGGATTAATTGTATCCACCACCATTGTATCGGTGTACAGCATAGGACTGATCGCAATCGACCGCTACCTGTACATCGTCTATGGCCTTCAATACCAGCGCTACATCACACCCAGCCGGGCGAAGCTTTCAATCGCTGCAACCTGGATGATTGGTAAGAGTCCTTCCCTTTACTACCTGCCATCACCATCCTCCGCCCATCAGGCCGATTTGAATGATTCCGACAATATTTTACATTTTCCAAGAACCACCCTGGGCTAACGTTTCGATTGTTGCAGGTCTCGTCATCGGCTTTCTGCCCGCGTTCGGTTGGCGTGGCGATACCGACGGTGGACGAGTCTGCTGGTTCGTTCGTCTGGCCCCACCGGCACTCATTATACTGACCACCGTGGTGGGAATAATCCCTCTGATTGTGGTCATTGTCCTGTACAGCATCATCCTGCACAAAGCCATCCGACGAGTGGCACAGCTGAAAAAAGCGAGCCGTGAGCAACAGGGTGCCTTGGCTGGAAATTTACGATTGTTCCGCGGTGGAGCAGCTGCTACTGCTACTGCTACTGCCACTGAACAACCACTGGCGGAAGAGCAGGGCAAACCAACGAAATGCTTCCGGTGCTGCAAAAAACGCTCGTCCAGAACGATTGACAGCCAGGTCAGCGGGAAGCATCCGACCAAGTGGAAGGCCATCAAGGTGGTCATGCTCACAACGGGGTGCTTCGTCGTGACGTGGCTGCCATATTTCATCGCTAGTACCATGTACGTTTTCTGTGACCCGCAAAGGAACCAGGACCTATGTCGTGGTCTGCAGTTTGCCATCGCAAGCCCTCTGGCCATTCTCGGATTCACCAACAGCCTGCTAAATCCCCTTATCTACGCCTGGTGGCACAAAGGCTTCCGAAAATCGATGAAGAAGCTATGGAGAAAAAAGTGCTCCTGTTGCTGCCAGCGAGACGACGATATATCATCCGCACAAGATCGGGCACAAGAAGTGTCGGCCAGAACGACATCCACCAGCAGCAACAATGCCACAGCCACCGTTGTCGTCTTTGGCGGAAACGATGCTAGTCAACAGTCTCGAAGCTCAGATGCTACAACATCAACAACCACTAACTCCTCCTGCACTGCTAGCCCGCAGTACCGTAACTCAAAAAGTAACGGCATCAGATCGAAGCCCACGTACCGCAGCGACGCCAGTGACCTGGAAAATCGAATATCTGACACGGACATCGATCGTCGGCACCAGCAGACTCGACTTTAAAGAGCAAAACAGAAAGCACCAGGAGTGGCTCTCTCGTTCCAAAAGATTACCTCCATAAAACGTTGCGTGTTAGAATGTAATTGTAAGACTGTGCGAGTGTGTTTGCTTGCCTTTATAATATGGGCTTACGTCAGAATAACGAAGCGACTCAAAGCAAAGTCAACAATAACAATAAATTGTTTGTAAACTCATCGGCGTGCTGGCTGGATGACAAAAACAGAAAGAAAATGTAACACCCATTTCTAGGAAAAGCTGAAAACAATTTTAGCTGTTTTCCTCAGCCGACTATAGCGGATTTAATTCCATTTCCCCAAACTGCCGTGAGATGTTTCTCGCTTATTGGTTGTGCCACTCTCCTTCTATGACATTGCGAGTTTGTTTGGACATAAATTTCTTTCTTGTGTTGTTGCTGACAGACTTAGGTAAATCGGATTTCACTCATGGCGTCCATGTCTGCCATCAACGAACGAACGAACGAAGCTTGACACAAAGTATGAGGCGTCTCCATCAAAACGCTGCTTTCAGAGGCTTGCCATTCAATGCCAAGTTATAGGGGAAACGCTCCTATAGTTGCGGTACGTTAGAAGCGTTAGGTTCCTATAGTTGTGTATGGAGACTCAATACACAACTATAGGAACCTAACGCTTCTAACGTACCGCAACTATAGGAGCGTTTACCCTACTTGCTTATTTATAGAAAGCGTTCATCCCACGGGGAAGGTGCACAGACGTTGAGGCTCGAACTAAATTTCTGTAGAAACAAGTGTAAAAATTCCTGTTCGGCTTAAGCGCCACCAACGCCGATTTCAACAATTAAAAACCCTGTTTGACAACATGATGGCGCTGGTGTTGCACAACTTACACTAGACACTAAGTTCCGGTAGCGCCGAGTGGTAATTTTCAACCGAATTTTATAGAGGAAATCAGAAGATGCTAGCGCTACGTAACGGCGACGTTCCCACTTATCTTTACACAAGTTTCTGGTGGAAGTTCGACGTCTGTTCTCTGTGTTTAAGGCTGAAGACTAATGCAGCCCATACACACTGCAACATGGTTGTCAACTTCATGTTTCAACTGGTTGTCGGATCTGCTTTCAATCAGTTTGTCAACGGAGCAAAAATTTCATAATTCTAGATAGCGCTGGAATTAGGGCCTAACAGCTTTTGTAAACAATGACTTCTTTTGATGATTTCTTGAAATTCAAGCCTCGCCCACACACACCAACATCCTCATCGGGTAGGGAAAGACTTTCTCTATCCGATGGTTATGTTGGTCTGCGTGGGCGTGCCTTGAATTTCTAGAAATCATCGATAGAAGTCATTGCTTAAAAAAGCTGTTACGCCCTAATTCCAGCTCTATCTAGAATTGTGCCACAAACGATCAAATCTATTATTCGGCTTGTATGTCAGCGTATTGGGCAACCCATTTAAAATACGCGTAATGTGGATGCGGCTTCCCCATACACACTGAAACAAAGTTGACAGACTTAGGCTCCACCCATCATAAATCAAACCGCTTTGAATTTACTTCAACCGATTCACCAACTTTCATTTTTGTCTTGTATCCATTCCACTACGGCTCATCGCAAGTCCCAGGACGGGACTTGATAATCCAGCTTCTCACTCTTCTTAATGTTTTTGATGAATGCCCGTTGAAAATAAGTGCATGGTGTTTGAAGGAGTTGACCAATGATGCCAGGATTGCAGAATGATTTTCTATTTTAATTTGAATTTGATTCGGAGTTTCTACCGCAGTTGAGCACCTTGTACATCATGTTTGCTTAACACAATAAAAACAACCATAAACAAACAAGAATATCCATCGCTTAAAGCACGCCGTGGACCCTATTTTCAAACTTTCCTTTCGCAAATATAAACAATTAACAACGCCATCGAAGTCAACATTGATTCCGGCCTCATTGCCAGACAAATTGATGTGATCCCTCTGTCCTGTTTTCCACGATTGATACTGTTAAATCGACCAATCAGCAACTGGCTCGGATTTGACGGCAAATTGGCTGAAAATCGCTACTCGTTTGTCAAGTCCCGTCCCAGGTCCGTCCCATTTGCGTTTTCGTGATAAGGAGAAAACAGCGGCTGAATGTTTCAAAACGTGATTTGCATTTTTCGTTATTTTAAACAAAAATATCAATCACAACTGTTGCACATGTGACAATCAAATACTTTGAAATTCTGAGCCGTAAAAAATATTGAAATTTTACTCAATTAGGGATAAGAGGGGCATAGTGAGCATCCCGTGCACCAGCTTGGACTTCCGGCCGTTCGGAACAAATTGGTTGGTAGTATGATCAATATCAAAATGATATTGAACCTACTACCAGTTGATTTGTTTCATGCAGCTGGAGATCAAGAGCCAAACTGCGGGATGCTCACTATGCCCCTCCTCCCCCTATGTTGAAATTAATGGAGTTGGACTCATATGCGACTATGTTTGCGATAAATTGCCAGAATGATTACAAGTATGTCCCATAGCCTCCTTGGACGACGAAAATTCCATGCGCATTTTGCGTATGTTGTGATTCTGTCGGTGAAGAAGACGATTCGAAATGTCCGAATAGCCGGCGCCGGTGGTGTAGTGGTAAGCGTGACTGCTTTCTCACCCTGGGATCAATCCCAGCCGAAGTCGGTGGGATTTTTCTGAGGAATAAAAATCTCTGGTCACGTCTTCCTACGGAAGTTTAGTAAAGCCGTTGGTCCCGGCCCATATGTCGTTGAATGGGTGCGATATCCTAGGTGTGGAAGCTGCCTTCCTTGCACATTCGATTGCCGTCAATGGATGGCAATCGATGTCCGTGGGTGATTGGCACTAGATTGCGGAACATAGACCGACGTTAAATAAAGGAATGATGATGAAGAAGAACAATAAGAAATGTCCGAATTGGAATTAATTCAGACGTACGCCAGCTCCAGTGAAAGTTCCGATGAGGATTTGAATGTCCAGAATCCAATATGAGCCCCAAATTTCTTCTCCTCAAAGGTATCAACCTGCGTGTAATGGTTCAAACAGCACTTTAGCTTGTTAATTGAGTAGATGTCCCACTTGGTTTTTTGTGAAACCGTTCCAAAACGTGGATATAACGGATTCAGAAACGGCACTTGAACCACAAGGGGAAACCGATCAAAATGCAAGAAGAAGAAGAAGAAGAAGAAGAAGAAGAAGGACGACCGAATCGAAGAAAAATTCAACGTTCAAGAGTATGAACAACCGGTGGAAACTAACGATTTTAAATTGGCTCACTACTTGACTAGCCTATTGATCCCAAGCAAATCGATTAACGTTCCTCATTCTAGACGAAATTCTAGTACTACACTATGTTTGTTTTGATTTGAAAGTTTAACGTTAACGTTTAAGTTAAAGTTGGCAGTGAGAAGCACCTGACGGCTGGATAACTGTGCCACTTTAAAAAAACACAAAATCAACCGCGTTACGAAAAGTAGTCAGGTTTTGACGACTTATAACTCCGTCAATAGCGGATGGATTTTAATTCTAACCAAGCCAATCGATTGGAAATCTTTCTACAATTTTGCTAAAATGAACAGAGCTGGACTTTGGACACAGAAGCTTGCCATACCTGTTACCAGTTTGTTAAGCCTTTCTCTATCGGAGGGAGTCTTTCCTGATGCCTGGAAACTAGTAGCGGTAACGACGATACACACACGGCGTGGAAAATTATCGTCCTATTTCGATTCTGTGGCTGCATCTCGAAGATCTTGGAAACGATGACCAAATGTACACAGCTGCTCAGCTTTTCTTTTCCGAATTCCAGCATGCTTTTGTGAGGAATCGGTCAACCATCACAAACCTCATGTCGTTTACACTGAGGCAAATAGACTTAATAATTACATAAGGCTTGACTTATGAACGACACATATGAATGTCATAAGCACGACTTATCAAAAATGTTCATCTAACATGAGGTAGCTTTTCTACGCCATTAGCCATTGCATTTTCCCAAGCGTTGACAGACGAGTGGTCCAGACACAAGACCTGTAATCTTAACGTCCATGGTTCGGTTTCAGTCTGCTCAGTTTTATTATTTTTTTGTCGACATTATTTTTCATAAGGCAAATCAGTGAAATTCATACCGATTTTTTGTGGCTAAAGTTCATAAGCGGTTCTTATGGTAATCTTAAGTTCTTTTGCCCCAGTGTACGATAGCACACTCAATAGTTGCCTTGAAGACCGATGCCAAATTGACAGTATCTACATTGATATTTTCTAAAACGTTCGACAAGGTACCGCATGAGTTAATGCTAAAAAAGTTGGAACGATTAGGATTTCCTGGTTGGCTTGTGGATTGGTTACGCTCCTATCTCTACATTGAAGTGAAAGAACGTAAGAATTCCATAAGAAATACTTATGAATTTTAACCACAGAAATCGATATGGGTTTCATTGATTCGCCTTATGAAAAATAATGTTGAACAAATCGGAGCAGACGGGAACCGTATAAGAGCTACCTCATGTTATCCAAAAAACATTCATAAGTCACGTTTATGAAATTCATATGTGTTGTTCATAAGTCGAGCCTTATGAAATTTTTAAGCCTGTTTGCCTCAGTATACGGAAGATCTGCCTACGTTAAGCTTGGTTCCGTGTGTTCAGGAAGCTACGAGATGCTACTATGGGACAGCTCGATGTTTATAAAGTACTATTAGTTAAAACTGTATTTTTGAGCTTTATCTCTATACATATATTCTTTGAGCCGGCGTCGGTGGTGTAGTGGTAAGCGTGACTGCTTTCTCACCCCAATGGTTCTGGGTTCAATCCCAGTCGAGGTCGGTGGGATTTTTCTGAGGCATAAAAATCTCTGGTCACGTCTTCCTTCGAAAGGGAAGTAAAGCCGTTGGTCCCGGCCCATGTGTTGTTGAATGGGTGCGATATCCTACGCAGGTGTGGAAGCTGCCTTCCTGCACATTCGATTGCCGTCAATGGATGGCAATAGATGTCCGTCGGTGATTGGCACTAGATTGCGGAACAAAGACCGACGTTAAATAAAAGAAAGACATATATTCTTTGGTATTTCCTAGCAGATAATCATGTTGGTGTTCGCTGATTCAAAGAGTAAATGGGATAAACATTGAGCTGTCCACAGTTGGACGTTGCTGAACTTGTAGTTCTTGCACAACATTTCATGTGAGTACGTTCAGAGTGAGACAATGTCACTTATGGTTCAGATGAAACTATTACTTTAAAAAACTAATCCTGGTTGGATCGCTTTTTCGTTTGCATGTAACACTATTTGATATTACTAACCGCACCGAGCGTTCATTCCGGATGGTGAGCGAACTTGAAGAAGAAGAAGAAGATGACAGGATGAGTGGTACCATGAGTCCCTTCTCGGAACGAGTGTATTGTTAATGGACAGTTCTAGATAGAGCTGGAATTAGGGCAAAACAGCTTTTGTAAACAATGACTTCTCTCGTTGATTTCTATGAACTCAAGGTACGCCTACACAAGCCAGCATATCCATCGGGTAGGGGAAGTCTTCCCCTACTCGATAGTGATGTCGATTTGCCAGGGAGAGTCATGACTTTCGAGAAATCATCATGAGAAGTCATTGTTTACAAAAGCTCTTACGCCCTAATTCCAGCTCTATCTAGAGTTATCGCTCAGCTTCTGAGACGTGCAGACGTTTTTTTTCGATTGCGCTTATCACAAGTGAAGCATTTACGGTTGGATATTTGTCTACTTCGGTGTGCCGCGTCGCGTGGTAAAGTGTTCCGCGATGAGGCGAGAAAACACTTTTAAAATCGATTATTCGAACTTCACCATCAAGCCATCGGTCGAAAAACTTTATGGATTTTGTCGGTCGGTTCTCGGTTTGAAAAGGGAAGATATCAAACGACTACAGTGCCACAGAGGTGGAGCATGTGCGTTTATCAAAGTCAGTGACTTGGCGCTTGCACAAAAAGTTGTTGACGAACATGATGGAAAACATGAAGTGGAGTGTGAGGGGAAGAAACACAAGCTTAGGATTACGTTGGAAGACGGTAGTGTTGAGGTGAAGGTTTACGACCTCCCCGAAGGTGTGTCTGAAGAAAAGGTCGTACAATTCCTAAGCGCGTTCGGCGAAGTAATCTCGATTCGCGAGGTATCATGGAGTGAAAACAACGAATGCGAAGGCATACCGCTCGGTATATGGTCTGTCCGTATGTTAGTGCAGCGGAACATCGACTCGTGGGTCATCATCGACGGAGAGCAAGCGTTCGTGGTGTACAAGGGGCAGCTGCAATCCTGCCGGCACTGCAAAGAGCACGCACACACTGGCATATCATGTGTCCAGAACAAGAAACTACTGTTTCAGAAAAGCTACGCAAACGTGACGAAGCAAACTGGACAGAGTTATAGGTCAACAACCGGTCATCAACCGAAAAAACCAGCTGGTGCGAAACCACCAAGCACGAAACCGTTCGGTCAAAAATCCACCGCTCCACCAGCGGTATATTTGGACGTTTTTCCCGAACTGTCGAAACGCACGAGCCAGGGTGAATCGTCAGGCTCGAAAACGAACGCAAACAGCCTGCCTACAGTGGGTGCTGTGTCGTTATGCCCACAAACACAACGAACACCCAATTCGTTGCCATCATTCCTAAATCCACCGCAAGCTGTCGTGTCGTTGGTCGATGTATTTAAAAAACCAGAAAATACACCGCGATCGCAGAGCAAAAGCGGCAACGGGAACGAAACCGATGAATCCTCCACATCCACGAGCAGCAGACGAAGCAGAGGACGTCTAGTGGGCAAAAAACCTCGTCGGGACGACGATGATATGGAGAAGGATGAGGATTCCCACCCATAAATGGCTCTCACGTCGTATAATACCTCGTCGATCAACTTCGGCACCATCACAAGTCCAACAAAACTAAACGCGCTACGGAACTTCATCAATAGCCAAAGCCTCGATATTGTGTGTCTGCAAGAAGTTGAAAACGAACAGCTCTCCTTGCCTGGCTTCGTCGTTTTCTCAAATGTGGACCACACGAGAAGAGGAACGGCGATTGCACTGAAGGAACATATCCAGGTCTCTCACGTTGAGAAAAGTCTGGATGGTCGACTGCTTGCTCTGAGAGTACAACGTGCAACTCGGGAGGATTTCTTCAATGGAACGCTTGCTTACTACCTCCGTCATCGCACTAGGCATGTCATCCTGGCCGGCGATTTCAATTGCGTACTTCGTGCATGCGATTCGAGTAGCCCGAACACGAGCCCTGCCCTTAGATCAGCTGTGCAACAATTGTAGCTTCACGACGTGTGGGAAAAACTGTGTCCACGCTAGCCAGGATTCACGTACGTCAATCGGAACGCACAATCACGTCTCGATCGCATCTACGTGAGCGGTGAACTGCGACAACACTTTCGAGCTGCACACACGCACGTGTGCTCATTCACCGACCACAAAGCGTTGACACTCCGAATTCACCTTCCCCATCTTGGACATGAGCCTGGCCGTGGGTTCTGGTCTCTTCGGCCTCACCTTCTGACCGACGAAAACGTTGCGGAGTTCCAAAACCAGTGGCAATGTTGGACCCGGCAACGCAGAAATTATGGTTCATGGATTCAATGGTGGCTTACATACGCTAAGCCTAAAATAAAAAGCTTCTTCAAGTGGAAATCTCGTTTGGTGTTCGAAGAATTCCATAACGAACATCAACATCTCTATACGGAACTACGGCAAGCGTATGACGGCTATTACCAGCACCCAGAAATGTTGACCACCATCAACAGGCTGAAGGGCGAGATGTTGGCGCTTCAACAAAATTTCTCCCAAACATTCATGCGAATCAACGAAACTCATGTGGCGGGAGAACCCATGTCTATATTTCAACTGGGAGAAAGGCGAAGGAGGAAAACCATCATCACGCAGCTGAAGACAGAGCAGCACGAAACTATTGCCGACCCACAAGCGATCGAAACGCACATGGTCAATTACTTCTCGACCCTCTACTCGGAAGAAATAAGGGAGAATGTCGAAAACAGCTTCGTTTGCGAGAGAGTCGTTCCACCCAACGACCCACTGAATGAAGCCTGCACAAGCGAGATTACCACGGAAGATATTTTGCATGCAATCAGAGCAAGCGCACCGAAGAAGTCTCCAGGCTACGATGGTATCCCGAGGAAGTTTTACCACCGTATGTTCGATGTCATCCACCGAGAGCCTAATCTGCTGCTAAATGAAGCACTCACCGGTAACCTTCCCGCTGCGTTCGTGGAAGGCATCATCGTGCTGGTAAAGAAAAAGGGTAGTGACAACACGGCCCGATCGTATCGTCCGATCTCGCTTCTCAACAGCGACTATAAGCTCTTCTCCCGCATCCTCAAAACCAGACTGGAGCGAGTGATGAGAACCCACAATGTTTTGAGCAACGGACAGAAATGTTCGAACTCAGAGCGAAACATTTTCCAAGCCACTCTGGCCCTCAAAGATCGCATAGCCAGTCTCCGTCATCATCGTCGTGCAGGGAAGCTCGTTAGTTTTGACCTAGATCATGCGTTCGATCGGGTCCGGCACTCTTTCTATTCGATACCATGTGATCGCTCGGATTCAACCCAGAACTCATCGCTCTACTCTCGCGTATTGCTAGCCGATCTACATCTCGCCTGCTGATCAATGGGCATCTCTCTCGTTCGCTCGAGATCCAACGCTCGTACGGCAAGGGGACCCGTTATCCATGCATCTCTTCGTGCTGTACCTCCATCCTCTTGTATGTAGACTCGAACAAGCGTGTGGAAACGATCTGCTGGTAACGTATGCGGATGACATCAGCGTAATCGTAACATCGGCTGAACAAATTGAAGTGATGAATGGACTGTTCACCCGCTTTGAGATTGACGCCGGCGCAAGATTAAACTTCAAAAAAACTGTTGCCATCAACGTAGGTTTCTGCGAAGGAAACGAAATCAACACTCACTGGCTTCAAACAGCCAATGTTGTCAAAATCTTGGGTGTTGTTTTCGCAAACTCTATACGGTTAATGACAACGACAAACTGGAATGCGCTCGTGGGGAAGTTCGCGCATCAAATGTGGCTGCAATCGCTGCGCAAGCTGACACTGCATCAGAAGGTGATCATGCTAAATACATTTGGCACATCCAAGGTTTGGTATCTTTCGTCCATACTGCCACCACTTGGTGTACACACTGCGAAAATCACATCAACGATGGGTGCCTTCCTTTGGAGAGGCATGATCGCCCGCGTACCGATGATGCAGCTTACTCGGGGTAGAGATAATGGAGGCCTGAAGCTGCAACTTCCAGCGCTGAAGTGTAAGTCACTCGCAATAAATCGACACCTGCAGGAGATCGATTCACTTCCCTATTATAGATCCCTTCTTTTCCATGATAATCCCCGCCCAGCAATATCAATAGACCTTCCCGACGTCAAGTTGATCTTATCCCACATTCCCCTCCAAATTCAAAATAACCCCTCTGCCGATCAAATCCATCAGCATTTCGTCAAGCAAACGGAACGACCAAAGGTGGAACAAAACAATCCGGGAAACGACTGGCCACGAACGTGGCGGAACATTGCAGTAAAACAGCTATCTTCAACGCAGCGATCAAAACTCTACCTGCTCGTGAATGGGAAAATCGAGTACCGAAAACTACTGTTCGTGATGCAGAGAGTACCGGACGAAAACTGCACACGACTGAAACTCTTCTGCATAAATTTTGTGCTTGTGCTCGTGTCGGCCCGGCTTGGATGATTCTACAGCAGAGGATAGAAGCCATAACTCTCTTTTGAAGACTTGGTGAGACAGACAGAAGAAGGCGCGCGGAAGTGCTTAGTGTTTTTATTAAATACATCTGCTTTGTTTGTGAATGTAACGAAATAATTGATGTAGACGCACTGGAATTTCATCTCGATTTAGAATAACCAATTATAATTACTGTTATCAAACAAACTGACAAATAAAACCAACTTGTTTTACAAAAAAAAAAAAAAAAAAAATGGACCTGGTCTACGATTCAAAGTTGGATTCTGTGATGATAAGTATCACATAAAAGGTTAAATAGGCAGTTTTATCTTCATCGAAATGTTAGTATTATTGACCATAATCATAACAATCGATTCGCATACGTAATGGTTCTTTATATGTAACATTTACATAACATAAACATTTGAACACAATTACAAAAGGGAAGGGAGTGTCCAACAGGGCACCCGATTGAAGCGATTTGGACGGGGAGAATGGGGATGCCAACTACCTGTTGATAACATTTCGTGGATAAAGGGTGGGCTCTTCTCCCCACTCATTGGGGCATCTTCCTGTTTGGGGGCTCGTCTTTTTGACCAATTGTGCGATCATGTTGCTGGAAGGAGATTCTTTACTGTCCCATAAATGCGTATAGGCGATTTTGCCTATCGATCCTCTCAATCCGTTTTTGGCCTTTCACACAGCGACATGTTGAGGACATTCAGAGGTTATTAAGCTTGATCAAGACAAACAGAGAAGAGAGCCCACTGCTATCGGACTTTCAGAAGAAGTTGAACGAGCCAAATCTATTAAAGACCTACACACTTATAAAAATTTATCTAAATTTAGGTGCTCTGATACTGACATATACGAGCGTCAATTTTGACATCAAATTGAGTCATAATAGATGCGTCACAATTTTACATGACATGTTGATTTACGTCTCATTTTTTATGTCAAAAATGATTTCCGTCACGTGTAAAATTAGGTATTTCTAAATGTGTAGGAGTGACGATCGATAGTAAACTGAATTCCAACGAACATATTTCAAAAACCTCCGCTAAAGCTTTTGCTGTCCTTGGTTTTATTCGCCGAAACTGTGCCGATTTTCTCCTACTCAGTTGATTAATTTTATATTAGAGGTGACACCGGAATCATCCGCCCCGGATGTCATCCAGCTACGCTACGCCACCGACCTCAACATTAGATTTTACAACCCTTTCCGGAAATAGTAACCATATGTCAAAAAAAAAGCCATTATTCTATCATCGAACCTGACGCCGCAAACCATAAAATCATAAAATGCTCTGCGATAGGATGGAATCACTTCCTGTTTTATCAGTTCCTTCACTCACACTGCCACCACATCCCACTCGGCGGTGAAAACACTGTCCATAGATAACCCGAGGAGCACATTCATTCCAACCTTTGCCGAAAGGATAATCCACTTGTTAAGCAGCACACTCTTTGCAAACCTAGATTCCTCTCCGCATAAGTAGGTATGCTCTGGTTGCTGGTGTCGGTCTACAACCATTAGTGTGACAACACCGGAAAAACCGACTCCTCCCGACTAGAAGTGGTTGCAAAAGCTGGCTGCTATATTCCAAAACTCCCAGTTTTGCAGCTGCCTTCCACCAAAGTGCCATTTCATGTAATTAACATTATTGGAACCACTTTCCCGTGCTGGCGGTAGTGACGACGACGGTGTGGAGGTGGCTTGGGAGCTGGTCCCAATATTGCCAAAGTTTGTAATCGTTTTACGAGTATTTTGAGGGTGTCGATTCCCGCCTTGCCTTCTAACTATGTATGGATATGTGTTTCTTTCTATCTCGGATGAGTGGCTTACTTTTGCTTCCACATGGTTCGCCGGTTGCTTGCTTGTTTGCTTATGGCTGACAACAGCTAGACGAAAGCGAGATATGGATTCCGGAATCGGAGCTCATCATCGTCGGAAGATGAAACGGTTAGGGAGACGTTTGTGTGTTAGTGGCAGTGGGTACGGTTCAGGAAAAACAATATTAGGATCAAATCAGGGATATTGCTTGTAGGAAGTGATTCCGTCGGTATCCGTTCCTGCTGCATTGCAGAGTTATTTTGCGGAGCGGAGGAGTCTGATTCGCTCTGAAGGGTGAAATGATGAAGTTAGCTGGTCCATTTGTTCTAGGTGGCATTATGTCCGTTTGTGATCCCTTATATAATATCTTCTATTCTAGCGCTGCTCAGTGAAATAATTGCAAGCTTAACTGGGTGTACTAAAGTCGACCTTTGAAGATGTGTTTTGGCTGGGCTATCATTGTTGGCTATCTCGAGCTTGAGTTCCGTAGGCTCTACGATCAAATGAAAAAGGAACCACTTCAGCGAATCATTCTGTTGCCTGGGAGTTGCTCCAAGAACGTTTCGATAGCAAAAAGCTAGTTGTAAAAACGTATCTAGATTCGCTTTTCTCAATAGAACCTGTGAAGCTGGAATGCTACGATTCTTTAGTGCGGTTGATAAATGATTTCGAACGCACTCTAAAGATGGGCGAAATGATGGGAATTCCGCGCCTTGACAGCGGACATTGTTTACACCGTGAGAAAAAGGTGTTCATGTTAGAGACGGAGAATAATTAAGTACGTTCATAGTTAAAATTGTGATTTTTCGTTTTGATTGTTGTGATCTTCAGGATACACAAAAACCGGATGTTTGCAAGCTTGTCGGTGTTTTCCTGTACAGATGTTCCACTAACGGATCGCTGACAAAAATGCGGGACATGGAAACATGGTTTCGAAATTTGCCTCCGGGCTGCGAAGATCAAAGAAGCCGCAGAAAAGAAGGATTTGCTTTTGGCTCACGGTGGTTTCGAACTGCAGGATATTTTCTTCAACATTCCGGGAGCAGACGTTGAAGGGGACAAGGATACAGATTCCTATGCAGTTGCCGTAATGAAACTAGACAGTTATTTAGCCCCACAGCGACATAAGGCTCATGGGCGTTACATTCTGGGCCATGAAACCGGAATCAGACGAGAGTTTGACAAAATTTCTGATGAGCACACAGACGCACGCATCGAAGTGTAATTTTGCGAAAACCTCTACTGACAGCTCTTCCAAAGCTGTTGTTGACAAAATGCTTCAATTTGTACCAACTTCACTTCGTCCGAAACTACTGCAGGCAACGGATTTAACACTGGAAGAAGTTATTAAGCAAGTGAATGCTTTTGAGACTTCTCGCTCTGCTATCGACCAGATCAAGCAATATTAGCCGCCATGGGTCGGAAGACAGAGAAGTATCACGGATCAGGTCAACATTGTCCAGCTTGGAATAAAACGTCTTCCAACTGCGGTACGCTGGGACATTTTCGTATAGTCTGTTACAACCATGTTGTAGGTCAATTTGGAAGTTCTATTGGTGCTTTACAAAAGCCAGCGATGAAGTCTGCTGCCAAAAGAAGTTACGCTCAAGCATTGCAACCCAATCGGATGTCATTCGGGAAACAACCGCGAACGGAAGCTCCTTTTCCCACTTAACGGTTGCATGCAATAGGTGATGAGCAAGAAGAAGAGTATACCGAACTTGTCGAAATGGTATCTTCAACAAGCGATTCAGAAGAGTTGGCCTGGGCAGAGGTAGGATGATCATCGAGAAGCAGATAGATTCTGGTGTTCATTCGAACATCATCGATAGTAGAACCTGGGAAATGATGCTGATAAATGGAGTGCAAACGGTTGCTAGGAGAAATCATTCAGACAAAAAGTTCAATGCCTACGCACAACGGGATTGTCTGGTGGTGATGGGATGGAGATGTTCGATGCGGAAATCATCATTAACGATGGAAACAAGGAACTGAAAACGAACGCACGCTTCTACATTGTGAAGGATGGACCTCAACCCTTGCTCGGCAAGGAATCGGCAAAACAGTCAAGCTGGATTTAGACAGGGCAAGTCAATTGATCAAGTCACTTGAATTCAACTGACTTGAACGCGAATTGAACGTGTAAACCATGCCATTCAACTGACTTGATCAACTCATTTGAATTGAAAAAAGTTGAACCAGGCTCAACATTTCAAGCCAATTGAATTCAACTGAGTTGATCATTTGACTTGCCTAATCTAAACCCAGCTTTAGGGGTTTTGATCGTCGGGCTTTCTAGCCAACATGAATCTGTACAGCACGTTAGAAGTTTATCGACCGTTTCCCAGCATCCGTGGTGTAAAGATACATATTCCGATCGACAAATCAGTCCAGCCAGTTGTTCAACGATTTCGAGAATTCCATTTGCTACCTAAGAGCGTGTGGAGGACAAACTTAAGGAATTACTCGCTAATAACATAATTGAGAAGGTATCCGAGCCAAGTCGATGGGTTTCACCGATGGTCGTGGTAATCAAAGAAAGTGTGCATCGATATGAGGCAGGTAAACCACAGAGAACAGACGTTCAAGCTCGGTCAGAAATTTGTGTAAAATAAGTGGGAACGTCGCCGTTACGTGGTGTTAGCATCTCCTGATTTTCTCTATAAATTTTTCACTTTCGACCAATTTGGCGCTAGTATCGATAAATTTTCTGTTGAAAATTGCCATTTGGCGCTACTAGCGCTTAGTGACTAGTGTAATTTGTGCAACGCCAGCGCCATCATGTTGTCAAAGAGGGTTTTTAAGTGGGGAAGTCGCCGTTAGTGGCGCTTAAGTCAAATAGGAATCTTTACACAAGTTTTTAGAGAAATTTTGTTCGAGCCTCCATGTCTGTTCTCTGTGGGTAAACAAAGCAGTTCTTCGTGAAAAGCATCCACTTCCGACAATTGAGCATGTTCGATGGAGGTTCAATGGGGCAGTTTACTTCTCCAGGCTTGACATCAAGGATGCCTTCCATCAATTGAAGTTGGATGGTGAGACCAAACCGTTGACAACCTTTATCACTCGTAAAGGTCTCTTTCATTACAAGAGACTTGTCTTTGGCCAACACCCAATTTGGATTTTTCAGATATAATCCTAAATAGGACCTAGATTATTTAATACTCTAGTAACCTCAAGTCCGTGCTCTGCCACAATGTTTCATTGTGATTAGTCAACACTCAAAGGGCTAAAATATAAAATTTGGGGTAAATTTGAACGAAAGGGAACTTGGAGTGTAGAGCGCACTGCCCACTGGACGATCCTGAAGCCTGGCCAAATGAGTGGGGTATGGGTTTATTTGATTGAACGTCATTTCCAATGTATATATTGATACATTCAACCCATTGGCATTTGAGATAAGACAGAGATAGGATCCGGAGGGCCCGCTTAGGAGGATTGGAGTGTATTGGGAACGCATAATTTTCATAGGGCTCAGAGCGGCTGAGCTGTTCGTTTGTTATTTGACCTTTCCTTCAAAACCAATTTGGCTCCAGAACAATGTTAAACTTGTTCTGCATTATTCACATGTTGCAATTATTGAAAAGAGCTCGATATAAGATAGCCACAGAGAACAGACGTTGAGGCTCCAAAATTTCTCCTAAAACTTGTGTAAAGATTCCTATTCGACTTCCCCATTTAAAAACCCTCTTTGACAACATGATGGCGCTAGCGTTGCAAAACTTACACTAGACACTAAGTGCTGGTAGCGCCAAGTGGCAATTTTCAGCATATAATTTATCGGTACTAGCGCCAAATTGGTCGAAAGTGATAAATTTATAGAGGAAATCAGGAGATTCTAGCGCTACGTAACGGCAACGTTTCCACTTGACTGTACACAAGTTTCTGACCGAACTTGGACGTCTGGTCTCTGTGAGATAGCTTAATAGTTTAGCTGTTCTGATTTCGGTACAGTTTGTTGAGGTCGGGTATAGTTTCTGAGTATGGATGCCCATTTTGAAATAACTAATATTAGCACAGAGTAATAGTTTTATTGATTGGGAACTTTCTTTTGGGATCGTCTTTTCTTCATACAATTCTCATTATTCATACTATATTAATCATGATCAGTCTTAGAAAATGTTATATGTTTAAACCCCGTTCAAGATTGGTTTGTTATTCATATCTTATGCATTGCAGCTCGCGAGAGGTTACCAAATATGGGTTCTTTTTTTCATCCACAATAGTTTGGAGGGAGGGGGCGATCTGAGAACTGAATAGAGGCAAATAAAATAGGGAACACAACACCATGATCCAAATGACTAACCAACGCATGCAACTAACAACACTTAACTTGTTCTTTTTCTTTCTTCCCCTAACGTTCCAATATTACCTAGGGGAAATGACGGCTTCGGCATGACAGACTATTTTCGGCAACCCAAATTGAAACACTACTTTCACTGGATTTTCTTACGAAAACACTTCGCTGAATGCATGCAAACGATTCTTTATGCTTTCAGCTTCAATTTGACTATATTTTTACCACTGAGAAAAAGCAATCTAGCAAGGTTTTCTTGAAATGCAACACACGCACTACAAATTGTAGCTGATTTCGAGTTGCCGATAATAGAACAGCAGATTTACATGCAGTTCAAATGGAACGGTTGCCGAAGAAAAACTGGTTGCCGACAATACTCGCTCTCACTAGAGAAGTTTGGAGCTTTGTAAAAGCGTTTCAAAACAGTTTTGACAATTCTTTCGACTGAAATTGCTAGAGCAGCTGGCAGCAAAAGATTGTAAACAAACCAATACTGCGTACACACTACGAAAAAGTAATGTAAATTTCAGTGCCCTGAGACCGACATATGTAAGCGGCCCTTTTGACATAAGAATCCGTTGAAAAGGAAGAGAAAATCAATTCAATCAGATGCACTTTTCGTCGGGTTTCATATGTTTCAGTTTCAGGACACTTAATTTTACAAGCCATGTTTGTTTACGTTCCATGATTTACGTCAAAGCTGAATTACGCCTCGAGTAAAAATAATAATTTCTGAGTGTGTATGTGTGCGTTCCTTAGAGAAAAAGGCTATAGAAAGAAGGTCGCTGCTTAGGTTGCCGAGAATACGTAAATTCCCCTACCTGAGAACAAATGGGTACACAGCCAGATTTTCAATAGGAAGAAGGAAAAAAAGCGAGAAAACGTAAGAGAGTAAGCAGTCAGAAAGGATTAGGCCATTTAGAAACAGCCAATTTATACTGGACGGAACTGGTAAGTAGGATAATTTTTTTTTAATTATTATTATAATCATTTTAACACTCTTGGGTCATTCGTGACTTGTCCGGGGGGAGATTTGAACTCATGACTTTGGCGTGAGAGGTATGGATGTTAACCACTACGCCGGGGTCGCCCCCTATCCGATAAGAATTGTAAAAGGTGTGTGGTTGCATTATTTACCTATTTTAGAATTACCTATAAGCCACATGAGAACCTCATTTTCTTCAATTACTACTCCAGTGCAGCACACACCTAATAATGATCACTAACATACATATAGTTTCAGCATAATCGACATTTATAATCAAAAGGTGAGTTGTAAAGTATAATTACCATGCATAGATATAAGTTAATGTACCAGAACCTGGACGGACACGAGCCTACCCATAGGAGGACCCGGATACGACCACCCATGTGTGTCTAGAGTATCGCACGAGCTGACGAGTGCAACGAGAAGGACAGTAGGTGTATAGAACAATTAAGAGACTTGTCTTTGGAATATCTTGTGCGCCTGAAATATTTCAGAAGATCATTGAACAAATTCTATCGGATTGTGGCCATTCTATCAATTTCATTGACGATATAATCGCAGTAGGCAGAACTGAGCTGGAACATGACGAGTCACTCCGTAAGGTTTTGGATAAACTTCGTGATTATGGAGTTTTGCTTAATCAGGCAAAGTGTGCATTCAAATTAACTGTAATTAATTGATAGAATGACTCCATCACCAAGCAAAATAGAAGCTCTTCAAAGCTTCCGTGCACCAACTACCTGTGAAGAGGTCAGAAGCTTTCTTGGGCTTGTGAACTACGTTGGAAGATTTATCCCGAATCTCTTCACAGTTTCATATTCTCTCAGAGAACTAACGAAAAACAAATCTGTTTTTCAATGGAGTTTGAAAGAACAGATAGCTTTTGATGAACTACTTAAAGCTATATCTAGATAGAGCTGGAATTAGGACGTAACAACTTTTGTAAACAATGACTTCTTTCGATGGTTTCTAGAAAGTTAAGACTTGCCAACGCAAATCAACAACACCACCGGGTAGGGGACGACTTCCCCTACCCGACGGTTATAATGGTTTGTGTGGGCATGTCTTGAGTTCATAGAAATCATCGATAAAAGTCATTGTTTACAAAGGCTGTTACGCCCGAGCATTTCCAGCCCAAAACGCAAACCGGTTGGTCATGAGTGTTTCCGATTTGAATGAAACATTTCTCACGTGTTCGCTGCTACTAATGGTTGCATTTTTCATTTAAATATGATTTTTTCCTCCAGAGTAACTTTTGAAAAGGGCGTATAAAAAATGGATTATTTTTTTTTCAAAAAATCATAACTTGAAAACTATTGATCTGATCAAAATGACATATCAGAAGAAGTTTTAGGTAGTTAAATTATCTTTGCGGAAAAAAAACACTGAAAGAAAAACTTAGTAAATTAGTATTTAAAAAACGTAAAACGATGATTATCTCAAAACACCCCCCCTTCGATCTTTATAATTTTTTTTTTGCAAGAAAACTGAAAAAATGCCCTAATATTTGGTGAAGAGTGTATGCTGGTAACTTTCTTTAAAAAAAATCTATAGTTTTTGAAATTTTTGTTGGTTTTTACAAGTTGGTGAAATTGCATATTTTTTAGTAAAATAGTAATTTATTTGGATTCTACGCATAATTGTCAAAAACTTTGCATATAAAAACTTTTTTCCTAAGTCCAGCCGTTCTCAAGTTAATGCAATTTAAAAAAATAATTTTAATAATTTTCTACATTTTGGGCCATTTTCAAATGTTAGTCGTGATGTCCAGCAACGAGATGTTTTTCCATGAATATATATTAAAAACCAAACAATTCATTCTCAAATATGGTAGCTGTCAGACTTACCCGTTTCTATTTAGACGCAGCAGAAAAGAAACAAGTTTATAAGTAAATACTCTCAAATATACCCAAATAATCAACAAACCCACTCATGTGCCTTTTTTCTGTCCTCTATTAGTTGTATACCTGGATAGAATTGTGTATGTCATAACAGAGGCTCAAAACATAAACAGGTAAACAAATATGTTATTAAACCTGTAATTGAGATAAATTCTCTAGGTACTTCTCTGACGTATACCATATTGTGCCTTAAGAGCTCATCCCGCGATATCACAACTACATAAAAAGGCACCCCGTGGAGGCTTCTTACACTCACACTTAAAAAAGTTTGCTATAATCAATTGTACCTAATGAAGATAGGTATAATGTCAACATTGTAATTATTCTGCTACATATATATATATATATATATATTGGGACGTTCTTCACCTGTTCTGTATCCGCTGATTTGCCGCAGATCCCGCCTCTCAAGGGTGAAAAAACTGGCTGTCTACAAACAAATCATAGCACCTGCGATCCTCTATGCAGCTCCCCTGTGGGAATCATGTGCACAGACTCACAGGAACAAAATCCAAATCACTCAGAATAGAGTGCTGAGGATGGTTCTTGATCGTCCTTTCGACACTAGAATAACAAATTTACATGAAGAGGCAGGCATTGCCAAAATAGATTCCCGAATTAACGAAATTAAGACTAAATTTGCACAAAAATGTATTTTATCAGAACATGTATATAGTAGTTGTAGGTTAGTTTTAGTTGTAAATAGTAGTTATAAGTAGTCTCCTTTTTTTTCAAATTTTAAACAAACCAATCCCACCAAGGTTGTCATTCTTAAAACAGGCCTGATAGGACTAAAAACTGTAATTAATAATAATTTTAATTGAAAAGGAACTAAAGCTGAAAAGACGCATCTGTGTCACTTGATAAGGTATACATGTAAACCACACAATACAAGAAATAAAGATCATTTAAGTCAAGTTCTTCACCTGTTCCATTCAGTTCATCTCTCTTAGCGTTTCAAGTTAAAAAGCAAGTAGTTTTTTACGATGGATAACAATTTCAAGTGTTGTAAACCTCTACCTAAATCAATTTCAAAGCATGACACAGTAGCAGTTCAGTTGTTTATCTCAAAATTATTAGAATTTTTAAAGTCGCAAATAACAGTCCAAAAGTGTATTTTTATGTTAGATAGAGCAGCATCACAATACAAAAACATAAAAAAATTTGCTAGCCTTTGTGGATTTAAAGATAAGCATAATGTAGAAATGGAATGGCATTTTTTTGCAACTTCACACGGCAAAGGTCCTTGTGATGCGATTGGCGGTACCCTTAAGAGAATGGCAACCAGAGCAAGTTTAGCTAAGCAACACGAGCACCCTATAACGAACCCTAAACAACTGTACGACTGGGCAAATAGTCGTAAAGAAGATCTTCAAACAAAAATGTCATTTTGTTATGTTTCTACGGAAGAATACAAAAAGGCTGACACGGAATTTGATCCAATTTTTAAGAAAGTGAAACCAATTCCTGGAACTCGAAAATATCATTGCTATATTCCAGTTTCAAACAACCAAATTGCAGTAAAAATATTCTCTAATTCAAACGATACACCCAAATTATTCAATGTATTCAAATAATATGAGTTGTAAAATAAAATAATAAATATATACTGTTTCTTATCTCAACAAATCTTTCATTTGACCACATCAACGTGCTTCTCTTCCGCTGCCTCTAGATAGAAACGGGTAAGTCTGACAGCTACCATATCTGAGAATGAATTGTTTGGTTTTTAATATACAATCATGAAATAAAATCTCGTTGCTGGACATCTCGACGAACATTTGAAAATGGCCTAATATGTTGAAAATTGTTATAATTATATATTTTTAATTCGCATTAACTTGTGAACGGCTGGACTTAGGAAAAAAAATTTTATATGCAAAGTTATTGAAAATTATGCGTAAAATCCAAATAAATTATTATTTTATAAAAAAATATGCATTTTCATCAACTTGTAAAAATCAACAAAAATTTAAAAAATTATAGCTTTCTTTTTAAGAAAGTTACCAGCATACACTTTTCATGAAATTTAAGGGTATTCCATCAATTTTCTTGAAAAAAAAAATTATAAAGATCGAAGGGGGGGTGTTTTGAGATAATCATCGTTGTACGTTTTTTAAATACTAATTTACGAAGTTTTTTCTTTCAGTGTATTTTTTCCGCAAAGATAATTTAATTACCTAAAACTTCTTCTCATATGCCGTTTTGATCAGATCAATAGTTTTCAAGTTATGATTTTTTGGAAAAAAAATAATCAATTTTTTTATACGCCCTTTTCAAAAGTTACTCTGGAGGAAAAAATCATATTTAAATGAAAAATGCAACCATTAGTAGCAGCGAACACGTGAGCAATGTTTCATTCAAATCAGAAGGGGTCGAGACAAAATTGACATTTTTTTTAACGATTTGAGCTAGAAATGCTCGCCCTAATTCCAGATCTATCTAGATATGTCACGTAGATCAACTTTCGCATTTCGATCCCAAGCTCAAAACAAGAGTAGTTTCAAATGCTTCGCCAGTAGGACTGGGTGCGGTCCTTCTGCAATTTTTCGAAGGAATGCCAAGGGTAGTATCGTATGCTAGCAAGAGTCTAACTGAAACGGAGCGTCGGTATGCCCAGACGGAGAAGGAAGCATGGGCCTTAGTGTGGGCGGTTGAACGGTTTCAGATTTACCTCGTGGGCATTAGGTTTGAATTGGAGACTGACCATAAGCCCCTCGAAGCCATATTTTCACCTGTTTAAGGGTAGAACCACAGACAAACAGACATAACACTCACAATCACATTCATCACAAATAATGTTTTAGTTGGGAATGTGCTTGCATTTCTCATGGTGGCGCCACTGAAGCATTGAGCAAGCCCCACATTTCAAACTTTTCAGTGATGCCAGTTCTTTTTCACGTCTAGTTAGTAGATGTCAGCTCTTGAAAATGATAAGTGGTCAAGTCATCCCACTGGAGACACATACCACATCTGACGAATACAGAAAAAAAAGTTGTTGAATATTACATCAAAACTGCTGCACATTAGTCATTCCGTTCCTAATATTACTTTGTATGAGGTACACAGAATTCGAGAACAAATCATGTTCTATCAACTTTTACCAGCTATTGATGTTCAATACTTCACCATAAATATCATTGATTGATACATTTTTTTTTCTGTGTACACGTTAAAGTGATGAGCGGTAGTAGAAAGGGCACTAATAAGTGATGCATTACCTCGTTTATAAACTTGTTTCCATTAAAATAAAAGGCGCACTAAACAAACATAACAAATCCCTAAGAGAAAGTATTAGCTTCTATGATTTCTTCCTACGGATCCGTATTTCTGCAGAATTCAATCAATTCTATAGATTTACGGAAAATTTCGTAGAACCGACATCACTGACTTCCATCTGTTTTGTTTTTATTCAACACAGCTGACGCGGTGACAGAATGGGGGAGAAGCAACTAGTGAAAAAATTGCACGAACGAGGGATGCTCCGGTTGCAAAACAATGCTTGGGAATGTGGATGATAGATGGTGCTAGTGCGCATGCAAAATACGCTTGACGATATTTTTTGGAGAATTTTCTTCTAAGAGTTATGTCTGCTTGTCTGTGGTAGAACGTTGGGTCCTACGAGAGTGCAGTTTCGAACCCCTTCGGATACGGTGGTGTTTAAAGTTTGCTCTCTGTTTTGTGCGTTCGATCGCTTTCATAGTTTTCGGCTGCACTTGCCGGATTAGCGCTGGCACTCTGCCTCCCGGACGGTTATACGTGTGTGATTGGTGGTTTTCTCGCTTTCCAAGAAGTTTTATAATCGAGAAAGAAAACATTTCAAGCATCAGAAGATATGGCGTTATTGTTTATTGTTTATTGAAAAATTCAACTGACATTTATTGTCTAAATCAATAAAACTTAAACTAAATAGTCTCATCCTATCTGCGTTGTTTGGTTTTTTTTTCCGGACCAGAAATTTGTGATAATTTTAATCTCAGTTTATGATGTTGGTTCGTTCGCAAATATTTTTGAAAAAAAAAAATCAAGTGTTTTCGATCGAAAGGGTACCAAAAGTGCTTTTGAACGTGTTTCGCAGTTGGGTATGGTGAAATTCGTGCATACCAGGTTGATTTTCAGTGGAAATTCCGTGTCACAAAATTGCCCACCGATTCCCTTTTTTGCCGTTTGACGACGCCGGGTGTGCTTTCGTGAGAGTGACGTTTATTGGATCCGTTTCTTTGTACGGCTGTGTTTTTTTGGTAACCAGCGGTGTAAGTGTGCCTGCGAATTGCATTGCCTCCTGGGAGTCCGGTTCACCGTGTTCGGATGTCACACTTCCATCGTGCAGTTCTATCAAGAGTCTTCAGAGATGATAGTTTTTGTTTAACTGCAGAAGGATATAAATCGTCCTCTAATCAATGGGAGCTCTTCGAAGTCGCCGTGAAGCCTTTGCAACATATCGGGTGAGATCTTTCCTTTATTGTTCTTTTAACATTCATTCCATTATTATATGACACATTATATGCTGGGTATGGGACGGTCCAACCAAGGCACCCGATTGAAGCGATTTGGATGGGGAGAGTGGAATTGCCAACTTCCTGTCGTTAAAAGATCGTGAATTGAAGGCGAGCTCTTCTTCCCCACTCATTGGGACATCCCCTGGTGCGATGGCTTGTACATTACCGGGTTGTAGGATTTTATTGTTGGAAGGAGATTCTCTTTGATCCCGCGGACTAAATGTAAGTGTCTCTGCTTACAGGTTCGCCCTCCGTTTCATACAATGATAAATTGAATACAATCAGGTGTTGTACTTGATCAAGTCGTATGAAGTGGACAGTCCACGCAACAATGAGTGGTTTCCTTTACATGCATACACACTTTAAAAAAAATCATGTAAATTTAGGTGCTCTGAGACTGACATATACGAGCGTCATTTTTGACATAAAATTAAGTCGTAATAGACGCAAAACTCAGCTCAATCAAACGTACTTTTCGTCGAGTACCGAATTTTTCAGTCTCGGAGCACTTAATTTTACGTGACATGTTTGTTTACGTCTCATCCTGTATGTCAAGGATGGATTCCGTCACGTGTAAAACTAGGTATTTCTAAGTGTGTACATACATACAGAACGTTGGGTCTTAAGGTTGCAGGCGTGCAGTTACCGTGGTGTACCGTAAAGGTAAGTCGAACATACACACTTAGAAAAAATTATGTAAATTTAGGTGCTCTGAGACTGACATATACGAGTGTCAATTTTGACATAAAATATAGTCATAATATACGCGAAATTCAGCTCCATCAAACATACTTTTGAGCTTTTCAGTCTCGGAGCACTTAGGTTGGATTATTTTAATTTTTAGTTAAAATTTGACAGATGGAAAGTTATCGATGAACCCTGCTATCCGAGCTTTGTTATTTCTGACAGACAAGAAGTTAAATTTTGACAACAGTGGGTTGAAAATCGGTCGATCGACAGCACGGGGATTTTCGAACACAGAAAATAACTTTCGAAATGTCACTTTCAACCACGAGTTAAATTTAACTTGGCAAATGGTTCACAGCCTTAATTTTACATGACATGTTTGTTTAAGTCCAATCCTTTATGTCACAGATGGCTTCCGTCACGTGTAAGATCAGGTATTTCAAAGCGTGTAGTCGGCTCTCTATCACGTCTCGCTCAGACACCAGTGGAGGAACCATTTGATCCAGATTGTGATGTCTATATACGGAATGTGCTTGAGTTGGAAGCAGTAGACATTGGATAGCTGGAAAAGGCGCCTTGTGAGGATTCTGAGCTACGTGAACTACGAGAGTATCTTGATTGAGGACTATGGAACTATACTTCAAGCACAATCAAACCTTACCATGTGTTCCGGAATGAGTTTGGCAAAGTAGGAGATTTGGTGGTTCGCAGTTCCCGATTTATCGTACCAGCGAGTATGAGACAGAGAATGCTACCCTGGTCCAACCAAGATGCAACAACGGTTGCGTCTTTCGTATTGGTGGCCTGGAATGGATGAATATATTGCCCGCCTAGTGGATGGTTGTGAAGGATGCCGGCTGGTCAGTCAGCCGGATAGACCTTAACCTATGGAAAGGCGTAGAATGCGGGTTTTCCTCGAATATTAACACTGGATCACTGGTCGACAGTTTGTAAGCATGGAATTGGAACGTTACTGCCGGAATAGAGGAATTATTCTGAACAAATCCACGCCGTATTGACCTCAAGAGAATGGACTCGTAGAGCGACAGAACCGCTCTTTGATGAAGCGTCTTAAGATCAGCCAGGCCCTAAATCGCGACTGGAAGCTTATTTGTCAATCCTATTCGACTCCACATAGCATAACTGGGAAAACTCCGGCTTAACTGATGTTCGGAAGGAACATACGTATACCAAAATGCTATCCTTGGGAGATCACCACTGACCGAACATGGAGACCGGGATTTGCAGGAAATGGAAAAAGGTAAAGCTACAGAGAATATTCGTCGTAGAGGAAACCATCGAATCTTGGAATAGAAGATGAGGTGTACACAAAGAACGTCCTTCCATGAAACAAACTTACACCTCCGTTTAATCCAACGGTTAAGACAGTTACTGCAAAGCAAGGCTCTCGTGTAACAGTCCAGAATAGCGAAACTGGAAGATCATGTAACAGGAATTCCAGTCATCTAAAAAAAGTAGCTTCTGGGAATGATGAACCAACGGATACGGAACGGAGTAATGAGTCAACTCCAGTTTTTGCAAATAATATGGTTGATCCAAATCCAGGGTTTGTGGGTCAACCATTCGAAGAGGAAGATCGAACAGATCGAAGCAGATCACATCGAGAAATCAGGAAGCCAAAGCGCTTTGATGATTGCACTTTCGATTATTGATTTCGTTGTCTCTATTTAAAGAAGAGGAGATGTGATGTTGTTGTCTGTAAAATGTGAGTGATTCATCTGTATGAGCTCTGTGGTAAAAGCACTTTTTACCAGTTTGTATGAGCAACGTACTGAGAGAGGTTAGTTAGTTTGTTTAGGAGACTTCAGGCTAAGGATGGTTCGCTTATGGAAAAAGAGGCCAAAAATCACTCAAAACCGGTCTACGCAGTTTGTGGACGCCCCTTGGAACATGAAAATATGCATAACAGTTTCGTGACACAGCATCTTCGACACAATAGTTACAAATAGTCCAATAGCTGCATTCCACAGGGTAGAACTACATAACTTTCCAACCATTCCTAATAGGTCACATTTAACCACTGCTACCGATTCTCTACTGCACCCTCGGGACACCGGTCGGAGCTTGTGGTAGAATTTTATTTATTGCATTTTGTTTACGTTAGCATCAGCGGTAGGTATGTGTGTGCAAGTTTAATGTTCAAAAAGCATGCTTTCAGTACACAGGAATGCATACACACGTGTGCTCTCCGGGCACACGTTGAGCGGACATGGAGGACGGATGCTACACCAGCGATGTCCGTTTCGGAAAATGTGGGTAGTCCTCGAGCTTTATGCCACTACCGACCGGTATGCTGTTCAAACTGAAAGAAACCCCGTTTATTAATGGGTTTGTTGTTGGTTTTTATGTGTTTCTGCTTTGGTCCCACTCTATAGGAGTGCTACTTGTTCGGCGAAAATGAGATATTTACCAGACGTGTTCCGTATTAGACAAATAAATTGTACGGTATGTATGGCGTTGTTTCGTATAGATACAGTTCACCAACATGAAATTAAAAGTTGTTTGAATCGGCCTTTTCAAAAATTGAACACATCTATCCCCATATCGCGAAAAGCCGCATATTAGTCCTACTCCCACGATGTCCTCCAACTATTCATGGTATACCGTCAACAACAAAAGAAATCCATTCCATATCACGTTCCGGTGATTTTCAAATGTTGCACCACTTCAAACGGTCTCGGTGCTCGTTGCGCGATGGGCTGTGAGCTAAAGGCAAACGAGAAACCGAGATTTAAACATCAGCACGGATCTCATACATGTCTAATGCTTGAAATAAACATGTCTTTAAAAATGCATTCCGGTGATCCGTTCGCCGCACCGACCGGATTGCCAAAATGCAACAGCGGAAACGACGACGACGACGACGATGACGACTACGATGGCGGTGAGCAATATTCATCCACTCAAGTTCATCCACCGAGGAATGTGTACATATAGCCAACAAACACCAGTTTGGGAATGTGCGGGGACGCCTAGGATTGGCAACAGTACAATGCAGTGATGCCAACATACCAGTTATGGGATGTACGATCTATCACATGTACGATATACGATCTATCACATCAAACTCTGGTTCGAAGCACTTCTTGTTGACGGTAATGAACCTCGGTTTTAAAATCGGATACAAGAAAAGGTTTGGACCAGGGTTCCGATGCATTGTCAAATATCAGTATCATCACTTGATTTTCACACTAAGAAGACCTAGTTTGATTGCTGAGAAGGTGCATTTTTTAAGAGATCCTAGAACTCTTCAAATGATGCGGAACAGGAGGAGGATTCATGTAAGACCTTATTTTGATTGATGAGAGGTCGGGATGGAGGTCGCGTCTTTGGAAAGGTCCTAGAACGCTTTGAATATAACGGAAAATCAGAATTGAATGAGGCTGCTTGTGAGAAAAGCAAGTATTTATAATTTAATTGCATCGAAAACTAATACAACATGCACTAAACTATGGACACGGGCTGATATTTGTGCTCTTTAAATTTCGGGGTGATAATGAGGTCCAACGAGGTCAGGACTGCTCTGGGCTGCTGGAAAGAGAAGCATCATTTATCCAAGAGGTAGTGATTAATACGAAATTACTATCTAACGGGTGATAACTAAAAAATTAGAATTTTCATTTCGACTCATGAAAAAACACATGTTTGACAAAATAAAAAGTGACTTATTTCAAATGAAGCTACGACACGTTTCTGAATAAGGTTCGTTATCAGCTATTTGACGTAGGTTTGTCATGATGTGAGAACATGAGCGTTGTACAGCATTTAAATCGATTTTACGAATGCAACTTTTGATTCGGCTTATCAGCTGACTACAATTCATGGTCCTCCAATTGTTGTTGTACACCAACAAACTCCTATTCCAGACAACAAAACCGCATCCCTAAGCTCCTGCTCTGATCCTATCCTTCGACAACGTAACCCTATAACCTCGGGTAAGCCGCGAGTATTCGGCCCAACTCCTACTAGGCATAGAATTAAGTGAATTTGGTTACAAACAAAGAACAATGAACCATCGGCTCCGTAAAGCTAACGCGATTGAGCCTTCCAAATAAACGAACTAGTCTAAAAAAACTCATATTTCCAGCAAAAAAATCTTCAATTTAATCTTAGCATAATGCGATGATGCTTTATCCGGTCAAAACACGTAAAGGGTGTCCCACATCAAATTGCATCACAGAAAAAACGCTGTAGAAAATTGTCTAGTAGATCGATCCTTTTCAAACTTTCAGGCAATAAAATATGACACATTAGTAAGCTTTTGGCTCATTTATTACATTCAACTTAAATACTAAAACCGTACGCCAATTGGCGTCTTGCAGTGAAACTTTTCCAAGCTTTCGCCTCCTACATTTCGAAGTGAGAACTACTAGAAGGAGGATAGTTACCAAATTTTCCAAGTAAAACAGACGATTTTTGGGGCAAATCGGTCCATAAAGAAAAACTAATAATTTCCCGTGGAAACTTTTGCTTGAATCGTGTAAGAAAACGTGTTTGAAAACTATTTGTTATTATTTCGGTATGGATCGGAGATGTTTTCATGGCAAATTATGCATAACAAGTTTGCACCCACAGCGAGAGGTTACCTCCTGCGCAGCTGCATTTTTCGGAAAATGGTAAATATGTGCGATTTTCACTAAGATGAAAGTGGAAATTAAGTGAATTTACTTAGGAAATGTTGTATCATGCTGGTGGTAATAGAGAATTGGTTGTATAGGACGCCAATATTCAATAAATGTTCATTTTGGCCGGAAAACGCACCGGAACTTGATTTACTCAACACGCACCATACTATAAAATGGTGCTAGATGGTCTTCAAAGTGATAACAAGATGACAAATCATCTTTATTTTGAGTAATTGAGTAATTTACTTCTGTTTACATCATATTTACGATGCAGCATTGATGGAGCCGTGAAATGAAATGAATATATCTTATGAAAGTTCATCTGGAAAAGTCAAAGGTGCACATCAGTCTGATCGTAAAAACGTTTTCTTCTTCAATTTGAATGTTATATTGGAAGGATTTTACGCAGGCTTGATGAAAATTATGATTTAATGCTGAATTTCACGAATTTTATATGCAGTCAGTCAACATTATCATCATCATGCAGTGGCGACATCTGCGTTGAGCGTGGAGGCGAACCAGCCCAAGGCTGAAAGCCTCCCTAATAAAGATAAATTAATTAATCTGCGTTGAGCTTTTGCGGCAATCTTCCAATTGGCAATTCAAAGTTGGCACTCGTGGATAATAAAAGAACTATAAAAGTGATGATGGTTTCAAAATTTTACACGGTGAGGTATACGAATGCAATCTTGAAATGTATTTGCTTTGCGAACAAATTATTTTAATAAAATCTGGTTGATGCTACATTAGTAGAAAACTTAAGGGCTACGCAATAGACATATAATATAGAAGAAAAAAAAATTTCTATTCAGATTTTTAGTTGAATACATAGATTTCAGCTTTTCTACCACTATAGCAGCAACAAGATTTAAATAAAATGCTCCATTTGCAAAATAATAGCATTTTAAGATTGCATTCGTATACCTCTCCGTGAAAAATTTTAAAACCATCATCACTTTCATAGTTCTTCTATTCTCCACGAGTGTCAACTTTTATTTGCCAATAGGCAAATCCAATAGGCCTTTTTAATAGAAACTAAACGATCGATTCAACCTCTGGTGGTGAATAGGAGAACGTCAAAAAGAGTGTTGTGAGCATAAATTTTTGCCTTGAGACACAGGAAG
Organism: Ochlerotatus camptorhynchus; assembly: GCF_037179485.1. Classification (NCBI taxonomy): domain Eukaryota; kingdom Metazoa; phylum Arthropoda; class Insecta; order Diptera; family Culicidae; genus Ochlerotatus; species Ochlerotatus camptorhynchus. Next base: position 2,699,250 of record NW_027040660.1, read on the forward strand.
CGGAACACTTTTTTACTTTTCCTGATAAATTGATTCATCTGAGATGCTGCAAAACTTAATCTACAGTTGAAAAATTCAATTCTGTAACGTTTTTGAAAAGATCCTGCTGATGTTCAGGAATATTTTTGTTGAAAAAAATGGAAAATTAGAAAAGTGCCTTAGTGGTTATGATCTTCCGGATTTCCTTTGTGTGAATAGTTAAGGTGCAAATCAGTTCAGATTTGTGGAAAATCGTACAATAAGACAATTACCGATTGGCAAATCAAAGTTGGCTCTCGTGGAGAATAGAAGAACTATGAAAGTGATGATGGTTTCAAAATTTTCCACGGGGAAGTATACGAGTGCAATCTTAAAATGCTTTTATTTTGTGAATGGAGCATTTTATTTAAATCTGGTTAGTGCTACGTTAGTAGAAAACTTCAGGACTACTCAATAGACATATAATACAGAAAACATAATTTTTTTTTCAGATTTTTAGGTGTAAATATAGACTTCCGCTTTTCTACCACTGTAGCAGTAACCAGATTTAAATAAAAAGCTCCATTTTCAAAATAAAAGCATTTTAAGATTGCACTCGTATACTTCCCCGTGGAAAATTTTGAAACCATCATCACTTTCATAGTTCTTCTATTCTCCACGAATGCCAACTTTGATTTGCCAATGGAAATTGGCAAGATTTTGAATGAAAAATGCTATTATTTGCGTTGGGGAAAATACTTATTCTGATGTAAACAAACGGTTTGGTTGACGTTTCTTCTCGAGCTCGCGTGGCGCACTCTACATTGGTGGTGCATTAAAAAGGCGTATTGTTTCAACATCTGGCGGTCAATAGGGGAACCCTCAAAATAGTGATGAGGGTGGAAATTTTCACCGTGAAGCATAGGAAGAGGAAAAGATTTTCACCACCGCATATGCTTGAAATCATCATCCACGTGGAAAATTTTGTTTTCAGTCATTTGGAAGACAATCATATGGATGCTCATCAGTTGATGACGAATTCAACCATAAGGAAATCATCCGAAATTCAACAGCATATTTTAAAAGGGCTCGAGCAATACAATAATCAGTCGAAGTATTGCGGATGATTTCGTTCAGTGTATTGTTGATGTGCGAAGTAGCACAGGTGGAGAGCGGCGAGGTGGGAGATGTGAGGGGAGGTTGTGGTGGCGATTTATAGATCAGTGCACGAAGATTTGCTGCACTCTTCTCTCAACCGTAAATTTTGACAGCTTTGGGTGATTTTTTTTTTGGCTCCCATTCGTTCACAATTTGGATTTTGGAGCTGCGTCTACAATTTGGATTTCTACATCAACACATGTCAGGCAGCCATCAGGTTCAATTGGCTAAACTTGGTGAGTTAGTTCCATTTTGTAATTTTTTATCTTTTCAAACCAGTAACGTTGGGAGATCACCTTTCTGTGGTGCGTTACTGGTATAAGATTCCTACCGAACCCTAGTCGTGACAACTTCAAACTAGGGAATCAGGATTTACAGTAATCAAATGATCACATTTTAGTTCTTGTTACTTTTTACTTTGATAATAGTGACAGTGCTGTTTTTGTGTGGGCACCCTTTCACGCTATTCAAGCTAACAGAATCGAAGCCATTCAGCGAAACTTCATAAGATACGCTTTACGTGTTCTGCCCTGGAACGATTCGGTAAATTTGCCGCCTTACAAAGAACGGTGCAGGCTGATTGACCTGGACACGTTGGCAGCAAGAAGGAAACTACTTCAGCGACTCTTCGTGCTTGGATTGCTTAACGGTGACGTGGATTGCAACTCTCTTGTGAGCCAAATCTACATCAATGCTCCTCAAAGAGTTCTACGTAGTTACACGCTTCTGTGGCAACCTACCCATCGGACCAACTATGGATTCAACGAACCGTGGACTTTGTGCTGTCGTGTGTTTAATGAAACGTTTGATGTAGATGATTTTATCATTAGTAAGTCTACTTACAGACATAGAATTCGACACCTAGCCTAGAAAATATCTGTACAACATTATGTTGAAGATTTAATAAAATAAATAAAAAGACTCGGGTAGTGACCACCGCCGTTATGCATTTCTATATTGTATATTTCAAATAAAAAATATTTTTTATTTTCATAGATTTCGGCAAACATACTTTTGAACATAAAAACCAATAAATGATCCATAAAATATTGGAAAACGTTCCATAAAAAACATCCAAATGTTCCTTAAAACTTCGGAGAAAATCCTTAAAAAAGTGTGAATGATCCATAAAAAATATCAATATGATCCATATATAATGTAAAATTTAGCAACACAATTGTAAAAATGTACCGCTAAATTTCTAAGGAATGAGCATTGAAATTGTATGAATTACCCATAAACATATTGCAATTGATCCATAATACATTCAGCAGTGAACCTTAAACTAAAGAAAATGATCCATAGAAAATCATGTTTGCGTACTTAAAAATATAGCCATGTTCGTATTAATGAAAGCAACTTCCTCAGAGCAGTCTCGTTTTGGACAGTTTGAAGCTGAAATAGGTTTTATTAAACTAATATAAAATCAAAACCAATCTTAATGCTTATAAGGTGGCAAAAGGAACCAAGAAGTCTGTCTCAAATAAACCACCTAGCAGAAATAATAGAGTGAGGAGTGATGCCGCAACCGAATCTGGAAAAAGAAGTACCAATGTGGTCAGCCTGGAAGAATCCCTAGACCAGCTGCTGCAGGAGAAAAGCGCAAATAAGAAAGCGCTGGAGGAAGAGAAATTCCTCCATGAAAAGCGATAGGAGGCTGAGCGGAAGATTTTCAAACCGAGAGTTATCTTCCGTCACTCTTTCAACAAAGATTTGGCTAGATTCAGCATTTAGGGATTCAATTATTATTTTAGTTAAGCACGCAAACGATGTAGAATAAGCTACTTACTAGTTACTTAGGGTAAATCATGCATATAGCGTTTAGGAACAAATTGTAGGTTACCAGATTTTAGGATCAAACTGTAGTATCTAGATTAAGCAAATATAGGGGGGGCGACCCCGGCGTAGTGGTTAGCATTCATACCTCTCACGCCAAAGTCACGAGTTCAAAGCTCACCCCGGACAAGTCACGAATGACCCAAGAGCGTTAAAATGACTATAATTAAAAAAAAAAGCAAATATAGGGTTATTAAATTCAATATTTGCACGCATTCCACCTCCAACTAACCTACTTCAGTAGCTACATAGAGGTAACTTTAAGACCAGAAGGTCCCGAAGAAATGTGCTCAACTTTTTGGCTAAGCTCTGGTACTATCTTCGGTCCCAAGCTTATCGATGCACCCCTATAAAACACGACAAAATCCACGAACCCCTCATTTTACCTGTCAAACTTTCATAGCGAATCAAAACAAACATTGTGTAGTACTATAATTTTTACTAGAATGAGGTACTTTGACTATATGTTTTTAGTATTACTTCTACGTGAAGTCAACGATTTACATAGTTGAAGATGCTAATTTCAAATAACAGACTGTAGTGGTAATTTTTATACGATAGATGGAGTAGATGAAAGCATAGAGTTGATAGTTCCGTTAGAGTACGGCAGTGTGAAGATTGTATATAGATATTAGAATAGCGAACTAGGACAAGCCAGTGGTGGCGGGGGGTGACACCCCTCACCACCCCTCTCCAAAGGGGGAGTTTGGTAAAGAGAGATGAAAAAACCGATTTGTACCTTCCTTAAAAGTTGTCCTAGTTCGCTATTCTAATATCTATATACAATCTTCACACTGCCGTACTCTAACGGAACTATCAACTCTATGCTTTCATCTACTCCATCTATCGTATAAAAATTACCACTACAGTCTGTTATTTGAAATTAGCATCTTCAACTATAGAATGAGGTACGTTAATCGATTTGCTTGGGACCAATAGGCAAGACAAGTAGTGAGCCAATTTAAAATCGTTAGTTTTGTATTGATTGTTGGTAGCTAGTTCACTACAAATAACTACAATTTAATTAAACGATAGGTATATTAACAAATTTAGGCAATTAAAATAATTTAGCTGTAAAACGTTTTTTAAATGGTTTGGAATTGTATCTTCTTTTCCTCTTTTTTTCTCGTTCATACTCCGACCTATCTAAGGTTTGGTTCAACGGAACTGTGAGTTCACAGTTCCGTTGAACCAAACCTGACGTCTGTCATTTCTGACAGCGACCGTTACCGTAGCTCTCTGAATCCCCCACAGGGTTGTCACTGGACTTGGCGGTACAGTGTTATCCCGATATTCCGAACAGCCATGATTCATAAATTAGACGTATATTATTCACGTTTTGGACACTGTATTATTAATTTTGATCCGTAAACCATGAAAAATTGCTCCATTACTGCTTAACTACTTAGATTTACTGTCCTGCCGTGTTTTTAGGTAGATGTGCGGAGCGATGGTCAAGCGGCTAGAATTAGCTTCCAAAAGAAGCTTCTATAATAATCTTCTTAAGAAAAAATGAAAAAAAAATGTTAATTTTATGGATCATACCTAGGGTAGGTGTTCCAGTTGTTGGTAGACGTGCTTATTTTGGTGTGTTCCAATTATAGTCTATATCTCGGTCTATATACATATGTTTTTTTAATTTGAAAATTGCTACATTACTGCGTAGCTACTCAGATTTACTGTTCTGCCCGTGTTTTTTTTTTTTTTGTCAGAAGAGCAGAACGATGGGCGAGCGTCTAGAATAAGCTTCTTAAAAAGTTTCTAAATGAAGCTTCCATAGGAAACGTCTTAAGAATATTATTATAGAATCTTCTTTTGGAAGCTAATTCTAGACGCTTGCCCATCGCTTCGCACATCTACCTTAAATACACGGGCAGGACGGTAAATCTAAGTAGATAAGCAGTGGAGCAATTTTTCAAGGTTTATGGATCAAAATTTAAAAAAATAGTGTCCTAAACATGAATAATATACGTCTAATTTATGGATCATGCCTATATTTTTAAGTGTGCAAACTTTATTTTTTATGGATCACTTTCTTTAGTTTAAGGTTCATTGCTGAAGGTTTTATGGATCAATTGCAATATGTTTATGGGTAATTCGTACAATTCCAATGCTCATTATTTAGAAATTTAGTGGTACATTTTTACAATTGTGCTGCTAAATTTCACATAAAATATTGATAATATTGATATTTTTTATGGATCATCCACACTTTTTTAGGGATTTTCTCCGATGTTTTATGGATCATTTGGATGTTTTTAATGGAACGTTTTTCAATATTTTATGGATCGTTTTATCAATTCTAAAGGTGCAAACTTAGGGCTGCCATAGATTTCACATAATCCTTTTCCTTCTCCTTTTCCTTTCCCTCTTCTCTTTTCAGAAAGCGAGTAATGGCGCTATATCCATAAGTCATACAAGGCTAGGACAAGAGTTAGTACTCATGCCCCAACCGTCAGAAGAATATGGAGCATCACTTAACCTCTCTACTTTTGATGCTTCCAACGACCAACCAATCATATAATTACCGAAATCGGAACGTACGGTACGAGATGTCCACGTTTCATCCATTTATTGGATTCTGAAGCATCGTGTTTAAATCTTCGATTTAAACAAGCCCGACGTTTTCTGAATCATCTTGCCCCTTAAATGCTGCACAGTAGGCCTGGCCGTTTTGATATGTGTGACGCATCTTCGATGTATATCAAATATACAAGAAAAATGATGGAGGTATATCCACCATTTCCATGATGCTTTCAAGAACTGGCTGTGTTGGTGTTAGATTAGATTAGATGAGATTTGTTTTGGCTCCCATTCGTTGCCATTTCTTTTACTCAGAGACAAAATAATTGGAACCAAAAAGTGAGGTTAGGAACCGTGCACTGCTCTATTGTTTATTGTTTATTTTTCTCTACAACATCATTTCGATCATAAGTACCGTTTCCTTGTTACAAGTTTTTCCCAAATTGCAAAATATTAGCAAAAAAAATTCAATCATTACCCATAGCTAACAATTATGCAAAGATTCATGCAATTCGGAGAAAGTCGAATTATTCTTATCTGTTATTTGGCATGGAACTGCTCTTTTTAACATTGGAGAATGAATAAACAAAACATCATGAAAAGTTTAGACATTTGTACATTGGCAAGAAAATCAAATTTTTATGAAGATCCAGCTTTGAGTGAGCGGGTTAATTTTCTTTTAATTCCGTTATAATTGCTTATCTTTTGACAGATACTCAATACCACTGGCACTGAAGAAGTGTGCAAGTAGTATACGAGTATCTGTCAAAAGATAAGGAATTATAACGGAATTAAAAGGAAATAAACCAACACACTCAAAGCTCTTCATAAAGGGATTCCGTTAAGAGGTTCGACAAATTTAAAAAGATTGATGAAGATTCCATTTTTCTGGATGGATTTCATTTAAAAAAAAAGCCAGTTACTTTAAAAAAAACCGCTGGCAACCCTGACACAACTGCTCACTCCCGCATCAGACGCGTTTAGAGCCTGGTAGTGGAGTGCGGAAAGCGACAAGAAAGATTTCATCGCGGTCCACAGACAGGAAATTGAAAAGCATCGCTCCTAAATTGAGTTTTCGTCAAACGGATGGATCCGATGGCAAAATAAAGCATTCACTCCTTTTGGACGCCCGGTGCTCCCGGCGCAATGTCGTTCGGTTTTATTTTTGGCGTTAACGGCACAAAATTCAATATAAGCTGGAGTTTTCTCATTTTGCGTCGAAATGACCGGCAGAATACGGAATAGCCTGTGTGTGCCTCTGAAAGCTCCAACATGAACCAAATCGTTTAGTGGTGCAGTTCGATTCGCTCTTTCGGGAGTTAATTTTAACGCACAAGTGGCAGGATGATCATTAAAGTCATTTTGCATTTTCTCCGGCACACGGGCTGACGATCTAAAGAGTTTATCGAAAAGTAACTTTAAACTAACAATCAAATCAAATAAAGGCAAAATTTACAAAGCTTTAGTATACCTTGTATACAACCACTGCTCCTACAACTCCGAGGGCTCTAGAAACTCCAACATGTCTCTAGACGCTCAGAACTTCAAATACTCTCGGAATTCAGAAATTTTTCAGAATTCTAATTCCGAAAACTGCGTCCTGCACTGCGGAAACTTTTGCGACTTCCGGTATAGGGAAGATTTCTGAATCTCGATAGTCCAAATGGAATCATTAAAAAATGTGCATGATTCCTTCAACCTAAGTTGAGTTATATAGTCATAGTTCCAGTGGTATAGCAAACTCTTTAAACAATAGTTAGGATTCATCCTTTTTCACATGAATGCTCCACAAATGAAACCACAAAAATCCTTCCACTTCCACTACCCAAAACTAGGCAAAACAACGGTGCAAAACTTTCACGGCTTCACGATGGAAACTTCTTGGCGGCGATATGCAGCGACTAAGATGAAAGAAATGCACTCCTCATTTCCGCTAAATATGACGCTGTCGTCGTCGCACAGAGAACATCTCTCATTTCTCCTCGGCGACAGAGAAACTTAAAAGGCGAAGATGCACTAAACTCCCATTGTTCTTGGGAACATTTTTTTTTTATCCTCCATCGTTGCCGAGTGAAACCCACACACGCGCTGCATCTGTGGTGCTGCATGGGAGCTGGGAAATCCTGGAGGTCCTGACGTATGTTTTCCATCCGGTTTTGTTCCATAAGCTCTGGAAATTGCGTGTATGAACTACTAGAACCGGATGTTGGAGAGTCAAGTGGCCAGCTGTCGTCACTGCCGTCACTGGTTTTGTTCTTGTCGAGTGAGTGCACTTAGCAAGTTTGTACAGTTTGGTATGAAAATATATGGGCTACCTTTGGAGCGGTCGGAGCTGGAAACGCTGTGCGGATTCCTGAGCTGGAAGATTGGAAAAGGATCACCACACTTTTGGGTGGATCTGAGCAGGATAAAAATGCATCCCGAATTTGGCCTTGTTGCCCTACTTTTTTTGGGTCACATCAATTGCGGGTTTTGTGCAGATTTTCCTATGTTCCAACAGCCGGCAGCAGCTGCTCGTTCTGTGCGGTTCAAATGATACATATCCACATACTTCAAGATGACAGGCAAGGATATTATGCAAAAGAAAAATTAAGCGTCGTCGGCAAGGGATGGGAAAAACTTTGGCGCCATCATTGTTCTTTCTTGCACTCGCACTGGTCCTAGCATGTATTAGGAAAGGGATGGCACAACTCTGTGACTCTGGAAATTGAATTCCCAGACGGCAAAAGTCAAAAACAGTAATGATTACCCTCCTATTTGCTTGATTGTAATAAATTATCTCGTTTGCAGCGCACACCACAGACAGCGTACTGGAAAAGTTGATTTGCATTGTCTCTAAAAGTTTGTCGCTGCCAAGGGATGGGGAGGCGGTGGTCTCTGCCTTTGAATGGACAGACACAACTTTTTGGGACGCGATTTATGTTTGCTTGTTAAAATGTTCCACTCTGATGGCCGAGTTGATTGTGATTTTAACCAGCTCTGTTGGGACTGTGATCTCCAAAATTATCCAACCGAAATAGTTTCTCGGTAAAATTTTACTCCGCTAGTTTGATGCTCCTTTGAGGGTAACATTTGTTAACAAGTGATTTGGAAATCACCCCAAGCCCAGGCCGAAATTTAAGAAGATGATTGAAGATTTAAATTTAAATGCAAAATTGCGTGAAGTTTCTGCAGCTTTTAAATTCAAAACGGCAGCTTCTATCTCTTATTCTTCTTCTTCTTCTTTTTCTTTACACTTCAAGCTTATTGCTTATCGCATATTAGCTAATTGCGAGCTCTCAACTCACTGTTTTAGATGCACTTCCACATTTATTAATAGAGAGCTTTCGAAGCCTGTTCCATTTTTGCATTAGTATAATTGTGCAGCAAGTACAATCATACTCTATGCAGAGGAAAATCTAGAAAATTTCCAACCGGAAAAATTCCTAGCTGCGCCTTAACCGACTATGCTAAGGGAGGTCAAGTACTAATCCAAATTTAAAAAAAGAAGCTCTAGGCTAGTGAGGGAATATTATAAGTTGAGTTTTGGAATCGTTTTGAAAATTCTTCCATTTTTGTAAATAGTAGAGAAAATATCTAGACTTTCTGCAGTGGCAACTCTGAGGCAAATCAGGGAGGTCCGAAGTGAAAATCTTATTCAATATAGGCGAAAGAACCCTACCCTGAGCAGGGCTAAAGAAATCACTAAAATTCATCAAAGTTCACTATGGGTGAAAAATTCATTTCATAGTGAATGCTGATGATTTTTTCATGATTTTTTCAACCCTGACCCTGAAGAACTCCTGATCTAAAAGGTAGTCGAGCAGATTTGGAATTTTGATAATTTACTTGCAGATTGCTGTCAGTATAATAATTTTGAACTACTTATTTTTTTTATTTTTTTTGTTAAAGTCACTTTAACACTCTTGGGTCATTCGTGACTTGTCCGGGGGTGAGATTTGAACTCGTGACTTTGGTGTGAGAGGTATGAATGTTAACCACAAGGCCGGGTGGCCCCCTTTTGAACTACTTGTAGTTTCATAATTTAGAGTGGAAAACTAAACTTTTTCAATTTAGCAATCAAACCTTCATGCCAAACACTGTCGAATGCTTTTTATATGTCTAGAAGAGCAACTCCAGTTGAACATTGTTTGAACGAAGTCTATTGGTAACTCCTAAGAGTTGATGAGTAGCTGAATGCCCATGGCGAAATCCAAACTGATCATCTACAAAAATTGAGTTCGTATTGATGTGAAGCATCTTCTAGATTGGAACAACTTATGCATTTTTCCATTTATCAGGAAAGTATGCCAAATGGAAACATCTGTTAAATAATTTTACCAAGAAAGACAAGGTACTCTCTGGGAGTTTTTTTATGAGGATATAGAAAATTCCATCATCACCTGGAGCTTTCTGTAGGCGCTAAAATAGGCTTTTGAGTTTGTTTCAAAATGTTTGTGGGTTTCCAAAAGGGTTTGGAACTCGTGTCTCATTTCGAAACATTATTTTCCAAAGTTTTGTTCCTCAGAGCAGAGAATCGCTTTTAAATTTGTTTTTGCAAATCCCGCCAGATAACTTTCATTGCCGTTCCGCTTCCGCTGTCATTACGCTTGGGCCTTAAAGGTGAAACTACAGGCTCTGTTGGAGCATACAGTCCAACGAATCATCAAAGTTATTGAGAGGGAACTCGACGAGATTATGACATCCAATAACCTGGAATATGCAGAATTGATTCTATTGGGTAGTTGAGGCATGGATGGTTCAACCGTTTATTCCCAGTATCATCAAACACTGCCAGACGAATGTCAAGATGATTCTGATGTATTCTCATCAACACTCTCTCCAATACGGTTACATGTGGCGAATAATCCGAACAAAATTATGTGGTTTAACCGCATGCCTCAAAGCATTCGGTTTTGTAGACCATTCATCCTGCAATTCGTGAACGAGAGTAGAGAGATAATTCTTGCTACTAAAACAAGACGTGGAGAAGAAATGCAAGAACCAGTGATAATCAGTTTCGGCTTGGCAGTCTGGCAATCACTCATCAGAACAAATTAATTTTGTAATTTGTCCCTACGTTTCGGCTCTGATTAGGATCTTCTGCAGGGGAAACTAAGGGAAATTTTATTTTAAGAATTGATTGCTTCACATTTTATAAATATTTTGCACCCCCAATTGTTGGATTTGTTTTTTGTCTAGATACTGTTTGAAGTCTAACGTCTGTTTGTTTTATGGTAATTGCAACAGGATGTCAACCAGATCATACACAATCAACTGTCAGCAAACAGCTACCCAATCAGCAAACAGCTACCCAAAAGCATTAGTCAACAGACTCATACATATGTATAAACATAAACGCAACGCATCCAGAAGTGGACCATCAACCTCCAGCCTACCACCCCCCAGCCAACCAGCTGCCAGCACACAACCCTCCACTTCACCATCTACCAATACATCTGCCAATGCATCATCCACGAACAACCCAATATCCAACAACGATAACCAACCGTCGAATGATCCAGCTGTGACTGCACCAACACCAAACCTGCAAACAACAACAACAGCACAACTGGAATTCACCTACAGATATTTCCCGTATGTATCTGGTCTTACCAAACGCATCACCAAGCTGCTCAAAAAAGTCTACCCACAGGTAAAATTAACTGCTAGTCAACACAACACGGTAGAGAAATTCTACACCAAAGTCAAGGATCCTTAAAACAAAAAAGATATTAACAATATTATATACAACATGCCATGTAATAATTGCAATTCCTGTAACATAGGCATGACCCAAAACAAACTAAGCCAACGATTATAGGGACACCAATCACTTGTTAACAAACTAGAAACGATACTATCATCCGGCGCTGATGAAACACAATTAGCTGATCCAACAAGCAAAACAGCTATGATCGAACACTGTATAATCCACCAACACATATTCAATTGGAGAAAACAGCAAAAGTTGATCGAAGCAACAACAAAATACACTTGCATTCCTTGAAATGTGCCACATATATAGAACACCCAATACAGTCAATAGACGAACAGACGTAGACAATTTGAACACAGCTTACTCAGGGATCTTACATTCACTAAAAGTCAAATCCATCAATGCACAACAGCAATGACAATTAAGCCCAGCTGAATCCAACTAAAAGGCTCAACTATAATACCCGTTCCCACCATGTCACCATGAGTGCACAACCGCAAATATTTTACCCGACACAAATTTCAAAAAAATCAACAAAACTTTGAATAAGTCAACTAAAACCGCTATGTAATAAAACTTACCAAAAAGCAAACAGACGTTTTTTTTTTTTTGGTTTGTTTTTTCCGTCGATCTTGTTTTCCGTGCTGAGCACCAATGCTACCGACGTGCCAGGAAGGCAGCTCCCACACCTGGACCCTACCTATCGACCCATCAACTCATGAACCAGGGACCAACGGCTTTACTTCCCATCCGAAGGAAGGCGTGATCAGAGATGTTATGCCTCAGAACATCCTGGCGGCGCCGACTGGGATTGAACCCAGGCCTGCTGGGGTGAGAGGTAATCACGCTTACCACTACACCACCGGCGCCGTTAAAAACAGACGTTAGACTTCAAACAGTACAAATTCAACAATTGTGAGCGCAAAATATTTATAAAATGTGAAATAATTAATTCTTAAAATAAAATTCCCCTCAGTTTCCCCTGAAGAAGACCCTAATCAGAGCCAAAACGCAGGGACAAATTACAAAATTAATTTGTTCTGATGAATGATTGCCAGACTGCCAAGCCGAAACTGATTATTGCAGAACCTCACAGTCGAACACTCCAACACAATATAATACCAGTGAAATTTGATCTATTAAACTAAAATACAATGTTAGTTGATTTTAAATTTGCACTAAGTATGATTGACGGTAAGGTGTTGTAACCGGCCAGCCTAACGAGTTTCCCGGGGATTAAGTAAGGTGGCTTATGCGCCACTCCTTTCGGGGACCACCTACCTGTTGACGGTTTGCCCGGCCGTTGAGACCCTCAGGGATGGGTCTAATTACTCCCGAAAGCGGGAAGGGAAACAAGTTGACTAACGCGAAGTCTCGGCAAAGGCCTGATTGCGGATACAGCCTAAGAAACGCGGAAAGGACCACGTTCACGTAAAAATAGACTAGCTTAGCTGAGAGCGGAAACTAAACTCATCAATTTCTCATCACAGGCAGACCTGGTCGACCAAACGTCCGACCGTTCAAAACTCGGGAGCGATCTTGGTTAAAATCGGGGCAACCACCCCAGTAAAATAAACAAAATGGAAATTACGACACGAATAACATGCAATCCTTTCAGTAACTTTCTTTAACGATACAAAATCATGAAGGCAGATCTATAGGTAATGTTTTAGCTTCTCCCACATTTATTCCTCCTGCATATTTTCTAGCGACAACAACATTTGTACGATTTCAACAGTTTAATGATTCATCCATTGTAGCTCGAGTAACTTATTTATTTGTACATTTTCTCTCTTCGTTCTACTATCTAGGCCTACTGTTTGCTTTCCCGTTCATCCTACTTTCCTACCATGCTTCGGTATATTCTCTGAGTGCTTACGTCGGTATCCTATTGGGTGTGTGTGTTCATTGATGGGCTATCGGCACAAGCGCTTTATCAAAGATAGCAAGTTTCTTGGCGATGGGCACGCTACCTACTTTGTAGCATTCAGTAGCGACCAAAATATGCCATGCGCATGGACAATTTACTTTACATGCATGTTTTACTCACGGTTTACATACGCTGAGGCTTGGCGGAAATCTAGCCGGAATCGCAACGGTCACTCATTCGTCAGTGAGTGCACCGTTGGTCGAACTCGCGTCGATAGATGTTGATGACGCTGATGCTACTGGTGATGACGCCTCTTACGCTTGTTAGTGGACTTTGCGGCGGTTACGACCGTCGTGACGCTGGTGAAAACGTGTTCGTCGATGAACAGCAATGACTGGTGCGGTTTTGGCGCCAACGATGTTGAAGAGCGTTCGGCAAACCCTGCCAGGGCGCGAACTTGACGTGCGCAAGCCCTCTCACGGTTTCCGCACTGCCGGGGAAACTCCGTAGCTGACAAGTGGGGTCAGAAGCGATCACTAACTGGTCGGTGTCATGTGTCGGGTTCTGCAAAATGGCCACAAACCTGCTAATCAAGGTACACTCTCGCACACTCTTCCTCGCCACGCACTATTTAGCACTCTGCTATCTAACGCTAACACTCAACTCCAAAATCACATCACTAACTACCGGATCACTCCTGCCTCTTCCACAAGCCAGAGCGAAGTCATCGAACCAAGTCCTAATATCCTCAGATAAGGCGGGAGATTCAAATAATCTTCACTTCCAGATTTAAGTCATTTCCCGAGAGAAATGACGAAGTTTCTAAGTTCGTTTCATTTTCACGAAACGTGCCAGGATAAGGGGAAGTGGGGTTTCATTTACCGAACAACTTTGCGATAGCCTATTCTCATTTCCCTCTCATATCCGAAGTGAAACAAATGTTCGGTTGGGTAAAGAAAACGTGAATACGTTTTTGCTTGGGTCAACGGTCAGAAGTACGCCGAAGTTGAAGAAGATTTTGCTAGTGATGATAGCAGTGCCGAATAATAAAAAATGTGCAATATCGAGAAAACAATAAAAAAAAAGATTGAAATAAAATTTAAAGCTTTTCTCTTATAGTTACTTAAACACTCTTGGGTCATTCGTGACTTGTCCGGGGTGAGATTTGAACTCGTAACTTTGGCGTGAGAGGTACGGATGTTAACCACTGCGAGTCATCCCAGCAAAAGTTAATTTTAATCCCCCCATCTTTCACTCATTCTGTTACCTACCTTATAACTGAAATAAACTAGGAAGAACGAATATAACCATTCATTGAAATGGAAGCTATTTTGTAAAATTCACAATGAGTTGTCCGTAAGTAAATGTTACAGAAAAAGACTTGAAAATATTATCATTAAAGATCAATTAAGAACTAAGCCCTCATCAAAAGTTGTTCGTGAATCATCAAAATGTGTTCCTCGTCACTTAGTTAATAATTACAACCATTCAACATCTTACATTGAAGCAAAAATGAAGAAAATATTTTTGTCCGCCTGCTTGTATGGAAATTTCCCATAGTGCCCTGGCACTTACGGCACAGGGTGAGGTTTTGGAAATTTCCTCCAGTCTTCCTGAAGTGTCCCCACTTCACTCGGACATGGAGCATAAGACTAGCTTTTTCTAAGGCCTTAAGGTTGTTTAGTTCACTAGACTTGAAGTGTACTGAATAAAAATCATTAGAATTCCCGTTGCGCGAATCGCCAGGACGGGATTTGATTTTCAATTTGATTACTTGGAGTGGCTCAACACCAAGTTTTTTTTTTAATTCAGCTTTGATCTGATACAGTAATTCACCACTGGGCAGACCTTTGAAGACAGCAGCTTGGTGTGATGTTAATGGCACGGTGGCTTTAGAGCAACCGTTTTTTGCTTGCCAAGCAGAAGATTATGGGTTAGCACCTAAGCCGCTTGGCATTACTGAATTGATCTATCCCGGGCCTCTGGTTCCCGGGCGGAACGGTACGGACAAAATTGTTTAGAAAATATATGACATGCGCTGGATGTGGTTTCGGAAGCATTGGTAACAGTTTTTTGAGGACGTAATTTTATTTGTATAACTCCTTTCATCAGAACTTGAAAGATCGTCTGTCGTAGCTTATTGTGATCCCAACGACACGGTAGCCTTAGAGCGACCGTTTTTGCTTACTGAGCAGAAGACCGTGGGCTACAACCCAAGCCCCTTTACATTACTGAGTTGATAGGGTCACGTCGTTTTCTTAAACCATGCTTTAAAAGACCGCATCAATGTGAATCCAGATCCAATTCACCCTTTCAAATAACAATAACGTCCTTTCCGTGACAACCGTTGAGATGCAGAGGTGTATTCGGTCTCTAGTAGCAACGGGTGTCGAATTAACAAACTTTTCACTCCCCGACGACCGCAAGGACGTGACCGCCGCCGCTATTGACCTTAAAAGTATTGATTTGCCTGATTTTGCAAACTGAAAATGGATTGCTTCTTCAAAGCCCCAAATTTCGCCAGATCTGGTCAATCACGGAGTAGCAACTACTGAATTGTATGGTCGTGAATGCTCATGCTCATGCTCAACAGAATTCCGAAAAACGATATATCACAAATATCAAAACCTACAAAAGATTCATACAACTTTGATGAAAAAGTTAGATGCAAATTAATGCAAATGAATGTAAATGATTATCCATGCCCGGCTGCAACTGCAATAAAAATTACAAAACTCTGTGAATGCAGAATTAAAAAAGACCCCCTTCTCACAAGTTACTCTGTGACTTGGGGATCTCCCTCCTGGAGTTCCGAGAGAAGATCCAGCCAAGGGCTGAAAGTCCCATTAATAAAAAATAAGAATCTAAAATACTTCAAATTTTTAAATAAAGAAATAAAACTAGTTTTTGCCGTCATTAAATGGAGCGTATTTTTTCTCAAATGATTTCTAGGCACCATCGACATAGGCAAACATAGATACAGGGAGAATATCGATTTATAGAGAAAATATTACATAGTAATCTGGAGGAACTGCCCAAATCACCCACATGGGGAGAATTGACTTAAAGTCATAAAATGAATTAACTTAATAAATACAAAATATCACATAGGGGATTAATTGGAAACACAAATGTTGCCATATTGAAGAATGAAATCATACTTGTATAATATTTGATAGAACCAATAATGTATTGTCATTGTAATGTAATGGTTGCCAAAGCACAAAAAAACTGGCGAGCACATTTTAATTTCAAAGCGTGTTGCTGTCTGATTAATCTGACAATATGTTATCATTTGTGAAAAGGATGTTTTTTTTTTCACCCAACCACAAACATGTTCGGTAGGCAACTGCCAACCTCAGGTGCTGGCAGCGGAGCTGATTGCATGTGGTTTTATTGAAAATAACAAAGCCAGCAAACGTTTTCACCAAAATCAATTTTCCAACATCCCAGTGAATCCATTAGGATCTTAGCAATGCCGTCATTCCAATGAATTCAGTCTGGGTTGCATTTCCCGATAGCGCACAATTTAAAACCGTTACCTAAGTGATTCTATTGAAGGAGAAGGTCACGCTCTCAATGACACGAAGGCGCACGCGGCGGCGAACGACGACAGAGGCAGGCAGCGATAAGGCTTTTCCTCGACATTTCAATTCAATAGAAACCTAGACAATGAATGGCGAAGCCCAGCGAATGGAATTGAATGAGAATGCACTCTGGCGGTAGACACGGGGCAAGGGCCCCAGGTACATTGCATTGAATGCTTGTTGCAGCTGAGGCGGGCGGGAAAATGAAATAAAATTGAAGCTAAATTAAATTGAATGTTTCCATTTGTTTCATATTCCTCGACTCGCTTCATCTAACCGTCGTCGTCAAACGAAGAAGTGTCCTGTTTGACTAGCTGGCAGCCGGTGCTGTTGGTAACGTTCCTACCCGACTCGAGGACCGACACACAGCTGAGAAGCAATTGGACTACAACTAACTGAGTGCAACCTTGGGGCCCCCAAAGGGAATAAAACCATTCATTGCATTTCCAATGAAATAAGAAACAGACCCGGGACCCGAGAAGTGGCAACCGTTTCCGAGCTGTACACAAGCACTCGGTAAAGGTATCTATAGGAACTAGAGCAATCTAGGTGATGGTGGTCTGGGTTGGGTGACGGCAAATGCTCATGCTTATGCACTTAATTTCAATAACTTAATTGCACCGTACATTTATGAACCGACATTGCTATGGTGGCAATATGTTTTAAACTATGACTGAGTGCTGCTTTCTCGCTTTCGGATCCTTGCACAACAGCAATGCTGGCAAAGCTCTTACCGGGTGCGCCTTGCGTTTTTGGGGGGCCGATAGAATTTATTAGATTTTCGACTGGAGTATGTGGCAAACAAGCAGTACTTTTTTTTTCTCCTCACTTGTATATTATGCAGTAGGATGTTGGGGAGGGGGAGGCTGAGATAGGTGCTGGAAGCCTCCACATAGAGAACCTCTGTAATGAAATAATGATTTTACAGCTACAGAGTTTTGGCAATAATATAATTTGGAAGTGTAACACGCGCGGATGCATTTGCATATTTTAGCACCATTCACAGAGCGTGTTGAATGCTATCTGATGCTGTGATGGGATGGGGCCGACTTTGGAGGGGATGGTAGGACTGGATCTGAAATGCATTCGGAGGCATCAGAGTGGGGCTTGCTCAGTTATGTTATTAAATATGCCTGGAATATGATGATTCGATGCTGCTCGTTGTTGAGAGTTTTGCATTACAAAAGCAGTGAAAGGTATGCTGAATAAAATATGAAACAATTAAATATTTAGCCACTACAGGATTGCACAGTTCCACGAAACAGCAGCTTTATTTTTTTATTGCTTTCCATTCCGATGGAAATAAAAATCGATGTAAGTTGAAATGTTCAATGGACATGATATTGGCAGCAGAGTTTATAAGCTACATGTTTGAAATTGATTAAATTATGAAAAACAAAATCACTGAACACAACAATAATAAAAATTATGACCACGAGATGAATGAACAAATGCTGGAGTCACCACTTCGTACGACAATCTAGAGTCCACAGAAGATAAATATGACAACGACACGGCGGACGGAAGATGTCACCCGGGACGGGGCTACTGTGGAAGCAGAATAACCCGGACTTCACCGACAGCTACCCGATGGCGGTTCGACTGATGGAATCGTTAGAACGAAAATTGCAAAAGGATCCACAGTTTGGCCGAGCGTGCGAGTAACCTGATTGCAGACAACGTTCACAAAGGCTACGCACACAAGGTCACTCTTATCGAGCTGACTTCAGTAAACGCTAACCGCTTCTGGTACCTTCCCTTAGGCGTCGTAATCAACCCAAAGAAACCAGACAAGGTCAGGCTGATCTGGGACGCATCTCATTCAATTCTAAACTCCTCAAAGGGCCGGACCTATTTATCCCACTGCTGAATGGAGATGGGTCTCCAGTAAACTGAACGTCGCGGATCAAGCAACGAAATGGAATAGATGGAGAATCCCTGGTTTAGGGAGCCGAATTTTCTGTTCGAACCAGAATATTCGTGGCCAGTACAGTGTCCAGTTGCTCCGACAAAAGAAGAACTCCGCTCAAACAACATCCTTCTGTGTCATCATACACCGCTGGTAGATATTCCGATTGAAATTTTCCCGGTTCAACTCTTGGTTGAAGCTTCAGCGAACGGTAGCGTTTGTGTTCCGCTACGTGGACAACTATGGCTGGAAGAAGAGACAGGAAAGTCTTCAGTTGGGAGTCCTCACTCAAGGTGAATTGAAGCGAACCGAAGAACTTCTATAGAAGATCACTCAGAAGGATTCTTTCCCAGACGAATTATTCATCCTCGCTGATACGCAGGGACCTCCAGAGAATCACCACCGTATCGTTCACAAATCCAGTACCATTTACAAAACGTGGCCGTTCATGGACGATCACAGGATCCTGAGTTTGCGTGGCAGTTCTCGTTGTAGATTGGTTTCATCGCCGATTCCACCACGCCAACCGAGAAATTGTCGTCAATGAGCTTCGCCAGAAGTTCGAAATCCCGAAGCTGAGAGTGGAGAAAGTCACGAAGAGTTGTGTTTGGTGTCGAGTCGTGAAAGCTGCTCCAGCCATGACCCCTCTGCCCGAGCTGCGCCTAACTCCCTTCGTTCGAGTCTTCGCGTTCGTCGCGCTCGACTACTTCGGACCGGTCTATGTCAGGGTTGGCAGAAGTGTTGCCAAACGGTGGGTCGCCTTGTTCACTTGCCTCACGATAAGCGCAGTGCATATGGAAGTGGTACACTCTCTCTACACGGAGTCATGCATCCGTGCGCCGCTTCGTATCCCGCCGTGGTCCCCCGAGACAGTTCTACACGGACAACGGTACGTGTTTCCAAGGCGCGAGTCGGGAGCTCAAAGAAGAGATCAAACGGCACTGACCTTCACGAGTGCGGATACTAGTTGGAAGTTTATCCCTCCGGCTGCACCCCATATGGGTGGCGCATGGGAGCGGCTCGTTCGATCGGTTAAAGTAGCGGCTGGGGCAGTTCTGTAGGCTGCCCGCAAGCCGGATGACGAATCTTTGGAGACTGTTATTCTAGAAGTGGAGGCGATGATCAACTGCAGGCCGCTCACTTGCGTGGCACTCGAGTCAGCTGATCAAGAGGCGCTGATACCAAATCATTTTTCGCTGGGCTGTTCCAATGGGGTCAAAATCCTTCCTACAACTCCTGTAGACAGCCG
This sequence comes from Ochlerotatus camptorhynchus, assembly GCF_037179485.1. NCBI lineage: Eukaryota > Metazoa > Arthropoda > Insecta > Diptera > Culicidae > Ochlerotatus > Ochlerotatus camptorhynchus. The sequence goes on from NW_027040660.1 coordinate 2,719,038, forward strand.
ATCAGTGCTCCGAAGCAGCTGGAAGTTAGCGCAGTTCATTTGTGACGAATTTTGGAGACGGTAAGTGAAAGAATATCTGCCAGTGATCACACATAGGTGCAAGTAGTTCGAGGAAACCAAGGATCTCGCAGTTGGTGACTTAGTGATGGTAGTTGGTGGGTCGGCGAGGAATCAGTGGTTACGGGGGCGGATCGAGCAGGTGTTCCCGGGCAAGGACGGGAGAGTACGACAAGCGTTGGTACCGACTTCAATGGGAGTTCTTCGACGACCAGCTGCAAGCTAGCTCTTTTGGACGTCCTGGATTGTGGCAAGCCTGGTCCAATAGCTTCCGGAGTTCCAGAAGATCACCAAGGTTTACGGGCGGGGTATGTGGCGACGGATCCCCCGTTGCGGCGGCGCTGCCCATACCTAACGCTTCATTGGCGCCATCGCGACTGACAGTGTGACGGAGAAGTGTCATCGAAACGTGAAGAGACGAATCAAAAGAAACAGAATACACATAGAATAGTGCACACCATATGAAGATCAATACAAAATACCTCTAATTTCTTGAATTGAATTATCGCTAAAATTGAACTGGTGAGTAAATTTACAGTTTCCTAGTCGCTATGCTTAACCTACAACACTAAAAGTGAGTGGAATTGCTTTAATCTAGCCTAATACTAGTGAGCTAATCTTGCCTTAACCTAAACCTAGCCTACGAATACCTAAAACCACAGTGTGGAATCCGGCGACTCACCTCGTTAATTTAAGTGCAGTTGGTTCACTAATATTGTGAGTAGAATGATAGGGAAAACATTGAAACTTTTTATTAAATAAATTAAATTGTAGCTTGAACCTGACAGCAGATAAACTTTTCGCGTTTGCTCTCAAGAGTTAACCTTCTTCCGTACAATTAGAAATTTAGTTTGTGCTTATTTGATTTGAATTTTCATAGTCTCCCCGTAAGCATAAACGGCGTTGAACTTCAGTTTCAATTTCATCAGCTAACGTTTATTGAGAACACTTGTTCTCTGTCAAAGTCATGTTTACGCTGCACACCGAACGTGAGAGCCTGGTATTGGACGCAGTGCAAATGTACTCAGGCTCAAAACTTCATGTTGCACTCACGTTTCAACATTGGTGTCGTGCTCAAAGTAGATCTGCGCGTCGCCTTGGTATTTCTCTTGATATACCTACATATATCTGGAACTATTCAAAAATACTTTAAAATAGTAAGAATTTGTATCCAAGACACGCCCGTAGATTTGACGTAAAATTACATGCTCCGGTATCAATATTCGGCGACTGTGATAGGGAATCCACTTTTTTCTCATTTCGGAAACGCCTCATTTTCTGATGATAAAATTACGTGTTTTCGTGCACAAAACTCACAAAAATTTTGGTCTATTCAATTGCGGCGCCAGTGGTGTAGTGGTAAGCGTGATTACCTCTCACCCCAGCAGGCCTGGGTTCAATCCCAGTCGGCACCGCCGGGATGTTCTGAGGCATAACATCTCTGATCACGACTTCCTTCGAAAGGGAAGTAAAGCCGTTGGTCCCCGGTTCATGAGTTGATGAGTCGATAGGTAGGGTCCAGGTGTGGGAGCTGCCTCCCTGGCGTCGGTAGCATTGGTGCTCAGCACGGAAAACAAGATCGACGGAAAACAAATCAAGGAAAAAAATCAAGATAGAGCTGGAATTAGGGCATAACAGCGTTAGTAAACAATGACTTCTTTCGATGATGTCTTGAATGTCAAGGCTCGCCCAAGCAAATCAACATCATCATCAGGTAGGGTAAGACCTCCCCTACCCTTTGGTAATGTTGGTTTGCGCAAGGTTGCAAAGACTCATTTCAGCTAAAACAATGTGTTTCTAAATTATGAAATAATTAGATGCCATGATCAAATTTTGAATTGGTAGGATGCAAGAAGAGGTTGCAAAGAATGTGTTTGACATATTAAACCTGTTTATTTCACTTCATGAGAGTCACAATCAGTGATTTTTCACAAACTCACTCACTCACTCACTCACTCACTCACTCAGCGATCAGCAAATCGCTGATTGTGAGTCATAGAAAGCAAAATTTACAGGTTTTATGTTTCCAACGCATACTTTGTAACCTCCTCTTGTAAGTTACAAGTAAAACATGCCATCATACCATCTTTTGGTTTTATTATTCCGAAAAACATTATTTTAGCTGAAATGAGTCTTTGCAACCTTGGGTTTGCGTGGGCGTTCCTTGAATTCCTAGAAATCATAGAGAGAAGTCATTGTTTGCCTGTTACGCCCTAATTCCAGCTCTATCTAGAATTGATACGAGGAATTTCTTGCTAAAATTCACGAGATATTCCAGATCAATCATATAAATTCGAGATTCATATGCTTTTTCTAGCGCCCTGAATAAATCTTACCTTAATTCGATTTGTTTCTGGTTAATTGACAAGGTCATGTGGTATTCGGTCATTGTGAGAATTTGTGTGTACCACTTTAATACACATACTTTACGCATTTGACCACAAATAGTTGCTTTGGGGTGATGTGGCAAGGCGAGCAAACGTTCAATGTAAATTAACTCTTACACAACAATAATTTATGGTGGTCCTGAAAAGAACCGTTTTGTCGTGATGGTGGAGTAATGCTGAGCTAATAGCATAGAGGTAACTCTAAGACTAGTAGGTCCCGAAGAAAATCATTATTATTTTTGGCTCACTCAGTACCAGAACAACGGTCCCAAGCAGTCCCAAGCTATTTCACTCACCCCTGCATGTTCTGCATGAATCCACACACCCCTGATGTTATCTGTCAAACTTTCATAGCGAATCAAAACAAACATAGTGTAGTAATAGAATTTCAACTAGAATAGGGTACGTTAATCGTTTGCTTGGGACCAATAGGCTACTAAAGTGGTGAGCCAATTTAAAATCGTTAGTTTCGTATTGATTGTTGCTAATAGGGTGTTCAACACGGATGAGGCTGGCGAGCTATATATTGTGGGTGACGCGCTTAGCATACATCGCCCACAGCGACTGACGACGAGCAACTGAATCCGATCAGTAGCGGTGCGGCTTCTTCCTCATTCTTCGGTGAATCGAGGGCTCTTGAGCGCAGTCCTTCGTTGTGTACTGGAGAAAAATGTACAACGCCACGCGCCGAAAGCATTGCTGCTGATGCTGCTGTTGACGAGCGAACACCACCACTCATTGAATAAATAAGTGATTGAATAAACCCGTTTAGCGAGACTGGGTGGAATTCGATTTTGAAATTTGTGTTGGGGAAAGTGGCAGGCAATCGGCGATAATTTTAATAATCATATCAATAATGAGCTATTGATAAATAATATAATGATAATTGATAAAGTCTTAATAAATATAATAATCATAATTGATAAAGTCTTAATTTTAACAGATTCGTAGAGAAATTTCCTATCGATTGACGTATTAATAATTAAAATCCATCATCTCAAACCACTTGCATGCCGCGACCTACTTTGGTTTTTGAAATTGCACCCCCAATGTTGCCTTAAATATACATGGTATGTTCGATTAAAACATATGGGAACTGACATCCGTCTGACAAATGTCCAGAAAGTACTCTTTCACAAACTTATGGTGTTCCTGAAAAGAACGATTTTGTCGTGATGGTTGAGTAATGCTGAGCTTAGGTTCTTCAACACAGATGAGGCTTGCCAGCTGTATGTTGTTTGGAACGAGGGTGACGTGCTTTGCATAGATATTGCACAGCGACACACGCAGTGCTACTGAATCCGATCAGTAGCGGTGCGGCTTCTTCCTCCTTGTTCGGTGAATGGACGGTCATGTGCGCTGCAGCTCGCTGCTTGCGGACAGCCTTTCGTTGTGTACTGGAGAACAATTTACAGCGCTACGTGCCGAAAGCACTGCTGCTGCTGCTGCTGATGACGACCGATCGGACCGCATGGAATTCGATTTTGAAATCTGTGTTATGGTGATAATTTTGATCACCAATGCAACATGGACATTTATGTTATTTTCAATAGTGACGTATTGAAAATAGATAAAGTGTTCAATCTATTGGCTTATTTAGAATTAAAATCCATCCGCTATTAACAGAGCTATAAGTGGTCAAAACCGGACCACTTTTAGTAACGCAGTCAATTTTGGTTTTAAGAAATTGCACCCCCAATATGTTACCGAAAGATGTAATCCTACATCAAAATACTTAAGAAATACCTTACGATAGTTTGTTTATTGGGTTGCTTTTTTCAGTTGCTTATTTTTACAACGTCAGGGATTTTGTATGGATTTCTATAAACTTCATACGATATTAACATTTATTCAATTAACAGTATTACCTGCACGCCACTGACCGTATCCTATATGACTTTTTGAACCGCTTCCAGAAAGAAGCATCGACGTTGGAACCTACAGACCATTGCTCGTTTAAGTTTATAGGTCAAATTATATATCTGGAAATGATAGGACCAGTGCTTAAAGGTCGTCCTCGAGCATCGTCCACGTTTCGTGCCCGTTGAAAACTACCGGTGTTATCATCGTCTTGTACATGGAACATTTAGTACGGGTGTGAAGTTTACCCGACCTCAGGGTCTTGTGGAGTTCGTAGTAAGCACGACTTCCGGCAATTATGCGTCTACGAATTTATCTGCTGCAGTTGTTATCCGACATCACCAATGATCCGAGGTACACAAATTCATCCACCACCTCGAATTCATCTCCGTCGATTGTCGGTTCCTCCAGCTAACAGATACATTGTCTTCGACGTATTCACCTTTAATACAACCTTCTCTGCTTCACGTTTCAGTCTGGTGTATTGCTCCGCCACGGCTTGAAACGTTCTTCCGACAATGTCCACGTCGTCAGCGAAGCAGATGAACTGGCTGGACATATTGAAGATCGTGCCCCCATGTTAAAGCCCGCACGTTTCATAACACCTTCTAGCGCAATGTTGAACAGGAGGCAGGAAAGACCATCGCCTTGTCGAAGTCCTTTGCGAGTTTCAAACGGGTCCAATAACACACCCGATATCTTTACGTAGCACTGTACACAATCCATCGTAGCCCTGATCAGTAGACTGATGCAAAATTTGAAATTTTCGCTCCACAGTGCTCAAACGGTTTCAAATCAGGTCCTGATTAGCCTCTCAAAATTTAAACTCATTTGGTAAGAAACTGACTTGGCACAAACAATTCGAAGTTTATATGGAAATTACTATGGGAAAACCAAACTTTTTGTTCATTGTCTTCTACCCATTTTCCATATTGCTTTTTTGAAAATTTCTATAACTATTCTTACGGGAATTTTTTAAGCTACAACTTTTCGGAAAATAGTTTTTCAGCCAATAATGTCAAATTAGAATGTTATTAATTGTTTAAGAGATTGATAATCTTATGGCATGGCAGCTGTTCTGTGGGCAACACTGTATTCTGCAGTGTGACATAGTAGCCATGATATTTGTGCTCTATTCTTCGCACCAGAAACACCAATGTTGCCTGCTGAACAGTTGAATGAGCATAATCATAAGACATCAGTGACTTGAATCATTAATAACTTTTGTTCCTTACATTTGATTGAAAAAAAGTTTCCTAAAAAGTTATTACTTTTACTAAATTACTGCTATCATTTTTAAAAGCATAATGATGTGGTGAATTGTTAGATAGATATGTACAAAAACAAAAGTTTTCCCATAGTAATTTCCATATAAACTTGAAATGGTTTGTGCCAAATCAGTTTCTTACTAAAGTAGTTCAAATTTTGGGAGGCTAAGCAGGACCCAATTTGGAACCGTTTAAGCACTGTGGAGCGAAAATTTCAAATTTTGCATCAGTCTACTGATCAGTCTGGTCAGCTTCCCGGGAAAACCGTAATCTTCCATAGCTCTTCACAGTCAATAGTATCATAAGCGGCCTTGAAATTGATGAATAAGTGGTGGGTAGGGACTTGATATTCACGAAACTTTCGGAGGATCTGCCGCAACGTAAAGATTTGGTCCGTTGTCGATCGCCCGGCCACAAAACCTATTGATAACTTCCCACAAATCTGCTTGCTAGCGGCGATAGACGACGATAGATGATCTGGGAAAGCACTTTGTAGGCCGCGTTGAGAATAGTGATCGCTCGATAGTTCTCACATTCTAGCTTGTCGACTTTTTATATATTGGGCATATTACTCCCTCTTTTCACTCCTTCGGTGGCTGTTCTGTCAATTGGTGCAGACAAGTGGCCAATTTATCCGGGCCCATTTTGATAAGTTCCGCTCCGATCGAGATGGGAGATGACAGGTGGGCAGGAACTCACGGTCTCCCAGTGTTGGTGAGTTCTTTTCCGTTAATGTTCACGAAAAGTTCACTATTTTGCTATACAGAAATTCAAAACAAATTTTTTTATCTGCGGATTTGGACAGTTTTTGACCTGTTTCATACGACCGGAAGGTGTATGCTGGTCACAAATGCCGTGCCAAACTGATTTCCTACGCAATTAATCAATCTTTGATGTGAATTTCGCTAATAAACACGAGGAGCATTTCTTATAGCAAACTTGCCATAACAAAATGGGCATGGTTCATTTAAGTAAACAAACTAACACTTCTTCCGACTGTGGCACCTCTCTTACTCGCCTGGCGCTCCGATACCATCTTTCCCAGCTGCTTTGTGGTTCTTAAGCTGTCGGATAGCATCCTTAACTTCACCTATCGTGGGAGCTGGCGTGTCCCCCTCTTCGCTGTACCAACGAAGCCATTCCTCCTGCTGCCCCACTGTGTGCCGTGGTCCCCTGCCTCTGCACCATTCAGATGGATTCGTAGTGCTGCTTCCACCTTTCAATCACCTCACTTCATCCGTCAAAATACCCTCATCCTTATCCCGACACATTTCGGCTCGCGGCACAAAGTCTTTGCGGGATGCGTAGAGTTTCTCGTAGAACTTGCGCGCTTCGTGAGAACGATACAGCTGCTGCATTTCTTCGCACTCCAGCTCTTCCAGGCGGCGCTTCTTATCCCGGAAAAGACGGTTTTGCTGTCTTCGCTTCTATTTGTATTGCTCCACATTTTGACGGGTTCCTCTGTGCAGCATCCTTGCCCGCGCTGCGTTCTTCTCGTCCAAAACCGTCTGACACCCCTCGTCGAACCAATCGTTCCGTCGATTCCGCTCCACAAACCCAATGGCACCTTCAGCAGCGCCGTTAATGGCTGCTTTCACGTTGTTCCAGCAGTCCTCAAGAGGGGATTTGGTCTCGGTGAGCTCTCCTTCACCCGGCAACGCTACGTCGAGGCATTGCGCGTAATCAGTTGCGACTTCGGGCAGCTTCAGTCGCTCCAGATTGTACCGGCGCACCTTAACCATTATAGGGTAGTGGTCCGAATCGATGTTTGCGCCGCGATAAGTTCTGACGTCGATAATGTCCGATAATGCCTTCCGTCGATCAAAATGTGGTCGATTTGCGATTTTGTCTGCTGCGGTGATCTACAGGTGTACCGATTTGGAAGGCTATGATGGAAGTAGGTACTAAGTATGGCCATGTTCCTAGAGGCGGCGAAATCTATAAGTCTGAGGCCGTTGGCGTTTGTTAGATGGTAAGTGCTGAACTTTTCTATAACCGGTCTGAATTCCTCCTCCTGGCCAACCTGAGCGTTAAGATCTCCGATAACGATTTTGACGTCATGGCTTGGGCAGCTGTCGTATTCGCGTTCCAACTGCGCGTAAAAAGCGTCTTATCGTCATCGTCACTTGCTAAGTGAGGGCTGTGCACGTTGATTACGCTGACATTGATGAAACGGCCTTTGATCCTCAACTTGCACATTCTGCTATTGATTGGCCACCACCCAATCACGCGATTCTGCATTTCACCCTTCACGATGAAAGCTGTACCCAGCTCATGTGTATTGCCGCAGCTCTGGTAGATGGTATAACCATAGAAGTAACTCTAAGACTAGTAGGTCCCGAAGAAACGTGCTCAACTTTTTGGCTCAGCTCTGGTACTCTCTTCGGTCCCAAGCTAATCGATTCACCCCTCGAAACATAGAAAAATCCACTAACCCCTCATTGTATCTGTCAAACTTTCATAGCGAATCAAAACAAACGTTGTGTAGTACTAGAATTTTGACTAGAATGGGGTACGTTAATCGTTTGCTTGGGACCAATAGGCTAGTCAAGTAGTGAGCCAATTTAAAATCGTTAGTTTCGTATTGATTGTTGGTATAACCATCCCTATACGTATGTACCGACGATCCCTTCCAGCAAACCTCATGTAGCGCAACAATGTCGAACTTGCGGGCCCTCAATAAATCTTAAAGAATCCGGGTACTTCCCAAGAGATTGAGAGACTTGCAGTTCCATGTCGTCTATGCCGATTGTTCCGGTCCGTACTTTAGTTTTTTTTTTTACGGTTGGCTTGTAGGGCCTGCACCAACCCCCATTGTCTCGCCGGAGGACCATCGTGCACAGCACTGTTTAAAGTCCCACGCTGGCACCAGGACATTGATCAGCCGCTCCTAACATAGAGAACAGACGCCGTTTTGAGCCGCACCTCCATGGTGAACAGACGCTCGAAGACTGCACTCTCCGGAGAGAGGAGTCACCCCTTCTCTATCAGCATACGACCAAGGTCCCAAACAAATCGATTAACGTACCCCATTCTAGTCGAAATTCTAGTACTACAAAATGTTTGTTTTGGTTCACTATGCAATTTTGACCGATAAAATGGGAGGTTTCCTATGTTTCGAGGGGTGCATCGATTAGCTTAAGACCGAAGATAGTACCATGGCTGAGCCAAAAAGTTGCGCACGTTTCTTCGGGACCTACTAGTCTTAGAGTTACCTCTATGGTCCCACCGGGGTTGGTTATCCGATCTTTCCTATGGCTACTCGTACCCTAGCCCGGCACCACGGGGAGGTAGGGATAGGAGTAACTGGACAAGAGGCTAAGTGACCACGTCCACAGAGGTGTTGGGGTCTATATTATACCTGCAGATACATGAAGTAAAAACAAAGAAAAACTGGCAAAATCGGTTGTACAAAATTTGATGGGTGGAGTGAAAAAGAAGATTCGGGCATTCAGGATGGGAGACCAAATTGAATAAAACAAATTTTTTAAATCATAACTCATTAGTAGTTTTTCATTCCCTGAAAAATTTCAAGAAAATCCGATAATCGGTTTAATTTTGATACGTAAATATGTGTGTGTCATTTTTATCGAATACACCCTTTATGCATGCATGCTAGATCTCGGAAATATGTTCAAGCGTCAGTTCTTAAAATATATTCTACACCTATAATCCTAAAATTAATCTGAGCCCCCAAATTCAGAAAGCTTTCTGAGTCCCCAAATTCAGAAAGCTTTCCAAAAAAGATCAGTGCCAGTGGTGGATCGAATCGAGATAAGTTGCCGGCACTGCAATTGAAATCCGTTCGTTAGAACCTCTGTCTGTAGTGAGCGTGTTGATTCCAATGTTTACTTTCCATTCTTTCAGGTGGATGCTTCGAAGTAAAATTGGCACATCCCCTTACTACTTGGAAAAAAGGGAGTGGATAAATAACGGCACGTGGCTTTGATATAGCTCTCACTAGGCTGTTGTTTGGTAAAGGATTCATATCCGTAGTCGGTATTCTCCGGGTTGTTAACGCTTGATTTCTTGCATCACTTGTTTGTGATGTCTCAGAAGCGCTTTTGATGTTCGATGGTTGGAATGTTCTATTTATGGATTGAAATTTCCGAAGCAGTGTTCTTCTTCATTTTCTTCGCATTTCAAGCTTATTGCTTATCGCATATTAGCTTATTGCGTGCTCTCAACCTAGTGTTCCAGATGCACTACCACAGTTATTAAATGAGAGCTTTCGATGCCTGTACCATTTTTGCATTAGTATGATTGTGTGGCAAGTACAAACATACTCAATGTCCAGGGAACCCGAAAAATTTCTAGACCGGACCGGGAATCGAACCCAGCCACCTCCAGCATGGTCTTGCTTTGTAGGTGGGCCTTTACCGACTGAGCTAAGGAAGGCCCACCGTTTAAGCGTTCTAGCTTCTTCCAAACATGAAACCTTCATGCTTTCTACAAAATTCAGAGAATTTATATGTTCGGAGGCGCACCAGGCCTAGGATGAAAGCCTCCTTAATAAAGAAAACTTCATTTAAGTAAAGAACAATAACTGATAAGTAAGTCGACCGTAACATGCTGTTCAATGGAGGTTGATTAAACAAGAATAAGTTTATGTCTTACATCGTATAACATTTTTTATATGCTATGAATCATAACAATCGCAAAAAAAAGTTCTTCCAGGATAAAATCGAATCAACAAAATTTTATTTTTAAAACTAAGTAAAAACATGTTTAAAATGCTGAATGTGCTCCAATTACCCTTTCTCCCGAATAATGTGTCTTCCCGTAGCGTAATTGACTACAGTCAGCAGCAACAGCAGCCGTGGCTCGCAAACAGGGAAAAATCAATATTCATTAGCGGAAACCACTGAATCGTGAAATAAATGTAATTCGACGAATGTATGATAAACATGAAAAGCAGAACAAAAAGTTTCGCTCACAGATTCACCATCAGCAATCAGCTGCGCTCCATTCCGCGCTCACGGGGAGGAGCAGTGGATGTCTCAATTTCAAAAGTTTTCCATCTGAACATCGATCCCGGCCAATCCTCCGCTTTTAGGGGTGCTGAGTGGGCGAGCCTTCGAAAGCTTCACCACTCGCCGCAGTACAGTCACAGGTGCGGCAGCAGAAGCGATCAAACTATATGGATGAATGTTGGAAGCCGCCAAATTTTGACTGAAATTGCACTTGATATGGGCCCATGGATCTGCCAATTCGATGATAGGTGTATGTGTAGCTCTTCTACAGAGGAACTTTCCCGCATCATTCAGGTGGTCGTGGAAAGGGTAATAGGTTGGTCGGAAGCGAAGTCCTCAGGTGCTCCCATGTAGTCCACGACACGTGTCACAGAGTTCCCTTTCCTTGAGTTGGATGTAGGGATGTTCAAAATTTTACCACTTCTTAAGTTTTACTAAAATTGATAAGCAATTTATTGCCATACTTGAGGGTCACAATCCAAAATTGAGATACCTAAGTTGAGTCAGTTGGGACACCCTTACCTGGCCGAAAACCCTCCCACCACTACTGTGCGGTGAGTGGACAGCGAGTGAGATTGTCTGTCAGATGGCGGAAATAAAGGTTTTATTGGTTGATGATAAAACGTTTCCGCCGTGTGCCACTACCGCTGATTGTGTATGATGGCGCGTTTTTTCCTCTCTTTTCATCCATACATCATGGCTGGCCGAGGCCTTCCAGGGTTCCGTTTGGCACTGGTTAATGGTGTGATGGCCGAGTGAAAAGCCTAGGCCTGGATCGAACGGAAACAAAAGTGGTGGAGAAACGGCATGCCAGGAGTTGAACCAAGCCAAACAATAAAAAAAAACACCAAAAGCTCTGCAGAAAATACAATTGTGCCGCATTGGCCAAACCGCAGGCTCGAAATATTTGGATTGTGTTTACACGTGCGTGTGCTTTTGATTTTAAAATTGGCACCGTACCGACCGCGGGCGGGGCTGCGTTGAGGTTGATCTGTTTTGCCAACAACCGGGTGGTGGTGGACCCGAAAATTGCTTTACAATTGAGAGGTGTTTTAATTTATGCGTGGGTTTTGGAGTGATTGATTGCAGGCTCCATGAGGTGTTTTTCTGGTGTGCATTATTATATTGATGATAGAAGATGCTGTGCAAAGTTTTCGTATATAAATGATGATGATGGTCCCACCTCTTACCCCTACAAAGGTTTGAGCTGGACGATTTATCTTTAAGAGAATTAAATGAACTGGTTACAGTTACAGATATAAATTGCCTCTAGAGTTTACAGTTGCTTCACAGTGATATAAATGTGAAAAAGCTTAGTTCGCCTTTTTGTCCACCTAAAATATTCATAAGTATTATTAAGCAATCAAGAGTTAATGAACAATCAACAAAGCATCCTATTACACTAGTAACCCCGCAATCTGATGCTCTCATAATTTTCAGCAATGTCAGGAATGCTCACGAACCCCTGACATTCAGCGAGAAAATTTCAAGGTATCTTTCAAATAAGCTTCCAAGTTGCAAAAACATCACTGCATAACCGTTCAAAAGACAGTTTTAACGTGTGAAATGCAATGTCTCTTAAATTCTGCTAATGTTGATGCACGTTTAATGTATCTAGGCATCGAATTGAAAACATTTATTCCTTTAAAATATAATGAATTCTGTGAAGCACATGTCAAGAAATGTGGAGTTCTTATTTCATCCGCGTTTCTAGTATTATATCTATCAAAGTCACTTCTTCTTTCAATTCGAGCACACAAATATCGAGGCAGCAAACCGTTAACTACTCTAAAAATGAACACCATCGTCAAATATACTATTCTTTGCTTCACTGACAACCATTGTAAAGCGTCCAGCATCAAAGTTGAGGAAGTGAATCTATTACATCGCAACATCAAACGCATTATTTTATTCTGCAAGCGCTGTAATCTCGATATTTGTGTTTCGTTGGCCAGAAATAAAATGGATAGGCAAAAATCTAGATGAGGAGAGATGATTGATTTGTATAGCTGTATTTTGCTGGCAATAGTTAAACCGTTTTTCAGTTGAGATAGAATTCCATGCTTCTTGGCAATTTTCTTGATGACATTGTCAATGTGCGTGTTGAACTTAAGTTTGTCGTCAATAATCACGCCAAGATATTTAGTCTCCCGAACGCGATCAATGTTGCAGTTGCAGATAAGTGGCATCGAGCATCCCCTCGAAGTACGGTTACCAATCGGTTACCAACAACAACAGGAATTCACCTGCGAATAATTAAATGATGAGACATTAGTTTTTTGGGCCTTTTGCGACACACAAAACTGCAAAAGGAGAGAGTTGGAGTTAGCTTGCAATCCGGGCAGCAGTCGCGTCGAGTGCGTTTTTTGATTCTAAGTTATATTTGTAGTACTTGTTAGTTGATTTAGTAGAATAAATAGCCTAAGTGTTAAGTGTTGCCGCGCTTTTGTTATTCAATTTTGCGCGTGGCTTTGCCCTCTCCCCTGATAGGGTTGTGAGGGCTATAGTGGTGCAACTTCTTGCAACTAATAAAAAGTTTTTTTGTTTTGTTTTTTTTTTTTGATAATTTTTTTTTATTGTTTTTTTTTTTGGTTGTTAACTGGGCAACAAAATATTAACAACTAGTAGTTAAGTAGATTAATTGGTGAAGGTTTTTTTTTAAATATTTTTTTTTTTCCTTTTTAAGCGGTTGTGCACTGCTTTTCGCAACACTTATGGCGTCTTCGGATGTCTACGTTGCGCGAACCAGGTACTACCAGCCGTCTTCGAAAGGACCATGGGTTGTCTTTTTTCGGCCTAAAAATAAACCTTTGAAAACTCTCGACATTTCGAGAGACTTGCTGCGTAAGTATCCGGGAATCTTGGTACATAAAGAGAGATTCAATAAACTGCGTGTAGAAGCACCGACTTATGATGTGGCAAATAAAATTGCTGAACACGAGCTGTTTAGTGTCGAGTACAACATCTACATCCTTTCTCGAGATCCGACGCGAGTCTGAGTGTCGAGGACTTAAAACGAGCATCGGGTTGCTTCAAAAACTCAAAAATCGGAGAACAGGTACAGATGTCAGGCAACTGCATTCAGTATCTTTGCAAGATGGCAAGAAAGTTTATCAGCATTCAGACTCGTTTCGGCTGACTTTCGCTGGTTCAGTTCTCCCAAACTTTGTTAAAGTTGATGGTGCTTTTTTTCGGTGCGGTTGTTTGTACAGAGGGTATATAATTGTACCAACTGCAAAAGGCTGGGACACTCGGCCAGCCATTGCGGCAACAAAACTCGTTGTGGCAAATGTGGTGAAAACCACAAAGAGGATTCTTGCCACAAAGAATCAGTAAAATGCGCATATTTTGGTGATAATCCTCACCCCTTGCAGGAGTGCCCGATGTACAAACAGCACTCCGATAAAGTGCAGCGTTCAATCTCTGGACGCTCCAAGCAGTCATATGCACAAATGGTGAAGGCTGCATCAGTCGTCCAAGATGAAAATCAATTTTCGATTTTGTCAGCTGAAGAATCGGACTCTGACTCATCCGATGAGGGTGACTCTACGGTGGTACACGCACCTTTGATCCTCAAAACGAAAATGCTCCTCCCCGTAAGTGCGCCGTAAGAAAACTAAAGTCACTCCCAGAGGATTGCAAAATTCCCAGGGTAATGGGGATGAAAAAATTAAATCAAAGGCTCCCACTGCTCCTTTTCCTGGCTGCAGTTAGGATTTTCCACCATTACCCAACAAAGATAAGAAAAACAAAAAAGCTGCTCCTCAAACTTCTCAAAAGAAATCCAAGTCCGAACGAGGTTTGCTAGCTTTTTCGGACATTGTGGAATTCATATTAAATATGTTCAACATACAAGACCCTCTTAGAAGCTTAGTTTCTGCCTTGCTTCCAACACTAGAATCATATCTTAAGCAATTGACTGTTTCATGGCCCCTCCTTGCATCAATCATATCTTTCGATGGATAATTCGTCGAACGAGGTTGAAGATATGATCACTGTGCTACAGTGGAACTGCCGTAGTCTAGTGCCTAAACTAGACTCGTTCAAATCTTTACTTCACAATTCTGATTGTGATATATTTGCTCTCTGTGAAACATGGCTTTCTTCCGATAAAGAACTCAACTTCCACGATTTTAACATTATTCGCCTGGATAGAGACGATTCTTATGGAGGAGTACTTTTAGGGATCAAAAAGTGCTACCCTTTCTACAAAATGTCCCTTCCTGCTCTATCAGGCGTCAAAATCGTCGCTTGCCAAATAAATGTGAAGAACAAAGATCTTTGCATAGCTTCAGTATACGTTCCACCAAGAACCTCCATTAGCCGTAGTCAACTCTGGAATCTTGTTTCGATTCTTCCATCTCCAGTATTAATTCTGGGTGATATGAACTCCCATGGTACTGGGTGGGGCGATCTATATGACGACAATAGAGCGGCTATTTTTTACGATTTATGCGACGATTTCAACTTGACTATTTTAAACACTGGTGAAGCGACACGTATAGCAAAACCTCCGGCTCGAGAAAGCCGACTCAACCTATCTTTGTGTTCAAGATCGCTATCATTGGATTGTCTGTGGAAGGTTATCAATGATCCCCATGGTAGTGATCATTTGCCAATCATCATTTCAATTAAGTGTGCCCCTCACTCTGTAGAACCATATCGAGTTCCATTTAATCTTACAAGGAACATAGATTGGCATAAATATGCAACGGCGGTGACAATCGGTGCCGAATCAATAGATACGCTTCCACCATTGGAAGAATATCGATTCCTCGCCGATTTGATATACAAAAGCTCACTGGAAGCACAAAAAAGAAAAGTTCCAACTGCGCCCTTCAAAAGGAGACCAGCCACACCTGGATGGGACGAAGAATGCACAAAATTGTATGTAGAAAAATCTGATGCTTTCAAAGCTTTTCGTAGACACAAAACCTTCACATACTTCGAGGAATATACAAAGCTTGAGACAAAGCTGAAACAATTAGTCAAAGAAAAGAAACACGGTTATTGGCGCAATTTCGTCGAGGGACTCTCACGAGAAACCTCAATGAACACCTTGTGGAGGGTGGCTCGCAACATGCGTAACCGCTCATCTTTCAATGAGAGTGAAGAATACTCCAACCGATGGATATTCGATTTCGCTAAAAAGGTCTGTCCGGACTCAGTTCCAGCACAAAATATTCTTCGAGAAGCGTCTCCTAGCGGCGGCTCTCTGGATAGACCATTCTCAATGCTGGATTTCTCTATGGCTCTTCTTTCATCGAACAACTCCTCACCGGGAAGCGATATGATTAAATTCAATCTTCTGAAAAATCTCCCAGATATCGCTAAAAGACGCTTGCTAGATTTATTCAATTCCTTGCTAGAAAACAACATTGTACCGCCTGAATGGAGACAGGTCAAAGTAATAGCCATTAAAAAACCTGGCAAACCAGCGTCTGACCATAGCTCATACCGTCCGATTGCTATGCTTTCGTGCATTAGGAAATTGTTGGAGAAAATGATCCTTCGGAGACTCGATCAGTGGGTCGAATCAATTATTATTATTTAGCTTTATTAAGGAGGCTTTCCGCCTTGGGCTGGTTCGCCTGGGTCGAATCAAATAACTTGCTATCAAATACACAGTTTGGGTTCCGCAAGAGCAAAGAAACAAACGATTGTTTAGCGCTGCTTTCCACAGATATTCAACTGGCCTTTGCGCACAAGGAGCAATTGGCTTCAGTATTCTTGGACATTAAGGGGGCTTTTGATTCAGTTTCCATTGAAATTCTGTCAGACAATCTGCACAGATGTGGACTTTTCGGAATTTTAAATAATTTCTTGTACAATTTGTTGTCAGAAAAGCAAATGAACTTTTCCCTTGGACAACTGACAACTTCCAGAATTAGCTACATGGGCCTACCCCAAGGCTCATGTCTCAGCCCTCTTCTTTATAACTTTTATGTCAAAGATATCGACAACTGTTTGGCAGAACAATGCACGCTAAGACAACTTGCAGATGACGGTGTGGTTTCCGTAAGAGGTCCACATGCCGTGGACTTGCAAAGACCATTGCAAAGTTCCTTAGATAACTTGTCTTCTTGGGCTAGGAATCTAGGGATCGAATTCTCGCCGCAGAAAACTGAACTAGTAGTGTTTACTCGAAAGCGGTACCCAGCCCAAATGCAACTTAATCTTTTGGGCAGAAACATTACTCAATCATTGTCTTTCAAGTACCTTGGGGTCTGGTTTGATTCAAAGTGCACTTGGAATACCCATATTACGTATTTGAAGCAAAAATGTCAACAGAGGATCAACTTTCTCCGTTCAATTTGCGGCACATGGTGGGGTGCTCATCCGGGAGACCTCATAACGCTTTATAAAACAACTATTCTCTCTGTTCTAGAGTACGGCTCTTCCGCTTTCTCTCGGCAAGAAAATGTCACCTAATAAAATTGGAACGAATTCAATATCATTGTCTGCGTATTGCTCTCGGCTGTATGCACTAAACGCATAACATGAGCCTCGAGGTTCTGGCAGGAGTAACACCCCTCCAGAACCGTTTCTGGGAGCTCTCTCTCAGAATACTAATCAAATGCGGAGTGACGAACACACTTATAATTGAAAATTTTGAAGAAATTCTTGGGCTGAACACACAATCTCGATTTATGAGAATCTACCACCACTACATATCATCAGATATGTGTCTTCCTTGTTATACTCCAGACCGTGTTCACTTCACCAATCGCAGTTCCTCAACTGAATATGATCTGACCATGAAACAAGCAACTCATGGGATTCCCGATCAACTTCGATCTATTATTATTCCGCGTATTTTTACTGAAAAGTACCAACAAGTCAATTGCATGAAAAGATATTTTACAGACGGGTCCCGTCTCAATGGATCCACTGGCTTCGGTGTCTTCAATGAAAACTCTAGCGCCTTCCGCAAACTTCAGGAACCTTGTTCTGTTTATGTTGCTGAGCTGGCAGCAATCAACTTCGCATTGGGGATGATTTCCAACATGCCCGCAGACCATTACTTCATCTTCTCGGATAGTCTCAGTTCGATTGAGGCTATTCGGTCGATGAAACAAGGTAGGCACTCATCTTATTTCCTTTCAAAGGTAAGGGAGCAGATGAAAGTACTGGTCGAAAGATCATATATGATTACCTTTGTATGGGTCCCCTCACATTGCTCAATCCCAGGCAATGAGAAGGCGGACTCTCTCGCAAAGGTGGGCGCGCAGGAAGGCGAATTTTATGACAGGCAAATTTCACACGATGAATTTTACCATTTAGTACGTCAGAGTACCCTTTCGAGTTGGCAAACCGATTGGAACAATGGAAATCTTGGACGGTGGTTACATTCAATTATTCCTAATGTTTCTTCGAGAGCGTGGTTTAAAGGCTTGGGCTTAAGTCGTGACTTTATTCGCGTGATGAGTAGACTTATGTCCAACCACTACTCGCTAGATGCTCATCTCAATAGAATAAACCTCGTGGACAGCAACATCTGTCGGTGTGGAAACGGTTACGATGACATCGATCACGCAGTTTGGCAATGTACGGATAATGACGCCGCCAGAGAGCGACTTTTGAATACCCTCGAGGCCCAAGGAAGACAACCCTATATCCCTATCAGAGACGTGTTGGGTACCCGCGATCTCTGCTATATGCAGTCGATTTATGTGTTTCTGCAAATGTCTAGTATAAGAATTTAATTCGTTTGTCTTTTGTATCTCTTTATTAGTTTTTATTTGTCTTGTCCCCCGTCTCGATGAGCCTCATCGTCGCCCACTGGTCACCATAGCCGGTCGAACTCCAGACGAATCTAGAACCACACTACCGTTCACACTGGCGACAACGCTCTGATGAGGCAACGATACCCTACTCCCAAGCTCCTCCCCTTTTCCTATCCTTCGACAATGTACCCCTCTAACCTCGAGTAAGCCGCGAGTATCCGGCCCAACTCCTACTAGACATAGAATTAAGTGAATTTTGTTACAAACAAAGAACAATGAATTAAACTAGTTTACAAAACAACATAAAAAGTGTGAACTTTAGTGGTTGACCAACGTTTCTAATGCAAAATCCTACGCTGAATTCAATGTCGTGGTCAGAAAAAATTAAAGTAGAGCCATTTTTGAGATATACAAAAATTTTGATTTTTTGAATTTTGGACAAAAGTACGATTACTAAAATGTCAATATCTTTGAAACTAGTGCACCAATTTTAAATCTTTTTTTATGAAAATGAAGCTAAATAAATTTTCTATCGTTCATTAGAATATTATGTCTTAATTAAAAATTTAATTTTGAAGTCATTTAAAAATTTACAGCATTTTTTTTTTATTTTTCCTGCGAATTTTCCATAAAAATCTTGTTTTAATCAACATTTTTAATGGGATAAAAATATTCAAAAAATCATTCCATAATTTATTCTTAAAGTTCATTAACAACTGGAGAAAATGAGCCTTTAATGGATGAAATCGGTTGGAAATTGTCGAAGTTATGAAATTTTTTGTAAAATCATGGAAATTGAATGTTCCAAGATTGACCGTTGTCCCGCTCCTAGGTTCATGCACCACTTCCAGTAAGCCTTTCTGCGGACGTGTACGCATACGGTGCATTTCACTAACACTACCAGCTGTCACGCAAAATTAAATGGGATATTTTCAACAATATAATTTACGCTAGTGTTTGTGAGACCGCTCGGCGAGAACCTAACGCAACCAACTCAATTTGAAAGCTTTCTTTCTTTAACATTGCTTAACGATGTATACGACAAAACGTGAATTCAAGTGTAA
Organism: Ochlerotatus camptorhynchus; assembly: GCF_037179485.1. Classification (NCBI taxonomy): domain Eukaryota; kingdom Metazoa; phylum Arthropoda; class Insecta; order Diptera; family Culicidae; genus Ochlerotatus; species Ochlerotatus camptorhynchus. The sequence goes on from NW_027040660.1 coordinate 2,738,374, forward strand.
AAATGATCCTCAAAAGTTTTGTTACGCGTGTGGCAACTATATATTTACAAAATCGGTCAATTTCACTGCTTCTTTGCAAACTGCATGCAGGTTTTATTTTAAAATTGATCCTGGAGACTTTGACGAACCGTGGATTCCAAAAGTATTATGTAGTTCGTGCAAAACGTGCTTAGCTAGGTGGATGTCAGGCGCAAGGTAAATTGATTTTTCGAATAACTTTCATATAAACAATTTATGTACAGCATGGTAGTGCTTTGTTCTTTCCTGATCGACATTATCTTACTTGATCTATTTTTGATAAGTGTTAATGTCTTACTTACTAACTCACTTATTTGTTATCTGTCAGTCGCTATTTGTCCTTTGACATGCCCACCATATGGCGTCGACCGTTTTGTCATGCAACGGATTGTTATTTCTGCTTGACAAAAGTTAAGCAACAAGGACGTCACAAAACAGTTGAGTATCCACAAGTGGCTTCTATGACAAAACCTGTTCCACATTCAAGTTCGGTCCCGTATCCTGTTTATCCAAAGCGGAAACGAGCGCCCTCTGTTGAATCGACCGTTACGAAAAAGTGAGGAGGAATTCAAGGAGGAATGCGAGGAAGACTTCGAGGTGGAATTGGAAAGAAACCCAAAACTGTTTACACAATCCGAATTTAATGATTTGGTGCGAGATCTCGACTTATCGAAGGAGAAATCCGAATTGCTGGCATCACGCTTGAAAGAACACAACATGCTGAGCAAGGAGGTCAAAATTTCTTGTCACAGGAATCGTCACAAGAAATTTGACAAATATTATTCTACAAAGGACAAGGCATGTTTTTGCCATCACGTAAACGGCTTGTTTGAAGAGTTTGGTGAGCCATATGATCCAGCTGAATGGCGTTTATTCATCGATAGCAGCAAGTTGAGCTTGAAAACCGTTTTACTGCATCAAGGGAATGAGAAACCTTCTATTCCATTAGCTCATGCCGTTAATATGAAGGAAACGTTTGAATCAATGGCTCTATTGCTCAATTTGATAAATTACAATCAACACAATTGGAAAATTTGTTCCGATCTTAAAGTGGTTACCATGTTGACTGGATTGCAACAGGGATACACAAAATATATGTGTTTTTTGTGCAAATGGGACAGTGGAGCTCGTAAGGAACACTACGTCCGAAAAGATTGGCCAAAACGGGATAATTTCACAATTGGTAAAGACAACGTTAAAACTGATCCTCTTGTGGTAAAAGAACGCATAATACTTCCACCACTACATATAGAACTTGGGCTATTCAAAATTTCGTCAAAGCGTTGCAAAAAGAAGGGCCGGCATTCCAGTACTTGAAATCAGTATTTCCAAATTTATCTGACGCAAAGATAAAGGAAGGTGTATTTGTTGGCCCACAGATCAAAAAAACTGCTCAATGATTCTGCATTCAATACAGTTTTGACACCAGATGAGGAAGAAGCGTGGAAATCGTTCCAGCGTGTTGTCACAACCTTTTTAGGAAATTTCAGAAGCCCAGATTATGAGGAAGCCGTCGATGAATTGCTCAAAAATTATGATACAAAAGGTATAAATCAATAATTTTGTGTTTGTTACATATAATTAATTTCAAATCCTTTTATTTCACTGAACACAGTTGTGAATATGTCTTTAAAGATACATTTCCTACATTCTCACATGGATTTTTTCCCGGAAAATCTTGGTGACGAGAGTGATGAGCACGGCGAACGTTTTCACCAACAAATGAAGATGATGGAACGTCGTTACCAAGGGTTTTGGGATGAAGCAATGATCGGTGATTATTGTTGGTTTCTGATAAAGGAAGGTGTATTGGGGGAGGTAGCTCATCGATTCTTCCGGTTCGCCTCCTACCATCGTGCTATAAGGTACCAGGCGATAACCAGGGTAGTTGATCGATAGCTCGATGACGTCATTTCGTTGGCGTCTGCAATGGGAAATAGCCGGCGTTGACGATGGGACGTTGTCGAGTTGTTGAATAGCAACTATCGTGGTAACTCACCGATTACCTGTCGATCTGCCAAATTTGGAAAGACGTCTGCATTGAATTGTCTCATATAATAATATTCCACCCACTATATCACAAGAAATTGCGAGTAGCTGAGTGGAATGGAGATAAGTTAAGCATTGGGTACAGGACCAAGTCTCCCCTGGGTGGTGCCAAAAGATGAGCGCAATAGAATCATCAAGTTGCCATAAGGCACGGAATGAGACTATTGCATGGCTGGGTAGTCAAAGTCTTCCATTCGTTAGTCATTTCAGGTGGATTAGAACAGGTTTAGGATTAGGGTGGGCGTTGGCCAGATTTGGATTTTTCAGATATAATTTTAAATAGGACCTAGATTATTTAATACACTAGTAACCTCAACTTCTCTCACAATGTTTCATTGTGACTAATCAACACTCAATGGTTAAAATATCAAATTTGCGGTAAATTTGAAAAAAAGGTAACTTGGCGTGTAGAGCGCACTGCCCACTGGACGATTCTGAAGCCTGACCAAGTGAGTGGGTTACGGGTTTATTTGATTGTACGTCATTTCCAAGTTATATATAGATACATTCATACCATTGGCATTTTGTATTTGAGATAAGACAGAGACAGGATGCGGAGGGCCCGCTTAGGGGAAGCGTAACCCATGTTATGGCTTCCATTTATTAAATAGTTCAGATAGGCTGAAAATGATAGGTTCATGGTGAGAAAATGTACCATATGGTGCCCGTTCACTGATCAAAATTAGATTCAAATCGTCAGGCCCTGCCCTGTAATAAGGGGATTGACGATGATTTGTCAAGTTTTATTTTGCATTTGCATATAATTGTAAGTTTAGGTTTGCTTTTGTAATTGTAAGATAGATAGTTTGCCTCAATTGAAACATTGAGTTGTATAAACTTGACGAATCATACCTCTAAAATAGTAGTAGTTACAGTGCTGCATTATCTAACAACCACTGCCTGCAACTAATGTTGAGGGGTCGGCAGGGCTGATTACGGATCAAAACTAACATAACTCTAACACTGAAATGATCCCGAAACTAACGCTCATTCATTGCACTTTGAGTCATAAAGTAGTTTTATTTATTTTCCTACTAATCTATCTACACACTTAGTTTTTTCTACCGAGCTCGGCTGTGCGGGTCTCGGCGGGGAGGGTTTCTCTGAGATCTCGGCGGGAGTGACATTTGATTGCTGAGTCTCGGATAATGCCTTTTCTAATAATCTGCCTACGTTTCTTTTCTTTGTTATCTACTTTATCCCCTTTTTATTTTTCTGCTCTTCTTTCCTCTTCTCTTCTTTTGTTTTGTTTGTTTACATATAACTAATACTAATACCTCCTTGTTTTCTCTCTAATTTGTCTACTATGTACCACCATCACGATGAGAGATGAGCTACCGTACATGGTACACGCTTATATACACTCCCAAAATAGTATGCCGCAAGTAAGTATATCACAGAGGCAACTAAAGATCCAGAAACGAAAACCGATAACGCTGAAGATAATGAGCTGTGGTGATTTATATGACTAAATAGTATTATTTATTTATGCTAACCTAAACACAACGTGGGGTGACCCAAATCCAAACGATCACTAACCAAAATAATAGACTTATCTTTTTTCAACAGGTGTAATTTCGTTTAGTTCTGTTTCTCTCTTTTCAGCAAAACAACTACAAAAAAAACCTCTATAACTCTTCTCCATTCTTTTAATCTCCTACTATCCCCTATAAATGTATCGGAAACTAGTGGGACTGTCTGTGCAAACAGAAACAGACCTGCTAGTGGAAGAAGGTCGTTATAACTCGCTTAACTCGTTTTCGGATTTGAGAGATCGTCGGTTACAGTGGCTTGCTTACTGAGCAGGAAAACGCGGTCCCAGGTCCTTACATATCAAAGAGATTTATGGTAAAATCGCTTGTGTATCGTGTATTTTGCGAAACTCGTTGTTGTCGTTAGTTCCGGGTTTGAATGGATACAAAAATTTGAGCAACGGTATTATGTGATATGAGGGGCTCGGTGGCCTTAGAGCAACCGTTTTTGCTTACTGAGCAGAACATCATGAGTCTAATCTCAGGCCCATCCACATTCAAGATTCGTCAATCCTTTTATTTGTTAATATGACTACATGGTAATAACAGCAACTCGGTGATTAAAAAGGTGCTCGTCTACCTAGTGGCAAACGTTTTTGCTTACTGAGCAGAAGACCGTGGGTTTAGTCCCAAGCTCCTTCGCGTTATATGATCGTTAGGACATCAATTCAGCTTACCGTTTACCAAAACGAACCCTGCTGCAAACCCAACCCTTATATCCAATATCCCAGTGATTCCTCGTGGAAGTGCATAGGTGTTCTCGGCTTCCATCAAAACGAGTGTCATGTCAACACAATCCTTCCCATTCCTTTCTTGACCTGTGTTCGGGCGCGGCCGGCGCTGGTATTGCCTAATTTAAGATCACCAGTTTTTACACATTGAGGATGATTGCTAGTCCCAAGCATTATCTATTGGTTCTCTGTGTAATTACAGCTGATATGGCAATAACAGAGTAGCAACCGTGGGCGGTCAATCAAGCTCAAGCTCAAGCTCAAGCTCAAAGATAAAGGAAGGTGTATTTGTTGGCCCACAGATCAAAAAACTGCTCAATGATTCCGCATTCAATACAGTTTTGACACCAGATGAGGAAGAAGCGTGGAAATCGTTCCAGCGTGTTGTCACAACCTTTTTAGGAAATTTCAGAAGCCCAGATTATGAGGAAGCCGTCGATGAATTGCTCAAAAATTATGAAAAAATAGGTATAAATCAAAAATATTGTGTTTGTTACATATAATTTATTTCAAATCCGTTTATTTCACTGAACACAGTTGTGAATATGTCTTTGAAGATACATTTCCTACATTCTCACATGGATTTTTTCCCGGAAAATCTTGGTGACGAGAGTGATGAGCACGGCGAACGTTTTCACCAACAAATGAAGATGATGGAACGTCGTTACCAAGGGTTTCGGGATGAAGCAATGATGGGTGACTATTGTTGGTTTCTGATTCGAGAAACAAGTTCAAAACATCGAAGACAAAGTCATTCGATTCTCAATCATTTTTAATAAAACCTAAATAAATTTCTTTTGTATCAACTCGGTTTTAAATCCTGATATGCCTTAATCAAATTGATATGTAGAGAAAAGAATCTCCCATGAAAACTTTACATGCGATTTGGATGCTTACAACGACACCTAGAAAAGGAACTCTAAAGCTGTTGTATTTCAGCAACATTTTTGAGTGTTTTACAAAAATGCTCATAACTTCGACAATTTCCAACCGATTTCATCCATTAAAGGCTCATTTTCTCCGGTTTTGAATGGACTTTAAGAATAAATTATGGAATGATTTTTTGAATCTTTTTATCCCGTTAAAAATGTTGATTAAAACAAGATTTTTATGAAAAATTCGCTGGAAAAATAAAAAAAAATGCTGTAAATTTTTAAATGACTTCAAAATTAAATTTTTAATTAAGACATAATATTCTAATGAACGATAGAAAATTTAGTTCGCTTCATTTTCATAAAAAAAGATTTAAAATTGGTGCACTAGTTCCAAAGATATTGACATTTTAGGAATCGTACTTTTGTCCAAAATTCAAAAAATCAAATTTTTTGTATATCTCAAAAATGGCTCTACTTTAATTTTTTCTGACCACGGCATTGAATTCAGCGTAGGATTTTGCATTGGAAATGATCATCACCTTACCGAGTTCAAAAATTCATGTTCATGTACTGTAATTGGGTGGAAACCTTCAAATCCAAAGACTTTCAAGTGATCAAAGACCTCCATTAAGTCCCCTTATATATTTTTTTTTTTAAGATTGCAGGTTGACCTGATATTTTCCTAAAGATCTTGATATCCAAAGATGATATTGAAAAAAAAAACCTCAATAGCCTATTCCAACGCTTAAAGAAGGTGGTAAAATTTTGATTACAAATTCGAAAAAAAGCTCAGAAACTCGCTAAGCAATTCGAAAAATCCCATAATTTCAATATGGGTCTTACTAGTCCTTTTGAGAATCAGGTTGCTCGGAATTTTCTGAATATTTTCATTCGGGAAAATATTTTTAATGATTGGGGGACTGATTTGGACAGAATAAGATCTATACCTAAAAAGTTTCAAAACATGAAAGCACCAGGTGATGATGGAATTTTCTATATCCTCATCAAAAAACTCCCACAGAGTACCTTGTCTTTCTTGGTTAAATTATTCAACAGATGTTTTCATTTGGCATACTATCCTGATAAATGGCACAAATGTGCCAAATTTCAAGCCGGATAAAAATCCAGCTGAAGCTTCTAGCTACCGTCCAATAAGTTTGCTTTCTTCAATAAGTAAACTTTTTGAAAAGATAATTTTGAATAAAATGATGCTTCACATCCATATGAACTCAAGTTTTCCAGATGAGCAGTTTGGATTTCGCCATGGGCATTCAAATACTCATCAACTCTTAAGAGTTACCAATTTAATTCGTTCAAACAAATCTGAAGGCTACTAAATTGGAGTTGATCTTCTGGATATAGAAAAAAGGATTCGACATTGTTTGGCAAAAAGGTTTGATTGAATATTGAAGAAGTTTAATTTGCCAGTCTGTATTATGAAATCATGAAAATCCCCGGGAAAGTTAAAATGCAGGGAAGTTATCAAAATCACAAATCTGAACGACTACCTCAGGGTAGCATTCTTCGGCCTATATTGTATAACATTTTCACTACCTGAAACTTTGTCACAGACGCCATTTCCATAAGAAGATTCATTTTCGTGCTTTGATTTATTGAATAATATTGTATACACCATTTTGAAAACTAAGCCGTAAATCAAAATGACCGCATTCTGTCACTAACCTAGTTATTTTCCCCTACTGAACAAGTATGCAAAGTTTCATGGAATTAGGAGAGGGAAGATTAAAATCTATTCGTCAGTTGGCGTGGGCCTGAGATTAAACCCCAAGATCTTCTGCTTGGGGAAAATTTAATAATTACGAATGCAGTTTATTTTGTTCAAGTGTTTCACCCCCCGTACCACCATTATAAGATTTAGTAATTCAAAGCTTAAAACCCCTACCTTCTAAGGAAGATCTCCCATCGAATATTTCTTCGTACTGCATTTGAACCGTTCATGCTTACGAAAGATATTTCTGAAACGCCTTCCTCCCATGTAAAAAAATCGTGAGCAAATTTCAACACCCCACCCCCAACCCCCTCGTAAAATTCCCATAAGAGAAGTCATAAGTGTAGGCACTGAGATTCACATGAGTGGTTCGTAGCTCAACCAGCTCAACCAACTAGCACGAATTTCAGTTGTTCCTGAAATTTCATCCTGGTAGATACTGACACCCTGGTTACATTATGCTAACTACTTTTTGATACAGTTTTAGTACACTAGCACCAGCACACCAGCACAAGTGTAAACACCCCATTATGGCCTGCTTCCATATGTGCTGGTTCATAATTCTGATTAACCAAAATTGGTGTAATACGATCAAGTTTGTGCCAGAAGTTGATGCGGGAACGTTAATCAGCACCGAAAAACTGTTGTCCCGTCAGCGAAAGCAAAAAAAAAATAAAATTCCGTAACTCATTGGCTAATTGTGCTTGCTTTTCGTCGTTCAATTGCAGCAGATATGTATATCAAACCATATCGTTAAAATGCACCATGCACCTCCATCAGAAGAATCTGCACCGATGGAGCGAGCGTGATTTTCAACAATCTAAATGATCTCCCCTGTTCACTAAGAGCTATGTTCGTAGCCATCAGTTACCTACATTTTCGTAGGAAAATAGACTCACCCACTGCGGATAGCTGTATCAGATAACCGTCGCTTAATTAACGTCACACAGCCATGGAACTGTACATCTCGAAGCCAGTATCCTCCCTACAGCATACCGGTTGCATCCCATTAAGAGCATTTTCGGTACTTACCGGGTGAGTTTTGGTGGTCGCAATCGTCATTATTGTTGCCAGTGTCACTGTTAGTACCCCTACTCACGATGGCTGATGCACCTGATAAGCTGCCGTTTGCCAGTGGCCCACCGCCAGCAGCTAATCCTCCAATGACAGCAGCAGAGCCACCGCTGTTGTTGTTATTATTACTGATATTATTATTAACAGAACTAGCACTGTTGGAAACCGACACAACACTACCCCCACCGCCGCCGCCAGCACCAGAGGAAACGATCCGTTGTACCGAATATTGCTGCTGCTGCTGCTGGTGCTGGTACTGATGCTGTGGTAGCACGCTAGAACCTATCGGCTGTTGCTGTTGCTGTTGCAAAGACAGCGGCGAGGTTGGTCCATTACCATTATTACCGTTATTACTGGGGGCGAAATTATTGACACTATTCACACTGGTGCTCCCGACGGTACAAACCGATTGGCCACCGCCACTACAGTTAGTACTACTAGTGCCGTTGGAACTGATACTGATGCCACTGCTGCTGGAATTGCTGGCTACTGCTACCGCTGTTATGTTGCTATTACAAGTGTCTGCCGATACCGAACTGCCCGTAATCAAGTAAGGCTCTTCTCCACTGCACACCGAGGCTCCACTGCCGCTTCCTCCACCACCGTTAGCACCACCATCGACGCAAACTGGAGCCTGTGATCCTGCACTTCCGCTTACAGCCACTCCACCTCCCACGCGGGCCCGATTTTCTCGCATAAAATCACCGAAAAATATTCGTGACCTGTGAAGGTGGAAACCAAAAGAAAAGAAGATAACAGTTAGTTCAAAATCATCTGATCAGGTTAACAAAACTCTTAATATGAATATTAATCGGATAAGCACATTGGCTACGCCGTGATTTAATCATTTCATTATTCAATAACAACAACCTTTACCAATCAACAACGACTGGGTAAGCATCAAGAATTAATATTCATTTATTCATAGCTCCCCGTGCTCATGCAGTTCTGCTCGTAGAGAAAAACATATTTGCAAAATCCGCAACATTATTCCGACTCGAATGGGGCAACAACAATAACTAACGACGACGACGACGACGATGACGACGGTGCCACCAGCGAAATCCGATTTATCTCCCGTGACGATGAATCCTTTGTGCGTATGATTTTTCATATTGATTTGCACGTGCGATGGATTTGCGATATGACGGCGGGTTCAAACACATTTCCCGGGAAATTTTCCTCCCACTGGCAAAAGATCCATCACCGTCGGTGGGTGAAAAAATCGCTTAGATTTCCCGGAAGACACGGGAGATTTAAGTGAAAGATGCATTGGACGTCTGTGATTTTGTTCAAACGAATGCGAGTCGTGTTTCAATCGATGCTTCGCAAATGTCAAGCCGGAATTGTGTTACGTACACCGAAAATAGATTGAGGATGAAGGGCAGTAAAAGAATTTCTGATAAATGCGTGAGAAATTGTTCCATATTTAGTTAGAAATAAATCATTGTGAAAAGCATAGCGTTGAGATCTGATTTTCGTCATAGTAAATAAGCACAACCCGCCTTTGGCTCCCTTTTTCGAACGCGGGTTTTGAACAAAAAATGGAAAGTTTCCACCAAATATGACTTCTACCAATGTATTTACCTTTCCATTCATACCGTTTAGAGGTTCCTGTCTGCCGGGTTTGAAATAAGTCCCGGTGTTCAGTGCTTAACGGCCAGATAAATAGATAAGTAGTATGTACGATATTTTGTATAGAATTTCTTTTGATGTCTTGTGTTATCTAAAGTCTGAAATGCGCAAAAATTGGTCAACTTCAAATTGGTGTATTTCTGTTAAAAATGCATTAAAAAAAACCTGAAATGCTGCATTTGGAAGTTGAGTGTATATACAATGGTTGCTATGATGAGTTTTCACCGTTTGCTCTCCAGTTTTCAAAATGACGTCCAAGCAAGAGAAGCATCGTGTCAAAATTTTGCTCGCGCAGCAAGAGAATCCGACGTTCTCACACGCCAAGTTGGCAAAATTGCTGGATGTGGCCAAATCGACTGTGACAAACGTTTTAAAAGTGTTTGGGAAGCGTCTGTCGACCGCCAGGAAGCCTGGAAGCGGTGGCAATCGTAATCCGGACGTGGCAGCAACGACGAAGAAGGTGGCGGTGAAATATAAGCGGAATCCTAACCTCTCCATCCGGGACGTCGCTGGCAAGCTCAATGTCTCCCATACTACTGTGCAGCTGGCCAAGAAACGAGCCGGGTTGTCGACGTTTAAGAAGGTGAAGGTGGTGAACCGAGATTACAAACAAAACACGTCGGCAGAGCAGCGGTCCCGAAAGCTGTATACGAATCTGCTCACAAAGTTCGACTGTGTCGTCATGGATGACGAAACTTATGTGAAGGCGGATTTCCAACAGCTTCCGGGACAGGAGTCTTATACCGCATCAGGAAAACACGGCTATCAATGGTATCGAACAAGTTGCTTGCCGAGGCTTCTGTGGTGGAGTGTTCCACATGCCGTGTGCTGGAGTGTCACGAGCACTTCTGGGATATTTCACGACGCACAAAAATAATTTATTTTGGATGTGCGTCAAGTGTGCTGAATTGTTCGAGAATTCACACTTTCGTTCAATATCACGTCCTCATGAGCCTTCCCAACTCGCATCGTTATCGGAGGCAATCAACGATCTGCTTGTCGAAATTAGGCAGCTTTCAACTATGCCCGCCGCTCCACCTGTACTACAAATTCCACCAAAACCTGCTCTCCAGCCCCCTCAAGTTCCAAGATTACGTTACACGCCTATCACACCAGCTCAATACGGTTCCAAGGAAACTACCAAGAACATTGTCACGGTCACGAATCAAAACCCTTCTTCTGACAAGGACAAATTCTGGCTTTATTTGTCACGCATCCGTCCCGATACAACCAACGATGTAATCTCAGCGATGGCCAAGGAATGTCTGGAAATCATCACGGAGCCTGATGTGGTGAAACTCGTACCAAAGGGTAAGGACATTTCGGGTTTGTCATTTATCTCGTTCAAATCGGCCTCGACCCGGAGTTGAAGAACGTGGCATTGGATCCCTAAACATGGCCAGAAGGTATCCTGTTCAGGGAATTTGAAGACTATGGCTCCTCAACTTTTCGAAAGCCAAACTTGGAAGCTTAATCAACGTCCTCACAACCTGACGAGTACTAAACGGCAATCTTCGGGACGCACTGAAAAAAGCCTCATGGAAGCCCCGGAACCAGTCAAAGCAGTCATGATTTGCAGTTACAGTTCCTGTCCTAGCCGTCCCGGACCTGCTTTTGACATCGGTGATGGGATTTTCCAACTCACTACTCCAGGCAAGTACCAATATGTTAAGAACCCTACCGTGCCTGATGCTTCACTGTGTTTTAGCCATACCGATGCCAACGTCTTTGCTGCTCTACGCTCTACTGATTCCACAATCTTGGAATTCACCTCACCGAGACGCACGCCACAAAGCATCTTGGAAGTCCCCGAGCCCTCCGACCCAGTCGAGCCTGCAACGCCAACCTCCACACTTTCACTCTCCGGTGTATCCTGCCATCAAAGTCGTCTCGGCCCTGCGGTCGGAAATGGTGAGGGGGTCTTCCAGTCGGCGTTGCCAGGCAAGTACTTCGATTCGACGTTCCATCCACCTCCTGATAGTTTCGTGGTTTCCAGCTCATTATCCAGCGATGTCAGCAACAGCGCATGCACATACCCTCGCAGTCAAATTGATCCTATCTTCACCATTTACTACCAAAACGTAAGAGGTTTACGAACGAAGACAACCGAGCTCCGCTTAATGCTTTCAACATGCGACTACGACGTTCTGGTTCTCACCGAAACCTGGCTTCGAGCGGACATTCAGGACTGTGAGCTATCGTCAGATTATCATTTCTTCCGCTGCGACCGTAATCGAGCTACCATTCATGCACATCAGTTTCGTTCGAGAATTGCGACCGTCTGGAGCAAGTGGCTGTGCGCATCACTCTGCAGCACCGCTTCCCCGTGTGGACTCCGGGTAGAATAAGAATAGATCCACGAGCAGTCCTTCCCTGTCGTACGAGGCGACTATCTGGACAAGATAGAACGCAAACCATCTAGGCATTAATAGATGAAACGAAAAGAGCACAACCACAACTGAGTACGAAAAGCACTCAGTAAGGTCCAGCACATGTGCCTAAATAGAACGCCAACTATTCGATCATTAACGGATAAAATTGAACAAGTAGAACACTAGCAGAGTTGTTACAAAAACTCAGCTAGGGCAACTACAACTAACTACATAGAACGCTCAACATCCGGGTATTAACGGATGAAGAAATAACACTCAATGATATAATCATTCGGTCAAATCCCAAGGTGTCAGCTGAACCGTGCCGAGGGGATGCATGGCGGAGGACCGGCATTGGAAGCTCTTAACGGAACCTGTAGGGCACCAGGGCACCCCCTACAGTAAAAGTGCCCTTACCACATGATACGGGCCCCATGTGATGGACTGTTCCAACCCGTAACGTAAAACAAAAACCTAAATGGATACACATACCCCCACCCCTTACAACAGAAAAAGGAGCAATCCAAACAATAAGAAAGAAAATTATAAGGATGATAACACATCAAGTACAGATACCATACACACGAAGAAAGCAAGATTGGATAAGAAAGGGCCTAACATACAAAACCAAACCAATCAAGCTAAACAACGCAGGATAAGAACCAGAAGGAAAAGCACTAGGAAAAAGAAAGAGAAAAAACTACTAAAGAAACAAAACGAGACAACCACGGCAGAAACCAAAGAAACAAAAGTAATACAATGGAACATTTGCGGACTCAGAAGCAAAATTCCAGAACTACAACTACTAACCAATGAATACAAACCTGACATCATAGCACTCCAAGAGACAATGTTCAATGATAAAAAATACGTGAAAAGACTCAACGGAAGCAAGTACAAATGGTACCTAAAACCAGGGCTAAACCCGGCAAGAAACGGAGTAGCCCTAGCCATAGAAGAATCCATACTACACGAAGAAATAACACTAAAAACCAAACTACAAGCACTAGCATGTAGAACCAAAGTGAAAGCGCCTACGACATACACATCAATATACATACCACCAAGAAAGCAAACAACCAAAGAAACGAAAAAACAACTACAAGACCTAATCGATCAACTACCTAAACCATTCATACTCATGGGAGACTTTAACGCCCACAGTACACAATGGGGTAGCTTCAAGAATGATAGATGGGGCAAAGCAATACATGAACTCATACAAGAAAACAACTTATAACTACTAAACAATGGAAATAGCACGAAGATAAGCAAAAACTACACGTGCCTATCGGCAGTAGACATAACCCTAGCATCAGGGGACTACAATAATAACCTCATATGGGAAACAGATATAGACAACAGAGGAAGTGATCACTTCCCAATAACTCTGAGCACAAACAACATAAAAGCTAACAACACTGGTAAACCCAAAGGGTTAATCAAACAGGCAAACTGGAAAAAATTCCAAGAGACACTAATCGAAGAACTACCACAAGACAGACCACATCACATAGACAAAATCATAAAAACAATCCAAACGGCGGCAGCCATCATCATACCCAAAACTGACGGCAGAACCAAACACAGAAAGGTCCACTGGTGGAACAAAGAAGTAAAGAAATGCGTCAAAAAGCGAAGAAAAGCACTAAGACAACTAAGAGAACACAAGCAAAACAATGACATCAAAAAATCACTAGTAATTAAACTCAAGAGAGCAAACTCCAGAGCCAAGAAAATCATGAGGGAAGCCAAAAAAGAATCATGGTCAGAATTCTATAGCATAAACCCAGATTCAGATCCCAGTGACTTATGGAACAAGATGAATATACTAAGCGGGAAAAAGAAAAGAGATGAAATTACACTCACCGAGGGAACACAAATAATAAGCGACAAAAAGACAATAGCTGACAGACTGGCCAACTACTTCTATGACCAATCGGCAACAGACAAGTACCCAAGTAAATTCCAAAAGAGAAAAACTGAACACGAGAGCACAACACTAGATATGAACCTACAGGGTCAACCTAAAATATACAACAGAAACTTCTCAATAGAAGAACTGGAAAAAGCACTAAGCGAAGCAAAAGGTAAAGCAGCTGGAATGGATGAAATAAGCTACGAGATGCTAAGAAAACTACCCATCAACACCAAAACAACACTACTCGAGGAGTACAACAGAATCTGGAAGGAAGGGTCCATACCAACAGAGTGGAAAAATGGGCTGGTAATCCCAATTCCCAAAGGAGGAGAAAATAAACATATAGAATCAAACTACAGACCAATAATCTTACTTAGCTGTACCGGCAAAATCCTGGAAAAGATGGTCAATAGAAGACTAATAACGGAACTAGAAGAAAATAATAGACTGAACCACAACCAATTCGCTTTTAGACCAGGAAAAAGCACGGATGACTACTTCATATATCTAGAGAATATACTAATGAAATCCATTCGAAAGGGTTAACATGCGGAATGTGCCTTCCTGGACATCTCAAAGGCATACGACAGAGCATGACGTAGGCCAATACTTGATAAACTATGTGAGTGGGACATAAAAGGGACCATGGCACAATATATACAGAATTTCCTAACTGATAGAACATTCCAAGTAGAAGTGGGAAACACGCGATCAAACACTAAAACACAAGAAAATGGCATACCCCAAGGAGCAACCTTATCAGTAACGCTATTCCTAATAGCAATGAACTCAGTTTTCGAACAAGTCAAAATCAACAAAAATATCAAGATACTAGTCTACGCAGATGACATAGTCATAATTGTAATAGGCATAGTTAAAAAGAAACTAAGAACTAAACTACAAAACACGGTAAACAAAATTGTAAAATGGGCAAACAACATAGGATTCACAATAGCCCCACATAAGTCTAAGATAATCCACATATGCAGAAGCAACGGCCACACAAAACTTGAAAACATCATAATTAACAATGAAGAGGTACCCCTAGTAAATTGTGCAAAACTACTAGGCGTCACAATAGACTCCAGACTAAACTTCAGAAAACACATATCAGAACTAGCTACCGAACTAAAAAACAGAACCAACTTCATTAAGGCCCTTGGTGGAAGATACAAAGGAGCGAATAGAAGAACTTTACTAAGAGTATTCGATGCACTAATCATGTCAAAACTATTATACGGGGCCCACCTTTACTATGATGGTTCAGACAACAAGATAAAACCACTCACCCCAATATATAACCAAACAATAAGAACAATAACCGGAGCATTCAGAACATGCTCAATAGCTAACATACTAGCGGAAGCAGGGATCCTACCCCTAAACACAAGACTAAAACTAAACACAATAAACAAGGCCATAAAGAAACTGGAAAGAGCCACAAACAACAAAACCCAAAGATCACCACTAGTAGGCAGAGCGAACAACTTTGCCATAGAACTAGCCGGTGAGGAAATACCGAAAATAGCTAAAAGAATACACACGCAAGACAGAAAATGGTACAAACAAAAACCAAAAATAGACTGGACAATCAAAAACACCCTAAAAGCAGGAACACAAAACAACATAGTTGCAAAGGTGTTCCTGGAAACAATACAAAAATACCCCAACCATAACAAAATATACACTGATGGATCAGTTAAAGACAATGAAGTAGGCTGCGGCATTGCCGATTATGACACCAACAAAAGCATAAAGCTAAATAAAATGTGCACTATATACTCAGCGGAAGCTAAAGCCCTGGTATACGCAACAAGACACTTCACATCAGTGGATAAAGATACCATAATCTTCACGGACTCAGCGGGATGTTTAGCAGCCCTTGACAAAGGAAACTCAAAACATGCATGGATTGAAGAGATTGAAAAATACGCGAACAAAAACAGAGTAACATTCTGCTGGATCCCAGGCCACACCGGGATTGCAGGAAATGAACTAGCAGACAAACTAGCAGAATTAGGCAGAACAAGCCAATCAAACTTTATGAAAGTACCGGCACAAGATGCTATAAAATGGTTCAAGCAACAAGCGATACGGTCAAACGAAGAGGAATGGTTAAACACAAATACATCATTCCTCAGACAAACCAAACCAACAACACTACCATACAATGACAGGAAAAAAGTCTCAGAACAAAGAGTACTAACTAGAGCAAGACAAGGAAAAACATGGCTATCAGATAGTTATCTACTAAAAAGAACAGACAGACCAAAATGCAGACATTGCAACACCTGGCTAACAGCGGACCACATCATTAGAGAATGCAGAGCGTACGATGCTGAAAGAGAAGAATACAAAACCTCAGATAGGTATATCAATATACAATAACACACACGAGAACGAGAACAACCTAATAAACTTCTTAAGAGAAACAGAAACCTTCCACAGAATGTAAAACACAAATAAGAACAACAGATTCAAAAAGCGGTAGCAAATCAACACACACAGGGACACAATAAAACGAAATCTCTTCGACCTTACTGATAACACAAACACCCAAGCATACCAAACAGAAACACAAACTGAAACCACAAAGACGGGGACGTGGCCATCAAACTGACTAACTAGGCCACGACCAGCAGGACCAGCAGGACCTTCCATGGCCATCCCGTGTGTGGACCTTTCCAGCTTTATCAGCTGCCGCGTTAATTACCAATTACCAGTGCCCTCACGGAGACACCCTTGACGAAATAACTCGCGGAGTTAAAAGTCAAGTAAATGTTAATACCTATACCTGCAGCACCGCTCGCTATTCATCACCGGAATCTATCTCCGTCCTCTCTCCAGCCCGGATTTATACACGTCTCACACTACTGCACAACAGACTATCTTTGAGAGATCTTCGAACGCCGATATCATCTTGGCAATGGGCGACTACAACCTTCCGTTTATGAGTTGGACTTTCGACGAGGACGTGAACGGTTATTTACCATCAAACGCGTCCACTGAACAGGAACTGGCTCTCACGGAACCGATGCTCACTAGCGGGCTAATCCAAGTCAATTCACTGTCTCATTTGAATGGAAGACTGCTTGACTTAGCTTTCATCAGTGATCCGGATAACGTTAACCTTCTTGAGCCTCCGGTCCCTCTACTGGATATGGATCATCATCATAAGCCATTCATCTTACGACTTGATGCCGACTGCAATCCGCCCATGATATCGGACTGTGATTCGTATCCACCTGAATTGGATTTCAGGCACTGCGATTTCGGCTCGTTGAATAATGAACTGTCCACTATCAATTGACCACTTTGTCAAGCAGTTTTGGCGTGATTTTCTACCAGCGATTTCACAAAACTGGACCAACTAATTTCTATTTTTTTATGAAACGCACAAATGTTGGCTACTTTTCTCGAGGTTCTAAAAAAAAAATCTCAAAATAATGTTTTATTACAAAGTTCGAGTGGTAGTAAACGTCATTTTAAGTGCTCGGATAAAGTGGTCAATTGGCAACAGATTCTGGATGGTGTTTATGTCAACGCTATTGCTGACCAATTCTACGACAATCTGTATGAAACACTATATGCGCGCGTTCCTCTCCGGAGGCGTATTACGAGGTTAAGCTCAGTGCAACCCTGGTGGAGCCCTGAGCTACGTAATTTGCGGAACGTATTGCGTAGTTCACGCAAATGATATTTCAGTACCAGAACCAACGAGAGCACAAATAGTCTCCGATTAATCGAAACGAGATACAACGAACTGTTGAAGTCTAGCTATGGGGAGTACGTCCAGCGAACGCAAGCGAATCTGAAGCAGAACCCATCGGCGTTTTGGAAGTTCGTGAAATCACAACGGTATGGTAATCGTATTCTGGACATAGTTGAGTTTAACGGGATCGCTGCTAGCTCCCCTGTGGATGTTGCTAACTTGTTTGCGAGCTTCTTCCAATCAGTTTACAACACCTTCAAGTTTCGATCGCATCCACCAGTACAACCTGAATATCCCAACGTTGCGCTTCTCACCGGACGACGTTATGAAAGCCTTGAATGACCTCGATGTTTCTAAAGGCTCTGGGGTAGATGGTATTCCTCCATCTCTGCTCAATTGTGCCAATCCATAAAGCGGGTAATCGAAGCCGAGCTGAAAACTACCGTGGAATATCAATTCTCTGTTGCATTAGCAAGGTCTTTGAAACCTTAGTGCACAATGCTCTGTACAATGTGGTTCATCCTATAATATCGGAGTTCCAGCATGGGTTTGTCCAGCACCGCTCTACTACTACAAATTTGCAGTGCTACACTAATACTCTGTTTCGAGAGGTAGAAGCCCGGCGACAGGTGGACTCCATTTACATCGACCTTTCAAAAGCATTTGACACAGTGCCACACGTGTACGCTACCGAAAAATTAAGAGCTGTTGGATTCCCTACTTGGTTAGTTGAGTGGATTCTCTCGTACTTGACCGACCGCCATTCCTTCGTTTCGATCAATTCTGCACGCTCGAAGGCCTTCGGGAGTACCGCAAGGAAGTGTGCTCGGCCCAATGCTGTTTGTCCTTTTCGTCGACGATCTGTGCCTTCAGATTTCTTCATTTAAGCAAATGTTCGCCGACGACCTGAAGATGTTCAGAGTCATCGCGACCGTACTCGACTGCCTCGCCCTGCAAAATGACATAAATGGGCCTATGGTGCCAAGAAAATGGTATGAGTGTCAACATAGGAAAATGCAAGGTGATATCGTTTTCCCGTCGGAGCACCACCGTCAACCACCAATACACAATTGGATCCGTGTCATTAGAGCGTGTTACCTCAATTTGTGCTCTTGGTGTTACTATTGACTCGAAGTTAAGATTCAACGAACATGTTGCACTTGTCACGGCTAAAGCTTCTACGGTTCTTGGATGCATTCGACGCTATACGTGGCAGTTTACATACATGTTTGCACAAAAAACATTGTTCTGTACTTTGGTACGTAGCATCCTGGAATACGCGGCCTCTGTCTGGACACCTTATCACGCATCGCTGATCATCAGAGTCGAAAGAATTCAGAAGGTTTTCATTCGATTCGCGCTGCGTAGCCTTCCACGGAGCGACCCTCTAAATCTGCCTGACTACACTGCACGCTGTATGCTGATTGATTTGGAAACCTCACGTGCTAGGCGCGCAAACATGCAGCAACTAGTTATTTTCGACTTACTGCGTGGCAACATTGATTGTCCTCAACTACTACAGGATGTCCCTCTATAGTTCCACCCCGACAGTTGAGGAGCTCACACCTTGTCACTGTGCCGGCTCACCGGACTGCTAACGGTTTCAACAATCCATTCGACGCTTGTCTGCGAGCTTTTAACGATACTAACGAGGATTTCGATTTTGTGATTAGCAAAAGTACTTTTAAAAATAGGATTAATAATATTAGGTAAAGTAGTCTGTACGATTTTTATTTTTTATCAAAGATGAAACAACAAATAAAAGAGACGGAGGCTGAAATTTTCAAAACCGTCAAACTATCGGAGTTCCCGAAAAAAATATCTCGTCTGGCAGGCCATATGCACGTGTGGTCTAAAAAGCGGCATTTTCATTACTAAGGGAACCATCAATCAAGAGATCTACGTCCAGGAGTGCCTTGAAAAGCGGCTGCTACCATTCCTAAAGACCTGTGCTGTTCTGGCTGGACTTGGCGATCGATCAATCAATCGAGTGGTGCGATGCGAACAACGTGGTTGTGGTACTCAAAGACCACAACCCTCCCAACAGCCCACAACTCCGCCTTTCGAACGGTATTGGGCCTTGGTCAATCGGAATATCAAAAAAAAACTAATAAATCCACCGAAAACGAGCAGCAGTTTAAATCTAACTGGCGTTCGGCGGCGAATAAGGTCGATGAGACCACTGTGCAAATTTTAATGGAAGGGGTTAAGCGGAAGGCACGGCTGCTCGGATGTGGCAAACCAAAAGAATAAACGAATATTTTTTTCCTTTAAATATATGAATTGAACTACCAAAAGAAAAATAAGAAGATTTTTGTTACATGAATTTTGACTGAAAGTAACGATTTTTTGTCGACCAATTTTTGCGCGTACCAGTCTTTATTATTATCACTTATAATAATTTTTGTTAGTGTAGAGAAGAGAGCAATCCTACCGTCTGACCCGAAACAGACTCTCGAATAAATTGAATAAACTTGGCTTTTGGTCGTTTTTGTGTTTTATAGTTCGTGTGAGTGTCCCGAATCCCTACACCGTGTCCAATATATTCTCATACACCTTTTCATCTTGTCGTAGTGGTGAAGCTACAGTTCATACACTTTATATGGATTGGTGTAATCTTGCACTGTGTTTACACAAACCATTGACGGTTCTGTTTGCTTATTTTCATGCAGTATCCATCTTTTATCAACGATGAAAGAATTTCGAGCTGTGGTAATACAAAAGTTTTTGGAAGGAGAGCGCCCTGGCGCTATTTTCAAGAGTTTGCAGAATCTGGGAGTAAAGCGGGATTTTGTGTATCGAACCATTAGAAGGTACCGTGAGACTTCCTCGTTAGATGACCGGAAAAGATCCGGCCGAAGACGTTCAGCTAGGACTGAACGAGTGATTAAGACCGTCAGGGAACGAGTTCGACGAAAATCACAACGCTCTCTACGTAAAATGGCCGCTGATCTCAATGTCTCGAAATCGACCATGCACAATGTACTCAAGCAGGACCTGGGATGCCAAGCTTTCAAGAAACGTAAAGTTCACGGAGTTTCGGAACCTTCCAAGAAGAAACGGCTTGAAAGAGCAACTCTCCTACTATCGCGGCCCGCTGGACGAGCCTTTGTCTTTTCCGATGAAAAGTTATTTGTCCTGCAGCAGTCTCACAATGTCCAAAACGACAGGTTGTGGGCGTGTAGGTCCAGGGACATCCCAGATAGGGACAGAAACATTCCACGGTTCCAAAGCGCCGCTTCCGTGATGGTATGGGGAGGTATTTGCAAGCGCGGCAAACTACCGCTTGTTTTTATCGAGAAAGGGGTTAAGATCAACGCTTTATAATATAAAATGGAAGTTTTGCAGAATGTCGTGAAGCCAAGCTTAGAAATAATGTACGGAAAGGATGATTACGTGTTTCAGCAGGACGGCGCGCCTTCTCATACAGCAAACTTGGTCCAAAACTGGTGTCGAGCAAATTTGACCGACTTTTTGGCCAAGGATGAATGGCCTCCCAGTTCACCAGATCTAAACCCCTAGGATCACAATAAAACTGATGTGAAATAATCGATGTTTGAATTTGTATGAGAATATATTGGACACGGTGTAGATTTCGGTGGCCATAGTCCACACCGCGTGTTCAGCTTATCGAACAGCGAACACCCGGTATTCGAAAATTAGTTCTTCAAAATCTCGGTAAATCCCGGGATCGCGAGAAAATTTTGAAGATTCTTATATCTATCTAAATTTCCATGAAATAATGCTTTTATGCAATTTAGTAGCTTGAGAATAAATATCAAGGATACAAAATTGAACTATGTCCGGTTTTAGCAGACAGTTTACTTAAAATAAGATGTTAAAAAGCAAAATTCATTTTTGCTTTTATCGGAGAAGGATGTTATCATCTTAGAGTAAATGTCCATGGAATCCGATACAATAAACTCTCTATCTATCCGTTCACTTTTTCTTGATACCAGTTAACACAATCTTCAAACTGTGTGTCAAGCCTTCAATCAAATCATAGAGAAAGGTGCTGTTCGCACCAGTCACCACTTTCACGGGTTTCTACCTCGGCGGTTGGCCGTTTCAAGAACCCCATGCTTCCCACGGTTGAGATACTGGAAGTTCAGAAACTGGGCTCAGTATCTTTCAGCGAGGGTAAAAAGAGTTTTACCCTCACATCCTCGTTTCGGGTGACCTTTTCTGATTCAGCCCTTCCTCACTACATCGAGCTGGGAAAACTTCGGCTACCTGTGCGCTTGTTTGTTCCTCGGGTCATGAACTGCCAAAACTTCAAACAGTTGAGATATACGACCTCTCACTGTGGCAGCAAGGCACGCTGTTCCAAATGCGGAGAGAAGCACGAGGATGGCGCCTGCACAGTCTCTACACCAGAATGCGTGTTCTGTAGAAGAACTTCTCATGGTCTCTCGTCGTGCTCGGCGTACAAGCAACGCGGGGAGAAACTACAACGCTCTCTTAAGGAGCGTTCCAGGCAGTCTTTTTTCAGCAATGCTAAAGACAATCCTACCATCGACCAACGACAAAAATCCCTTTGCTGTTTTGTCTGATGACGAGTCTGACTCTGACTTGGCTGAGAAGGGAGTTTCTTTCAGTTTTCCGGAAGGTTCTGCACGGTAACGAAAACGCATCCGTTCGCAGAAAGTTGCAGATCAGAAACCCCAAATCAGCTTGCCCAAATCAAGGAATGGTGAGAAAAAGGAGACTTCTACTCCTCCTTCATTCCGCAGAACTGAATATACTCAGAATTTTCCATCTCTCCCGGGACATCCAAGACCCCTGATGTCCCATTTTTAAGAACAGAAGCCCCTTCTTTATCTGCGTTGTTCTCATTTGATACAATTGTGGACGATATTCTCAAGTACCTCAATGCTTCCTTCTGTGAAGACCCTCTTGAAGCAATTGAAATTGAAGTGGCCCCTCATTGCAGCAATCATTTCCTTCTATGGATAATTTTCCAAACGAGGTCGGGGATTTGATCACTGTTCTACAGTGGAATTGTCGAAGTCTTATTCTTAAATTAGACGTAGACAATATCTTACGGGAAGGTACTGGGGGTAAATCGAAAAACTAAAATTGCGACCGTCACGAAAAGGTGTAATTTTTTGAACGCTATAAGCTTTGTCATTTATAGATGAAATTAAAATCCGAATACACCAATCTATAGGAAATACCTTTCGTAAGCTGTTGCAATAAACTTTTTTTCAATTTTTCATAAAAAACTGTTTTAAAAATGGACAAATAAAAAGTGATAACTTTATCTCTGTTTTCATTAAAATAAACGTTCTCCCCAAACCCAGTCCTCATAATCAGAAAAGTTATAAAACAGCGCTGCTAATGTGCCTCAACTCATTTTCGCTTCAGACGGCGGGTAAACAGGTAGCAGCAGCAGCAGCAGCAGTAGGAAGGCGGTTCCTGTCAAGCGTGCAAAGTTCGAGTTTCACGCGTCGTTCCCGTCGAGATCATTGGCTGCTGGTAGCGGCGTCGCCTCGATGGCGCAAGCGCTCCTTGCCTGAATAACTACAAATCTCGATTACTTTTCGGAAGGATATATCAGCTTTTGTAAACAACGCATTTTATCGTCGGTTTGGCATAACTAATAGCTCGCCCCACATACTAACACCGCTAACAGGTTGGGAAAATTTTCCCCTATCTGATGGTAGTACTAGCATGCGTGGGCGAGCTACCAGTTACGCCAAATCGACGATCAAATGCGTTGTTTACAAAAGCTGATACGTTCCTTCGAAAAAGTAATCGAGATATACTTCTTGGGCTTTGTATCAATTGCCGGGTTAAATTTAACTCGTTGTTAAACGTGACATTTCG
Source organism: Ochlerotatus camptorhynchus (assembly GCF_037179485.1). Classification (NCBI taxonomy): domain Eukaryota; kingdom Metazoa; phylum Arthropoda; class Insecta; order Diptera; family Culicidae; genus Ochlerotatus; species Ochlerotatus camptorhynchus. The sequence goes on from NW_027040660.1 coordinate 2,761,851, forward strand.
TAAGTTATTATCAATGTTCGAAAATGCCGGAAATTGATCAGTTTTCAAACAGAACTCAGCCACGGTTACCAAAATTTAACTTCTAGTCGGTCCGAAATAACCACGCTCGTATAGCAGGGTTATTCGAAAACTCATCTGTCATTTTTAATCACGAGTTAAATTAAACCCACCCATTGCGACACAGCCTTGGAAGTAAAATTAGGGCCATCCATAAATTACGTATATTTTTAACCAATTAACCCCCCTCCCCCCTCGGAGCGTGTTTTGCAATACACCTAATACATGGCCGGTCCCAACTTCTGAAACCCCTCTGCTCCTTCAACTACTACGTTATTTATGAAAGTTCCCCAATCATTGGGCAACACCGAAAGACAGGAGCACACACCACACAAAATGGGTTGGACATTTATGCAAAATTTCGGTATTGATCGTCAATATTTCGCGATCAGAACATTTCGACAGTAAGCATGCATAAGGGCCTATACGCGATGATCGATTCTCTTCGTCGATTTTCTCTTTTGTTAATAACTCGCTAGATTTAACGTTTCTCAGTGCGTTTGCTGTTGCTTTTGATAGCCAATACAACCTGTTACTACTCTGCATTGAACAAATTCTAGAAAATTGTTTCGCTTAGCTGTAGCAATCCAAAGAGAAAATCGATGAAGAGAATCGATCATCGTGTATTCGCCCTTATGCATGCTCACTGTCGATTTAAGCTTAAAATCCCTCCATATAATTCTCGGTTCATCTTTAATCTATTGATTGAATTACGAACTAACGTTTTCTGAACGCACATTCATTATTTTGCATAAGAAAACGGGAACGGGGTGTTTCTGTGATGATAAAAAGGATTTTCCTACACACATTACACTTTTCTGTACCAAGCACTGAAATTATCAGACGGTACCTCTATTTATGCTTTTAGATTAGCTATGAAAGTCCCTCCTACTTGGAAAATTATGCTATAGAACGGTTTATTCAACCCCAGTTTTTTTGCTGATGGGGGCGAGGCATAGCAAGCCGTTCGATTGAATAATTCTTCAAGTAGAGGGACTTGCAATGCTTATCTCTTAGCATAAATAGAGATACCATCGAGTTTTTTTTCAGTGCTAGGTTCTGAAATTCGACACTGAACGTTCAAAAGGGCCAACTTTTAATGTTTGATTCTCTTCATCGATTTTCTGTTCACAGCTAAGCGAAACAATTAATCATTTTGTCAAACTTCTGCATTCATGTTCCATCAGATGTCGATACTGTTATTTTTAGTGACATGTATCGGAAATTGCACACAATCTGTTTTCCGTTAATTGTTCACAGAGGACACTGCAGTGCAGAACATATCTGGTACCTCTATATCAGTGCCAACATTTCAAAGGGGCGTAATTGCTTTTGTAAACAATGGCTTGAGCTATCGATTTCACGCAAATAAAATCCCATCCCTTCAAATTAACAATGCAAGCTGGTAAAGGAAACATTTGTCTACCTGCTGGTGTCATTACTCTTCATGAGTATACTTTTATTCGCGAGAAATCGATGGCTAAAGCCATTGTTTACAAATGCAATTACACCCCTTTGAAATGTTGACACTGATATATCCATTTAGATTAATATTCGAAGTCCCTTCTTTTTTACACATTCTGCACACAAAATAGCTCACCCCTCACAGAATTTCCCGCCAATTTTTATGAATGGGGCGGGGCAGAAAGTATATTTTGCGGAGAATATGTAAAAAAAAAGAGGGACTTCAAATGTTAAAGTAAATGCGTATATTTATAGAGGTACCAGACATGTTTTGTAGTGTCAGGTACTCTATTTTGTAATATGTGAAAGGGAAATGACAAATCGAGTGTCATCAAAATACATGGCATGTTGAGAGATTGAGGTCGTGAGAGCAAATTTTCTCTCTCAAATTTGAATTTGTTGGCTCTCTGGGGACTGGTAGTAACGCAGGTAAACCTGTATGGGGAAAAACCATTTTTTTTAGTTGTAGTTTGTTTAACAATAATTTCCGGGGAAAAAAGTGAACGACAAAGTCCCTGACTAATTTCTTTAGATTGTCGTTCGCTTTTTTTTTTTTTTTGAGCTGGATATGCACCGAAAGCGAATTATACCCACTTCTCTCAATTTCTATATGGGGATTTTTATCACTTCAAGTTGAACATTGCATTAGGTCCTAAGTAACACTGACAAGATTCTCTTCGTCGACTTTCTCCTTGAATCCACTCGGCCCAGGTATTTTCAGCACACATATCGATAAAAGAAGTTTTTATCTAGCATCTAATACGACAAACACAACAAGAAACGATTCTGTGCTCAAGTTATTAAGGCTGTGTTCCATTTGGTGAATTTTTACTTAAATTTGACAGATGGAAAAATTTCAAATAAACCTGCTATCCCAGCAGACTTATTTCTGACAGACAAGGAATAAATTTGACAGACGCTTTCTCGAAAATCAGCCGATGTACAACAGAGGGATTTTCGAACATCTTCATTTATTTTCGAAGTGTCAAATCCAAGTGAAAATTTTCCAAATGGAACACAGCCTTAGTATTGTTTTTATTTGTTCAATCGGTAGATAAAAGATGTACCGAGAACATGGCTAATTGATATCATCTCGATCAACTACGAAATGTTGCATAACATTGATGCAAAATTGTGCACTCCGTTTTTGTGTGTGCATTTATTTTTAGCGTTTTGAAGTTGAATCGCTGAGGATCAATCTCATTACAATAGAAAAATTTCAAGAGTACATATATCAGCTCTCACAAAACTTATAACAAAGAAACTGGAACTTCACGTTTGTTGCAGTCCAGTACACAAGGAGTTTCAATTTCATGAGTGATGTCACAACCGTCCAAGATTTGTGTCCTAGAAATCTTGAAGTGATAGGGAATATCAGCCATCATGACGGTCATTGTTGGACGCTTCAATGAATCACCTGAAGAAAGCCTTACTGATATCTGATTGTAATTTAGGAACCAAATGAAATAGAATATGTATTCGCATTTTTATGAGGTCCTGAAATTAACCAAGTTTTACTAAGTAGGAAATCCAAAATATGTACATTGGACCGAAATCATAGGTTCTGTATTTTAAATCAATATCTAGATAAAATGCACGAGAATTTCACTACACAGCTTAACGTAGTCTACGTCAACCCTGCGGTCGTGTCTTGTACACAACCCCACCAATTTTTTTAGTTGACAACCAGGTTGCAAATACTCATTTCAGTTAAAACAATGTTCTTTTTTTATTATGAAATAATTAGATGCATATTTGTAATAGGTAAGATACAAGAAGAGGTTGCAAAGAATGTGTTTGACATATTAAACCTGTTTATTTCACTTCATGAGAGTCACATCAGCGATTTTTCACACACTCACTCACTCAGCGATCAGCAAATCGCTGATTGTGACTCATAGAAAGCAAAATTTACAGGTTTTGTGTTTCAAACGCATACTTTGTAACCTCTTCTTGTAAGTTACAAGTAAAACATGTCATCATACCATCTTTTGGTTTTATTATTCCGAAAAACATTATTTTAGCTGAAATGAGTATTTGCAACCTTGGTTCACAATAATGATTGTGATGCATTTGCTCTTTTTTATGGTTTTAACATTATTCGACTGGATCGTGAGGATTCGCGTGGAGGAGGGGTACTTTTGGGGATCAAAAATGCCATTCCATCTATAGAGTGAATCTTCCACAATTTCCAGGTATTGAAATTGTCGCCTGTCAGGCTATTGTTAAAGGCAAGAGCCTTTGTATTTCTTCTGTGTATATTCCTCCCCGAGTTTCAATTAATCAAAAACAACTTTCAGATATCTGTTCAGTTCTTCCAACTCCACGGTTGATTATGAGAGATTTTAATTCTCACGGGACAGGCTGGAGGAACTGTATGATGACAACCGTTCTACTTTGATACATGACCTCTATGACAACTTCAATATGACAATTATTAACAATGGAGAAGTAACACGTTTGGCTGGTCCATCCTCGAATGGAAGTAAATTAGACCTCACACTTTGCTCTAACCCATTATCGTTGGATTGCATGTGGAATGTGATTCAGGATCCCCACGGTAGTGATCACTTGCCGTTCAAAATTTCGATTGCCAGTGGGTTCAATCCGTCGGAATCCGTTAACGTCACGTACGATCTCACCAGTAATATCGATTGGACAACGTTCAAGGCCACGATAGATGAAGCCGTGTCGTCGGTAGAAGGGCTTCCACCTTTGGAGGAATATAACTTCCTCTCCAATACTATCTTGGAAAGCGCGCTTCGAGCTCAAACTCGGCCGGTTCCTGGAACGTCTTTCCGTAGGAAACCTTCTTCCCCTTGGTGATACCAGCAATGCACTGAGGTTTATCGTAAGTCCGACGCGTTTACGCTTTCCGGAAACGTGGAACACCCGTGCATTTCGAAGCGTGCTCTTGTCTTGAACGCGAACTCAAGAGCCTCATCAAAGCCAAAAAACGCGGATACTTCGTGAACGAAACGTCGATGAATACGCTTTGGAACGCGGCGTGAAGGATGCGTAACCGGTCTTCGAACAACGAGAGCGAGGAGTACTCAGATCGTTGGATTCTCAAGTTCGCGCGAAAAGTATGTCCTGATTCCGTACCGACACAGATGATTCCTCGCGAAGCGACGAATTCGGTAGACGAGATCAGCCAGCCTTTTTCAATGCTGGAGCTCTCACTCGCGCTCCTTTCGTGTGGCAATTCGGCCCCGGGAGCTGATAGAATCAAGTTCAACTTGATGAAAAACCTCCCAGACGTCGCTAAGAGGCACAACTTGTTTTGTCAGTTCCTGGAGAGTTATAGCCATTAAAAAGCTTGGAAAACTCGCGATAGATCATAACTCGTATCGTCCTATCGCGATGTTATCGTGCATTCGAAATTTTTTGGAGAAAATGATCCTTTTTCGCTTGGACAAATTGGTTGAGACGAACCACCTACTCTCAGATACTCAATTTGGTTTCCGTATGGGCAAGGGAATGAACGACTGTCTCGCGTTTCCTCCCACAGAAATTCAGTTGGCTTTTGCTAAAAAAAAGAGCAAATGGCTTCTGTGTTCTTATCATGGGGGCTTTTGATTCAGTTTCAGTTGAAGTGCTTTCAGACAAACTCCACGCATGTGGCCTTTTTTCATTAATTAATAACTGTTTGTACAATTTGTTGTCAGAGAAACATATGAGCTTTTCTCATGGAAACTCTACAGCTTCTCGATTTAGTTACATGGGTCTCCCCCAGGGCTCATGTTTAAGCCTCCTTTTGTATAATTTCACATCAGAGAAATTGACAATTGTCTAAGTGACAACTACGCGTTGAGACAACTTGCAGATGACAGCGTAGTATCTATGACAGGGCCTAAAGGAGTCGACCTGTAAGGACCCTTACAGGATACCTTAGACAACTTGTCTATTTGGGCTATCGAGCTAGGTATCGAATTCTCTTTATAAAAAATCTGAGTTGGTCATTTTTTCTAGGAAGCCATTCCCAGGAACATCATTTGCGTGTATTTATTCAAAGATTGCTTTAGATTCAGCTGAACTTGATTTTTTCTGCTCAAATTTATCATAAGTATGTGATGCTCAGTTAACCCGTTTCATTTTTAAGTGTATTGTGGAGTATTTGACAGTATTTCCAAGTTTTAATGTTAGTGAAAGCCACCATCTTGGATTTTAAAATGGCGTCAAAAATTTCTTTTTGGTTCCAACACGTCACTACGATTCCAAAAATATCCATATTTTTGGGATATTTGACACTATTTTTCAGTTCTTATGTAGCCTTTGATTTCAAAATGGTTTCTGGCATACATTTTTAGCTCCTACATATCGCTCCAATTCCAAAAATACCCATGTTGTGGAGTATTTCACAGTTTTTTTTTAGTTTTCCTATAACTGGAAGTCACTGGATTTAAAAATGGCGTCGCACATGGATTTCCGCTTCATACTCGTCACCCCATTTCCAAAAATACCCATATTGTGTGCCAAACTGTACTCTCTTTCTCTAACCGGAAGCTGCCATATAGGATTACAAAATGGCGTAAAAAATCGATTTTCAGTCCCTAAACATCACTCCGTTTCCAAAAATAGCCATATTGTGAGGTATTTGACAGTATTTTTCAGTTTTTCTGCAACCGGAAGCCACCATCTTCAAAATGGTGTCAGATATGGGTTTCCAGTCCCTATACGTCACCCCGATACCAAAAATACACATATTGTGGGGTAGGTCACTCCGCACACCAATCTTGGGTCAACATTTTTCTCAGTGTGCCGTATGTGTGCCACAGTTGTGCCGATTTTGCCGCAAGCAAGATGCGATTTTTTGTAAAATACCTATACTATGGTAAATTTGGCAATCCGGTATTTCTGACAGCTAGATTTTTTTGGTTTGCAATCGCAACGGCCACGAAAATGTCGAATATCGATCTCGGTGAGGATTCCTTCTACCGACGAATAAAATGCCTCTATGCCAACTGGAAGGAACTAGAGTTTTTCCATGATGATTCGCTGCAGAAGGTGGATTGCATTCTGACGGCGGTCGGTGTAGACGAGGAAACCATCTACAGCAAATCCACCTCGCAGCAGACCTGGCTGCTGGGATACGAGCTGACCGATACGATTACGGTGCTGTGGGAAAAGTCCATATTTTTCCTGACCAGCAAGAAGGTGAAACTGTTGGTTCGGGACAAAGACAAGGCCAATTTTGAAAAGCTGCTGGAGGCGATGAAATGATCCAAGGATGGCAAAACGCTGAGCGTCTTCTTCAAGGATAACTTCCCGGGTGAACTCTGTGAATCGTGGTGAGCCTTCGTCAAGGACAAGAGCTTCGACACGGTGGGCATCAGCATCCCAATCGGGTATATCATGTGCTCCAAGGAGGACTCCGAGGTTATCACCATCAAGAAGGCCTGCCTGGTGACGGTAGACGTATTAAACAAGTACCTCAAGGATTACATCATGGAGATTATCGATGCAGATAAGAAAGTCAAACATGCCAAACTGTCGGAGGGTGTTCAGCAAGCAACATATGTGCTCTGGGTGCGCGTTACAAGTCCTACTGCTCTAATGTTGTCCGAACGTTGCTGGTCAATCCAACGGAAACGATTTGGAAGCACTACACCTTTCTGCTCAATCTGGAAGAGGAACTGCTGAAGGTGATAATTCATGGTAAGAAGCTCTCGGAGGTTTTCGACGTCGGAATGTATTATGCCAAGAAGAAGGAGCTCAAGTTAAGACGTTCGGTTTTGCCATCGGGTTGGAGTTCCGGGAGATTTCGATGGTTAATTAATTAGGTTGAGTGGTAGCAATAAAAATTTCGTGTGATTGTGCCGTGAAAAATAGTTTGGTATTGTTCAAGTGAGTTTGGAAATCCTTGTCATCTAGGAAGTTGTTTTCTTCGGCGAAGTTGTTCAGTGGATCAAAACCAAATCGTTGGTGGACAGAAGTTCGGAATTTTCTCACTCTGCGGTGCTAGTGTGTTTGAATTTTTGATTTCCTTTTTTATGTTATATCTTGAAATCCTTGCCATCTAGGAAGATGCTGTCTTGGGAAAAGTTGTTCAGTAGATCAAGACCAAACGTTTGGTTTACAAAAGTTTGGAATTTTCTCTATAAGCGGCGCTAATGTGCTTGAATTTGTAGTTCCCTAGTTTACGTTATAACTTGAAATCCTTGTCATCTAGAAAGTTGGTGTCTTGAGAAAAGTTGTTCAGTGGATCAAGTCCTGGTGATTGGTGGACAGAAGATCGGAATTCTTTCACTATGCGGCGCTAGTGTGCTTGAATTTGTAATTTCCTTATTTGTGTTATGTTGTGTTGTTGTTGTTGTGTTGTTTTTGTGTTACAATCTAAAAAGCTGCTGCCTATTGCGAAGTTGTTCATTGGACCAAGACCTAATGGTTGGTAGACAGAAGTTCGGAATTGTCTCACTCACCAACCATTACCGAAGACAGTAAACTTCTATATATCCAGGATCGCGAGATATTCCATGTTGATCCCTATTAGGTAAAATTCCATATGCTACGTGTACTCCATTTACGCGATTCTCTCGCGTAAACGGAATCATTCGAGACCAATGTAACTGGAATTCGTGTAGACCGAGTTCACGTTCTTCGGGGAGAGAGTGTACCTATAAGCCATAGGATTAAGGTACGGACCCACCCTTCTTCTCCTTCTTTCCTTTATTTATCGTCGGTCTCTGTTCCGCAATCTAGTGCCAATCACCGACGGACATCGATTGCCATCCATTGACGGCAATCGAATATGCAGGAAGGCAGCATTCACACCTCCGTAGAATATCACACCCATTCAACACATAGGCCGGAACGGAAAACGTCTATATAGCAACTGGAAATGAATACTTTGAAATGTAATTCTCTACATCTCAAATTGGCCACGGAGTATCAAATTAAATTCCAGGAGCTTCTGTCTAGAGCCAAGGTAGCAGAGGAGTGTGGATCGGATAGGAAACGGAAGCTGCACGATAGGAAGCTAAACAGACTACGACACGAGTCTCAACGTCGTCTCACTCCACTGATGGGTTGATTGTCAACCGATCGATGACCGCATTCACGGCCCCAAAAGGCCTGGGTTCAATCCCAGTCGCCGCCACCGGGATTTTCTGAGGCATAAAATCTCTGAAAGGGAAGAAAAGCCGTTCTTCCCCTGTTCATGAGTTGATGGGTCGATAGATATGATTCGGGTGTGAGAGCTGCCTTCCTGGCGTCGGTAGCATTGGTTCTCATCACGGAAAACAAGTCAAGGAGAAAAAAGAAACAAGGGGCTAGGATACGCGATTACAACAAAGCTAGAAACTTACAACATCAGCACAGAATACGGTCAGGACTATCACATCGAACATAATCAAGGGCGGACAGGAACAAAGTCGCAGCAACGAAAAGGAAATTCGGATTGTAAATGAGCTGGAAAGTAAAGCAGAATATTGTGTGAAAGGAGACGAGGGTAACGCGATCGTTATTATGGACAGGGACGATAACGACAATCCGATGACAACGAAGATTTACAACGGACCTTATAGGCAGCTTCAAGTAGATCCCTTACAGAGCATGGTGAAACACGTGGAGAAAACACTGAATAAGTGTAAATCAATATTAGAAGATGGAGCAGTTCGTTTACGGGAATCCAATCCCATTCTGGATCAAAGGTCTCCCCAAAGTCCACAAACCGGGGAATTAAATGAGAGAGATCGTGTTTGCAGTTGGTTCCCCTACCCACAAACTAGCGAAGTGGCTAGTCACGGAGTTCAGTTCCAGAGTAAGGCAGTTAATAACACCCAGGAGTTCGCCCAGCAGTTACAATCTTCAGTAGACATCAACGAGGATCAAGAATATGGTATCTTTCGACGTCACGTTTTCCCAGCGTACCGGTCAAGAAAGCGGTCAACCATTTGGAGGACTGGCTATTAATACAACGACAGGATGCAGCATGGAAAACCAAGCTTCGGACGTAGCTTAAGCTGACCCGCCTTTTTATGGAAGAGAACTACTTCTTTTTCCGAGGTAACCTCTACAAGCAGACGAAAGGAGTCCCAATAGGAAATCCCCTGTCCCCTTTCCTATGTGATCTTTTCATGACTAACTTGAAGACAATCCTGAAGGAGAACCATTGGTCGACGACATCTTCAGCGTAGTTAAACGGGAAGTCCTTCCATAAATTTTAGATGAGATCAATAAAATTAACAAGGATATAAAATTCACTCAACAGGGATCAAGAAACGGACACACATGACTTTTCAAGTTAGTACCTAGGACCAGAGCTGGTAAATATCACGGCTGTCATGTGACGATGAGAAAACAGGTCCTCTTACTATCACGAGACGAAACTACCTATCATTAGCTTTCTTGTCATTTTTCAATGATCAAGCACTCATTGAATAATTGTTATGTGGTTTTGACATTAAAATATCTAACAGATTTAGATTAATTTAAGCAAACAACCTTATCTAATCGGTGGAGTGAATACATTATTAAGATTTCCTCGGTACAGGTAACTTTAATAGCATTAAATGAGCTAGTAATTACGATGATCACAACACTTTCACGTTCTGTCATGACAAAAAATTCGATGAGATTTTGAAGAAAATCTCTATCATCGTTTTCTCATCCAATGATAGTGACAGAAGTATCTCTGTAAATATCGCGTGAGATCTTTCATTGAAAATGACATTCGCCAGTCCTGCCTAGGACACACCAACGAGTAAGCAGTGCTTCTACAGGATTAAGATTAAGATTATATTTAAGTTCACCTAGCTTCTAAGTGAAAATGTACATAGGTTAATATATATTCGGTAAAATGCGATGTTTTCTTCAGTCAAGTATTAGTACAAAACACTGAAGAAGTCTGTACATTGTAGACGAAATACGTCAAGGATAAGCAAATAAGGTTGTGGAATGAAATGAACATTACTAATCCTTCTATCTATCTTTATAATTTAACAACATTGTTTTTCAGCAAAGTTACTAGATATATTTGTGTCTATAACTTTGCTGAAGAAAAAATGAGGATCACTCTAATTATCCTAGTAGAGCATAAGTATGACCGATGAGGCAAGATTCAATCAGTTCAGTTTTAGCATTAAGTGAGACAAGTGTAATCAAATGATTTAGTTCAATAAAAGTTTTTTTATATAATTATTATGAGAACCGTCTCGTAATCATAGACTTCTTCTCCGCAGACACTAACCTTTTAAAGTTAATAGCAACAGAGTAAATATTAGCCGCCGGCATGTTCTGAGGCATAATAGCTCTGATCAAGGGAAGTAAAGCCGTTGGTTCCCGGTTCATGAGTTGATGGGTCCAGGTGTGGGAGGTGTCTCCCTGGCGTCGGTAACATTAGTGCTCAGCACTCAGCTCAGATCGACGGAAAACAAAACAAGGGAAAACAGAGTTAATATTGTTTTCGTGCTAAATTGCCGATTCGGACCGCAAATTTATTGACAGAGTAAATTTCCAGGAAATAGTGTATTTAGCATTTTTCCGGAAATAATGTATGTAGGAAATTGGGAAACGTGATATTTGTCATTACCCCCTCCCCCAGAGAGAAATACTGGCTGCGCCACTTTATCGGAAATTCTCGATTAACAACCCTGATCCTGGGAATATCGTCGGTCTTATGTAACACTGTCACCACTCAAAATAAAAATCATCGAAAATTTCACTTTGTTTTAGACTTTTGATGATAATTGTATGACTGGATGTTTTTTTTTTTCAATCCTACGCTAAAGAAATAAACGGCCTTTGGAAATTAGATAGAATAAAGTAATATAACTTGGTTTTTTGTATACTTTCAACCGATAAAACGGAAAAATTGCAAATTTCGAGTTGTGACAGCATTGCAGAACATCGACGATATAATGATTTTTGTGGAAAAGAAAAATAATTAATAAAAATAATAACACTGTGTCAGTCCCCCCTAGCATAATTACCTAGCTTACGCCAATGCTGAATGCCAGGCAGGACTCAACAACAGATGGAAGATCAGATATATTCGAAATCGAACTACAGCCATGAAATATAATCCATTAAATCAAAAACGATGACGCTTCAATAATAGAAAAGTACTCACTGGTAATCCGGTGGAACCTGGGGCGAGTACTTCCTTCGGTGGTGATAGGGAACATTTCCAACCGGCATTGGCACTTGACAGCTCAACCCTCACAACAGCTATTGCTCCGTACCCGAATCCGTACCCTACTGCCAGCAATATGTGTGTTTCAGTCGGTTTTTAATGCGTGCTTCCACTCTCCCTGCCACTGCACTCTGCTAAATCAATTTCCGGCTCCGGGACCGTGCACCAGCACAGAATTTCCAGTCCTACAGTTGGATTTCATTCCATTTCCTCCACTCACGATCGTCAACGCGGGGCTTCACCTCTTTCGGCTGGCAGTGACCAGCAGCAGCAGCAGCACCGACGACCGACGGCAGCAAATCAATTCGCATTTTAATTGTTTTCATTCGATATTTTTCCTAGTGCTTCCACTCACTAACATGCACACACCCACACTGCACTCTCGCGTTTCAAATCCGATTAGTTTCCCCCCTTCCGGTTCGATTGCTCTCCACTGAGGCAAAACATTTGCATCAATCAAATCAGCACAAAACGCGAATTGCGGTCTGGCTTCGCTTTTTTGCGTGCGCCCACTGCTGCGGTAATCCGCCGTGTATTCCAACACCCTGTTTTAGATTAATTTAAATATCCTTATTCAAGGCCCCTGCTGTGTCGATGGTGGTGGTGCGATCGTGCAAATTATTATCCCAGACGGGGTGAATCAAATCCCACGAGCCCAACGGACGACCATCGACGAGCGCCGTCCGCGAAGTATGTATATCCATCAACTCCAAGCAACTAGAACTTTCACTTTGATCTAGCATTAATTAACATTTTTAGCATAACTCATTTATAGCATTATTATTCACTTCTGTCGGCTTCCTTCAAGCGACACACCCGTCGCAGTCACCGTTGTTCTTCCACCGCACACCAAGTTCCATCAAAGACGACGGCGGCGGCCATAGCCCTACAGATACACAATTCTCGGAAACGAAAGCTATTACCAACTTCCACCGCCCAGCTTAAGGATGATGTTGTTCCACACTCTTCAAGATATTGCTGTTTCTTGCACTTTCAATCTTGTTTCGACTTTTGACGAGTTTTGGGGTAGAGCGGCCCTACAACTGACTGCTTTTCCCAGCGCACAATAACAACAAATCGGGCACCCTGCTGCTCACAAACACATTCTCGAGAGTTGAAGAAAAAAAAACTCGGAAAACTTTCAAGTGAACCTTTAATCACTTTTCACTCCGGACACCGCATGTCCGTCCCACCCACCAGAGTGGCAGCAACAACGACGTATTGGGTGGTGGTATCCTTTTTCCTCACTGCTGCTGGGGTGACACATTTCTTCTTCTTCGTTTCAAAGCCAGGATAATCGCACTACTACTGGTTGCACTTGAATTATGGCTCATCCTTCCAATAATCGCACTCTCAGTCTTTTCGCCAGACACACACGCACGTCCTAAGAGTTTCCACCATCAAACCAGGGCAAGTACAATGTCGACTTTTCCCACTGCTTCACAACACAGTACTCGACGGGAACTGCGTGCCTCGTTGCTCCTTCTGAATCGCGAGGAATAGAGAGGAAAAACTTGCAAATCTGCATAAAATATTTACCATCTAATTTTCCTTTCGCATGTCGAACATGCGAAAAATAAGCTACACACTAATACAGTATCAGCACTTTGGCAAGTAGGTACCAACCACACCAACACAGTCAGTGATGCTAGTCAGTGGGAACCTACACAGCACTGGGGAAATGTCGGTATAGACCAAAGAAAAACCGAAACAACACTCGCAAATTTCCCTGCTGACAACAGAAACACAGGGAGCAGTCGTGCCACCCACACACACACACACACAGCCACACGCACACAAGCGGTGAGGTACTGTTTTCAGTTTGGTTGGAATAAGGATGAGACTTTGGGGAAACAGTTCGAGACCTAAATACCGTTGTTCATGCTTCGGGTTAACCAACGCCATAGTAGGATTATTAGGAACAGTACGAAGCAGTTTCAATAAGCTATCAATTATGAGCTGGACACTAAATGCTGTCTGTAACTATGTTTATATTTGGCGGATATTCGCATTTCTCAACGCTTAAGTTGATGACATTCTAACACCTATAGGGGAGAGCGGACACTAGGAAGGATCAAGTTTGTATGGTGAATCATAACCCCCTGTTCCCCACTGCTCTTCCAATTCGGAGATGAACTAGCCAAACACTAAAAATCTCCCTAATAAAGAATTTAAAAAAAAAAATGCTCTTCCGCTGTAGGGTCCCCAGCAACGGTGTCAAATTTGAATGAATTTGGTTATGATCTGGGTTTGCGGGAGAATTTTAGATTTTGTATAGGAAAGAAACAAACCTATTGATTGCCTGCCAAAAATTCAAATATTGCTCAACTTTAACCTCGGAACTAGCCGACAAGAAATAATTAAATTCATCGGAAAGAAATCCAGCCCAATTCATTTCAGGCGTACCCCAACCCGAGCAAAGCTGGAGATCAAATTGAAATCAAAATTTGCTATTATGATGTAACTTATTTTGAATACTCCAATTGATCTCATATTGCTTGTCTTAACGGTTAACACAGCAAAAATGGGAGCAACATTTTACACTATTGTAGCAAACGGAAAACTAATCCTGCTTGCAATGAAATCAATTTGATAACTGATTTCGCATTCACAATGTTTAACTGAATACGGGCCTGGCGTAAATGGTTAGCTTTCATGCTTCTCACGCTGAAAGACTTGAGCTCAAATCTCATCCCGGGCCAGTCACGAATGATCTAAAATGTGTTAAACAAGCAAATAAACAATAATCATTAGTTCAACGACCAGGGGTTGAAACAGTTGACGTTTTTTACTACACTCGCTCCGTTGTCGTGCGCGACAGTCTGTTTGTATTCGAACACTCATGCTCTACCGTCGTCTCTCTCACACAACACGAGCGGTTGAATAATATTCGAGCTAAAAGAAAATTATCGAAATAGCTATCATATGACATGTGTGATTTCGTTGTAATTCCTCAATTTGGTGTAAATCAAACCATTTCTGATCAGAAATATTATTACTAGGACATCATTGCTTGCTATTTTCAGAATTCACACAAGCACACCATCAGCAGCTATTATTATGAGAAAACTAAAATACATACTTTACTTCGGCGACGGTGTCGTATGACAGAGCCTGTCATACGACATTTGAGTTTGGTACTGTACTATGATAGCTTGTTTTGCAAGTGTCGGAGGCAAAGGCAGTCAATTATCACAGAAAATGTGTCGACTACCGTGACCGCTTACAAGACTGTCAACGACAGATGAACTATAATTAAATTTTAAACAAGACGTTAACAACAAAACTTCACGTTAAGTTGCTTTCATTTAAAAAGTCTTGACTGCATAATGAAAGCACAAAATGATATCAGACTTATGTCACGACATTTGAAATCAAAATGAGTTTTCATTATGATAGGAACTGCACCTTTTAATATCGATTTGCATTCACTTTGTTAACCGACTTTGCTCGGGAAGGCTCTCATTTGGGACCGCTTCTTTTTATTTTATGCGTAACCGACATTTCTTTCATTATAAAAAAAAACTAAAATTGCTTATCGTTGCCGACGACATGAAGCTCTTTTTGGAAATAAGAAATGAAGACATCAATATATTCCAGAATGAAATACACATATTCTACATATAGTGTAAAACAAGTCTACTAGAATTGAATGATTCTGAACTAAGTAACCCTCAAATTTGAAGACATTGACCACCTGAACAACTTTACCGAAGACGGAAACATTCTAAATCGTAAATAACTCAAGATATATTTTATACAGGAAATTAACTTGCACATTAGCGCTGCATAGTGAGAAAATTATGTACTACTGTTCTCTATCCACCTTGACCTATTGTGCAACCCAAGTAACCAACAAGCCGGCCCCCTTTTTGCAATATAAGGCTGATTTACGACTGATATAAAGTTAGGAAACCCTATATTGACCTTATATTGCAAAAAGGGCGATTATCGGGTAGTTTGCGGGATTGGTGATTACTTGGGAATTTTGCCCAGTACATACATACATTTTCATACATTTTCCCATACAAAATATAAAATTCTTCTCCAAGTCGAGATTGCAATTAAATTCGGTAAAATTATTTTATTTATTTTCATTTATTTATTTATTTATTTATTTATTTATTTATTTAAATTCATATTTTTTATTTATTTATCTATTTATTTATTTTACTCTTTATTGAATTATTTATTTTTTTTTTCATACTAACTTATCTATTTATTAATTTATTTTTATACTTATTTACTTACTTATTTATGTATTTATTTATTTATTTATTAATATATTTATTTATTTATGTATTAAATTAATTATGTATTAATTAATTTATTTATTTATTAATTTATTTATTAATTTATTTATTTATTTATTTATTTTTTTATTTATTTAATTATTTATTTATTTACTTACTTACTTATTAACTTGCTAACTAACTTAATTACTTACTTACTTACTAACTTACTAACTTACTTACTTACTTACTTACTAACTTACTTACTTACTTACGTACTTACTTACTTGCTTACTTACTTACTTACTTACATACTTACTAACATATTTACTTGCTTACTTACTTACTTACTCACTTACTTACTAACTAACTTACTAACTTACTTACTAAGTTACTTACTTACTTACTTACTAACTTACTTACTTACTTGCTAACATACTTACTTACTTACTTACTAACTTACTTACTTACTTACTTACTTACTAACTTACTTACTTACTTACTAACTTACTTACTTACTTGCTAACTTACTTACTTACTTACTTACTAACTTACTTACTTGCTTACTTACTTACTTACTTACATACTTACTAACATATTTACTTGCTTACTTACTTACTTACTCACTTACTTACTAACTAACTTACTAACTTACTTACTAACTTACTTACTTACTTACTTACTAACTTACTTACTTACTTGCTAACTTACTTACTTACTTACTTACTAACTTACTTACTTACTTACTTACTTACTTACTAACTTACTTACTTACTTACTTACTTACTTACTTACTTACTTACTTACTGATTTATTTACTTACTTAATTACTTATTTACTTACTTACTTACAAGTTACTTACTTACTTACTTACTTGTTTACTAACTTACATACTTACTTACTTACTTACTTACTTGTTTACTTATTTTTTTTATTTTTTTTATTTATATTATTTATTTATTTATTTATTTATTTATTTATTTATTTATTTATTTATTTATTTATTTATTTATTTATTTATTTATTTATTTATTTATTTATTTATTTATTTATTTATTTATTTATTTATTTATTTATTTATTTATTTATTTATTTATTTATTTATTTATTTATTTATTTATTTATTTTATTATTTTTTTTTTTTATTTATTTATTTATTTATTTATTTATTTATTTATTTATTTATTTATTTATTTATTTATTTATCTATTTATTTATTTATTTATTTCTTTATTTATTAATTTATTTATTTATTTATTTATTTTTTTATTTATTTATTTATTTATTTATTTATTTATTTATTTTTTATTTATTTACTTATTTATTTATTTATTTATTTATTTATTTATTTATTTATTTATTTAGAGTATTGCCATATCACGATGTGTTTTGAAGAGGTGACAAAAAGTTTATGATTTTGAAAAAAGTTAACCAAACACGCAGCTTGAAAACATCATTAAATGAACATCCGAGTAATTGCTTTTGAATGTGACTAATTCGAGAATATCGATTTAAATTCAGTCTGCATCGTGCTCTTTTGCCGTGGGGATCTATTTGGTTTTTGCTGAAGGAAGTGTTACTGCTATCTGAAGTTACAAAAGTAAGCTGAAAATGAAAGCAACAATGAAAGATAAATAAACTACCTGCATGAATTTGAATTTTGACATGATAACATGCTCTTGATCAAGGTAACCGCTGAGTTTCAAAGTTAACAATTCCGAAGAACTTTGAGATTTGGGCGTAATTGCTTTTGTGAACAAAAGCACGTCAATCGCCAATTTCTCGCAAATTAAAGAACAATCTCGCAAACAAACTATGCCAAATGATAGATAAACCATTCGTCTACCTATTTGTGTTGTTAGTTTTTTAGATTGAGCTTTAAATCACGAGAAATCAGCAAATTACGAGTTTGTTTACAAAAGCAATTACGCCCGAATCTCGATATTGGTGATAAAATCATTGAAATTGGTTCAGGGGCAGCTGAGTTATTAACGTTCAAAATCTTTCATAATTTGGTTACATGTTCCATTTTCAGTTTTCATAAAGTGTACCCCCATATAGAAATCAAAGACGTAGTCCTACGTCAAAAGTTCTATCATATCATACAACTGCAGTACCAGACAAAATAATAACATTCAGCAGAGTTTTTCATTTAAGAATAGTCATGCGGCATATCAACATTTCAGAAATTTGTGGACATGTCATATAGAGGCCATGTAAATTGAAGCCACCAAATGTCCCTGAAACAGGTTCCGGAAGCCCCGCTAGAAGTGGCAAATCTCTGCTTTCTACAAAAACTAGCCATGTGGAAAGAGAGATCGAGAAGGATTAGTAATTTGCATTTAATTCCACTTCCTTCTTTGCACAGATACGCGTATTTCGAAAATTAAATTTAAGTTTACCTAGCTTCTAAGTGAAAATGTACCTGGGTTAATATATATTCAGTAAAATGCGATGTTTTCTTCAGTCGAGTATTAGTACAAGACACTGAAGAAGTCTCCACATTGTAGACGAAATACGCGTATCTGTCAAGGATAAGAAAATAAGGTAGTGGTATTAAATGGAAATGACTCTCTCTTTATAAAGGTATTCCACGCCCACATTCATCACTTTGTGAAATATCAACAATTTCCGACATATGTGGGCAATTCATTGGACACCCTAGCATTTCAGAAGAGTGACAACAGCCTCTCAATGTCCCTGGAACAGGTTGCGGAAGCTCCAAAAGGGAGTAACCAATATCTTATTTCTAAAAAAACAACTCAACAACTTTCAGAATTTCATGGACATGTCATTTATAGACCATTGAGAAGAGTGATAATGGCTACCCAATGTCCGTGGAGCAAGTCCCGGTCAACCTCTGATTTCCACAAAAAGTAGTCATGAGGCAGATCAACATTTTCATAAATTTGTGGACAATTCATTAGACACCCTCTCAATTCAGCAAAGCGACAATGGCTACCCAATGTCTCTGGGACAGATTCCGGAAGCCCCATAGGAAGTGGTAAATCTCTGATTTCTACTAAAATTTGTCATGCGGATTATCAATATTTTCAGAATGTTATGGATATTGGAGAGTATGCCACCTGACAAGAGAGTCATTAGAAACCCGTTTAGCATATCAAAATTTTCTAATATGTTTTGACACGTCATTCGACACCATGTCAATTGAGCAGAGTGAAAAGTCCCAGTGTCCCTGGGACAGGTACTGGAAGCCCCGGAGGAAGTGGACAATCTATGATTTCAACAAAAAATAATCATGCAGCAAACCAAAAAAATTTGCAGAATAACAATGGCCGCATTATGACCCTGGAACAGATGCCAGAAGCCTGGAGGGAATAGTCAATTTATAAATTCAACAAAAAGTAGTCATGCAGCAGATCTACATTTTTAGAAATATGTGAACAACTCATTTGACACCCTACCAATTCAGCAGAGTGACAATGACCACCCAATGCCTCTGGAACAGGTTCCGGAAGCCTCGGAGGACGTGGTCAATCTTTTATTTCTATAAAAACTAGTCATGCTGCATTAGACTGATGCAAAATTTGAAATTTTCGCTCCACAGTTCTTAAACGGTTCCAAATTGGGTCTTGCTTAGCCTCCCAAAATTTGAACTACTTTAGTAAGAAACTGACTTGGCACAAAGCATTGCAAGTTTATATGGGAATCACTATGGGAAAACTTATGTTTTTATTCATATCTATCTAACAATTCACCACACAATTATGCTTTTAAAAATGATAGCAGTGATTGTAGCAAATTTTCTCAGTTACAACTTTGTTCAAACCCATTTTTCAATCAAATGTAAGGAACAAAAGTTATTAAGGATTCAAGTCACTGATGTCTTATGATTTGCCTGTTCAGCAGGCAACATTGGTGTTTTTGGTGGGAAGAATAGAGCACAAATATCATGGCTACTATGCCACACTGCAGAATACAGCGTTGCCCACAGAACAGCTGCTTGATCATGCCATAAGATTATCAATCTCTTAAACAATTAATAACAATTCAATTTGACATTTGGCTAAAAACAGTATTCGGCAAAGTTGTAGCTTAGAAAATTTCCGGTAAGAATAGTTATGAAATTCTCGAAAGAGCAATATGTAAAATGGGTAGAAGACAATGAACAAAAAGTTTGGTTTTCCCATAGTAATTTCCATACAAACTTTGAATAGTTTGTGCCAAGTCAGTTTCTTACCAAATAAGTTTAAATTTTGGGAGGACCTGATTTGAAACCGTTTGAGCACTGTGGAGCAAAAATTTCAAATTTTGCATCATTCTAATGCTGCATATCAAATTTTTTTTGAATCTTACGGACATGTCATTTTAGCAGACTGGCAACGGCCACCCAATGTCCCTGGAACAGGTTCCGGAAGCTCCGCAGGAAGTGGCCAATCTCTGATTTCTTCTTAAACTAGTTATGTGGCTTATCAATATATTCAGAATGTTATGGACCTGTCCTTAGAGACCATGCCACCTGACACGAGATACATTGGCCCCATACAGTTCCCAGCCAACAATTGTGTTATCATTACTAAATTGCTACTCTGCCAAGTGAATCTTTATTCGGTAAAAATAAAACGTATAAAGTGCATAGAATTCAACTATACGTACAAATCTGGAGGCCATATACGTGCATGTGGAAAAATGCCCCTACCTTGTATGATTTCATATGATTCAATAGGGTACTTTATACAAATCCATGTACACTCAGGTCTTTTTTCACACGGGGGATACGGTCCGTGTAAAAAAAAACCGTGTAAAAAAAAACCTACGAGATTTTGATTTTTCGCATGCTTAAATGTTTTTAAAAAATCGGATTTTGATGCCATTTGTAATTAAAGCATGATATGGTACATATAGACATATTTTAAAAATTTATGTATTTACACCAAAAATTGTGATTTTTTTTTTTAAGTATGCCATTCGATTACAAATAGCTTGAAACGGATAATGTGATTGGAATCAAGTCGATAGGTTGTATCGTTGTCGAGAAATCGTTAAAAACGTACCGTGTAAATCGTGGAAAACCGTGTAAAAAAAACCGTGTAAAAAAAAACCGCGTAAAAAAAACCGTGTAAAAAAAGACTTCAGTGTATAACTTTATCTTGCATCTACACGCTAAAAAAAACGTTCCTATTTTCGATAACAAAAAATCACGACTACGTGAACTAACAGCTGCTTCAAACGTGCACATAAACGTGGTATAAAAAATTCAGCTTTCATGAAAAGAACAACAAATCCATGAACACAATTCAAGACCAGACATGGAAAATCATTTACATTCATTTGCCTCTAACTTTTTTCATCAACAACAGTCCGCAAAATGATGTACAGAGCTTTGTAGGTTTTGTAATTAGCTACAACTTTTGCCCGTAACTTAAATCTGTATCTCTTATGCATCACGAACTAGAGCGGGCAGAACTTGATACTGTTTTTCAGTGAATGTAAAATACATTCACTGAAAAACAGTAGTGACTTCTGTTCGCTCTGGTTCGTCATGCATACGAGATACGGATTTGAGTTGTTAACAAAAGTTGTAGCTAATAACAAAGCCTATAATAACTCTACTCATCATTTTGCGGAATTTTGTTAATAAAAAAAGTTAAGGACAAATGAATGTAAATGAATGCACGAAATGAATGCAAATGATTTTCCATGCCTGTTCAAGACTGTTTAGCACCCCAAACCATTTCGTAACGCATTAACACGCATGAAATATAATCATGATATCGTGACTTCATTAACCCTTAAGCGTGATTTACGTTTCTACTTTCGTGAAAGTTGTTCAGGCAACTGTTATTTTAGTGTAACGCATGCGAAAAAGTTAAAGTGAAATCTATGAAATGCCTACAAAAGAGGAAATTGTCGTTCTGCTGCTGCGCCAGCTGCAATCAGGTGAACTACCTGATGATACAGTCAAGCATGTACTCCTTGAACCGTCGGAACTGAGCAACATTACGAGTGATACGTTGCAGCAGCAAATTGAATCCGAGGGGCCACTTATTGTTGAACGAAGCGCCTCCAACGTAGTGAAAACCGATATCGGGGTGCAATATGTTCTTCTTGAGGAAGGAAACTGCAATGAGTTGATTCAAGATACAATAAGTGACCCATGGAATTCATTGGAGGAACTTCTTGTATCAAGAGGACTCGGACATTACCAAGAACTCCTTCAAAATGTTCATGGCATTGTTTTTATTTCATATGGGCAATGAAAAAAATAAAGTACTATACGCATTTGTGCGTATTAACGGGTGGCAACTAAAATTTTGGAATTTTTTCGAGGCCTCTATGCTCAACAACAAACGAGCTCAGAGAGAAATAAGAGTGTGTATGTGTCAGCTCTCTCTTTTCTCTTTCTGCTAGTATTTTCTGTTTTGTTTATGCTTGCTCAGTTTTACTCAAAATGCCGTCGAAACAAGAAGTATTTCGCGAACTGCACAGAAATCTCGGCAAAAAGTATACGGTACAACATTTTAAAAGCGAAAATGTTGTGGCTTCGACTGTTTACCATATCCTAAGATCCCCAACAACTGCTCGCAAGCAAGGTAGTGGAAGACCAGCCAAAATTATGGACGCAAAAGGACGAGAAAAGCATTTCTAAGCCATGGTTCAAGCCCTCTGGTTTGGCAATCAATCAATATGTGTACCAGAACGAATGTTTGAAGAAAATTTTGATCCCGTTTGTATGTATGTATGTATGTAAAGGATACCACTCATTGTTGCAAGGCACAGCCATTAGACAGTGGATCATCCTCCAAGTATGACTTGATCAAGTACGATACCTGGTTGTATTCAATTTACCATTGTAAGAAGGGCCAAAAACGGAGGGGCGGACCCGTAAGCAGATACACTTACGCGCAATCCGCGGGATCAGGAGAATCGCCTTCCAATGATAAAATCCTACAACCCGATGTAGAACAAGCCATCATACGAGGGAACGTCCCAATGAGTGGGGAGAAGAGCCCGCCGTCAATTCACGAAATGTTAATGACAGGGAGTTGGCAATTCCACTCTCCCCATCCAAATCGCTTCAATCCGGTGCCCTGGTGGTCCCATCCCTCCCCTATGCATTTAATGTGTGTATATATATATATTTATATCGGCATTACCCGTTAGATTTTGTCAACACAATTTTGCCTTCTTAGCTTTTCAAAATCTTTAATAAATGCTAATCTTATCATCTGACCTATTCCGCGAGTTGATCCCGTTTCTACAAAAACATCATGTTGATGGACAATACGTGTTTTGGCCGGATAAAGCGTCATCGCATTACGCCAAAAAAACACAATCGTTCCTGAATACCCATTCGATCCCATTTGTACCCAAAAACCACAACCCGACAAATCTGCCTCAGTGTCGCCCAATCGAAGATTTCTTCGGGGTTTTGAGCTCCTTGGTGTACAAAAATAACTGGAGAGCCACGAATTGCAAACAGTTGATTGGTAGAATCAAGAGATGCATTCGCAAAGTTGACATGAAGGCCGTACAACGCTCCTGTTCCGACATCAAACGGAAGCTTCGCCGAACATCCGATTACGGACCGTTTTCAAATGTTCACTATTTTTTTTCAACGATGGACAATGTATCTTTAATTTCAATAAATCAGATCTTCTTCAAGTATGTTTGTCTTTTTTTGACAGCTTGAGAAAGAAATTCCAAAATTTTAGTTGCCACCCGTTATAAACGTAAAGCCTTTATTTTTTCTATTCGATATGTATAATTCAATACTGAAGAGAAGATCCCGAAGAAAGAAACTCTTACGATTCGTTGTTTAAATTCGTGCATTTTGTTCCGATATTCATGAACTTTATTCACGGTCCAAATACAGTCCATGAACTATATTCCTGCTTTCGTGAACTGAATCACCCGAATCATGAGTACGAGAACTAAGTCATGATTTTCAAGAGAAGAGTTCACGTTTTCATGACATACGATGGCTGGGCTGGTGCATGGATTACATCTCTAAAATTATGGCGCATACGAGTATTGGTACAAGACACTGAAGATGTGCATGCACATTGTAGACGAAATACGCGTATCTATCAAGGATAATCGAATAAAATAGTAGAATTAAATGGAAATTACTAATCCTTCTCTCTTTCTTTATACTTCTTGTGGTTGTTTTCTATTCCACCGTGGTCTTCAAAACATGCTAGCCGTATATGGGGCCAAATAGGAAAATACACTTTTCCCATACGGTATCTTAATCATAATTAATTATATCTTAATTCATGCGTATGATTGCAAAACTGTGAACTGCAAAGTTTAAGGAAATTAATTGGGCTTTTCGTTAAACATATTTTCAAGATTGAACACTCACGAATAACATCTCAAAAGGGTGAAAATTGCTCAAATTATGCGATAACTGAATTTTAACCTACGTACATTTTTTCAATAATTCATAACTTTTTTGTTTATGAATTACCCATCAAATACACATTGTCAGTAGGTATCATTTAATCTAGACTACAATAAAAATATAAAAAAAAAAATATTTTTTTTTAATAATTTTGATTTTTTTTTATTTTTTGTAAATCATAAAAAAATTTTTTGCAGTGTAAATTTTTCCTTGAAAGGCACAATACTTGTCCGCAACTTCACGCAAGACATCTCGATCAAACAAATCGTTCGCGAGATATATGTTTTTCTATTGATGCGTATCATTTTTGCATAATCCCTTTTCAAGTGTTAGTCGTGAACAAAACTAGGGAACCAAATATGTAAAATGACATGTTGAACAGTAATAAACAATTGTGTAAAATAACAAGTAATTCTAAAAACATCGATCCGAAACGATTTGCGAATCTGTGTGGAACTACTGATGTACAGAATGCGAACCGGTAGGCGTAATTCCTCCTGGAAGTTAATTCCGGTTGTTCTTGACTTGATATGAAAGTTTCTTTATTCCCCGGAAATATCTGCCGACTTCTTCAGGAAGATTTTCTAAACTTTTTTTATAGTTTCTTCCGACTTGGATCTCGGGAGTGTGTCAGCTTCCTCTAAAAGTTTCATCTAACTTTCACTTACTTAAATCGAAATAGCTTAAATATAATTTGGTGAAATTAATGGAAATTCATTCCCAGGATGTCACTAGTACCGCATATAACATATGTGGAACTCGATCATCAAAAATCGATCCCATTTTAGTGATTTCAAGTGCTATAGAAAGGCATCGATCTGTCAAATTGATTATACCAGCTGTAAAATGAGAAAGGGAATCAAGGGGGCAGTCAATTCTATTAAAATATTTATAACCTGGTTTATTATTCTATGATTTCTTAGCACTTCTGAGCTTATGCCTTTGTGTATCGTTAACTATTTACGTCCTTTATTTATAACTATATAGCTGGATTTAATAAATTTACCACCTTGCTTCACACAGCAAAAATATATTAACGTTTACATGCATGATATGACCTGTCACCCGATGATTAATCCTGAAATGTCATTGTAAGCTGCCATATTTTAACTGTTTACAACCCAGTTTTCTGTAGTTATGGCGAAAAGTGAAGAAAATCCACGCGAATTCTTGTTTAATTCTTCTACTTCTAAATTTGAGCGGGTATATTTTTTTCAATTTTCTTTCTGTAAACTTAGAAGAAGAATGTATGTACCATGTTTTTTCATTAAACTTTTTCTAATTGATTGGAACCAATTGCATAAATCTTTGATTTCATTTGGATTCGTAGGAGGAAAAATACGACCTCGCAAATTAGGAGTTTACTGCATACATTTTTTAAGTCCACAGAAAAGCAGCAAAATTTTGCAACAAGTAGCCCAGTTTATGCGGAAAATATGTTTGTTTTGAGGTAACCATCGTTCCATTCGCAAGAATTTCGCTAGCAGGACGACAAATCGAGCTCTTTGATACCTATAATACCCATGGATTCAACTCTTCATATGCAACCAATTGAATAAACCAAATCCCAACACAAAAATCTACTCCAATTACTTTGTACTTTTTTGCTTAAATTTTTATTTTAGAGATATTGCTTTGTACTAAAAAAAAGTAGAAAGATTGCTCTAAAAGGTAAAAGAGGGGCTAAACAGGATCCTTTGGCTATGCTCCCAGCTGTCTCAAAGGTACCAGGAACGACTATTGTTTACTAGCAACAATAAGCACTATTTACCAAAGAAAGAAATCGTTTGGATCTATTTTGCGTACGGTAAGTATATCAATTTTGGCACTTGTGGTCCAGGTTTTACCCATAGGGCCTAAATCAAATTTAAAATAAATTTTCATGGCTTTATATAAAACAACAAAAAAAGGTTATCTTCCATTTAATTCTCCTAATTAATTTTGGTATCCATGACAGATACGTATTTCGACTACAATGTGCAGTCTTCATCAGTGTCATTCCCACGAAAGAACTTATGAAAATCTAACCCCCTTAAGTACTCATCCCATAGGTAAAAAAGTCAAGATCACATGTATAAAAATGAAACTACAATGTGTTGAATCGGAACTTACCTAACTAATAAAAACCAAAGATTTACGTAAACTAAAGGAGAAAAATCTATACAACTCTTTAATAAGGAAAATCCCAAAGGCTTGGTAGCCATCATAATAAAGTAATGAAATGTCTATGATTCTGTCAAACTATCATAGCGAATCAAAACAAACATTGTGTAGTACTAGAATTTCGACCAGAATGGGGTACGTTAATCGATTTGCTTGGGACCAATAGCCTAGTCAAGTAGTGATCCAATTAAAAATCTTTAGTTTCCACCGGTTGATATTACTGATTAATAACGGTCTTCATTGGTTCCCACCAATCCTGCAGAGCTAGTCAGGCATGGAAAATCATTGTAGCGAAACGTTGTAGCTAATAATAAAATTTACTAAAAAGCTCCATACATCATTTTGCGGAACTCTTTTGATGAAAAAAGTTAGGGGCAAATGAATGTAAATGATTTTCCATGCCTGGAGCTAGTCGAAAAAGAATGGCCGCATTACCTTGACAATTTACAAATCGCTTTTTCGGCCACTTTGTAACTCTTTACTCCTACACGGTAAGAAAAAAGTACTTAAAAGTAAGTTCTTTTCACTCATCTCGGCACTATAGTGCAGGAACCCAAAAGTAGGTAAAGCGGGCCAAAGTAGTTTTCATTCACTTGTGTGTAATTCGTATGGAATTTTCCACTAACTTTCTACCCAGAAGTAACTTAGTTGTACCGAAAAGTAGGTGAATATGAGTATACTCCACGTTGAGTTCCCACACTTTACTACCCCTGTTGGATGGTTTTGCTCCTCCGTTTTTGACAACATTAGAAGGAGACAAACTAGTCAAAAGTAAGTAAAAGTGAACTGACCGTTGGGTACTTTTTTCTTACCGTGTATGGTAAATTCCCATCAGCAAACGTCGGTCTGTGCCTTAAATATGGTGGACATTTTCTTACCCTTTCATTCCTATGAAAATCCCATGTACCTTCCTCCTGACCGTAAATCTAATTTGAGCTGCGTTGAGAACCATATCAGTTCCATTGGTGCTGTATTGTCCCGATTACATCACAACGATCTAGCTCTGCTATTTGGCGACTATAACCAGTCTGGGCTTGTTTGGAACATTTCCGTGAATGATCATCCAACCATTGAAATTCTTCGGTCGTACATGCCTGCTTCCTGCTGTGCTCTTTTGGATGGTTTTAGCCTGCATGGTTTAATGCAAATTAATTCTGTACCAAACAGAAACTCTCGGCTGCTTGATCTTGTGTTGGTGAACGAAGCTGCCGCACTAGAGTGCAGTGTCGGTGAGGCATCCGAGCCTCTGATACATCTAGACGCCGATCATCCAGCGTTGGAAGCATTCATCAATCGATCAGTTCGTGTTCTCTATGAAAACATCGTTGATGTACAAAGCCTGGACTTTCGTAGAACTGACTACGTCGCATTGAATCACTCACTGGTCCAGGTAGATTGGCAGTCGCTTGACTTGTGTTCGTCCATTGATGAAGCCGTTAACTATTTCGACGAAGTTGTTAGCCGATTAATAATGGATTATGTGCCTCTGAGGAGACCTGCTCCAAAACCTGCATGGTCCAATGCTCGATTACAAAACTTGAAGCGTGTAAGATCGAAGGCTCTTCGAAAATACAGCCAGTCCCGTAATCCATTCACCAAGCGATTATTTTCGTTAGCAAGCAAATGTACAACCGTTTTCTACACAAGAAGTACTCAAGGCGTATGCAGACCTATCTCCGGCGTAATCCTTAGCTATTCTGGACGTTTGTGAAGACAAAAAGGAAAGAGGATGGCCTACCGGTTGAGATTCATCTAAGCGATAACAGAGCCAACACTTCTTTAGAGAAATGTAGCCTCCTGGCTGAGCATTTCGAGAGTGTTTTCAACGATTCAACGGCATCGTTAAGCCAAGTTGCTGAAGGGATCAGAGATACTCCCAGTGACGCGTTCAGCTTTGATATTTTCACGGTCACATTGGACCTCGTCAACTCTGCCATCCAGAAGCTGAAATTCTCGAACGCTGTTGGACCTGACGGCATTCCATCGTCCATACTCAAAAAATGCTCAACAGAGCTTTCCTCTCCGCTTTCAAAGCTGTTCAATATTTCGTTACAACAAGGTGTATTTCTCTCTCGTTGGAAATCTTCGTTCATGTTCCCGATTTTCAAGAAAGGAGACAAACAAAATGTGGAGAATTACCGAGGAATTACTTCACTTTGTGCCTGCTCGAAAGTATTCGATATAATCATCAACGACGCTGTAGAAACTACATTTCTCCTGACCAACATGGTTTCCACCCCAAACGTTCGGTCTCAACAAACCTCGCTCCTTTCATTTCCCTATGCCTACGGAATATGGAGGCAGGGGCACAGGTGTACGTCGTATACACGGATCTCAAGGCTGCTTTCGACCGGGTTGATCATGCCATTCTAATTGCCAAACTCGAGACGCTTGGTGTTTCTCATGGACTCACTCGTTGGTTTGAATCGTATCTTACCAATCGAGAGCTTTGTGTGAAAATCGGGTCTGATCAATCGGAATATTTTTCAAACAACTCAGGCGTTCTTCAAGGCAGCAATTTGGGACCGCTGCTATTCTCCATATTCATTAACGAAATCGGTTTGATACTTCCAACTGGCTGCCGGTCATTCTATGCAGACGATGTCAAGATGTCCGTGGTTGTGCGATGCTTCACTGACTGCCTGCGGTTGCAGCACCTGATCGATAGTTTCGAAGAGTGGTGCTCTAGGAATTTTCTCACGTTGAGTGTCCAAAAATGCAATATCATCACTTTCCATCGCAAGCTAAAACCTATTGCATTCAATAATACGACCGATAACCAACCTCTGCAGCGTGTGGACAACGTTCGTGATGTAGGAATTACACTTGATTTTGCTTTGACATTTAAGCTACATTACACGGATATCAGTGCTAACATTTGAAAACGGCACAAAAGCCATTTGTAAACAAATGGTTTGTGGGCCCTTTACTCACTACTTGAAGTACACCCACGCGACACAACAGCAACATCGGGTAGGGGAAATTTTCCCCTTCCTGACGATGCTGTTGGTTTGCGTGGGCGTTCTTCGGGTAGCGAGTAAAGGGCCCACAAACCATTTGTTTACAAATGGCTTTTGCGCCGTTTTCAAATGTTAGCACTGATATCATAGCCAAAGCTAACAGGTAACTCGGATTCTTCTTTAAGATCTCTGATGAGTTTCGGGATCCTACCTGCCTGACAGCTCTATATTGTTCTCTAGTGCGATCGATCTTGGAATTTGGTGTAGTAGTATGGTGTCCGTATGAAACAGTTTGGATAGCGAGGATCGAGTCTGTTCAGAGAAAATTCGTTCGTTACGCTCTTCGCCACCTTCCTTGGTACGATCCTACGAACCTTCCACCCTACGAAGATCGTTGCCAACTACTGGGTATTGAAACTCTTGAACGCCGGCGGAAGATTAAACAGGCAGTTTTTGCAGCAAAAGTGCTGATAAGCGAAACTGACTCTTCCGGGATTTTGGCTGAATTCGAAATCTATGCACCTGAACGAGTTCTACGAACGAGAAGTTTCCTGCATCTCGGACCCCGTGCTGCTAATTACGGATTACATGAGCCAATACGGTTCATGTCTGCCCGTTTCAATGAATTCTATGTTTTTTTTTTTCGATTTCAACTGCACAGTGGAAGCATTGGAGGCGAACCAGCCCCAGGCTGAAATCCTCCCTAATAAAGATAAATAATAATAATAATGCACAGTGGAAACATTTCGTCAACGGATTCAACGTAGTCTGCTGGATAGATGACGATACGGTTCGACACATGCAACTGCTTTCAATCAGCAAATTGTTGCAAGACGGTGAGTAGCTGTCCATTAATGTACACCTGATGAATTTTGCTACCTGATTCATTTTTTGTTCCCGATCAACTCTGCGATGACGGCCTCGACTGATCCAAGGACAACTCCATGCCATAGGACGAGGTTATTTTTTTTTATGATGAAGACCATAGTATTATTATTATAATTCGGTGTTTATTTTTATAATTGATGTGTTTTTCTGTCCCTTTTATATTGTTCCTTGTATTTTGAAAAGATATGGGGTTTTTACGCCTATTTGCGCAAATATTTGCCAAATAAGATTTTCCCCATCAATCTTCATTTAGACAACAAAAGTCCGATGAAGAGAATAATGAATAAATAAATAAATAAATAAATAAGATACTGTCAAGCTTTGCGTGAAGAAAAGGCAGCTCACTGATACCATAGTGGAGTGAAGAGATAGACGAATGATTTTACCATAGGACTAAAGAGTTGCAGAGTCGTCGTCTGCGCCAATGTTTACTGAGCCTGCAACCATATTTCTGCTTCTCTTTTATAAGAGCCAATGTCACAAACGTAAACAATGATTTTTTCCGCGAATTTCTCGAGAATGAAAAACCTCTTAAGTAAAACACCACAATGATTGTGTAGAGGGAGAGTTTCGCTATCCGATAGAAATGGTGGCTTAGATGGATTAACTTTGAAATACGAGAAATTAACGCAAGAAGCCATTGTTTACGGTTTTGACATTAGTACTTCGGAACGCTCAGTCTCGATATCATGAAAATTTTAATTTGACAGATCTATGGCCAACTATACCAGTTATACCACTGTGGCAATATAAAAGGGGTCAACTTTTAGTCAGTTATTTTGCATGAAGTTCCACATATGTTATGTGCTAGTACCATAGAGGTAACTCTAAGACTAGTTGGTCCCGAAGAAAAGTGCTCAAATTTTTGGCTCAGCTCTGGTACTATCTTCGGTCCCAAGCTAATCGATGCACCCCTCGAAACATAGGAAAATACACGGACCCCTCATTTTATCTGTTAAACGTTCATGGCAAATTAAAAACAAACAGTGTGTAGTACTAGAACTCCGACTAGAATAGGGTACGTTAATCGATTTGCTTGGGACCAATAGGCTTGTCAAGTAGTGAGCCAATTTAAAAACGATAGTTTTGTATTGATTGTTGCTGTTTCGTATTGATTGTTGATTGTTAATCATTTTACCACAAACAAACAGACATAACATGTTCATCAAATAAGCATTTAACGGTTAATTTAAAAGTATCGTAGTTGGTAGTACCGCCACCTGTGGCGCGCATAGTCAATTCCGTGGCGTTTGACGTTTACACACTACCGCCATCTGTTCAGCGTACTACCCACCACAGTGTACTAAACAGATGGCGGTAATGTTTTAGCGACGATGTTTTACAGTGAGAAATATTCAATGTGTTATGTCTGTTTGTCTGTGATTTTACATCGACCTTTGTCGAATATATATTCAATATAAATAGCTGAACGTTTGTTCTTCCAGCTTGTTTGTTGACTTTTACAAAACTAACGTTCAGATCAGTCCTATTTTTGGTTTTATATTATTTGAATGAAAACATAAAAATATGATACGATAGAGGTTCAATATGATAAAATATTAACGCATTAGATTTATTTCATCAGAAGCGTTTATGAACTATTTTCACTAGAAAATATGTATGTCATTCGACTGCTGAAAAAGACATTTGCATCTTTTCAATAATTCAATCGACGATGTCGAAGATATTCTTTTTTTAATTCGTTTGTAGAACTTTTGCATTAACTATACCACTATTACTGGAACAGCTACCCTAGCGATTTTTGTGTTGGAGAAACAAATTAAACTACATAGACTGTGACAAATACCCCTCGCCCTGTTCGTAGACTAGCGTAGACTTTTTGCAACTCCCTCCATCCCCCTAGAAAGTCTACGTGGTTTATGAATTTCCCATTTCATCTGAAAAGCTATATAATGAGCTCTTTCCTTTTTACATTTCCATATTTTCAACCCTGAAAAATTATTCCCGCAACTGTTATTTTGTTTGAGTTTTCCTTAGTTTGAACTATCTAACAATGTTAGTCGTTTCGCTTCGTCCTTCCTATTACATATTACTGTTTTCATTATTTGTAGCGGAAGGGATTTTGATTCAATTTCTGTCCTACCCGCGCTTAACCTATCTTTTTCGAACGGATTTGAATTTAAATAATTGATGTATCTACTACAGATGACCTCTAGATTCATTTCCCTCTCCATACGTACTGTTGGATTTGATGAAGGATCACAAATTGCTTAGATTTTGTTAAAAATCTAACACTGCTTCTTGATTCCAATTCCATCATACGAGTTTCAATTCCGTCCTAACGCACTGAAACGCCATTGGACTTTTTTCGTCATAAAGATGAAAGTAGGAAAAGTGGATTAGCTTGAATTGCTTCTTTTGTTTGCGAGAACAATGGGTGTAAATATTCATACTTTGCGCTCTTATAGGCTTTGCGTTATACCTTTTGAACTTAATATCGCATTGAGCACTGTGAAATTATTAATGTGATTGATGTGTTCTACTCGATAGCACTGAAATACCCCATTACGACGAAGAAGCGCTCTACCCTAGTTGAAACGTCTGATAGCCATTATAGTTTTTTTTTTTTTTTTCATCGGAAATAGTTGAACCAACACAGGACAAACCGACCTTGTCAGCCTTTCCCCTATAATCAAGAGTAAGAAACTCGCAATGCCACCTTCATTAACAACCGACCAATCGACTGTCCGTGACAACCTCGAACAGAAGGGAACAGGATAACCAGCCAGCACGAACAAAAACATCCATTCCAGGACAGTAATCCTCAATCATCTGCTTGCGAACACTTTTGCGTTTCCCCAACGGACAGACACTCTGTTATTGAACGCACAACTACGTGAGCGTGTGTGTGTGTGTCATATTTGGTTGCTCGTGCGTACCAACACACTTCACTGCTGTCGGTCCCTCTTTTTCCCCATAAACAGGACCTTGTTTTCCCACCCAACCACCCATCCTTGATTCGCAAAACGGCTGGCTGACATTGCTGCTACGCACTCACACATTCAAGTCGCCTAGCCGTTCGTTGTGCTCCCGTGTGTGTATGAGTGGCTCTGTTCCCTGTTACGTATATTTATGTAGCAGTAAGATTTAACACCACTAAAACTGTGCTGGCGATCGATATTTTATGTATGAAAATTTTGACATTTTCTAGGGCACCATCATTTCGCCAATTAATTCCGAGTTTTCCTGTATCCCGTTTTCGGGGAACAATAAAAGTCCGATTTCACTTCTAGATCGACAGCGATTAGGCACGGTGCATCGCTATTGACGACCCAGGATTTCTTCCCCAATTTCTGCGAAAAGGGGGGGGGGGGCAATGTCTTCCTTGAATCTCGGCTCATTCACCAGCACCACCCACTTGAAATCCATTTGCTTCGATCAGGAAAAATCCTTCCCCATTTTGGCACTATCCGCACTTGAATTGCTTATCCACCTTTCTTCCTATTTGCAGCAAATACCGAAACTCCAATTGCCCCCATAGCCCTTAACGAGACGCATCCTTCCAGGAACGATGGGATCGCCCGAATTTCTTATACCCATTTCACGATAACTGTTTGTCTTAAGATGCCTTATCCCATTCCAGTGAAAAGATATAAATTCCTACCGATCGACGCAAACGGAGAAACCTTCACCCGACACGTCCTTAAATGGTCAAACAGTCTTCAAGTTCGTTTTCCTTCACAGTTCAAAAACAGTTTGACATCCGACGGCCCGTGCCAAAGGCAGCAAACACGACACACACGGCGTAGACGGCGACGGTTGCGGATGACGATGATGACGACAACGACAACGACGACGGCCAACTGAACACTGGTTTGCTCCTGGCCTCTGTGATAGGAAGTGTCGGTGGAAAATCCGACTCAGGATAATCGAAAAACGCACGCAGAGAGCGTGCGGTCCCTCTCATGATGACTCGAAGGATTTTCCTCCACAGGAATTTCCTACTCTGTTATGATTTTGCATAGGAGGGCAATGTGTGTGTGTGTGTTGGTATGGGAAATTAATTCTCTTCTCGTGATCATCTGTTGGGAGATTTTATCCAATTGGAGCGAGAGCAAATAACGGAGCGCTTGTGTTAGTAGTATCCTTATTGGTGGATGACGAGGTTGGTGTTGTTCTGTTATCAGTGGAAGTTGGGCTGGATGTGACGGGAAGCTCATAGGGTGGTTCGTTTAGAGGTTAGTTTCTCATCTTCTACTGTAGCCAGCACCGTACTCAGCAGGTGGTGAAGGTGGCGTTTGTCCTGAGGGGCGGAAAAATTGCTTGGATTTTATAAAACTACATTAGGATTTTTGTTCACTCATCGCCATGATTGAAATTAAATCTAGACAAACATTTCTGAAGGTCCTATCTGAAATTTGTAAGCAAATCGATTTTAAGACCATCTCTAAGTTTTACTCTGGTCTTAGAGTTACCTCTATGGTACCAGTGCTGAGTCAAAAAGATGAGCACGTTTCTTCGGGACCTTCTGGTCTTAGATTTACCTATATGGTATTAGCATAGAGGTAACTCTAAGACTAGAAGGTCCCGAAATAACGTGCTCAACTTTTTGGCTCAGCTCTGGTACTCTCTTCGGTCCCAAGCTAATCGATTCACCCCTCGAAACATAGGAAACCAATAACCCCTCATTGTATCTGTCAAACTTTCATAACGAATCAAAACAAACATTGCGTAGTACTAGAATTTCAACTAGAATGGGATACGCAGAGCTGGTAGCGAGTCACTTTTTAGTGACTTGGTAACTTTTTTCAAGTCAGTAACTAAAAAGTCTCTTTTTTTAAGGCCAAGTCACTAAAGTCACTTTTTCTTGTAATGAGTCACTATTTTAAACTTTTTTAAACGTGACTTTATTTCAAGATTGATCATTCTTCTGAATACGCCTACATTTTACTCTATTTTTTGAGCAATTCGATGTTGACGACCTTGTATAGAGTTTTTTACGTTTAATCGTTCTTCTCTATCTATAGGGTGTCCACTTATTTGGCTAAATAAAGTTCTCTGAGTTTTCCTGGTTTTTCCATAACTTTGGCGGATAATTTCCACGTTTATAATAAGAATACTATTTATGAAATGCTTTAAAAATATATTTTTAACGCAAACGCTTTTAAGACATGACAATCAGCTGTAAATAAACAGCTCTACTATCAAATCCATTAAATGTTGAAGTTGAACACTTTAAAGAGCCTGATTTTTTAAAGAGGTGACATCTTATCCATTTGGCAGATCTTCTTTTCGATTGGAATGACTTTTCCCATGACTTTGACAGACAATCGATTGTTCCAATTTTGACATGTCGTCTCTTTATAAATTCAGGCTCTTTAGAACACTTAATTCATTTTAGTATGTCTAAGATCACAACATTTTTAATGTCGTTACGTTTCGTACTAACAAAAATGTGGAATCTTCAATGAAGTTTTATTGATCTAAAAAATGTTAGATCTAGAGATTTTTAGGGAATTCCAGAGAAGGGGGAAGTCCCCTAAAATTTAGCCCAGACTATTGAATTTGTTTAAAAACCTATATGCGTGAGTTTAGACAAATTCAGAATAGTTCCATGTTGCGCTGATATAATATCATGAACCCATAAGATGTTCCGAAAGATTTAGTACAGAGACTTTCAGAAAATTTATGAAAACTTCAGAAATATTTTTGAATAACTTCACTTAAATCCAGAGAATTCCAGGGAAGTTTAAAGGTGTTTACGAGTTCCATTTATTTTAAAGCAGAATCGAGATCTTCATTAGAGTTGAGAGTTTTAGGGAAGCTCCGAGAACATCAAGACATATCAGAGAATTAAATGGCAGTTCAAAAAAATTCAA
This sequence comes from Ochlerotatus camptorhynchus, assembly GCF_037179485.1. NCBI lineage: Eukaryota > Metazoa > Arthropoda > Insecta > Diptera > Culicidae > Ochlerotatus > Ochlerotatus camptorhynchus. The sequence continues at coordinate 2,797,958 of NW_027040660.1, forward strand.
GCAAATTGCTGAAACCAGAATTTCCAGAAACTTCGGTTTGCTCAGAGAAAATTTCTGGAACGCAATAAAAATTATATGAACATCCGGAAAATGTGAGAGTATTTCAAGGGTGTTATATCATGGAAATTTCAAGAAATTAAAAAATGTGAGAATGTAGCTAAGTTGATAAGAGAACATCAACGAAGTTCCATCAATAAAAAAAAACGAGAACTTTTAGCAACCACCGATATTTTCAAGAAATTTCAGAGAACGTCTAAGAAATTTAGATATTTTTAGATTGTTTCATTATATTCAGTGAAGTTCCGAGTACTTCGAGGACGATCAGATAACATAAGAAAAATCACATTAACTTAAGGAAATTTGCAACGACTTACAAGGAGTTCCTTAGATTTATGGGATATTTCGAAAACTTTAGAAGCATCAGGGAATTATAAATATATATCAGAAAATTTACCGGAACATTTGATCAATTTAGAGAAATTAAAATAAGCATAGAAAACTTCTGGGATGCCTAGGCTTTTCAGGGAAAATTAGTGATTTAAAGCAAAGTTCCGTAAGCGTTTATAAACTTTATAAAACTTAAGAAAAATTGTAGAACTTCAACCAGTTAATGGTCGTTTAAGGAAATCAAGAAATATTTTGAGCAGTTTTAAAAACATCAGGAAACTCTAGACTATTGAAAAAGTTATGAATTTGTTTCGATAAATTTAACTTCAGACAAACCTTAGAACTTCAGTTCATTGAAGTATATGAATTATTTATCTGCGGAAGCTTAAAAAAGTTTCTGAAATTTCAGAATAACTTCGAAAACTTCAGAGAACTCAAAGAAGTACAGAGATCTTCAGAAACATTTCCAGAACTTCATAAAGGTCTGTGGAACTTAAGAAAATATCCGAGAACTTCAGGAACTTTTATGGACATTTCGGGAGCATCTCAAATTAGTTTAGTAAAGCTCCAAAAACAAATGGGAATTTCAGAGGAGTTCAGTTCCAGTAGTTTCACTAAATTAGCGGAAAATTTCAAGAAGTTACCAGATTTTCAGAGAACTTCAGAGATGTTTAGAAAATTGTTGAGTTTTTCACATAAGTCCAGAAGTTCACGCAAGCTTAAACATTTTTAGAATAGTTTAATAATATTCATAGTAGTACCACCGACGAACCGACGTGACAGCTCATACAAGCTACTTTCAAATTCGTGCCCAAGACGCCATATTTAAAATACGTTAAACACTGCCGACATCTACTCATCCGATCCCGTCATACCATGAGCAAGGACACGAACCCACGTATTATTTATATTTCCTTGGTTTGCGTCTCACCTTCTTTTAACAGAACTGATCGCCCGTTTGAAAGTTCGAATTGTGGACAAACGAAATGCTCCTGTGGCATGACGGTTCATCGGTGGTAGTACAATAAGCTTCATGAGAATTGCAAACACTTAAGAGAAGTTTCGAGAGCTTCGAGAAAGATATTGATATCTCGCTAATAAAGCTCTAAACAACAACAAAATTCAAGAAAAAACAGATATCTTCTGAGCAGAGATATTCCAGAGCAGGGAAATTACATAAATTTAAAAAAAAGTCTCGAGAAATTAAGTGAATTTTTAACACTTTAGAGAAGATTCATTATCGTTAGGAAAATTGTGGAAACCTTAGGAAGTCCGAAAAAGTTTAGAGAAGTTTAAAACAATGATGAGAAGAATTGCGAGCTAGCCGGTCGAACTCCGGACGAAGCTAGAACAGCACTACCGTTCATACTGGCGACAACGCTCTGATGAGACAACGAAACCCTACCCCAAGCTCCTCCCCTGATCCTATCCTTGGAAAATGTACCCTTCTAACCTCGAGTAAGCCGCGAGTAATCGGCCCAACTCCTACTAGACATAGAATTAAGTGAATTTTGTTACACACAGTGAACAATGAATTATCGGCTCCGTAAAGCTAACGCGATTGAGCCTTCCAAATAAACGAACTAGATAAAAAAAGAATTGCGAGCATCAGACTACTTTCTCAAACTACAAAAGAACTTCAAGGCAATTTAATTAACTTCAGGAATATTTTGGGAACTTTCAAGTAGTTCTGAAGACCTCAGAATAGTCCATTCCATATTCAACGCAGATTTCTCATGAACATTCGCTTGGAGTTTACTATCTTAGGCTTAGGCTTCACATGAAGATTAATCCAGAGTTCAATGTGTGAATGAAAATAACTAGGAATATTATTTTATTTATCACTTTAAAATGAATTTTATTTTAATTTTAGAAAGAAAATTATTAAATTTCCTGAATAATGATAAGATTCCCTGACACTTCCCTTCCAGGTATTTTCAGGAAAAGGGGTTTTCCAGATAGTAGAAGCTTGGAGGTTTTGAGGTTTAGTCATAAACTTTCTATTGAATCTTTCGCTTTAGTGGTTCCTATCTTACATATTTAGATGTTTATGAGAACCTCTAAAACATCAAATATTTACATATACGACTAATTTTCTACCCTTGGGTCACTTTTTAGTCACTTTTTTACAACTATAAGTCACTATTTGGTCACTTATTTCTTCAAAATGGTCACTAAAATCACTATTTTTGACAGCATTGATCGCTACCAGCCCTGGATACGTTAATCGTTTGCTTGGGACCAATAGGCTAGTCAAGTAGTGAGCCAATTTAAAATCGTTAGTTTCGTATTGATTGTTGGTATTAGTCTATGTATCCATCTACCGTTCTCCGCCGTGTTCCACTTCTGTTGTCACTTAGCCAATGACTCCACTCTCACAACTTTCCGTACTCTTCCGGCTTCTCTCCGCCTGTAGTACTCGCTGTTCTCCGCCAGGGTGATGCCGATAGGGATCATACCGGCGATGAGGCTTGCTTCCACTCACTTGTTATAACAACATGATTTTCTGAATTTTGAAATCATTAGATGTTATAATCATATTTTGTACTTGTTAGATACAAGAAGAGGTTGAAAGGCAAGTGTTTGACACATGAAACCTGTCAAATTCGCATTCAGATAGTCACAATCAGCGATTTTACGACTCGCGAGCGCTCACTCTGAGTGAACGCTCACGAATCATAAAATCGCTGATTGTAACACTCTGGTAGCGAAATTGACAGATTTTATGAGTCAAACACTTGCCTTTCATCCGCTTCTTGTATCTTACAAGTCCAAAATATCATTATAACATCGAATGATTTCAAAATTCAGAAAATCATTTATTACTAGCTAGTGAGTGGAAGCAACCCTGCCGGCGATAACGCATACAGCTTCCGACGAGATGGTTCTGTACGCACTCACGACTCGCATGGCCATGAGCCGGAACGTGCTGCTCAGTTTCCTTTGGTTCTGCTTCGTTTCCAGCGCTGGATCTCCATATCTCAGTATCGACGACGACACACTGGCCAAAAAACACCACTTGCTACTGCTACTGCTGGGACCAGCGTTGTTCGGCATGATTCTAGCTATCGCGTTGATGACCTTCACCGCCTTCTCGCAAGCATATTCGACGTGGCTATTAAAGTTTAGCCGGTCGTCGATCATCACTCCCAGGTATTTCAACACACGCTTCGAGGCAATGGCGTGCTCCCCGACGGTGATTTTTGCCAGCTGTACCGCTTTACAGTTACTAACCAATAGCACTTCCGTTTTGTGGTGGGCTATCTGTAGCAGTGTTGGGAAAATATCAAAAAATCAAAGCTCACCAACGTGCAAGATCACGCTTGATTTTCGTAGACAAAAATCAACAAGCAAACAACTGCGGTTGATTTTGCAATCTGTGATATCGCAGCTCGGAATATCAAGCTAACAAAACTCACCAGCTGCAAATCTCAACAAACTGTGGTGAGATTGAGTTTCATGATTTTTGCTTTACACCCGAATGCAACCGAAACTTCCATAACGGCTGGCAGCAGTCACTTCGTGTCTGCCATCGGTGAAAAGTAAAAAGAGATAGCAAACTTTACTTTCTCTTTCTAAGAAAACGATGTGAAACGGAATCATTTTTGTGTCGAGTCATTTCTCAGCTTGATTTTTGCACGCTGTGAATATTCTCGCAATATCAAAGGAGCTTGTAAAATCAATATCAAGCATGATATTTAGTTCCAATATCACGCGTGATATTGCGAGTGCATGAGAGCGGAAAAATATCAATTGATTTCTGATTCTGTAGCTTCGCTTTTTACATCCAATTACCAACCATGTCGATCGCCTCGGTTGACAACACTTCAACCTCTTCCATCGTCTCGCCTGTTACCGTCAAGACGACGTCGTCGTCCGCAAAGTCAACAATCTCAACTCCTTTGGGCAGCTTTAGCGTTAGCACGCCGTTGTACATCCCGTTCCAGAGCGTTGGAACTCCCGCTGTGATCCTAATCGATCTCTGTCCCATGTCAGTCTCGTAGACCAGAACCCGGTTCTGGAAATAACTCCTCAGGATCCTGCACAGTAGACTGATGCAAAATTTGACTTTTTCGCTCCACAGTGCTTAAATGGTTTCAAATCGGGTCGTGATTAGCCTCCAAAAGTTACAACTCATTTGGTTAGAAACAGACTTCGCACAAACCATTTGAAGTTTACATGTAAATTACTATGGGAAATCTCAACTTTTTGTTCATTGCCTTCTAGTCTTTTTCCATATTGAGCTGCGAAACAGCTCGATAGCTATTCTTAGCTACAACTTTGCTGAAGATCGTTTCTATGTAAAACGAGACAGGAAATAGTTATCAATTATTTAAGAGATTGGTAAACTTATGACATGATCAAGCAGCTGCTCTGTAGGCAACACTGTATTTTGCAATGTGACATAGTAGCCATGATTGTTGTGTCCTATTAAACGCCCCAGAAACACCAATGTTGCATGCTGAGCAGTTGATTGAGCATGATCGTAAGACATCAGTGCATTGAACCATTAATAACTTTCGATCCTTGCATTTAATCAAAAAGTGGTCTAGAGCAAATTTGTAGCTGGGAAAATTGTTGAAAGCTTTTGAAGCAGACCTATATGGTGAATTATTATATAGACATGAACAAAAATCCTGGTTTTACCATAGTAATTCCCATACAAACTTCAAATGGTTTGTGCCATCTCAGTTTCTCACCAAATGGGTTCAAATTTTGAGAGGTTAGTCAGGATCCGATTTGGAATCGTTCAAGTATTGTGGAGCGAAAATTTCAAATTGTGCATCACTCTACTGCACAGGTAATCATTCTATTCACTATCATTCTATGCAGCGCTTCGGCGGAGGCCTCCCAGCTGGTGCTGTTGAACGCATTCTTAACGTCGATCGTTATCACGGCGCAATATCGATCTCCTCTCCGCTTATGTTGGGATGCCTTCTCGGCTTTCTCGACCACTGTCCGAATTGCATCTACCGTCGATCTTCCCTTGCGGAACTGCCTCCATAGAGGTAACTCTAAGACTAGAAGGTCCCGAAATAACGTGCTCAACTTTTTGGCTCAGCTCTGGTACTCTCTTCGGTCCCAAGCTAATCGATTCACCCCTCGAAACATAGGAAAAACCAATAACCCCTCATTTTATCTGTCAAACTTTCATAGCGAATCATAACAAACATTGCGTAGTACTAGAATTTCGACTAGAATAGGGTACGTTAATTGTTTGCTTGGGACCAATAGGCTACTTAAGTGGTGAGCCAATTTAAAATCGTTAGTTTCGTATTGATTGTTGCTGCCTCTCCGACAGTCCGTGCTCACTCTCCGTGCATTTCGTCAGCCTGTTTAGGATGATCCTCTCCAAGAATTTTCCGAGTGTATCCAGTAGGCATATAGGCCTGTACAATGCTGGATCCCCGGCGGTTTTCCTGGTTTCGGCAGCAGCTCTAGCTTCTGTATCTTCCACCTGTCAGGGAAGTGACCCTCGTCCAGGCGTTCCCGGACATGTTCAGGATGGTGCTGCAGAAATGCCTGGACGAGGCCACTTTCAACGCTACGTTGGAGATTCCATCCGGACCGGGAGCTTTCTTCCTAAGTAACCAAAAGTTCTGATAAAAGGCTATTTGTGGCTTAAGCAGCTTGTTTGGTGGTGGTCTATAGAATTCTAAGCAGCCTCATTTTTAAGTCGTTATAAGAACTTGAAAGTACCGGTATCATAATTGAAGAGCATTCTAAGCAGCTTCTGGCGGAACTTGAACGGAACTTTTAGAAAATAAATTAAAAAAGGTTTTTGTCCTCTACACCAATTCTATATTTTAGTTCGCACTTTTATGAAAATTATTTCTAAAGGCAGGTATGAATGTGTATTGATTTATCAGCATTAGTATTAGAGAATTGGAGTTATTTGAAGAAATACCCAGTCCTTCTGCGTGAGAGCCCCAGCACGAACCGCAACGTCATTTGAAATATATTAAAGTGAGCTGTTGTCCCGCCTACTGTTTGAGTTTTCAGTGCCAGCTGTCTGACTTGAATACGAAGCACAACACCTTGTTGAATTTTAAATTGGTGTTTGCCTGCTTGGTATTCCAACACATTTGTGGCGCAGTGGTTAGCGTTCGTAGATCGCATGCCGAATACACGGGTTCGCTTTAGCTTTTTTTTATATTTGTATAGAATATTGATGCACTGCATAAATATAAGAATTATGATTTATTCGAGCCACTGATCATTTCATATTTACGTACATTAAATTTTGTTACTAATAAAGACTTGTGCGGATTGTTTGATGTGGCTTGAAAGTTCTGTCGGAACTTTATTTGAACCTTATGGAACTTGAAAGTTCTGTCGGAACTTTATTTGAACTTTATGGAACTTTATTTGAACTTTACGGAACTTGAAAGTGATTTTAATCGTTGAATGTGGAACTTTTGGTTACTTGGGTTCACCTTCAATCCTTTCGCCACTGCTACGAGTTCCTCGTTGGTGACTTCGATGTTATCTCCCTCTCCTTCTCCGTACGGTGTAGGTGGTCAGGTCGGTGGGTCGTGCTTCGGGAAAAGTCTTTCAGCTTCTCGAGCAGCAGGCATCGTTGGACCTCTGATCTTCGCCATCACGACTCGGTATGCGTCGCGCCGTCTGTTATTTGGCTCCAGTTTCCTCGGCATGGTCGTGTCACATGCTCTCACTAACGTTTCTGTCAGCTCGTCCGCGCGGGACGCCAGTCCACACGGAGTGCCTCAACGAAAAGATCCTTGTCGAAAGCCTTCGTCTTCCACTTCCGGTCACAAGTTCTCGTCCTCCGTACTACCACAGTAATCCGTTGGCCGATGTCATATCGTATCGCCTGATGGTCCCTATGGGTATATCCTTCGCACACTCTCCAATCCACGACGCACTGCAGAAAGTAACGTAGATAATGGATTCCCGGCCATCTTTGCGAACAGTGGTGCTGGTGCCTTTATTGGCCAGCATAACTTCCAGTTTTGCCAGAGCTTCCAGCAGATTGTACCCTCCCGTCGTATGATTGTTACCGTCCTCTTTTTTGCAGAGCATACACCTCGATTGCTTCGTGCAGTCTCTTGCAATATGGCATTTCTCTCCGCATTTCCTGTACAGATCAGATCTGTCAGGGCCATTGCAGTTCCTCGTCTGGTGACCGAATCCCATGCACTTGAAGCATCGCTCCAGTTGCTTGGTAACCCGAGCAGTGGCTTTCAGCGAGCACACTGACCAGCCAACCTTGACCTTGCCCGTCTCCAACAGCTTATTCGCTGCAACTGTCGAAAGCCGTATCACCAACCGGTGGAAACTAACGATTTTAAATTGGTTCACTACTTGAATAGCCTATTGGTCCCAAGCAAACGATTAACGTACCCTATTCTAGTTGAAATTCTATTACTACATTATGTTTGTTTTGATTCGCTATGAAAATTTGACAGATAACATCAGGGGTGTGTGGATTCATGCAGAACATGCAGGGGTGAGTGAAATAGCTTGGGACTGCTTGGGACCGTTGTTCTGGTACTGAGTGAGCCAAAAAAAAATAATGATTTTCTTCGGGACCCAGTGGTCTTAGAGTTACCTCTATGCTAATACCCCGTACATACTATGGCTTATATCATGTAATATAGGCTGTCTTGCAATGAGTACTCATACATCTAGTTTTCACTGGAAATCCTATGTATGAGTGCTCATTGCAAGACAGCCTATATAACATGATTTAAGCCATAGTCTGTACGGGGTATAAGCAACAATCAATACGAGACTAACGATTTTAAATTGGCGGTATAAGCAACAATCAACTTGCTCAACTTTTTGGCTCAGCTCTGGTACTATCTTCGGTCCCTAGCTAATCGATTCACCCCTTGAAACATCGGAAAATCCACTAACCCCTCATTTTATCTGTCAAACTTTCATAGCAAATCAAAACAAACATAGTGTAGTACTGGAATTTATACTAGAAGGGGGTACGTTAGTCGGTTTGCTTGGGACCAATAGGCTTGTCAAGTAGTGAGCCAATTTAAAAACGTTAGTTTCCACCTGTTGGTAGAACTGCAGAAGCGAAGCAAACCATTTCCGAAGTATGACTGATCTGCAGGGGGGGGATATTTGATGGTTTTCATTGGTAGTACATTGCGGAAGGTACCACAGCTACACAGCAAAAAAAGTTGTTGAATATTACATCGAAACTGCTGCAACCAGGTCAATCCATCGGTTGTGTAATATCACATTGTACGATGTACATCGATTTTGCGAACAAAATTACATCCATTGACGTAATATTGTATCTGCTTTTTGCTATTACATCATTATTTCATACATCAGCTTGAATTACGTTGATCGATATTACATTTTTTTTTGCTGTGTACATAATGATCGTGAACTTGGTAAGCTTAAACATGTGGTAGGAGAAATCATAATCAGTGACACGATAGGTGATTTCTTCGGGGTCACGTACTTCTCAGTCGATCAGATGAACTGGTATTTTCTACGCTGCGATTGAACTTTCACCCGTTCGATTTCTGGTTTTGATTTCGTCGGGGAGCATTTAACAGACAGCTGTAGAAAATTTCGTTCACCATCAATCAAGTTACACCTTCCTTTCTACACAGGTTTCTATTGGATGGATCGAATTTGCCGTATAGGTTGAATGGCTTCCAGTTCCTCTTCCACTGCCCATAATAATCCATCAAAGATATTGAAAATGCTATTGGAGGCGAACCAGCCCAAGGCTGAAAGCCTCCTTAATAAAGCTAAATAATAATAATAATATTGAAAATGAAAACAAAATCACAAAAGTCATTATAACTTCAGGGTTGCCAAATTCATGAGATATTGACACTTTGATTGGCCTACTTCGGCACGTTAGGCACAGCTTTCGGCACAGCTAAATCTCGTGGCGCAGATTACTAAATCAAGCAGCTTCGAGGTTTATTTTTATTTTTATTGATTTTTATGAATGTCTGCTTCTCTTAATGATCTGGCCTAGGAGAAACAATGTCGAGAAATAAGGGGTTGTTCATAAACTACGTAGACAGCTTGGGGGGGGCAATCATTCACGGCCCATACAAATTTAATTTTTTTATGAACAATTGTCTACGCAGGGGGAGGGGGGTCAAGAATCCCAAAAAACTGTCTACGTAGTTAATGAACAGACCCTAATATTGTATCGATATTAAATTGATAGCATAGTTAGACGGCTTTTGGCTCTACAATTTGGCCAATAGTTCAGGGATTTGTCTTTAACCTTAGATAACTTCTTAAAACTTCAAGGGCTTCTAAGAAGATCAGGGAACATCGTAGAAATTAACGAAACTTAGTAGAAATGCTGGAATCTCAAAGAGCAAAGACATTCGGGGTAGTGTCATAGAATCATATCATATGATATACTAATCTTATAAGAGACAGCAACAACAATCCAGATATCCAGAGAACCGTTTTCTGGCCACCCTGCATCAGAATCGATATGGTGATTACACATTTCCTGTATGCTATGATGGTATGCAATTTAGAACAAATCGCGGATCTCTAGGTCTGCTTTCAAGAATTGACCATTTTCCCGGTGATTCTATAGGCACAGACTGTGCTATAGCACCATTATCCCATAGACCGAATATCTATAGGACCGTTTTCTGACCTCCTGGTAGGAGAATCGACATGGTGATGGAATATTTCCTTTTTGCTCATAATTGTATTCAATTTAGAAAAAAATCGTGAATCTCTAGGTCTACTTTCAGAAATTGACCATTTTGCCGGTGAATCCGGATTTCCGCAGAGCCACCTTCCAAGGATTTTCACGTTCCAAATGGCCAACCACAAGTATAATTGATTCTCTGTCTGTTTCGTTCGGAAGTAGATAGTCATACCTTTCAAATAGTGGCTCAATTTTAAAATTTAGTAACCAAATTGCCGAGAACCAATCTTCCGAATTTATCCGTTCCGGCTGGCCAACCACAGCTCCAATCGGGTTTCTACATGTCCTAAATGAAAGTAGATAGCCACACATTTCCATAATGGTAGCATAATCATAACGATTGATCATCGCATTGCCGAGAACTAGATATGTCAACATGCATCGACACGCTGTTCGCAGCCTTGGGGTTTTTATCAGTTAGGCATTTGATTAACAAAAATCTCTTTCCGACAAACTTCAGATGAGTAGATGCTTATATTTTGATGTATTCAGCAAACTATCTTTATTAGGACTTATTTACAAATATCCCTCGAGAAACCCGTTACCCACTGCGATCTATCCAGCAAAACATTCTTAGTTCATCAAATCAGCTATTCAGTAATATGATTTCGAAGCTCTCAAACTTAAAAACGAGAACCAAAAAAATCATCTTAATCGATTTACTCTACGCACTAACAAACCAGTGGAAACAGCAAGGGCAGGAAAACCACATTACTTAGTAAGACACAAACCGCACCTTCACTTCTTAATCTTCTGCATTTGCGGAGCGGACAGTTTAACCTTTCCTGGAATATTACGAGCCAGCGTCTCATCCTTGACGGACTTTAGCAAATCTTTCTCCCGATTTGTGCACTGCTTGTCCTTGAGGAAAATCTGCAAAGCCGTCTTGCTGGCCTTGCCTCGCTTCCCGGTTCCCGGGGTCAGCTTGACCTTGAATTTGTAATTGTGCAGCGATTGGTAGGGCGCAATGACCGGAATGGCAAACAGCAGCTCGTCTTCCTCCATCGGTTGACCCGTCAGGGATTCCAACATGTCCACATCTGCAGCCGCTGGCGTATCGTCGCCTAGTTCTTCGAACTCTCCCGGCTTCAAGCGAGGCTGCGGTTTCTTGCCGGGGTTCTTCTTCGGATCGCTGCCGCCTGCTTCCTCTTCCTTTTGATTTTGATTAATCTTATTGCCTGCCGATTTCAGAATTTCCATCATCATTTTGCGTTCCTCCTCGTCTTGATCCTTGTACTTCTCCTTGATCTTTCGCATTTTGGCCTTTTGACCGCGCTTGAGGTGACCTTGTCTCTGCGGTTCTTCCTTCTGGTTTCTGGAAGCTACTTCCTGCGCCTCCCGAGCACGCTCCTTATCCTTGGCCTTTTGCTTGCTCTTTTGAATCTGTTTCATCCGGGGTGGAGCAGGCGTGATGATGAAAGGTTGGTTGTCACCGAAAGAGATAACATTTTCCGCTTCCGGTTTCGAGGTGACCCGTTGAAGGACCGGGACCGGGGCTGGCTGAACGGATACCTTTCCGGTGTCGTGTTCGACTTTGACGTGCGTATCCGGGAACTTTGGCCCATCGCTTTCGTCGCTTTCCGAATCCGATTCGGCCGATTGTTCTTCCTCCTTTAGCGTGATGGATTCAACTTGTGCTTGAATTTCTTCGGTTGCTCCCGGGTTTTCTGGCTCTCCTTTCTCATCGTGATCGGAGTCTTCTTCTTCTTCAAGTTGGATTTCCTGATCAGGGACTTCGGAAATCTCGGAACGATCATCCTTGCTTATGACCGATGCTTCATCGAAGGTTCGCACTTTTCTCTCACCTTTGTGTCGTTCAACGGAACTTTCCTCCAGTTTGAACATGAAACTCAGACCGAGAATCAAGTGGCAAGGCGGTAAGAAGTTCTTCTTTCCTCGGATCATGAAGCTACCGGTAGTCAAGTACTCTCCAGTGGGTGCAGTTTTGCTGACCTGCTCGCTCTTTACCCAGTAAGCACTGGTAACGACCTTCGCATCCCACGCAACGCTGTACGAAATAGCCATAGTTCCGGCCTCGAGGAGCGTCTTGGGAGGAATATCTCCTCCGGAAGGATTTTTGATTATAACACTTGAGGCACCCTGAATCTCCGCGTGAACGTAGATGTCCATTGGTCGCATGTAACGTTTCACAATCAACTCGTTCTGCTGCTGGTCTCGACCACCAATGACTAGATAGTTTTCCGAGCTGATGAACCAGTAGAACTTTTCAAACCAATAGACCTTGCGAGCCTTGGAGATCGTTGTTTGCGTTCGGACGTCCTTTAACGTTTGCATCGTCTTCTTTTCGGCATTCTTCAAAGCTTTCGACGACGACTCAATGGTTTTCTGCTCCTTGCGAGCGGCATATCGGCGCTGATCGTAGAACCGACGGGCATTGGCAAAAGCCGTCAAAGCCAGGTCAACATCAACCACCATGGGTTCAAGCTTTTCCTCGCCATCTTCACGATCTTCGTCATCCTCAAACTCTTCATCGAATGCACCATACGGATCTTTTAACATTACAGAAATGTGATTGATTTCCAGCTTGAGTTGTTTAATGCAAGAAGCAACCGGATCGTTGTTAGCCTGTGCTGCTTTGACCAGATCCTGAATATCCGACCATGACATTTGCGCCGCCAGGGCACTTTGAACAGCCAGAATGGCACTGTCCACCAGATTTTGATTTCTTGTAATCAACTCAGCCTTCTTTCGATCTTCCAGTTGCGCTTTAGTCAAATCATCTAATCTTTTCGCATGATCCGTTCGGACGTTGGACAGCTTCTTCAACGCTTCCCTCTCCTGGGCGAAAGACTACAAGAAAAAGTGAGATCAATTATCCATTAATTCTTAATTGCACCTTCACAATAGACTCCTACCTTCAAATCAATCTTCTGACCCTCCAATGTAGAATAGAACTCATCAACCGACACCGCAAAACTATCAAATTCCTTCACCGGTTCCCCCTTGTACTGATTGTACAGGAACGGATGGTACTCCAAGTTTGTATAATAAAATTCTTCCTGCTCCTTATCCTTAGACGGCTTCAAGTCCTTCTTTTGAATGATGTATCCCTTCGACGGTTCCTGCATGGCCTTCCTCAGCATCGTTTCTGCATCGTTAATCGCACACATCAACGCCGTCATATCCTCTTCCATGTTGAAAACCTTCGAAAACTCCTTCGCAATCGCCTTCTGCTTCTTCTTAACCTTTTTAGGCATCTCTGCCGCTGCGTCCACCGGCAATTCGCCACCAATTCGACATCCAAACAGCCCGTACTTGTGCAGAACATGGTCAATCACTGAGGCACCGTATTCCAGAATCGGATTCAAAGCCGTCCTCAACGTATCCCCAGGATGAGCCTTTGTTATTGCTTCCTTGACCTTCTCCATTGCTGGAGGGCCCTTATCTTCCTTGGCCCGATCCGTCGGATACTTCTCCCGCACAGCAAACCTCACCTCTTCCCCCTCCACATGGGGACGCAAAATGTTCAAAATCTTCAAATCGCAATCCGTTAGCAGAATGTTTCCCCTATCGTACAGCTCCAGGATGACGTGGTAAGCGGCTTCACCCACTCCAAACTGGAAATCCACGATTCGATCCACTCCCAGCTGCTTCATACTCTCCAGCCGTTTGTTCTTCAAGTGCTTCCTCAACTTCATCGTAAACCCGGACGGAGCGACATTCTTGGGCCACTCGAAGGCGGTCGTGTGGAACCGATTACCCGATTCCAACAGCAGGACCACTTTCTCCTCGTTCCGCGCTAACCGGATCAGGTAGGTTTTGTTGTCGATGTCGTAGATTTGGTTCACGCGCATTCCGACGAGCCTGTTTGGATGAGACGAGTCGAGCTAGGAACCATCTTTTGAATGATTGATGGATGAAAAAAAAAACTTACTTTTGCAGCTCCGTCACCGAACAGACCACATCGTAGGTGTTGAATCTGGTTTTCGTCATGTTGTTTTACAGATCTGAAAATGGTGAAAATTTCATGAGTTAATGGTCCGTTCCTACGTACCGATGAAGCCGAGTAGATGTGCTAGAATAGTTCGACGAATAATTGCTACTTACTGGGGATTTTACGGTAAAATATTGAAGAAAATTTCATTTGCGATTTCCTTCTGTTGCGAAAATCTCCCTTTTTGATGACACGCTGACTGTTTTCAAAGCGGGGGGTTCCTCGATGGTCAATCTGTCAAAGAGTAAGTTCAAGGTAAACCAGCCATTAAGGCTCTGAACCATTTGGTGGATTATTTTAACTTTTGGTTAAAATTTGACAGATGGAAAGTTATCGATTAACCCTGCTATCCGAGCATGGTTATTTCTGACAGACAAGAAGTTAAATTTTGACAACTGTGGCTCAAAAACCGGTCGATCGACAGCACGGGGATTTTCGAACATAGAAAATAACTTTCGAAATGTCACTTTTAACCACGAGTTAAATTTAACTCGGCAAATGGTTCACACCCCAAGGTGTTTCAAATTAGTTGTGCATTTTGGTCCACCTGAGTGGCATAAAAGAATTCTCGCGTCACTTTTCAAATAGACCAATGTAACAAATGTAAACAAATCGAGTTAAGCGATACAAACTATTGCTCTTCTTTCATTGTATGTGATACAAAAACATCCATCCAAATTTACTTTCATTTATTTAAGATAATCATTGATCAAAAATTGTCCAATGTACAGTTTGAAATGATGGGTACATGATTGTTACTTCGGTCATTCGGACTGCCTAACATGATTGGTGCTCATTTTCCAAAGGCGGGGCTAATCTAAAGTTAGGTACTATACTCTGAAATCTGTAAAAGGGAATCTAGTATCATGTAGACAAAACGTCCAATGTTTCAATCATTGATTATGTCATTGAGAAAAATCGTCCAATGTAACATGTCCGATGTACAACGCGACTTGTCAAAACGTCCTATGTGATTTTTTCTATGTTGTAGCATGAAATTCAAAGTAAAATTGTGATTTTACCGTTTCTTCTGAATTTTCAACGTTATTATATGCTGACTACATTAAAAATAGTAATGCAAAATGTATTGTTTTTAAACAGTTAAAATAATAATCTGTCGAACTTCAACTTCGATTTTCTCAAAATGGTGGATATGTTACATTGGTCTATTTGAAAAGTGACGCAAGAATTCCCGCATAAACGCGAACCATCGCATGACCTTACCGATAATGGTTATAAATTGTTTATAATCCCTGCTAAACTTCAACTGAAATGGTTATGGAACCTTACATGAACGTTTGTGTGATAAAGTTTTAACCTTATGTGTTATGGTTTTTTGGAAGCGGACCTTACAAATAATGGGTTGTTAAGAACCATTACCATTCCAAATTCTTGTTTTCTCCATACATTTTCGGAAAGAGAACTATATTAGAACGTTTTTACTTATGGTTTGAGAACATTAATGGTTATGGTTATGGTAGTCAGTAAGGTCCATTAATGGTTTTGTATTATCACTCAACTTTACGTGAAATATATCGTGAATTGGTAATCAGTAATTTACAGGCAACCAATTCGCGATATATTCCACATAAAGTTGATCGATGTTACAAAACCATTCATGGACCTTACTGGTTACCATAACCATTACCATTAATGTTCTTAAACCATAAGTTAAAAGGTTTTAGTAAAGTTTTCTTTCCGAAAATGTATGGAGAAAACAAGAATTTGGAATGGTAATGGTTCTTAACAACCCATTATTTGTAAGGTCCACTTCAAAAAAACTATAATCCTTAAGGTTAAAACTTTATCATTAAACGTTCATGTAAAGTTCCATTACCATTTCAGTTGAAGTTTAGCAGGGATTATAAACAATTTATAACCATTATCGGTAAGGTCAGTTTATGGTTCGCGCTTATGCGGGTTTAGCTCGTTTTGAGATTTTCTTATGGGAGCGAGCTGTAAACGAATAGATTTAGTGTCAACGATCAAAAATTTAAATCTTGATTTAAAAATCGAGATGAATGTTTACGGGATCGTTAAAAATATCGTTGTGCTCAAAAACGAAGCTCTATCAGATGATGTATAAAAATTGGTATTTTTTTCGAAGCTAAGCAACCCAATTCAGCTCGATTTGAGATTTTCTCAGCGATCAAGATTCCGACAGCAAACATAAGCACACTGAAACTTATTAGAGTAAACAGATAAATAATTCTGACTCTTCCAAGATTATCGATGAATAGTGGATGAAATCTATTGATATTGGCTGGTGCGTGTTATTTTCATTATGAATCGAATTCTAATCTAATCTAATCTAATCTCACACCAACACAGCCAGTTCATGAAAGCATCCTGGAAAATGATAGCTACACGCTAACTTGAAAGTACCCATTAATGGTTGAAAAAGACCCATTTTGAAGAAAAGTGGCTTAACTCATTAATGATTAAACAATTTTACCCATTAATGAGTATCTGTTACCCATTAATGAGTAATTGTTAATCATTAATGGGTAACAGATACTCATTAATGGGTAAAATTGTTCAATCATTAATGAGTAAAGCCACTTTTCTTCAAAATGGGTATTTTTTACTCATTAATGGGTACTTTCAAGTAAGCGTGTATACCTCTATCCTTTTTCTTGTCTATTTGGTATATTTTGTACATCAGAGATGCGCAAAATATATCAAAACGGCCAGGCCTACTGTGCAGCATTTAAGGGGCAAGATGATTCAGAAACATCGGGCCTGTTAAAATCAAAGATTAAAACACGTTGCGTCAGAATCAAGGGGTGGTCACTCTACACACTTACTTTGCGCCAACATTTTTCTCAGTGTACCTCAGTGTGCCGCAGCTGTATCAGCAGTGCCATGAAGTAGAAGAAGTAATTGCACTGACTTTTGTTTGCCTGTGAATAATGCCTTGTTTGGCAACCCGGTATTTTAACAGCTCTTGTTTTTGTTTTGATTTTCAATGTTTTCAAAAACATCCATCTTCGGCGGAAGGCCGACCCCGCACAACGAACGTCAATCATTAGTCAACCAGTCCTTCTGGGAGCCAGCGGACGATTTGCACCGAATTTGTCACCGCCCAAGTATCATCCGTCGGAGAACTGGAAACCAACACCGGCCGGAACACACGTCGGACTGATGAAGGACGCACCGCTGACCCGAAACGGACCAGTCAACTTCATTCAACCCGCACAGCAATAGGGCGCAGTGATGATGGTCTACGGACTCAATAACAACACAGCTAACACCGATAAGCAGTTCAATCTGTCCTTCCTGTATGGACATGTTGTCAGAATAAAGTTTCTGAAGACCAAAGAGGGTGCCGCCATGGTCAAGATGGGAACGCCATCGCAGTCGAACCAGTCGAACGTACACCCTGCCGCACAATTCGATCAGCTTCAAGGTCTACAACGCCTCCAAGAACAATCACTTCCCAGGCCAGCAAAAATCGCATTCTCCACTTCTTCAATACCCCATCCGTATGCCGTCCAAGGATCTGCTGCTGATTGCATTCACCATCAAGGACTGCCACCCGTCGCAAGTGCGAATGTTCCCGCTGATATCGGAAATTTCCTCCTCCGGATTGGTGGAGTTCCCGAGCGCAGCCCTGGCGGTGAACGCCATCATGAAGTGCTGATGGTGTAGTAGCGGTGGCGATGGATGTATTCGAGCAGTTCGAATGGTCGGATGGTTTAGTTTTTGTTTGGTTGACTTTCCGATTAAAACTCAAGCACCGCTTGTCGTGACCGGCCCGAGATTTCCAGCGTCGGCCACGGCTACACGAATTAGCGATTCAGCTCCTACGGCTGAGGCTGCTTCCTATGCTGCTTCTACTTTAGTTGCTGCTACTGTTCCTTCTGCTGGTCCGTCTCCTCTAAAATTCATTAAAAAAAATGACGGACCAGCAGCAGATTTGGAAGCAGCCGCAGCCGTGAGAGCTGCATCGCTAGTTCGTTTAGCCATGGCCGGAAACCTCGGTCAGGTCATGATACCGCTGTCATCTGTTCTTCGTCTGGGAGGAAATGTGGATGCGACTGCCGTCACGGGTGTAACGATTTTGAGAATCCATGGCGAGACTTGGTGGAGATTCACGGTTGTTTTGAAAATAATTTGATTATATTATGGCAACATCAATAACACATTTTGACACATGCACACTGAAGCGCAGAAAAAGTTCAGTGTTGCCAGTAACTTTAAATATCATAAAAATTGTAACCATGGTGCCAAACAGCGACAAGAACGACGCCCGGGGGTGCCCAAGTTTGATTTTGGCACACTGTGTAGAGTGACCAACCCCTTGGTCAGAATCCAATAAATTGATAAAACGTGGACATCTCGTACCGTACGTTCCACTGCATTGTTATTTATAATGATTGGTCGTTGGGAGCATCTTTTATTTTAGAAAACTTAAGATATGCTCAATTTTCCTCGAGTGGTTGGGACATGAGCACTAACTCTTTTCCTAGTCCATATGGCTTATGGCTATAGCGCCATTACTCGCTGTCTGAAAAGAGAAAAAATGAATAAAAGGCCGTAGGAGAAAGGAAATGGAAGAGGAAACCCTACACGGAGATGAAAAACAACCCAAAATTAAGTACTTTTCCCTCAATTCCGGGGTTCAGCCCAATAACCCAAATTTGAGTAAATCGCATATAGTAGTTTCCATTTAACACCAGCAAAAAAAATTATCTACTCTTAAGTATTTTCTACCCAAAATTAAGTTTAATTCACGCAAATTTGAGAATATGCAATTTACTCAAAAGTAGCTTATTGGGCTGAACTATATCGTTGGGTCGAATCTCTCGTTCCTTTTTTGACAACAATAACGAGTGCAAGTGAGAGGCTGAAGTCAATATTAAGTAAAAAGAACTCAAATTTTGGGTAGTATTTTTTCTCCGTGTAGTTCTATCTTACCTTGCAAAAAAGTGGGTCTCTAATCAATCTGCAGGAAAAGTTCGCTAAAACTCACAATGTCCATGGCTGTCACGGTGAAGTGATTGCCATGTAAATCAAGTGGGAATCACTTCATCGGTAATAAGGGCCAATGACTCGTGAACTTTTCCTTTTGTGTGCTTCATAAAACCTCGCAAAATTTTCCAACGAACAGGTGAGAACTAGACTTCAGTAGAGAGTAATAGAATGAAAATATATTAAAAAATATAAGAACACATAAATGAAAATAAAGGGAAGATCCCAGCCAGTTTCATAATTTTGTACTCTTACTGTTCTGCTGCACTACTGTTGAACCAAAGGCACTTCCAAGATTTTCCGGGTTATTTCCAAACTGGTTCAAAAATTCTTCAGGCAAACCATAAGCACATGAACTTTCAAGTACAAAACATCAAACGTCTAGAACCAGAAAAAAAGGGCTAGGACGACTCTCTTGCCGAATGAATCAATTGGCAAATCTATGTTGGAACTTGACCATATCCACTCGTTCCCAACCTTTGACAATAGCGTGCTCGACATTTTGATTTCTCATCAAAATACAGCACGAAAGCGGCTCTTCGAAATGATGTCTAAGACACAGTTGTAGAAACTGAAACAGGTGAATATATAAACAGGAACGAACTCACCAAATGAACGATGGTTTGCCCGTGAAGCAGAAACTTGGAAGACTGTTGCATCTTCTAAATGGATTCTTTAATTTTGAAAAATATATCCGTTTTTATATATCATCTGAAAGAGCTTCGTTTTCTGAGCACAGTGATATTTTTTTCGTACCCACACACTTTCATTTCGATTTTTAAATCAAGATTTAAAGCAAAATAATAACTTCACTGTTTGACACTAAACTGACAAACTGACAGTTCGCTCCCATACAAAGTGACACCGAGGGGCACGAATAAGGTGATTTTTGCAAAAGTAATCGTACTTATTTAAAATAGTTCCAGTGTACCAAAATTTATGAAATGTTGGGTTTGGGTTCCATTTTTAATGCAGATTACGAATATGCATTTACCTCAATATTAGAGATGAACTAGCCTAAGGCTAAAAATCTCTTAAATAAAGAATTTAAATAAATTAATTAAATTACCTCAATACCCTTAAAGAACCCTATAATTTGTCAGTGTTCTTTACTTCCTTCTACTTCACCCCTCCTCTCCCTTTTTATGGAATTCTAAAGTTTGCTTACCTCCGAATGGAATTTTTTTCTTAAGTTCCGCAATATTTTAATATAAATACATTTATGGCCAAATATTCTCAGCAATTGTCCACCGTGATTACAATGTATTAATAACACAGCATTGATTGACCCCCCACACCATTTTATTTGTCCTGAATTTGACGTCTTTTTGTTTGTTTTTTTACGAGATTTTTAAAGTGGTTTGTTTTCACGACAATTTTTACGCAACATCGTACTCGTACTGCACACTTCACCATCAGTGGTCGTGTTTTGTGCGCTGTTGTTACTCTGACACTCTTATCATAGTTTGTTATCAGTATTAGCCGTGTCGTGCATATCTCGCGGAAGCCCCACCATTCATAGCACAGGTACTGTCAACTCTATGACGTTGTGCAAATCATCCCGGCAAGTACCCATCAATTTATTTCTCATTCACAGATAACACTGGCAGTAGCTTACCTTATATTATGCTGAGCTGACCGTTCATTTTGCTGGTGGTGAAATCAGTCATATACACGCAAATTACTATGAACCAAGGCCGTCCGGAGGAAGTGGTTCGAGTGAATCTGTTGTTTTTTGCCAAATCGCGCGAGCTGGTCGGAACTTCTTCATTGGCAAACTTTCCTTTAGCCACTAGTGGTGGTCAATTGAGCGGCCTCCAAGTGCTAGGTTCCATTTGTGAACGTTTTCCGGAGCTGGCCGTCATTAGGAACAGTGTTATAATTGCGCACAACGAACAGTACTGTGAGAATCTAGCTGAAGGAATTCACCTGGCAGAAGGGGACGAAATTGCGGTGATTCCGCCTATCGCTGGAGGATAAGCTTTGGTTTGCTGACAAGATGAACTACCTCAAGTTGACATTCGATAAGTTGGAGGTTGGAGAGATTAATGATTTGGTGGCACACGAGAGCTGTGGTGCGATATCGTTGTTTGTCGGGACGACCAGAGATAATTTCGAGGGAAAAACAGTCAGTTTGATGTAATTTATCTGAGTGGGATGGAATTTGTAATCAGTTGGTTTTTATTTTTCAGGTAGTTCTACTGGAATATGAAGCCTACGAAGCGATGGCCTTGAAAACGATGAATCAAATCTGCGACGATCTGCGCGAACGCTGGCCGGACATTAAGAACATTGGGATCCACCATCGTTTGGGGACAGTTCCCGTCAAAGAAGCATCCGTGGTCATAGCCGTTAGTTCGCCTCACCGTAAGTCCAGCTTGGATGCGGTCCATTATGCCATCGATGAGCTAAAGAAAAGCGTTCCCGTGTGGAAGAAGGAACAGTATGCCGAAGGAGAAGGTTCCTCCGAGTGGAAGGAGAATAAGGAATGTGCGTGGTCGAAAAGTCATAGGGACAATCATATTTTATGACGATGGAACGGTGGAGTTCTGAATTGTACGTGCTAAATGGTGCAGAACAAAGTGTACACATGCATGATGTGAACAATCAGGGTCAAACCCTGTACAGAAACGAAAACGAAACAGATGGTGCTCACTAGAAAGGCCGGGTGCCAATGCAGTGTGCTATTTGCACAAAACTAAATGTTAAACGATTTCACTTGAAGGGTCGTTTTTGAGTTTGTTTACTAAGTATAAGTTATGAAGCATGGCTACCGCTTGTTACGTCACTAATTTCTGTTGTTAGATACAGGGGAGCACGATGATATAAAAAATGCCTTCTCATCTTCATCAGTGCATACATGTGTTAGTAGTTGGTAAATAAATGAATACATATATAGTGATTGGAATTTATCAATGCCATCATATTCTATGTACACAGCCGGGTGGTCGCTGATCTGTAGACCTGTCTAACCTTACTGCATCATCATCGTATATTGTACAGTGCCTAATGATGGACAGGTTGATGGCTATTCATCAGTCGAGATGCCCGTTTTCGTATCTGTGCTGATTCGAATAGCAAATCGGGCAACCATTCATCGTAGTGTACTGAGTTTCCAGCTATTTTATGTTTTACTAAAATTCACTGTTCATGGAGCATAACTCTTTTTCTATCGAGTGTATCTTTCATAAGCTTAGTAGGTTTTCTAGGTTCAATTTAATTTACTGACCTTATGAACGACAGAGGCATCCCAATAGGGTGAAAATAGCGGTCGTGACGTGGACTATTTCTGAACTTTCCTACACAGAAACAAAATCCATTGGTAGAAATACTGTATTGCTGGTTTAAATTAAATACCTGTGCCTAGCTGAGTACTGCGAACTCAGCCGATTCTATTTTTCAAGTGAGCAAGAAAACCTTCCGAAGTTTCAAATTGTTTTGCTGAAACAGCTCACGAAATTGTATAGAGATTGCTGACGTTTGTCGTACGTAGTGTGCGTCACGTATACGTATACGCAAAATGTTTTCATCGGGAAAAAAAAACTTCATAGCGGAAAATTTTCCCGATGAATACAAATCACTTACACAATCATACTTTAGCAATCTCTATATTAGGTTTTGCACCGTCGGGGTTAACCTCAATCTGATGACAGTTTAGTGGTACTGTTTACGTGGACTTAGTCGATTTTTTCTTGAGTGGATTTTCTCTATAATTTTTCAGACTGCAGTGAGATGTATACCACATTTCTGCAATATTCACGAGCAACATCTTTGCAACGCGCTGTTGCTCGACAATTTTCTAGTTAAAATTCGGAAATTTTAGAATTTTTTTTTTTCGAAAAAAACGACTAAGTGCTTGTAAACAGTACCACTGAACTGTCAAAAAGGTTCAGGCGATTAACACTGAGTTCATTCGTGACGTCACGCTGCAGTACCTAATGCGCTGTTCCTCGACAATTTTTAAGTTAAAATTCGGAAATTTTAGAATTTGTTTTTTTCGAAAAAACGACTAAGTGCTTGTAAACAGTACCACTGAACTGTCAAAAAGGTTCAGCCGATTAACACTGAGTTCATTCGTGACGTCACGCTGCAGAACCAGTTCAGTGGTACTGTTTACAAGCACTTAGTCGTTTTTTCGAAAAAAATTTTTTAAAGTTTCTGAATTTTAACTTGAAAATTGTCGAGGAACAGCGCGTTGCAAGGATGTTGCTCGTGAACATTGCAGAAATGCTGTTTACATCTCACTGCAGTCTAAAAAATTATCGAGAAAATCCACCCAAGAAAAAATCGACTAAGTCCACGTAAACAGTACCACTGAACTGTCATCAGATTGAGGTTAACCCCGACGGTGCAAAACCTAATATTCATAGTCAGGCGGATAGAATTTCGATCCATCAAAAAGCGGAACCAATTCAATTAGGTTTTGCACCGTCGGGGTTAACCTCAATCTGATGACAGTTCAGTGGTACTGTTTACGTGGACTTAGTCGTTTTTTCGAAAAAAAAAATTCTAAAGTTTCTGAATTTTAACTTGAAAATTGTCGAGGAACAGCGCGTTGCAAGGATGTTGCTCGTGAACATAGCAGAAATGCTGTTTACATCTCACTGCAGTCTAAAAAATTATCGAGAAAATCCATCCAAGTAGAAATCGACTAAGTCCACGTAAACAGTACCACTAAACTGTCATCAGATTGAGGTTAACCCCGACGGTGCAAAACCTAATATATTGTAGACCAACAATTGAAAAGGCACTATCAACTTTTATAAACAAAACGTTGATTATTCTTTCCTCGCCAATCGAACACAAATTACCGGCATCATCGGATAGAGGAAACTTTCCTCAACCCAAAGATGGTGTTAGTTAGCGTAGGCAAGCCTTGAGTCACGAGAAAAGGGTTTCCGAAGTTTTGTTCGCAATAGCTGATGTGCTCTTTTCTGTTGTTGGTCATGATTTGCTCGATTGGTTCCGCTATTTGACGGCTTAATTGGTTCCCGAGATTCTATCCGCCAGACTATGAATATAGCGACTATACTCCTCCTCTGCTCCAGAAATAACTTATACATGGTGATGGGAGTGCACCTGCCCACAAAGCTCACATGACTTTTATAAAGTTTGATTACATTCTTGTTTCAGCAACCTAGTTTTGGCATTATTAGTATCAAATAAAAACACTTTTTCGAGCATCACGCTCGATGATTTACATTATCCGCCTACACAGAAAAAAAAGTTGTTGAATATTACATAAAAACTGCTGCAACCAGGTCAATCCATCGGTTGTGTAATATAACGTTGTACGATGTACATCGATTTTGCGAACAAAATTACATCCATTGAAGTAATATTGTATCTGCTTTTTGCTATAACATCATTATTTCATACATCAGCTTGAATTACATTGATCGATATTACTTTTTTTTTTTGCTGTGTACTAAGGCTCTGAACCATTTGGCGAATTTTTTAACTTTTGGTTAAAATTTGACAGATGGAAAGTTATCGGTTAACCCTGCTATCCGAGCATGGTTATTTCTGACAGACAAGAAGTTAAATTTTGACAACCGTGGCTCGAAAACCGGTCGATCGACAGCACGGGGATTTTCGAACATAAGAAATAACTTTCGAAATGTCACTTTTAACCACGAGTTAAATTTAACTCGGCAAATGGTTCACAGCCTAAGGTTGATGTTTCGACAGTTTCATAATTATAATTCTTAATTTGTTTTCAGTAGGTGGCAACACCTTTACTTGTTGTTCAAACTACCAACGTGACTTCTGAGCTCTTTTGAATGTTTGGCTCCCGTTTGACAGTTTGACTTGGCTCCCAGATGACAAGCATTTTGAGTTAGTTCGCAGGTTCGCAGTACTCAGGTACCTAGGGGCAAAGCCAACTGTACTCAAAGTTAATATTTTTGCTCCGTGTAAATTTTAGTAACTCATAATTCAAGACCAACAATTGAAAAGGCCTCAACTCCATTTTGTAAACAAACTTTGTAAGGCCATTTTCTCGCGAACCGAAGTCCGCCAAGGAAAACCAACGGAATGAACAGGTAGGAGAAATTCTCCTCCACCCGATTGTGGTTTAGGTTTGCGTTTGTAGGTTTCGGTTCGCGAGAAAATGGCCTTACAAGGTTTGTTTACAAAATGGATTTGAGGCCATTTCAATTGTTGGTATTGAATTACTCAACAATGATCAAAGTAGTTCGGCCTTAAATTCTACAACAAATACAAACCACAGTGTGAATAAACATTGTGTCAGAGGAGGATAATCAATTGAATTCATTCACAGCAAGAAATCTAAGCGAATTCTAAGAACTTTGCTTTGAAGGGAAATAAAGTAAAGATGGCCTAACATTAAAAATGTATCCGTATCACCCGGCAAGACGTGCGTTATGAGGCCTTCATGTGCTTGACCAATCAGAGGTTCTGCATGTCTACAATTGCAAATTGCATCATCTTAAATAGGAATGAATAAGTTGAGAATCGAAGATGGATGGGAGCTTGATTTGGTTTTATGAAAACATAAAGTTTTAAATATGGCTATACGATGACAATGTATTGCTTAGCGGCGCCGATGGTGTAGTGGTAAGCGTGATTACCTCTCACTTCAGCAGGCCTGGGTTCAATCCTAGTGGGCGCCGCCGGGATGTTCTGGAGCATAACATCTCTGATCACGCCTACCTTCGGAAGAGAAGTAAAGCCGTTGATCCCCGCTTCATGAGTTGATGGGTCGATAGGTAGGGTCCAGGTTGTGGGAGCTGCCTCCCTGGCGTCGGTAGCATTGGTGCACGGAAAACAAGATCGATGGAAACAAATCAAGGATTTGCTTTTCTATTAATCTCGGGTCGAACTTAGGCATTCAGACAAAAGTCAGAGAATACTATGTATTACAAAGCAGTAGTCGTAACTTTGATGCCTTTCGAAGATTCAAACTGTGCTCAATTTAACCAAATATACCTACTTCGGCAAATTTATCATATTTTGGATCTGCAAATGCTATGGTCAACGTCGACCGATAACAGCCTGTACTAGATTCGGATGAAAACGGCTTACAAAGCATTTGAACGAAGCAGTAGAAACAACAATCAATACGAAACTAACGATTTTAAATTGGCTCACCACTTTAGTAGCCTATTGGTCCCAAGCAAACGATTAACGTACCCTATTCTAGTTGAAATTCTATTACTACACTATGTTTGTTTTGATTCGCTATGAAAGTTTGACAGATAACATCAGGGGTGTGTGGATTCATGCAGAACATGCAGGGGTGAGTGAAATAGCTTGGGACTGCTTGGGACCGTTGTTCTGGTACTGAGTGAGCCAAAAATAATAATGATTTTCTTCGGGACCCAGTGGTCTTAGAGTTACCTCTATGGTAGAAATGTCATGGCACAGACAAACAGACATAATACATTGAATATTTTTCACGGTAAATCATCGTCGCTAAAACATTACCGCTATCTGTTAAGAGCAACCGTACCAGTCGTTGCCATTTGCGGCACTATTTTACTTACGCACAGCCTTTTCATTTTGGCTCGAGTTTTGGCTTAATCGCTGCAAATTATTTCTGTGATGACTACTGGGCGATCCGCAATTCAAAAACCCAGTAAAATTTTACTGACTCCAGTAATCTAAAGTTAGTGTGTACACACTAACGCGATTAAACACTTGCTCCCGGATTTTACTGAAGCTAAAATGGCGGCGGGAATAAAATTGACAGGTTAGAGTTTTACAATTCGTGGTCGGTAAAACAAGGTGGCTATTTTGCTGACCAGTTGGTAAAAAAGTAAAGACTACTTTGGGTGCAGTAATTATTTTTGCTGACTTTTCGAGAAATCACGAAAATTTGGAAATTAACGACTTTCTCAGTAAATAAATATTCTGTGTTCAGTATTTTGCATCAAACGATACCGAAGTTCAGTTTGTGTTTTGCAAAACGTCGGTTATTCACCTGATTTAAACTGAATGTTCAGTAAATCTTTCGTTTTACCGTGTAAGCCCAGTACAAAAAAAAACGAACAACTAAATGCTGGATTAGTGTGTACGCTGTAGTGG
This sequence comes from Ochlerotatus camptorhynchus, assembly GCF_037179485.1. Lineage (NCBI taxonomy): Eukaryota > Metazoa > Arthropoda > Insecta > Diptera > Culicidae > Ochlerotatus > Ochlerotatus camptorhynchus. Next base: position 2,825,008 of record NW_027040660.1, read on the forward strand.
CGGTAGTGTGTAAACGTCAAACGCAAAGGAATTGACTATGCGCGCCACAGGTTGCGGTACTATCAACTAGGATACTTTTTAATTGACCGTTAAATGCTTGTTGGATGAACAACTTGCGAGATTTATGTCTGTTTGTCTGTAGTCATGGGATCTATCTATGGATGGTTATCCAGGTAAACCACCATTTTCTCTCTATATTTATACAGCTATTCCACTACGGCGCCCACATTCATCAGGATTCACCTTTCGACAATAGGAAGCTGTAGAATTTAGAAATATTTATCACCGTTGCACGTCTTTCTTTGACAGTTGGGTAAAAAACACAACAAGGTGCTGTAGTCAAATTGAAGAATTCACTTTTTTGGAGCAGGCCGTAGCATACAGCTCAAAAAATAGAAATAATTTTATCAGGCTCAATTAAATTAGTGATCCTCTTCATGTGGTTCCTTTGACCATGATCGATGATTTGTTCCGACTAAAGAGCCTAAATTTATAAAGAGGCGACATGTCAAAATTGGAACAATCGATTGTCTGTTAAAGTCATAGGAAATGTCATTCCAATCGAGCAGAAGACCTGTCAAATGGATAAGATGTCGTATCTTAATAAATTCAGGCTCTTTAGTTCCGACCACAAGTACAAACAGGTTGTAGCCTATCGCATCGGAGAAATATTAAGTCTCACGAATCCAACTAAATGGAGCTGGATCCTCGGCTGGGTCACTTCAAAGAATAACATAGCTGACGTGCTAACTAAATGGGGAAACATCGGACCACCATTGGAAACTGGTGGCAAGTGGGTGAATTGTCCTGATTTTCTGTATAGTCCCGAAGAATAATGGTCGCAACGAAAACTGCCTGCACCAAATGTGGAAGAAGAGCTGCGGGCAGCGGGCGTATCATTTGCTCCACGAAATTTCGTTCCCTCAGCTTCTAGTAGACGCCACTCGTTTTTCACGCTGGAGTATCTTGGTGAGATGCGTGGCTTGCGTGTTCCGATTCATTTCGAACTGCCGCAGAAAGGTGAAGATGCTGCCAATCGAAACTATTCAAGTCACACCCGAGTTGGAGAAGTTACTGAAAACTTCGTTGTTTGACCTGTGGAAAACTGCGCAGCAATAAGGATTTTCGGATGAAGTCAAGACGTTGCTGAAAAATCGTGAGCTGCCGCAGGCTAAGTGGCACAACCTTGAACGATCGAGTCCACTATACAGATTGTCCCCTTTTCTGGATGAATTCGGGGTAATTCGAATGGAAGGGCGGTCGACCCATGCAGATTTCATCGCCTTCGAGTAGCGGTTCCCCATTGTGCTTCCAAAGGGCCACGACGTCGCCTCCAAACTTCTTCTTCACTACCATAGAAAGTTTGGCCACGCAAACCGTGAGACAGTGGTGAAGAACTGTGAGGCGTGCAAAATCAACAAGTGCCAACCAGCAGTTCCCAAGATGGCACCTTTGCCTGTACAACGCCTCACTCCACATCTACGTCCGTTTAGCTATGTGGGAATCGATTATTTCGGTCCAGTAATCGTCACGGTTGGACGACGATCGGAGAAGAGATGGACGCTCATAGCCTAAGCGGCCAGTCATGCGTGATGGCAATCAGGCGATTTATTGGCAGGAGAGGTGCACCACTGGAGTTCTTTTCAGACAACGGCATGAATTTTCAAGCGGCCAGCAAGGATTTGGTACAAGAGGTGCGTCGTATCGTTCTGGAGTGTGCAAACGTTTTCACCGAAGCCAGGACCCGGTGGACCTTCAATCGATTAGTTAGATCGGCGAAAGAAGTACTTAAGGCTCTACACGATGGCAGAAAATTGACGGACGAAATCCTACTCCTACACGTGCATCGCATGTTGAGCAACTGGAGTTACTCAGAGTCAGAGCTGGTAAATATCACGGCCAGGGTTACTTCCACTCACTTGCTATAAAAACTTGTTTTTCGGAATTATGTAATCATGAAATATTATAATGCTAATTAGTACTTGTAAGTTACAAGAAGAGGTAATGAAGAATATGTTTGACACATAAAATCTGGCAATATTGCTTTCAGTGCGTCACAATCAGCAATTTTACGACTCGTGAGCGCTCACTCTGAGTGAACGCTCACGAATCATAAGATCGCTGATTGTGACGCGCTCAAAGCGAACTTGGCAAGTTTTATGAGTCAAACACATACTTTACACCCTCTTCCTGTTACTTACAAGTTCAACACTGCATTATTGTTCCGTCCGTTCCCAGAAGGACTGAAGTGAGGTAGCACCCAATCCTATTTCTACGGCAACACTACGAACAGCGACGCTCAATACTATCGAATCCCTACCGTGCGAGGGAGAACAGTACAAAACGAGATCAGTATTAATTCAACCTTCAAAGTGTGTACACTAGCAAAGAGCAATAAATGTAGTTTAGTTAGTTTAGCAAAGGTGTTCTTTCCATCGAATCCGATCATCCGAAATTACAGTCCACCACCGAAGATCCGTCCATCCAAGGGAATCGTCAAGGGCACTTCCAGTGTCATCCCAAGATCGTTTTCCACGGCGATTCCCTCCCGCATGTGTTATGGTTCATTGCATCGGAACATAATTTGGTCCTTCGAACCGGATCGGAATGCAGCCAAGGTTTAGCTGCCCACGAAGAGGATCGGTACCCAGTCCACGAGAGGTTTCCTGCCAGGAGAAAAGCCTAATCATCCCGAGCGAACACATCGTTGCTACACGAAACGAAACGAAAACGAGTTTCTTGCTGCTGGTGCTGTGTACACACATTCGTATGCGCCGCGTAGTGAGCGGTCCGCAATCGTCCGCCATCGCAAAAGACAAAAAGTGAACGCCATTTTGCTAACTCCGAACGAATCGAAAACAAGTGTGTGCGTGTACAAGGTCATGTACAGTTGCGTCGTGTGTGCAACGTTGCCGAACTCATACCGAAACATTTAGTCCCGTCGCGTGTGCTACGTTGCCAGATCCGTGTCGAAACGATCAGTGCGTCGCGTGTGTTAAAAAAAGGACAACTGAAAAATAAGAACAAAAGTGAAAAAGTGACCTTGAAGACAAACCAAAAAATGCCGGTAGAACATTCACCGTTGAAACAAGTGCAGCAAGAGGAGCAAGTACAACAATTGGATCAAGCGGAACAATCAGAAGACGTTCCAATTGTGCAACATATGGAGTTGCCGGGTCCGCCTACCGGACACCTTTCAAGATCCAATTCATCAGGTTCATTTCACGGATTCAATTGGGAGGAGGCTATGGATTCTGAAACGATGCGGAGATTGAAGGGTCTGTTCCGGCAGAGAGGACAAATCGAGCAGAAGCTAGTGCGAATCCAGTTAACCTTGAGAGACCAGAAAAGTATGAGGTTGGCCCAGCTGCAGTGCACCAAGGAAAAACTCGTAGCCATCTACACCGAGTTTAGCCACTTCCATAGCGAGATCATGGCCTTGATTCCTGACGAAGCATCGGATGAGCAGGATGACATTTACTGCTCCTTCGAGAATCGTCACAGTGAGCTGTCAAATCGCGTTCAGGAATTGATCAACTTCGCTACACCACGGCAACCTGCAACTTTTTCTGTTCCCGCACCACAAGTCATCATCCAGCAACAACCACTGAAAGCGCCAATCCCTACGTTTGACGGCAATTACGCTAATTGGCCGAAATTCAAGGCGATTTTCCAAGACGTGATGGCGCAGTCTGGGGACTCGGAAGCGCTGAAGTTGTACCATCTGGACAAAGCGCTGGTTGGATCCGCTGCTGGAATACTGGATGCGAAGACGATCAATGAAAGTAATTATCAGCAAGCCTGGAAGGTGCTATCCGATCGGTACGAGAATACGCGTGTGATTGTGGAATCGCACATCCGAGGATTGCTTTCGTTAAAGAAGATGTCGAAAGCAACGTTCAAGGAATTGGATAGCCTGCTGAGCGAAGCAACCGGTCACGTCGAAAGCCTTCGGTACCAGAAGCAAGAGCTGGTCGGTATTTCCGAGCACATCGTGGTGTATCTCATCGTCACTGCCTTGGATGATTCGACGCGAATGGCCTGGGAACGTACCCAACAGAGAGGAGTGCTGCCGAAGTACGAACAGACGATTTCATTCATCAAGACCAGCTGTCAAGTCCTAGAGCAGTGTGAGTCATCGCGAGTGCTAGCGCAACCAACTATCTCCAAACCCAAAGCCATATCGATTACAAGCAAGATGCCGTTGCTGAAGAGCAACACAGCCACCACGAGTTCCAGCACATCCCAAGGTCATTGCCAATTCTGTGGCAGTGGACATTTCAACTTCCAGTGCACGGAGTTCAAACAGCTAACAGCAACTCAGAGGGCAGAGAAAGTTCGAACGACAGGTTTGTGCTTTAACTGCCTCCGCAAGGGACACCAATCCAAACAGTGTACGTCCAGCAAAACGTGTCGAAAGTGCAGCAGAAGACATCATACCCTACTACATGATGACAACGAAAGGGACAGCAGCCAGGATGTCAAAGCGAACGTCGCTTCGCCAAAGAATCGTGAAATCAACAAACAACCAGCTATTGTTGAACCTCCTGTCTCGGTAGTGGATCAATCCGTGTCCACTACATGCTCAAGCAATCATGTCCAAACATCGAAGACCGTTTTGCTGCTTACTGCAGTCGTCCAAGCCATCGATAAGCATAACCAACCGCATCCATGTCGAGTCCTGCTCGACAGTGGGTCACAAGTGAATTTCGTCACCGAAGAAATGGCAAACCGCCTCGGTTCTCCTAAGATGAAAGCCAACGTCCCGATTACTGGAATCAACGCCTTGAGAAGCCTAGCTCGTGACAAAGTGTTCGTAAAATTCCGATCGAGCTACGGAGACTTTCAAGCCAACATCGAGTGTCTGGTTACACCCAAGGTAACTGGAACTATTCCAAACAGCAGAATCGATTTCAGCACCTGGAAATTCCCTGACGGCATCCAACTCGCCGATCCACGTTTCTTCTGCCGCGAGAAGGTCGACATGCTGATCGGGGGAGAGCTTTTCTTCGACATTTTGAAGCCCGATCACCTGAGCCTAGGTGCAAATCTACCGCAACTTCGGGACACTCATCTTGGATGGGTGGTAGCCGGAGTGATAAACGAGCCGTACGTTTCGAACGCGGCTATCCAACACGCCAACTCTGCTTCGATCGATTACATCGAGGAATTGATGCACCAATTCTGGAAGATGGAGGACGTACCAGCCGCTTCTCCATTTTCACCCGAACAGCTGTCCTGTGAAGCCCATTTCCTATCGACGTACGAGCGTGATTTGACCGGTAGGTTTGTTGTGAAGCTGCCATTCAAGGATAACGTGGACCAGTTGGATAACTACCGCTCTCTGGCGCTCAAGCGATTCCTCATGCTCGAAAAACGTTTGGAACGCAATCCCGAACTCAAGCAACAATACGTCGATTTCATCAAGGAGTACGAGGATCTCGGCCACTGCCGGGAAATCAAGGAAGCTGATGACCCACCGAACCTGAGTAGGTACTACCTGCCCCATCATGCGGTGCTGCGTCCTTCGAGCTCAACCACCAAGTGTCGAGTGGTATTCGACGCTAGCGCCAAGTCCGAACCATCCAAGCTGTCGCTCAACGAGGTGCTCCAAGTCGGCCCAGCAGTGCAGAATGGAATATTCTCAATTACGCTGCGATTCCGTAAGTACCCATATGCTTTTTCAGCCGATGTAGCCAAGATGTACCGTCAAGTGCTCACGGCGCTACTGGACAGGCGGTTCCTGCGATGCTTCTGGCGATCCGATCCATCGCATCCGTTGAGGGTACTTGAAATGAATACCGTTACGTACGGTACAGCTTGTGCACCATACCAAGCAACGAGGTGTTTGGTGCAGCTTGCCCAGGAAGAAGGTTCTGAGTTTCCCATCGGTGCTCGGATCCTGATAGAAGACTTCTACGTCGACGATGCTCTATCTGGAGCCAACACCCTCGAAGATGCCATCGAATGCCAACGTCAGCTGAAAGCCCTGCTTGCCAGAGGTGGATTTCATATCCACAAATGGTGCTCCAACTCGGATGAGTTTCTCGAGCACATACCACCTGCAGATCGAGAAAAGAAAGTTCCGTTACACGAGTATGGACCCAACGAAGTAATCAAAGTACTTGGATTGCTCTGGGATCCGAACATCGACATTTTCATGATTGCCAATCCACCAAGCGTTTCGCAACCTGCCGATAAACCAGCCACAAAACGCAACATTTACTCCGAGGTGGCAAAGTTGTTTGATCCACTCGGATTGTTCGCTCCAGTGATCGTCACCGCGAAGTTATTGGTTCAGCAGCTTTGGAGGACATCAGCAGGATGGGACGATCCAATCGACGAGGACACTCATGAACAATGGTCCACTCTTCAAGCATCACTACCGGAGCTTGGTCGTATTCACATGCCAAGGTGTGTCACGTTCCCGGATACTATCGCTCACGAATTGCATGGTTTCGCTGATGCATCGAATGTGGCGTACGGTGCGTGCGTCTATTTGAGGAGTATTTTCGCCAATGGATCCGCAAGCTTACGTCTTCTGTGCAGCAAGTCAAAGGTCGCTCCATTGCACGATCTTTCCATTCCACGAAAGGAACTTTGTGCTGCGCTTCTGTTGACGCAATTGGTCGGTCAAGTGATTCCAGCGCTTCAGATGTCTTTCCGAGAAGTTGTCCTTTGGTCGGACAGTACAATCGTTCTAGCATGGCTCAAAAAACCCTTGGATCAGCTTCAAACTTTTGTGAGGAATCGGATTGCTGTAATACAAACGGAAACCAGTGAGTATCGATGGAATTATGTTCGTTCGGCTAGCAATCCCGCCGATATCGTCTCTCGAGGCCAACTGCCGGAAGCTTTGAGACAGAACAGCCTTTGGTGGAATGGTCCGAAGTTCCTGTCCGCATCCGAATACGACGGTGAAGACACCGAAGAGATTCCCGACAACAACCTTCCCGAGCTGAAGGTCCAAGTTGCAACTCCTGCGGTAAGTTGTGAGCCTTTTCCGTTCTTCTTCAAACACAGCTCTTTTCGAAAAATTCAACGCATCATGGGCTACGTGTTGAGGTTCGTCAGTAACTGCCGAAGGCCACGGTCACCCGATCGTGTGAAGCAAGCCCATCTCACTGTCGAAGAGCTACGTCAAGCATCGGAAGCAATCGTCAAGGTGATTCAACAAGTACACCTTGGTGATAAAATTCAACGACTGGTCTCCAATCAACCATGCAAACGTCTGGGCAACCTGCGCCCGGTGTATGAAAACGGCTTGCTGCGAGTCGGAGGGCGATTGGATCGCTCGAAACTGCCGTTTGCAGCGAAGCATCAACTCATTCTTCCCGACAAGGATCCTGTAACGAGAAAGTTGATTAGTGCATTGCATTTAGAGCATCTTCACATCGGTCAAGCCGGTTTGATCAACATCATTCGACAGAGGTACTGGCTTTTGAACGCAAAGTCTACTGTGCGACAAGTAACACGGTCATGTGTGAAATGTTTTCGCACGAATCCTGATGAAACCAAACAGCTAATGGGAAATCTACCGACATCGAGAATCGTACCATCGCCTCCGTTCGCAGTGACTGGTGTGGATTATGCCGGTCCGTTTCTGGTGAAACAAGGTTCACATCGTCCGAAGCTCGTGAAAGCGTATGTAGCAGTCTACGTATGCATGGCGACGAAGGCTGTGCATTTGGAGGTCGTATCCGATCTGTCGTCGGATGCCTTCCTAGCGTCGTTGAAGAGATTCATCAGTCGAAGAGAATGGTCCAACAAATTCATTCGGACAATGCAACTAATTTCCATGGAGCAAACCACGAACTACACGAGTTGTATCGGCAATTCCAAGATCAACAAACTGCGAAGAAGATCCAACAGTTCTGCCAAGCACGTGAGATACAGTGGCATTTCATCCCGCCGGACGCACCAGAGTTCGGTGGTCTCTGGGAAGCGGCGGTTAAGGCGACGAAAACCCACCTGAAGAGAGTCGTACGCAACGTGAAGCTGACATTCGAAGAAATGGCGACCATCCTGACGGAGATAGAGGCCATCCTGAACTCGCGTCCGCTGTACAGCGTGTACATCGATCCTGCAGATCCACAGGTAATTACGCCAGCTCACTATCTTATAGGTCGTCCGCTGATTGCTCCAGCCGAGCCGTCCCTGGAAGATATCAACGTTAACCGACTCGATCGATGGCAACATCTTCAACTGATGCGTGAGCATTTTTGGCGAGCGTGGTCCAGGGATTACCTCAATTCTCTCCAACCACGCAAGAAGAATCTACGAACGACACCAAACCTTCGACCTGGAATGGTGGTCGTACTCCACGACAAGACTCAACCCCCGCTCAGTTGGAAGCTGGGTCGAATCACATCAGTGTATCCAGGTGATGACGGTTTAGTACGAGCCATCGATGTGTTCACCAACGGATCAACGTACCGTCGTCCTATCAACAAGGTCTCCGTACTTCCAATCGAGGACAACGTTTGCCCCTCATCGGCACCTGAAGCTGTTGATACGATGTCTCAACCGGGGGGAGAATGTTCCGTCCGTTCCCAGAAGGACTGAAGTGAGGTAGCACCCAATCCTATTTCTACGGCAACACTACGAACAGCGACGCTCAATACTATCGAATCCCTACCGTGCGAGGGAGAACAGTACAAAACGAGATCAGTATTAATTCAACCTTCAAAGTGTGTACACTAGAGCAAAGAGCAATAAATGTAGTTTAGTTAGTTTAGCAAAGGTGTTCTTTCCATCGAATCCGATCATCCGAAATTACAGTCCACCACCGAAGATCCGTCCATCCAAGGGAATCGTCAAGGGCACTTCCAGTGTCATCCCAAGATCGTTTTCCACGGCGATTCCCTCCCGCATGTGTTATGGTTCATTGCATCGGAACAATTATAAAATATAATGATTGCATAATTCGGAAAAATATTTATTTATAGCAAGTGAGTGGAAGCAACCCTGAATACAATATTAAGATTTCTTCGGTACAAGTAACTTTAACAGCTATAAAGCTATCTGTCATTGAAAATGGCATTTGCCAGCCCTGCTTAGAGATGCTCAAAATTAACTCAAAAAGGGGAAATGGATGTAATGTCGGCCTAAATGCCCCTACTTTGGGCCCATACATAAATTCAGCAATCGACTAAATTTTCAAAAATATCCATTAGTACCGTCCCAATGACGGGTTCATTAAGTTAAAATTGATAAATAGCAAATTTTTAGCGATGGGCCCAATCTTAGATCCATAGGCCAATATTAGAGCCATTTCCCCTATTACTCATGATCAAAAGCTGTCTGATCAGTATTTCGCAAAAATTGGACGCTGTTGATTGTGTTATATTATGTAGCTGTTCATTACAGATCAGATTAGGTCAACTCTGACTTGTTCAGTTGATGTTGAAGTTATTCTCTTTCGTGAGAGTTGGTATTTAATATGCTGGTTCACAATAACTTTAGTATTAGTCCATGTTCATATTGTATTCTGTTTAGTTTAGTTTAAATTTAAGTACTCTAGTTTTAGGATTTAGTTCTGGTTTAGAGTTAAGATTAGTATTAAGTATATACAATTTAAAAAAAAACATGTTTTAACTATGATCAGCGAATACTGGCACAGTGTTTAAACATCCAGATATCTATACTATCGTTGATGATGTACTTTCCGCTCTCTCCTCTCCTTCCGGGCATTTTTCGGTAGTACCATAGAGGTAAGTAGCATAGAGGTAACTCTAAGACCACTGGGTCCCGAAGAAAATCATTATTATTTTTGGCTCACTCAGTACCAGAACAACGGTCCCAAGCAGTCCCAAGCTATTTCACTCACCCCTGCATGTTCTGCATGAATCCACACACCCCTGATGTTATCTGTCAAACTTTCATAGCGAATCAAAACAAACATAGTGTAGTAATAGAATTTCAACTAGAATAGATTGTTGGTACGATCACGCAGTCATCATGACTGGACCGTTCAACCATAGAGGTAACTCTAAGACCACTGGGTCCCGAAGAAAATCATTATTATTTTTGGCTCACTCAGTACCAGAACAACGGTCCCAAGCAGTCCCAAGCTATTTCACTCACCCCTGTATGTTCTGCATGAATTCACACACCCCTGATGTTATCTGTCAAACTTTCATAGCGAATCAAAACAAACATAGTGTAGTAATAGAATTTCAACTAGAATAGGGTACGTTAATCGTTTGCTTGGGACCAATAGGCTACTAAAGTGGTGAGCCAATTTAAAATCGTTAGTTTCGTATTGATTGTTGGTTCAACGCTGCCAAGTTGATTGGTGTTGGTGATTCGTTGAAGAAGACTGAATGTAGGATGGCACGAGGTTTCACGAAGTGTAGATATGTGAACAACAAAAGAGCAGATTTGGATAAGAAGATTCGAACGAACCGAACACCCTGTATATTTGAATGTCCCATTTTTTCGCAATGTTCTCCAGGGTTACAAAAATATCAAAAAATCAAATCTCACCAAAGCCCAAGATCACGCTTGATTTTCGTAGACAAAAATCAACAAGCAAACAACTGCGGTTGATGTTGCAGCTCGGAATATCAAGCTAACAAAACGCACCAGCTGCGAATCTCTCTAAACTGTGGTGAGATTGAGTTTAAAGATTTTTGCTTTAAGCTGGGTTTAGACTAGGCGAGTCAAATGATCAAATCAGTTGAGTTCAATTGGCTTGAAAAGTTCAAAAGTTCTGTTTCAACTTTTTTCAATTCAAGTGAGTTGATCAAGTCAGTTGAATGGCATGGTTTACACCTTCAATTCGCGTTCAAGTCAGTTGAATTCAACTGAATTGATCAATTGACTTGCCCTGTCTAAGCCCAGCTTTAAGCTTTCTCTAAACTTTGAACGGTCTTAGCTCATCCCGAAAACTATAAAACTACTTCAAACAAATTTTGTATGGCTTCTGAAAGGTATTTAGAATAACTTCTCTGAAGATAGTTGCTCGAATGATCGAAAAAAATTCAATAAATTAAAGTTAAATGACTTGCTCCAAAATATACATACAAAAAACCTATGCAAAATAATTGTTTACAGCAAAACTTTCATCGCTAGAGGTTAGGTGACTATAAATTACAACTTTTGTGCTTATATACCTTGGCTGTGAAACGCATAGTTTAGACGTTAATTCAGTTCTTTTAGATTTACATTTAACGTAATTGATCGGAGATATTAGCATAGAGGTAACTCTAAGACCACTGGGTCCCGAAGAAAATCATTATTATTTTTGGCTCACTCAGTACCAGAACAACGGTCCCAAGCAGTCCCAAGCTATTTCACTCACCCCTGCATGTTCTGCATGAATCCACACACCCCTGATGTTATCTGTCAAACTTTCATAGCGAATCAAAACAAACATAGTGTAGTAATAGAATTTCAACTAGAATAGGGTACGTTAATCGTTTGCTTGGGACCAATAGGCTACTAAAGTGGTGAGCCAATTTAAAATCGTTAGTTTCGTATTGATTGTTGATATTAGTGCATGTAAGTTGCAATATCGACCCATTCTAGTCGAAATTCTAGTACTACACTATGTTTGTTTTGATTCGCTATGAAAGTTTGCCACGCTTTTTTTTTTACAGGTGCATAGTATCAAGTAATCACGTCTTGTAAGTCACGTGATGTGACAGTGATAATAGTCCTCCATATTTAAAATTATTATGCATTTTAGCAAGTGGAAAGTTCCGATCTGCAAAGCTCATTTTTTTCAAGCTGATAACTTGGATGAGAACGTGCACTGATAACGATTTCATTACGGCCCTACATGAACTACGCCTGAGTAACAGCGTGTACGTTGCGTACAGTATATGCGGTATATGCGGTGGGTGGTACCGTTCACCCACCGCGGTTTCTCGGCTGTCCTTGAACCAATTACGCTGATGTTTTGTATGTGATTATTGTCAACCATAAACTAGTTATCTACAGAAAAATCATCTCAATTTTTTGAAGGACAGCCGAGAAATAGCGGTGGGTAAACGGTACCACCCACCGCATATATGGAGGGGTTACTGTACATTCTCTACCTTCTTTCTTCCCAGTAAGAATTGTCGGTCCGATGGGACTCCGATGAGAAGCCGATGCATCGGACTATCGGCCTTATGTAAGCCCGATAAAACAGTCCGATTTGACCCCTTGTATCGTGCTAATTTGCAACCAAAACATCGGAATTGTAGACCTCGAGAGCGTGCTCTCGCTCGGTTTGTAGCACTGATGTGACTCCGATGTGGAACAAAATTTTGCATGGCGCATCGGGCTCTCATCGGGGTGTCGATTTTCGTTCTTGAGCGTATTCCTATTAGAATGACACTCCGACATGGAGCCGATGCGGGGCAAAATTTTGTTCCTGGCATCGTGCTCGCATCGGGGTGTATATTTTCATTAGGTTAGGATAGGGTAGATAAAATCTACGGCATAAACGCCCATTTCCGTCATATCGAGCGGAAACATCAAATAAATCAATAAATTCGCCAAATCAATCGATCCCTTGGTAGGGTAGAGCGCTACTTCGTCGTAATCGCCCATTTCCGTTCTATCGATCAGAAAAGATCAATATTATCAATGATCTCACCGTGCACAAATTAATAATAGGTATGTGCCGATGCGTTAGTTCATTAGCTACAACATAAACCCTGTTAGAGCGCATTGTATAAATATTACGCTCATTGTTCTCAAAACAAAAGAAGCGCTCCTAGCGAATCCCTTTTTTCTATTTTTATCCGTAGGACGAAGAAAATCTAATGGCGTTTCAATGCGTTTGGACGGAATTGAAACTCGTAGGACGAATTTAGAATCAAGAAGCAGTATTAGATTTTAAGCAATATCTCAATAATTTGTGACTCTTTATCAAATCCAATGGTACGTATGGAAAGGTGAATAAATTTAGAAATCATATTTGACAGAAATATTCTCCTTTTTGTTTAAACTCGTTCAGAAAAGAGAGATAAAGCGTGGGTTGTGCTTAGTACGACGGAAATTAGATCAAAAACCCTACGACAGTTTACTTCAAAAGCTACAAAAAAAATTATAATTATGAGAACGCATCAAATGAATGTTTACATTCATTCTTCTCAAAAACAAATCAAGTGCGCCGAGCGACACCATTTCTTCAGTCTGCACTCGTGTGCCGAATGGATTTCAATGGCATTTCAATGTGTTCTGCCGGAATTGAAAACGTTTGACGGAATGGGCGTCTAATAGTGGTGTAAGGATTTTATCATTAATACAACAATTTGTTACTCATTTGGTATATCCATTTAGAAGTTGATTAAAACATTCTACTATTTGTTAAGTGGTTAAGAGCTTAAGTGTGGTTTGCGCTTACTATGACGTACACTAGGGTATTTTACCCAATTATTGTAAGAATTAGAATAATGAATATAACAATAAGCATAACAATAATGAGAATAAGAATAATTATACTGTAATAATAAAAAAGCATTAACAATAATAAGAATAGGCATAACAAATAAATAATTTAAATAAATTAAATTTTTAAGTTTCTGAAATTGTTCAAAAATTCACTTTTTTATTTTATATTATGCTAAATGTGATGAATCTACATTAAATTATTTTACGTAATTTTAGCACAAGTGGAAAAAATTTCGATTTATGTAGGTCTCAATTTTGGCAACATAGATGAAACAGCTGTGTTTCCAAAATCCAGATCCATGTGTTACATGAATAAGCATAATAAATAGAATAACTAGGGTAGAGAACTACTTCGGCCTAATCGCCCATTTTGGGCCTATCGAGCAGAAAACTAACTTCAAATATATCCATGATTTTAGAGTTAGCAAGTCAATTATGCGTTTGGTACGATACTTTAGTTAATAAGCTTCCGAATGAAGTTAATGAGAACGCGTGGTATGAAGGTTTGAACCCGTTATTCCCAAAAACAAAAGAAGCGCTCCGACCGAATCAATTTTTATCTTCATCCTATAGGCCGAAGTGAATTCTTTGGCGTTTCAATGGCGTTTCAATGCGTTAGGCCGAATTTAGAATCCGTAGGCCGAGTTTGGCGTCAAGAAGCGGTGTTAGACTTTTGACAATATCTCAACGATTGGTTTCTCTTTATCAAATCTTTTGGTACGTACGGGAAGGTAAATAAATTTGGAAGCCAGCGCTAGATTAAGACATACTAAGTGCGGGTTGTGCTTAATATGCCGGAAATGGCTTAGTTAACCCTACCGTAATAATAAGGGTTAGCATAATAATAATAAAAGTTAGAATAATAAGATGGCGGACTACAGTTACACTGAAATTGACAAATATTGTCAAATACCCCACAATATGGGTATTTTTGGAATCGGAATGACGTGCAGAGACCAGAAATAGATGTCTGATGCTGTTTTGAAATCCAATATGGCGGCTTCTGGATAAAGATAAACTTGGAAATACTGTCAGATAACCCAAAATATTGGTATTTTTGAATTCGAGGTAACGCGTAGGGTCCGGATCAATGTCAGATGCTTTTTTAAAATCCGAGGTGGTGGTTCCGGTTAGAGACAAACTTTAAAATACTGTTAACTACCCCACAATATGGATAATTTATGAATCGGGGTGACGTGTAGGGACCATAAATTGATGACTAACGCCTTTTGAAATCCTAGAGGCAGCTTTCGCTTAGTGATAAACTGTGGAAAACCGGCAAATAAAACATGGCCCACTTAGTAATTAGACTCACTTTGCTTATTACAGCGCTCGTAGTGGACGTATTGGGAAGCTTTTGACGTCTATTTGTTGACATCAACAATAGCAATAACAGTGAATAATTTGTTTCGTATTTTTCTTAAAATATAAGGAATAGTATGCACTTGAGTGAAGACCGTTTTCAAATCCGATAATTCATATCCGAAATAGACCCAAATCATGTTGTTTCATTACTAAGTGGGCCATGGTTTACCTCACAATGGTATACTCTGACAGATTGAAGTATCATGCAACCCTACTACAAGAAAAAAAAGTGATAATACTTTTTTGAACAAGATTTAATTTTTTTAAGTGGCCTTTGAATAAGCGCGGAGCAAGATGGGGCAAGAAGGGTCAGTCGCCAAAAATTAAAATTAAAATGTTAAACCTTGTGAAAACATTGAGTGTATGTCAACAATGATAAAAATATAGGATAAATGTCGGCAACATCAATACTTTTACCTATTATCGTCAGCGACATCGGCCTTTGCGTTTCAGAGGACATCGGGTGGCCAACATTTAGCATTCTTAGACTTTATTTACTCCCCCCACACGACAATAGGTAAATGATTTGACGAAGTCGGCATTTACCATGCTCAGCAAACCAAAAACCAGCTTCTATTCACCTTTTTTCAATACATTTTTAAGATAACAATTCTTAGAATGTATATCACGACCTAGGATCATGATTAGGCTACTTTCTTGGCAGTTTTGTGTACCGTCTGTCACGCAATGCCAAAAACCTCGCAATGCACCTCAAATCCAAACCAAAACTTAGGTTGACAGATGGCCCATTTTGCTCCTTTAAAATGATTAGTTTTGCCCCAGTAAAGGTGAAACAACATGTTTTTTTTTATTTATTGTAATATTGTTATGCAATTTGTCAATCTTTGTATATGATGCGATGGATAAATAACAAAATTATGTAGAAATATTTTTTTTTGCAAGCGTATGGTTCACCCTGTCACGTTTTGCTGTATTGCCTAAGGAAAGCTGACATTTTACTTTGCATTTTTTATAGAAAAAAACGGTTGATTACAAAACTTTAAAAATCATTCACAGCAAATCGATTTCATTTCAGACACCATGAATAAACATGATTGTGCAAGAATAACGAAAAATAGGCATGAAACTATCACTGACTTATCTTGCCCCTCTTTACCCTATTTTTGGAATGGAGGTGACGTATAGGGATTAGAAATTGATATTTGACGCCATTTTGAAATGCAAGATGGTGGCTTCCGGTTAGAGCAAAAATAAGATAAATAAGTCAATTTTCATCCATAAGGGGCTGTTCATAAACTACGTAGACAGTTTAGGGGGGGGGGGGTTGACAATTATCCACGGCCCATACAAATTTTAAAAATTTTGTATGGAAGATTGTCTACGCAGGGGGAGGGGGGGGGGGTCAATAATCCCAAAAAACTGTCTACGTAGTTTATGAACAGGCCCTAACTGATACAAGCGGAAGCAAACACATTAGAATGTAAGTCAACCGACGAATGCGGTCCAAAGAGCTTGGCATAAAGGGTGTCCACGATGAAATTGCCACACACAAAATTGATTCGCAAAATTCGAGTTTTCATCCGATTGCCATCAAATTTTCAGGGATTGAGAAATAACTATTAAACTTCATTTTACCATTTTACTCGTATTTTATTTACAGTCCATACGCAAATGCCCGCACCTTGGCCTTAACCCCGGCCATAAGATTCTGCACAACCTGTGAATCAACCGTTTTTTGCATGTAAACCCATACTTTCTTCAGTTCCTCGACTGTCTTCACTACCTTAGGTCGTTTAAGAAGGTGCTGCTTCATAATCGCCCAGTACTTCTCGATGGGGCGGAGCTCCGGAGTGTTGGGAGGGTTGAACTTTTTCGGCACGAAATTGATCTTATTGTCCACATACCACTTCAGCACGTCCTTGGAGTAGTGGCATGAGGCCAAATCCGGCCAGAAGATTGTTGGGACGTTGTGGGCCTTCAGGAGAGGAAGCAGCCGCTTCTGGAGGCACTCTTTTATGTACACCTGTCCGTTCATCGTGTCCTGGGTCACGAAAGGTGCACTCCGCTTCCCGCACGTGCAGATGGCTTGCCAAACCAGGAATTTCTTCGCAAATTTGGACATCTTCTGAGTGCGGACATGCTCCGGAACGCTGAACTTATCCTTGGCCGTGAAAAACAGGTTGCCGGGGATCTGTTTGATGTCGGCCTTCACATATGTTTCGTCGTCCATGATGCAGCATTCAACTTTCGTCAGCATGTTGAGGTACAACTTCCTGGCACGGGTTTTGGCGGACTTGTTATGCTTCTTGTCGCGATTAGGGGCCTTTTGTACCTTGAACGTTCGAAGCCCAGCCTTAGTTTTGGCCTTCTGGACAAAACTTCGGCTTAGGTGCAGCTTCTTAGCCACATCCCTAACGGAGGCGTTCGGATTTCGGTTGAAGGCCCCAACTACGCGGTTGTGATTTTTGGTGTTGTACGGAATACTTTTTCCTTCACTTCTGGGCTTCCGATCGGTGGTCAACCGTTCCTCGAACCGCTTAATCACTCGCGACTCCGTGGAATTCGCGATTCTCAACGTTTTAGCGATGGAACGATGCGAGAGATCCTTGTTCTCGTGATGAATGCGTAAGATTTTATCACGCACGAGCTGTTCTTTCAACTCCATTTCCACGAGTTTTGATCAAAGGACTTTAAAACTTGCAGGATGTAAATAATGCACTATGAACTAAATCCACCCAAATTTTCATTAAATTCTACCCAACGGTTTTAAAGTTAGAGCAATTTCATAGTGTGGCAATTTCATAAAGTGAAGTTTTCCAGTACATATTTTGGTTGAGAAGTACTAAAATTCTAGAACTATAATAATTATAATAATGATCAAGAAGGAGCTGCAGGCACTGGCGGCCACAGCATGTATTTGGGGAGGCAAGGGGAGGCAAATTTATATCAGTATTAGTTTTAAACTTGTAAAACCTATGTGTATCAAATTATGGTGCTCAAAAGACCCAAAAATAGCTATCAAATGAACAAAACAACTTACGGGATCAGTTTGACAGATCTTTGCCACCCCTACTGCGGCCGCTAGTAACTGCAGGTACAGATTTTCTATCGAATCAACTGTGTTTTGGAGTCGTTCCTATCTGCCGTCAACAAGATAAAGGTGATAAGCACGTTTTTCGTGTCCTTGTTGACCTTCAGCTTTGGGGTGATAAAGTGGAACAAAACAGACTTGGACGCAATAGAGCGAGTAGTGGCATTCACTAAGCATCGCATGTATCATCCACCTGCATGTATCATATAGTCACCTTGTAACGTTTTGAAGGAGGAAGTGGCCGAAGTCACCGATATTCCGATATTCAGATCCCGCAGTTGCGAATATACTTCGAAGAAAACCACAACCGTACGTAGCATTACCAGCTGAACTGCGACCTGAAAACATTTGATGATAAAGTCCTATCGTGAAAGCTGAAGGAGCTGCATGAAACATTACACGGATGATTACACGGCATTTTAAAAAGTTGCAAAATATAACATTGCACAAAGAAGTTATTAATTTAATGATATTTATCATATTATTGTTGTTGGATGATTACACGGCATTTTAAATAGTTGCAAAATATAAAAAGCATATAAGGCTTTTCTTCACATCACTGATTTTGGTTCCGTTTCTTACGGGCAGTTGCCGCTTCGTTAAAATTGTTAAGAGCTTTAACGAATTCACCGACTGCAGTGTTCCGGTCGATCCGGAACTTGGAGATTGCTGTATCTAAACAATAAAATAAAAATAAATCGAAATAGTTATTGGTATGGCACTGCAATGTTAACAATTCGATGAAGAGGAAAAATAAATCTTTATTACGCCTGAAATATGAAATATTTTAATTTACCTAGCAATATGCTTATAACGTGAAGCTCAGCTGCAGGTTGGGCCAAAACTTCATGGAGAGCATTATACGCTATGCGGCCACTCCACGTATGTCGACCTGTATTCTGGAACATGTTTTGCACCGCTACACGGAACAAATCATACGCTGATTTGTTAGATAACGATGAGAACTTTTGTTGGAGTACTGCCTCCACATCTGCGTTTTTGCTTAACTCTTCAAGTCTGTTTAAATCAGCGTCATCGCTAAGTGGGAACTCTACTCTCATTGACGTTGTTTTCGGCATAACAATTTTCATAATCTTATCCACTGATTTTTGTAAATTTTCAACCAGCCGCTTAACGCCCACGCAGTTATAGTTTATGATGTCTATCTTTTTGTCTGGAACCAAACATTACGTTAAATTTTTCAGTTTATACATTATTACAAAAAAAAAAACGATCGGTTGTTGCTCTACTCAAAAACTCATCCCAGAGTAATTGATATATTCTATTTAGTAGAACTTTATAATAAGTCGATTCACTGACCGCTTTTAAAATTACTTTGTTGTCATTTCGATGTATACTATTGTGAGAGTAATTCTCCGGATTTTTGGTTGGTTTTAGTGTGATATGAGAGTTGCTTTGGGATGAGTTTTAGAAGAAGATCGTTGCAGATATTATCATTAGGTTGTGTCAAATATGCATAGTGGATCACAGCTATTTTATATTTCATGTATATTAAGCTCCTCAACAATTGCGCCAAAATTATACAAATTTGGCTACGATTTGAATTTGAGGGAGAATTTCAAAGTTTTTTTTGGAAGAATCGAAATAAAAGTATTCATCTACCTGTATTACAATCAAAAATAGATAAACCTTCCAGCAGTCGCGATGCGTTGAGTATACGTGTAAAAAACATACTATTCAAACATGATTTTTTTTTCAACAACTTCCATGGATATTTAAAAAATGTATGAACATCACTAGAATGAGAAAGAGTTGATTTGTAAATACATTATAAATCCGGAGGGGTGACCCCGGCGTAGTGGTTAACATCCATTCCTCTCACGCCAAAGTCACGAGTTCGAATTTAACCCCCGGGCCCAAGAGTGTTAAAGTGACTATAATAAAAAAAAAATCAGGATTAAATGGAGTGAAATAATATTTTTTATCCACATACAAAAAAACATCATATTTTGGGGTGATTTTAAATGCAACAAAAACCCAAAGACAACGACTTTGTTGAAGACTACAAAACGATTCAGCTCTTAAAGCAATAAGTTGTTCTTAATTTACTTAAGAGCGGTTTAAGCCTAGTGCTTCGCGCAACCTACAGGTGTATTCTTCTTCTATATGGCTTTGACGCTCTTTAACGAGCTTTTGTCTGCTCTCATCTTTGTGTTCTAGATGCACTTCCACAGTTGTTAATTGAGAGCTTTCTTAGCCTGTACCATTTTTGCATGTGTATTATTGTGTGGCAAGTATACGCTAAGCCCCGGGAAGTCGAGAAATTTTCCTATCCGACCGGGCCGGGATTCGAACCCAGCCGTCTCCAGCATGGTTTTGCTTTGTAGCCGCAGCCTTTATCGACTGAGCTAAGGGAGGCCCCTGTTTTATACCTACAGGTATAAAGAGATTGAATTTATGTGCCAAGCACTAAGCCTTATACCCCGGACAGACTATGGCTTATATCATGTAATATAGGCTGTCTTGCAATGAGCACTCATACATAGGATTTCCAGTGAAAAGTAGATGTATGAGTGCTCATTGCAAGACAGCCTATATTACATGATATAAGCCATAGTCTGTCCGGGGTATTAAGTATCCTTGGCCAATATTTAGCAAGTTTTGAATTTTTGAATGTTAATGTCAATTTTATGTCAAATCCCATACAAACTATGATATTCTCCCACAAATCCACATCCTAACCGCATTCGTTTAGCATCCACTTAGCATAGAGACCTTAATACACATAAAAAAGCAATGAGAAGTATGGGGTTTTAAAGTTGACTCACTCTAAAGACCATATAAAAAAAAATCAGTGATACTTACCGAGCTGTTCAATTTTTTTAATTATTTCGTCAGTATTACCTTTATTTATTTAGGGATAAAGTAATAAAAATAATTGAATATCGATAAAAAAGGATGAGAAGTAATAACATAATGAAATTATTCAAGGAAATACGATATAGTTTTGTGAAGTCATTAAAATTTGCAAATCGATTTACGTACTTCCGGTCATGCTTGATTCCATACATTTCTGCATTGTCTTGTCAATATGGGTATTTCCGGAATCGGGGTGATATCTAGAGACCAGTCTGATGCCATTTTTAAATCCAAGAGGGCGGCTTCCGATTATAGAAGAACTGGTATATATCACAAATCCTTCAATATAGGTATTTTTCGAATCGGGATGACGTATAAAGACCAGAAATCAATGTCAAAGCCCACTTGAAATCCAAGATGGCGGTTTCCGGTTGTAGGAAAACTGGGAAATACCAGCAAGTACCCTTCAATATGGATATTTTTAGATTCGGGAAGACTTATACAGACCGGATATCAATGGCAGTCGCCATCTTGAAATCCAAGATGGCAGTTTCCGGTTTCAAAAAAACTGGGAATCAATATGGATATTTTTGGAATCGAAATGACGTCTAGAGACCGGAAATCAATGTGTGACGCCATCTTGAAGCACTGATGCTAATTCGACAGCTGCTCCTGGTCTTGTTCTTGTTCTTGTTGAAAATTGGCCACTTCGCCGGGGACCCCGGAACATTCCCGGGAGGGCTAATGTGACCGTTGACTTTGATTAAGGCCATTACCGGCCAAGATTTGTAAAATAATGAAATTTGATGTGTCGCACGATGGCTTTTGGTTCTTGTCGAGAATTGGCCACTTCGCTGGGGGCACCGGAACATGCCCGGAAGGGCTAGTGTAACTGTGGACTCTCAATAAGACCATTACCGGCCAAGATTTATAAAATCATGAAGTTTGATATGTCACACGATAGGTTTTTGTTCTTGTTGAGAATTGGCCACTTCCCCGGGGGCACCAGGACATGCCCGGGAAGGCTAGTGTGACCATGGACTTTCAATAAGACCATTTCCGGCCAAAATTTGTAAAATCATGAAGTTTGATATGTCGCACGATAGGTTTTGGTTCTTGTCGAGAATTGGCCACTTCCCCGGGGACACAGCAACATTTCCGGGAAGCCCAATGTGACCGTGGAACTTCAGTACAACTGCCATTGGTCCAATCACATCATTTGAGAGAAAACATGATGTTCATCGTGTGTATACTTATTACAGAACAGTAAAGCCGAATGCCGACCAAAAGTGACCCCAACGGGAACCGGAATAACTCCGGAACCATGTATTGATCCAAATGTTTTCAGATGGATTCAAAAAATTCAATAGATTCCCGACGAAATGCATTTTGTTGTAAAGAAAAAGATTGAGAAATTATGTTTTTTGAGCTAATTGCATTTTGAAGACTATGCAAATTTAGACGTTAGGCACGCAAAGGTTAAAACGTTGTCATTAACTTACGTTCTGGAGTTTCAATTCGGCGAATTTGTATGCATTTCGGTAGTATAAAATGCATAACTTCACTCGGGTCTAAAAGAGAATTTTAAATATATGTTTCAAAAACCGATAAAATGTAGATATATATTAATATGAATGCATACCGTTTAAATCATCACTATGCGTAGTTTTTTGTTTTTTGCTGCTGGGTCCAGCTTCACCGAGTTCGTCAACATCGCTTTTATCGGACATTTTTACAATCTTTTTCGAAATAAAGAGCTTAAGAGCTAGCTACGCAGAGTTGTTCAGTGAATTTTTCGTACTCGATTTATGTCGTATATTGAAAGCGTAGTAAAACGAATAAGTAATTTTGCTATTCAGGGGAAACATGACAGAAGGGTCTAACTCGAAACGTAAACAATGACTTGGATCGTCGGTTTCTTACGAATGACAACACAAATATTGCATGACAGGAGCACGACAGCTTATTCTCTCATTTTTTTCGTTTTACTTTGCATTCTACTCTCTTCTTCGCTCAGTTCGAGCAATTCCACTCGCGAAAAGCAGAGAAGAGTAACTCTCCAGCCCGACAGCAGCTAGTTCGTCCGACGGCTCATCGAAATAGAAACATCGAAGCTCTCGCAAGTCTCTCAAGTCAAAAGGATGCTTTGCCTCTCATGATCTCATATCATTATGTTCTCTTTGGTCCTCGTACAAAGGGTAATTTTGAAATTTTTACTGGACATAATTTTGTTTTATCAATTGGAATTTATTCACTTTAATGTTTAAGCTGTATTCAGACCAGAGCGTGCTTGGCATGCGCGGGGCGGGATTTGCGTTGGTATGAAAGAGACAATAGTAATACAACACTTGTGCGCTAACTGGGCGGTCTTCAACTGGGCGTTCGTTAACTGGGCTGTAGCCTATTTAAAAAGCAGTTATACGTCAAAAATAGATGTCACATTTAGTCGATGTCATAATTGATGGGGGGTATTCGAATTGAATGTTAAGTGTTAATATAAATAAATTTGAAATTATTTTCATTTCACACCGAAATCAAGACTTGAAAGCCTTTTAAGTGAAAGCGTTAAGCCTTTCTAAATTGACGTTTTAAACAATATTCTTGATAATAACAATAACAAACTTTACACTGTTTCAATTCAATGCACGTGATTTTTTTAACGTCAATCAAACAATCCATTGAAGTTCCCCTCAATGGTTTTTGACGTTTGACAAGCCAGCCCAGTTAGCGAGTGGAATTCGTTAAGTGGGCTGCGCTCTTAGCCCAGTTAGCGAACAAGTAATGCAATTGATAAACATTCAACAGTTGTTAATATCAGAGATGTTCCATGTTTCAGGACAATATGAACACGTAAAGCATCTATAAGGGCGGCCTTTTTTTCGGATATTTGGTAACTTATTGCTAAACACAATGATAATGGAAATATAATATAAACGTAGGGGAAATGCAGGTAATGTTGGCCTAAGTGTCCCTAATTTGGACCCATATATAAATTCTGCAATTAACTAAATTTTCTATAGCAATCAAAAATAGCCATTAGTAACGTCCCAATAACGCGTTCATCTAGAAAAAAATTGATAAATAGCAGACTTTTAGCGATGGGCCCAAATTAGGAACATGTAGGCCGAAATTACCTACATTTCCCCTATATATTTCATTTCATTTTCATTTTGTAGCGTTTGGTATGGCAATGGGAGTGCAAGTCAATCCAAAGCCGAGGATAAAGGAAGGGTAATGGCTGAATAGCCTATGCGGACCACTTGAACGCCATGGGAAGGGATTGGAGAGGTCGGTTATTGGGGGGTTTTGAGGAAATGGCACATAGTAATAGATTTGTGCTGCAAAATGTAATGAAACCGAAAATTCATCTCCCACTGATTCATCCTTTCACATATATACCAAATTGATATTTTAAAGCAATAATAAAAAAATAAACAGACAATATATGAAAAGGCTAGTTGCCAGTTGCTTTAAAGCCTGGTTGCCTCCCTAAGCGGACCCCCGCATCCTAACTCTTTTGTTAATCTACTTAATGTTATTAGGCTGCCTAAATGTTCTTATTTAAGTTCGTTTGATGATTATGATATCTCATTAGCCTTATTTAATAAATAATTGAAATCTCTAATCTACCTAATCAATTATAACCCATGCTTTATTAAGTACCTGCACTTGTGCATGTAGTCTATCATGCATGTATCAAGTTGTTTTTGACTTTGACCTATATTTATTATATCTTAGTTCGTCCCAGGTGACACCTTCAAGTGACTAAAATGCTTCACTTTGATGTTAGTTTCCTAGCTGATTTTTAGATTATATAGGATATATGCTCCAACTACGCTCACACATTTCCACTATGTCGTCAAACAATTACGTATGGATATGTCACAATTGAAGCACGCCACAGTGGAAATCGCGAGCCATAGTTCAAACACTTATCCCAAACCAAAATGAAGCATACATAAGATTAGTTACAATACCATGTACAAAAATGGTGTTTAACATTGTTCCCTGAGTAATGCTTATACGTAAGCGCACTACTACCATAGAGGTAACTCTAAGACCACTGGGTCCCGAAGAAAATCATTATTATTTTTGGCTCACTCAGTACCAGAACAACGGTCCCAAGCAGTCCCAAGCTATTTCACTCACCCCTGCATGTTCTGCATGAATCCACACACCCCTGATGTTATCTGTCAAACTTTCATAGCGAATCAAAACAAACATAGTGTAGTAATAGAATTTCAACTAGAATAGGGTACGTTAATCGTTTGCTTGGGACCAATAGGCTACTAAAGTGGTGAGCCAATTTAAAGTCGTTAGTTTCGTATTGATTGTTGCTACTACCATAGAGGTAACTCTAAGACTAGAAGGTCCCGAAGAAACGTGCTCAACTTTTTGGCTCAGCTCTGGTACTCTCTTCGGTCCCAAGCTAACCGATTCACCCCTCGAAACATAGGAAAATCCAATAACCCCTCATTTTATCTGTCAAACTTTCATAGCGAATCAAACAAACATTTTGTAGTACTAAAATTTCGACTAGAATGGGGTACGTTAATCGTTTGCTTGGGACCAATTCCCTAATAAAAAATAACCATAAACGAACGATAACCCAAATCATTGAACTATTCCACAAATGGTTTGGATGATACCCAGAACACGTCGTTAAGCAAATTAACTATACAATTTTTATCAGGGTTGGCTAGTCAAGTAGTGAGCCAATTTAAAATCGTTAGTTTCGTATTGATTGTTGCTACTACGCGGCTCTTAAAAAAAGGAGTAGCAGGTGTGATAATATCACTTCAGACTAGAACCAACAATCAATACGAAACTAACGATTTTAAATTGGCTCACTACTTGACTAGCCTATTGGTCCCAAGCAAATCGATTAACGTACCCCATTCTAGTCAAAATTCTAGTACTACACAATGTTTGTTTTGATTCGCTATGAAAGTTTGACAGATAAAATGAAGGGTTATTGGATTTTCCTATGTTTCGAGGGGTGAATCGGTTAGCTTGGGACCGAAGAGAGTACCAGAGCTGAGCCAAAAAGTTGAGCACATTTCTTCGGGACCCACTAGTTTTAGAGTTACCTCTATGCTAGAACTTTGGTTCTCTCATGCAATGGTTCATCAGAGAGGGGAAGCTCAGTAATCCTCATCGCATGCTCATGTCTAAACGCTCCACTATGAAGCATAATATTAGGCCCTCCCACCAACGTCCAGGTTAAAAACTAGCCAAGGGGAGGGAATATAATATAAATGTATGTATATGTTAAACAAGTATTAACTTTTTGGGAAATTTTATAGTCAAAAATAAATAATAATAGGTAGGGGAAATGTCTCTAATGTTGGCCTATGGATCGAAGATTGGGCCCATTGCTAAAAATCTGCTATTTATCAATTTTATCTAGATGAACGCGTTATTGGGACGTTACTAATGGATATTTTTGGTTGCTATTGAAAATTTAGTCGATTTCTGAATTTATGTTTAGGCCCAAATTAGGGACACTTAAGCCGACATTACCTGCATTTCCCCTATTTAATATGACCAAAAAATCTCCTAAATCGCTTAGTGTTCGCCGTCCCGCAGAACCGCAGAGAGCTTTTTTTAAGAGAAACGAGAGAGTAGTAGGTCGTTGTTGACTACCGCACACAGCATGATGACCAAAACAAAAGAGAAACAAGAAACAACACTGGACTGGACTGGACGACTGAGACCGGTCAGTGGTGGACGAGTGAAGTTTTTTTTTTCGTAGTGTTGTTCTCCCGTGGTCCCGTGTCCAAATACAAAGTAGGTTTTTGGGTGTGCTACCGTAAGTTACTGGAGGAAATTTGCGGACAGCCGATACCGATAGTGGCTCGATGCTCGATTCCTCGGTGTCGGTGGGTGCAGTGCAGTGGATTCTCTCGCTCGCAATACTCTCCGGTCTCTCCCAGCCTGGTTCCCTCCCACCCAACTCCATCTAGCTGCTAGCTGCGTTGCTGGTGTGCACTGTGTTTTGAAAGCCACGGGCACGGCCGCCACGGACCGAATAAACAACATCGAACCAAAGAACGAATCATCGCCGCAGTTTGCTTCCAACATCTGATTGTACCGCATGTATATCGGGTGAGCAGCGTGTCTAGCAGTTTCCTATGTGGTGTGTTGTAGATCTCCAATCTTCTCCTTCTGCAACTGGCTGGACTCTATCTGACTGATTTCATCATACGGAGTCGGAGTGTACGATTTCAAAGTGCAAAATAGGAGAAAGAGATAGAGAGAGAGAGAGAGTGCTTTTGTGTGCAGCTATCGATGGTGGCTGCTTTGTAAAATTGTGTGCTCCAGTGCCCAAATTTCGTGTGTGCATATTTTCCCTGTGCTGTGAAAAAACCGTAAACGCGTTTCCTGTCTAGTCTCCCCACCCAACAGACCAGAATAACAACGTTCAACGTAACGAGGTGTAGTACTGTTAGGCGCGATCCATGCGGTGCAAATTCTAAGCGAACCCCAGATTGCGCAAAATTCCGCTGAAACTGCCACCATCCAATCCAATCAACCCAACCAACCAACAAAAGTACCAGTGTTCAGAGCGTTTGAACAAGCATAAAGAAGCAAGGAGAGAAAAAAATCAATGCGATAATCATCTTCTGTCAACTGTGTCGAAAACGCAGTCGAACAGCACCAAAAGAGACACATCCGGTCCCGGAATTGGTCGTTCCGCGGAAAATCGATATCATTAAATCGTGCATCAACAAGCAGCCTCCAGAAGAGAAGAATCTTTAATACAGTTTGCATGTGTCTGCTTTGCTTTGTCAGCCCTGTATTTGCAACATTATCCATCTACACTTGTCAAATTCCCAAATTCTGAGTAAATTTTTCGCTGGAGGAGTGCAACAAAGTGTTGTGAATGAAAGTGGGCAAAATTCATCCCAGCATAGTAAGTGAGAGAGTGCACAGTCGAGAAGAAAAGGCAAAGCGGAAAATTTTCAACCCAGAAGAAGAGTGTATAGGAGTGAACTAAACAAAAAGACCAAGGCCGCCGCTAGTTCAATCTGTGAGGAGCCATCCAAGAGCGAAAGGTTTGCCTGCCGGAGATAAACCAACCAACAGTAACAACAACAATAACAACAAGTGACAAGCGAAGCGAACTGGACAGCAGAACTCGTGCTCGCGCTGCTGCGGCAAATCGTGTGTGACTCACCCAAACAAGGTAAATGATGTGAAGGATCTTTACATGGGCTGTTTATTGGCCAAATTACCAATTATGGTTTTTATCGGACCGGGTGTCGGTAATGGGTTGAAATCTAGTTAATTGGAAATTGGACTCCGGCAGTGACCTTGGCAATATGGCTGCATGATAGCATGCAGATCGATTACGATCGCCCAATTGGTTTGCCAATTTGTATTCAATATTGTAGGTATTGAAATTGATATGCAATACGCGTTCCACCACAAGAAATTATTACCGACTTCGGTAATTTTTACCGAACTTTCAACAGCTGAACGTTCGGTAAAACTTGGACCATTATGTTAAAAGCTGTTTCATGATATGTTTACTTATAACATTGATCGAACCGGTTCAGATTACTTCTAGGAGGGTTCTCTGTTGCTCCATCGTATTCGCCTTTGAAAACTAGCGTAAATTGATGTGTCGTATGCCCATTAGACTGATGCAAAATTCAAAAGTTTCGCTTCACAGTGCTCAAACGGTTTCTAATCGGGTCCTGATAAGCCTCCCAAAATTTAAATTAATTTGGTAAGAAACTGACTTGGCACAATCCATTTGAAGTTTACACGGAAATTACTATGGGAAAACCAAACTTTTTGTTCATTGTCTTCTAGAAAGTTTCTCGAGTTCTCCATCCTACTCGCCTTTGAAAATTAGCGTGAATTAACACTCCGAATACGGTGGGTAAAAAACTTTACGCCGACCACGAAGCCTCCGAAAAACGTGTAACGGCAAGTTTGCAATGTCATAGCTTAGCCATTTCTTAATGAATTTCAAAAATTGTGGTACCTTTAGAATTCCTAGGGCTTGTAGATGATTTTGATTGCAAAAAGATTGAAAATAGAGTCGTCTACTTTTTTAAAAGCCGAAAAGAGTTGTTACACGTTTTTTTGAAAAGTGTATTTGTAGGGTTTTGCAAGTGACGCAAGATCTGTAATTTAGATTAATGGGCACAAATATTCACAATTAGTCAGAAAACAGTCATGGTTCCTATATATGGATCCTGGAGACAACGGAACGGTCCTCAAAAAATCCGGAACATCCGTAAAAGTGGACAATCCATGAACCGAATCCTAGAGCCCTGCGGTTTTTTTTTTTGAAAACATTAGGAACTGTGATATAAAAAAATATTTGGGGTCGTGACATAAACATGTACCTGGATGGCCATGGGACCGTCCTCCGGAAGATCTGGAACATCCGTAAAAGTGGACAATCCATGAAACTGATCCTATTATTATTATTTAGCTTTATTAAGGAGGCTTTCAGCCTTGGGCTGGTTCGCCTCCAAACCAAACTGATCCTAGAGCTCCGTGTTTTTTAACATTAGGATCTGTGATATAAGAATGAATTTGGGCCATGGACCCAGATGACCATCGGACCATCCAGCAGAAGATCCGGAACATCCGTGAAAGTAGTAAATCCACGATCCTGATCCTAGAGCTCCGCAGTTTTTAAAAAACACTAAGAACTGAGATGATAGAATGAATTTGGGATCGTGGCATAAACATGAACCTTGATGGCCATGAGACCGTTCTCTGGAAGATCCGAAACATCCGTGAAAGTGGAAAATTCACGAAACCGATCCTAGAGCTCCGTGGTTTTCTTGAAAACGTTAGGAACTGTGATATTAGAATGAATTTGGGATCGTGACATAATCAAGGACTCAGATGAGTCATGACATAAACATGGACCCAAATGGCCATGGGGCCATCCTCTGGTAAGTCCAGAACATCCGTAAAAGAGGTCAATCAATGAACTGATCATATAGCTCCGCAGTTTTTTTTTATAAAAACATTAGGAACTGTGATATTTGTGGTCGTGACAAAAACATGGACCTTAATGGCCATATGAAGATACGGAAAATCCGTAAAAGTGATCTGGTCAGTGGTGGCGGGGGGGGGGGACACCCCTCACCATCCCTCTCCAAAGGGGGAGTTTGGTAAAGAGAGATGAAAAAACCGATTAGTACCTTCCTTAAAAGTTGTCCTAGCTCGCTATTCTAATATCTATATGCAATCTTCACACTGCCGTACACTAACGGAACTATCAACTCTATGCTTTCATCTACTCCATCTATCGTATAAAAATTACCACTACAGTCTGTTATTTCAAATTAGCATCTTCAAAATAAGAGTGATTTGCGGAAAAACCCGCCAGTATCGCACACAACGTCAGTGTCTATACGTAAGCGTACTACAACGCGGCTTCCAAACAAAGGAGTAACAAGTGTGATACTATCACTTCAGGCTAGAACTTTGGTTCTCTCATGCAATGGTTCATCAGAGAGGGGAAGCTCAGTAATCCTCATGGCAATGCTCATGACGCTATTCTGTCACGGCATGAGCCAACGATGCCGGACCTAAACCAACCGTCTCCAGGACCGAGGACCGTTCTGTTGTCTCCAGGATCCATATATAGGAACCATGACTGTTTTCTGGATAACTGTGAACATTTGTGCCCATTAATCTAAATTACAGATCTTGCGCCACTTGCAAAACCCTACAAATACACTTTTAAAAAAAAACGTGTAACAACTCTTTTCGATTTTTAAAAAAGTAGACGACTCTATTCTCAATCTTTTTGCAATCAAAATCATCTACAAACCCTAGGAATTCTAAAGGTACCACAATTTTTGAAATTCATTAAGAAATGGCTAAGTTATGACATTACAAACTTGCCGTTACACGTTTTTCGGAGGCATCGTATTCGGAGTGTTAATGGGTTGCATGCCCATGGTCCTCGACGGATTTAGGAAGCTACGGATACTGGCCACTGTGGAAAAATTACGTCTAGGCGGGTTCTCTGATGCTTCATCGTACTATCCGGATACTAGCCACTGTGTCCAGATTACGTCTAAGAGGGTTCTCTGGTACACCATCGTACTCCTATTTGAAAATTAGCGTAAACTAATGTGTCCCATGTTCTGTCGGGGAGAAAAGTGATTCTCGAAACCGGATTTTGGAAGATACGGAAACTGGCCACCGTTGCTATATTACGTCCGGGATGGATCTCTTGGCGGTTGATGTGTCGCATGCCAATGTTTCGTCAGAAAAAGTGGTCCTCGGAATCGGATTTCGGATGATCCGAATACTCGCCACTGTGACCAGATTACGTCTAGGAATATTTGCTTTTAAAAATCAACCTAAATTGATCTGGCACATGCCCACGTTCTGGTGGAGATAAAAAGTGGTCCTCGAAACCGGATTTAAGATTTACTGGCCACCGTGGCCAGATTACATTCAGGATGGATATCTGTTACACCATCGTACTCGCCTTTGGAAGTTAGCGTAAATTGTCACATGTCCTTTTTCGGTCGGAGCGAAAAGTGGTCCTCGAAGCTGGATTTTGGCCGAAGGTCCCAGAGGATCAAAAAAAACTTCTAAAGAGAAAGCTTGAATTATCTTCCAGATAGATCTTAAGATGCAATCAGGTAAATCGGAACAATGTTCCAGAAGAAGTCGGTAGAATTTTCCGATGGAAGCCAAAAGAAATTTCCGGTGGAGGCCAAGAAAAAAAATTAGCGATAACAAGAAGACATTTCTATGAGAAGCCAGAAAGACTAATCAAGGAAGTTGGAAGAAACTTCAAATGAAAGTTTTAAGAAACTTGCTGAAGAACCTTCCAACGGAAATCAAAAGATGCTATCGTGGAAGTCAGAAGTACTTCTGGAAGTAGCTGAAAATTTCTAGGAAAGTGGGAAGAAACTTCTGGGAGAATTCGGATATATTTTCTGGGTCAGAAGGAACTCCTGAGGGTAGTCGTAACTAAACTTTACGGAAGAAATCGGAAAAAAATTGAAGGTAACTCGGATTTTTTTTTTCAGATTAAGCAACAATACTAACTGGTTAAACTATTTCATACTTTTTTTTTATATATCTTTATTAAGAAGACTTTCAGCCGTTGGCTGGCTCGTCTCCGTATTTCATACTTTATAAATTGTTCTGCAGAGGCTAAACAAAATCTGGTGACTAAAGGCCCAAACGCAATGTGGGCGGAAGCGGAACGGAAACGGAAAGTTTGACAGTTGTCACAAATGACATCAAGCTGCCTAACCGAATTCGATTTGATTTTAACTTGTTTTCAATCCGACAAGTAGGCTTTACTCTGATCGGGCTTTTCCGCTGCCGCTGTCATTGCGCTTGGGCCTTAACTGTCATGCACTCAACTACTTTTCTGGTCGCTGAATTAAAATATTTCTCGATCTCCAGAAGAGCCATCAGCTGTTTCACGTTTCCCGAGAAACCAGAAATGATCGGGAAATGGAAACACTAGTTGGGGGATTGAGAGTTAATAAGCATAATGAATACACAATGTCCAAACGATTTTGTTTGTGGGAAATTCCATGAAGTCTATTTAGCATAATAAATGCATTACATATATAATGGGCTTTACCGGCTCAGATTTGAATCGGTAAAATGAACCGGTACATAAAACCGGTTTATGTATTATGATGGGAAATTCCATGCAGCATAATGAATACATAACATATAGAATGTCTTTTACCGGTTCAGACTTAAGTCGGTAAAATGAACCGGTACAAAACACTTGCTTAAATGTGTCCAGTCATATTTTTTTGGCAATTCCATGAAGTTTATTAAGCATAATGAATACGTTACACATAGAATGGCCTTTAAGGGGCAGTTCATTAACTACGTAGACGGTTTTTTTTGGACAAAAAACGTAGACAATTGTCCATAAAAAAAATTTAAAATTTGTATGGGCCGTGGATAATTGTCACCCCCCTCTCCTAAACTGTCTACGTAGTTTATGAACAGCCCCAAACGGCTCAGACTTAAATTGGTAAAATGAACCGGTACACAAAAACCGGTGTGTCAAACTGTATTTTTTTGGGAAATTCCATGAAGTTAGTCAAGCATAATGAATACATAACATATATAATGGCTTTTACCGGTTCACAATCGAATCGGTAAAATGAACCGGTTTATTAAAACACAGATTTTAGTAATACCAACATCCTCCCATAAATAGATAGTAGTTTACTTTAACGGTTCCAAAATGGGCACTGGAGGGTTAAATGGGGAATTTTTTCATGAATCCGATGTTTATTCGACTGATAAAATTTATATAAAATAAAAAACGTCACACTGCTTCTTGAACATTTTGACAGTGAGCATGCATAAGGGCGTAAACCTGATGATCGATTCTCTTCGTCGATTTTCTCTTTTGTTAATAACTCGCTAGAATTAACGTTTCTCGGTGCGTTTGCTGTTGCTTTTGATAGCCAATACAACCTGTTACAACTAAGCATTGAACAAATTCTAGAAAATTGTTTCGCTTAGCTGCAGGAATGCAAAGAGAATCGATCATCGCTTATACGCCCTTATGCATGCTCACTGTCGAAATTGTCAAGAACCAGTGTGACATTTTTTCAGAAACCTTGGTGAACCACGTGGTTTCGTAAATTGGTGCGGTTCATCACGGTGTTTTAAGGCATGGTTCGTGTAAAAAGTTATTGAATTTTTTTTATCAGTTGAATAAACATCAGATTCATGAATAAAATATTAATTTCAGTGAACGGTGGCGAAGTCCTCGGTTCACTACGAAACCTGGTACAAACCAATGTTTTTGTTTTGCGCCATTAACTTGGTCATTAACTTATTTGTATTTTAAGAACTCAGGAGCTGGCTTCAGTATCTGAGCGTTTCTTTGTGGTCTGCACGTCGAAGCTGCTATCGGGATCTAGACGAGATGCCCAAGAAGGTTCCGGGTAACATTTCAATAGTTCTTCATGGGTACCAATACCAAAGAGACTCTAGACAAGATTCCGAGCAAAATTCAGAATTAGGTTCTTAACGAAATTCTGCGAAAGATTTCGAATAAGGTTTTAGGCGAGGTTCACCCAACATCATCAAACAGCTACAGGAGTAGGGTCTATCGGGACATATCTTGGCTTTCGTCCGCAACTTCCTCGACAACTGGACAGTATGTATTGGAGCTCACAAGTCAAAAAATTTCCGAGAAGAAACGGGGGTTCCTTAAGGCTCAGTCATCGCCGTCGCTCTTTTTTTGTTAGCAATGAACGGGGGTTTCCGTAACCTGCCGAAGGATGTATACACTTTCGTCTACGCCGACGGCATTGTCCTCGTCACCGTGGGTAGAACACCGAAGGCCTTGAGACGGAAGCTTACAGCGGCGATGAATGCTGTCACACTTAAAAAATTTCGCCGAGATTCCAACAGCCGAGTAGTTCTGCAATTAATTTAGCTGAGATTCAGTAAAACAATTGCCGAGACTCAGCTAACAAATATCATTATGCTGAGATATCAGCTAACAAACAGATGTTTTGCAGATATATCAGCAAAAGTAAATGCCGAGGTAATCGGCTGTTGGAGATTTTACCGAGCTAGATTAAGTGTGTAGTAAGATGGGCCAGCTTAACCGGATTTCAACTCTCCGCGGAAAAAAGTGCCGTAACGCACATCTGCAGTTCTAATCACCGTACCATCCCCAGCACGATCACTATCAACGGTAAAACAGTACCTTTCCGGAAGACAATTAAGATTCTCGGTGTACGTATTGACAGGCACCTAACCTTCAAAAACCATTTCCTGGAGGTCAAAGAGAACTGTAAAACGCGGATAAATCCAAAGAGCATCGCAGCAACAATCGAGATGTTAGACAGCGAGTCGCAAAAGCCATCATCCACAGCAGGCTCCTCTTCCAATCATCTAACTACAATCCTCGGTCCAGTATACAACAGCTCGCTTCGCATTATCTCTGGACTTCTGCCATCCACACCCGCCATCTCCACCTGTATTGAGGTCGGGGAATTGCCTTTCATCTTCTGCCTAACTACCGCCGTATGCAAAAGAGCCGTTTGCTTTCTAGAGAGAACCGCTTCCTGCTCCGGAAATGTCTATCTCCTGGACGAGGCTAATCGACTCCTGCGTCAAATATCAAACCAGGAACTGCCCCCAGTTGCTTTACTGCAGTGGAATGGGACTAGAAACTGGGCCGCTCCGCAAGTGCGCTACGACAAAAACATATTTCGGGCAGGAGACAACTCGTCAGCTCTCAGAAACACCGTTGAAAACTACAAAACATAAAATACGCAAACCATATGATCCGTTTCGATGGCTCTAAGGCACAAGGACGAGTAGGTACAAGTATGACTGACTAGCAACGTCTAGTCCATTCACCAGTCCAGTAGTATTTTTTCCGGCTCCTCCAGCATTCTATCAGCTATATGCAGCCCGACCGCAAGGCATCCCTGAATTCAAAAGATACAGAACAGAATCAATAACAACATCGTACTGGTTTGAATTCCGGGACACTGTGGAATTGCAGGAACGAAACGGCAGACCAACTCGCCGTGTCTGGAAGATACACTCCTGTTCTAACACGTAAAGTCCCCGGACAGGACATCAAACGATGGATTTCAAATTCGGTTCGCGCAGCCTGGGTGGCCGAGTGGAACAGCCATAGACATCCTTTCATAAGGAAAATCAAAGGTGATACGCATAAATGGGAGGACCTTCCCATTCTAAAAGACCAAATAAAAGATTCAAGACTTCGCACTGGCCATGCACGTTTCTCACACAACATGGGGGACAGTAGGAACTTCAGAACGCTTGCTAAACGCGCCTTTAAAAATTAAAATCTGTTCCCCCCTGTTTGCTCTTATCTATTTCCCAAAAGACATCCCGAAAAAATCTAAGGAAGGACAGCACACCATACGGCCCCGCAAAAAACTGCCACAAATCAATGCTACAACTCCCACATATGATGAAGACCCTGCTTCCAACAACGGACATGATCTGGAGACGAACAACGATACTCAACATGGCAACGACCCGGCTTTCCGACAGAAACAACGTAAAAACTAAAATATCTATTTACTGTAATACCGTAACTATTACCCAGGGGGGACTCTAACGCCCTTTTCTATGAAATTACCGGAGATAATAATAAAAAAGAAGTGATGATGATGATTATTTTTTTTTCGAGTAACCAAGGCGTGAATGAGAATTGGTTTGCACGCAAAATAAATTGCATGAACATCAAATGTAATGGTCAATTTCTTACATCCTCTGCATTTTATCTATCAACAAATGTAATGGCAATTCTTATAATGGACCGTAGCGTACAAGCATTTTTTACAGAATGAATATTTTCATATGAAACCAGAATAAATCTATAATAGAATCTTACATTTCGAAGTTGGATGTGGATCATCATCCAAACCGAATTGTCTTCTTTTGTTTTCCTCTGTTCGGGACTACTACGACCAGAAAAAATGATCTATTGCAGTTTATCCCTTGTCCTTAGTCAATAGTGATGGAGTAATACGACATCACTATTGAGAAATGATGAAGTATTAGATTTTTTTACATTTGCCAGTCTTGCATTTATCGCAAGGATCCGACTCTAATTGAAAGGTCCCGCTATTCATACCCTTCGGAGTGTTGATTTACCCTCCAAAGGCGGGCCCTTTTGTCAGTCAAAATTGGATTCCTTAGTAATAAAATTAAGGTATGACACCGATAATGACCATGCATCAGAACCCTAGTCTTAACCACTTCAAACTAGAGAACAACGAATAGAAGATTAGGAATCACATAGATGAAGATAACTAGCTCATTTTTTTTTCCTTGTTTCAAGATCATCCTTGGTGGACAAAGCCGAGTCTTGTCACTATCAACAAGGCATAAAAAGTAACAAGGACTAAGATGTGTTCCTTGGATAACTGAAAAATCCTGTTCCCCTAGTTTGAAGCAGTCAGGACTAGGAATCGTTGGTAGATCTTACATCCCGTAACGTACCACGAAAAGGTGATCTACCCACGTTATGGGGCGAACTGTCTTCTTCATTGCACTGTAAAAATTCGGAAATAGTTCACAGACGATGATCTGCCAACTTTTGATGGGATCACTTTCGAACGTGGGACTGTGTGAAAGGAAGGTCCTGTGGTTCAATAGAACGTTCCATATTTTTGGAATCGGTCAACTGGTTCCGGAGATATGGCCGGTGTATGTTCCGTGTATAAGCCATGAGAGTAAATTCTGCCTGGGTCCAAGGCGCTCAAAATTATTATCATTGAAAAACAAACCAGGAGACCCCAGAACCACATTGGCTACATTAAGACATGTTCCATTTACCCCCGAGGAAGATGCCCGTTTATAGGTAAATACGATCAAAACCCAAAACCAAATGCGACACCTCAAAACACGTGGAAATTCAAAAACAAATTCAATGATAATCGTTTGGAGACCCCAGGAGCAAACTGGCCACATTAGAACATGCTCCACGTACCGCCGAGAGAAAGTTGCTAACTTTTGACTAGGTTCAAAAGCCATCATGCGTCACATCAGATCACATGAGAATTTAAAAAAAAAATCAGTTCAATTATAGTAATTTTGCGTGCCACACTGGTCACATCCGGACATGTTCCGGCTCCCCCGGGGAATATGCCAGTTTATAAGTACGGTCAAAACCCATCATGCGACACCTTAAATCATATGGAAATTCAAAAACAAGTTCAACGGTAATCATTTGGAGACCGCAGGACCAGGCATGGCAAATCATTTACATTCATTTCGTGCATTCATTTACATTCATTTGCCTCTAACTTTTGACGTAGGACTACATCTTTCGGGAAGGGTGCCGATTGAGGGAAATGCAACGAAAATTGGACATACTTTAAATGCTAATAACTTGGCCAATAATCAATGGATTTTGATGATTTGTAAGTCGATCGATTCACCAGTGTTATAAGATTTGTGTGATATGTCACACATTATAATTGTTAAATAATTAAACAGTTAACAATGAAGAAATTTGGAAAAATTTAAATTTCCCATACATTTTCTTCGACCGCAAGGTGCTCACCCCTAACACAGCCATCAGAAAGTTGATCCCAAACGACACAAGCCGAAGCTGCACAATCATTCAACGTTGCACGTTGGACGATTCGATCTCGGACTTATTCGCTGCAGCGTGAACATTGTAGCTTTCCTAGCAGCTCAATACATACACGTCACACCAATGAAGAACAATCAGACGCATACGCAAATCGGTCCAGGGAAATGGAAAAGCTGCACTTACCGTCGTGAGATCAACCGCCATGGTCCGTGGGTTATCTTTGCCAAACACGTACCTAAAATTCCGCCGAATATCCAGCTCATCGGAGTACACTGGAGTCGCTTTTTACGCGGGTGATACGTCCCGCGTAAAAAAAAACCGCGTAAAAAAAACCGCGTAAATTCCGGAATCCGCGTAAAAAAAAACCGCGTAAATTCCGAAATCCGCGTAAAAAAAACCGAGTAAAAAAAGACCGTGTAAGAAAAAAACGCGTAAAAAGCGATATACCGCGTAAATTCTGAAATCCGCGTAAAAAAAAACCAAAATCCGCGTAAAAAAAAACCGCGTAAATTCCGGAATCCGCGTAAAAAAAAACCGCGTAAATTCCGAAATCCGCGTAAAAAAAAACCGCGTAAAAAAAACCGTGTAAAAAAAACCGCGTAAAAAGCGACTCCAGTGTAACTGTGATCCGTCGATATCAGAACATTGCTTTTACGTTGAACATTGCAATGAGTAGGAATTGTTCGATTTATCAGTCACCCATAAAAATGTAGTGAAAACAAACGGCCTTTTTCAAGGCCAGCAAGTAATCTTAACATAAGAGCTCTAGTTTATTGTAAATAAAACTGAACCGTCCTCAAAAGTGCAAAACTTGTGTAATAGTGCGCGATTAGCTTGTATCGGCAAGCAAGGAATAAGCTTCGTGCGCCAAAGATACCGATAAACGATTTTGACAGAATTTACACCTACCAGAACGTGCTCCGGCCGGAATCCAATTTGTATTCGTGTGAGCGCACGTGAATGCTCCTCAAAAGCGCAGTTTTACCACCGACAAACCGACATGAATGACCATAGCAAAATCAATAAAACGTCTGACCAAAGCACACTACTGACATCTGTCTCCGTGTTCGCGGGAAATATTTAGCTAAGCCATGGAACCCCATGCAAAATTTATGAATTGGTTCGTGTCTGATCAATTCTGAACAAATTATTTTTACCTAGATCAAAAAATCCTATGGTTTTGACAGTTCGGATCACTGCAAATTTAAATCGGCCGCTTACGATTTTCGGGCATAAGTCAGAATTAAGTGTCATGTCGGTTTGTCGGTGGTTTTACAGCTCGTTGCAAGTTACCATGTCATCACACCCAACGGTTCTTCTGTGGTTTTTTTTTTGAGAACTGTATCCCACAACATTCATGGCGTCTTTTTGGACTATAATGGGGTGCAAATCAAAAAAATTGTTTGACGAAGTAGTGTCAAGTTTTGAACGCTTATAACATGGTCTTTTATTAATGAAATTCAATTTTAATTACACTATTTTATTCAGGTTGAATGTAAAATTTGTTTGGTATAAAGATACTAGTTGTTCATTCATGGTTAATTATTGAAAATTTTATCAAAGTGTTTAGCCGTATTCAACCAATCACGTGCTCGCTCGCTATGATTATCGAGAGAACAGATAGACGAGCTAGAACCACTCATAACCCAATACCATTTTTTGTCTGCTTTTCATTCGTTCATCTACATCAGCAAAATATAGAAAAAGGAGGGGCATAGAATGCTAATCTAAATGCTTAAGTAAGAGAAACGTAGAAAGTTTGACTGTAGTCATCGTTTGACTGCCGAGCAGCGTTGCCAGTATTCTAGATTTCATATCATGTCTTTTCCAGATTTCCAGTCGTCTTGCCAGATACACAGACACATCACGTTTATTTCCAGATTGTTTAAATGTGTTCCAAATTTTCCTAGATTTTTAAAATACGTTGCTTTAACAATATCACTAATATTGATTTACCGTTAATTTTTTCTAAAAATAAAAAGCCATAACTGCTACTTAACTTATTAAAGGCCATCAATGTCTCCATTGTACACTTTTACAGCATCGTACATCAAATTGTTACACCATGTTTGCTGTAAAAATGACATATCATGATCATTGTTGTATGTTTTGTGGCAGCTGATATGTGAACCATTGAAGATTGAAATGATCATGACATCTGTCTGAAATAAAAATTCACAGCGATTCACCATGTAAAGTATGGTGTAAAACGGCAATAACGTTTGGAATTATAAACCAGATTTTTTGAGCATATGTTAGAAAATTTTACTTTAAACTCAATTTACAGTCGAAACTAATTCATTAACAAAATAAATTTCTTGCATTTTAATAATTTTTGTTAGTTCATCTACCATTATCCAATTTTAAGAATTGGTATAATTTTTGAAGGCTCAGATCCCGACAGTATTTCGATGCCTAATGCTTAAAAAAAAAAAAAATTTAATGGGTTGCAGAATCTTGAAAATTGAGATATTTTTGAATATGTTGAACTTATAACAATCTTCAATCTTTGATTCTTTTTGTTTTTAATTTCTAGTAATTTATAATTTATTTTTCGGAATCCTTGATTTTGAAAAAAAACAGCATGGAGAATTTTTCAAAACTTTGGAACTTAGAGAAATCAAAAAAATGTTCAGGACTTAAAACAAAAAAGTTAGTCTTGGAAGGTTTGTTTTTTTTTTATGGTGCGTTTATTTTTCCAGGCTCATTTGCTATAGCTTTGCGGAGCCAATATTCATTGATTAGATTACAAAATTACTTAAAACTAACGTTAGTAAAGCGGGGGCCGATTACTCGCGGCTATCTCGAGGTTAGGGGTGACAAATTGTAACAAATGGATGGCAGGGTAGGGATTGTGAATACAAGGTTTGGAGAGCAATGTGCTCTTGATCTCGAACTAAGCGACACTCTGATGAAAAAGACAAACATGGGGGTACACCGATGGGCAGCTAACAACTTGAGAGAACACAAGATGACACTAACTACTAAATCCTCAGATCTATCCGTTTTAAAAACACATAAATTAAATTCAAATAGTCGAGATCTCGGCTCGCCAAGACATCTCTAACGGGTATCGCGGGTTGTTTTCCTCGGGCCCTGAGGGATGTGGATAAATCAGATCTGGCAACACGGTGTAGGGTACACGACCAAACAACATGCTCGATATCGTGATAACCACTGCCACACGCACATAAATTGCTGTCTGAGAGCCCAATTCGATAGAAGTGCGAGTCTAACGAGCAGTGATTGGACATAAGCCTTGATATAACGCGTATAAAGTCGCGGCTCATGTCCAACCCTTTGAACCATGGTTTGTTCGACACCTATGGGAGAATAGAATGTAACCATCTTCCCAATTCACCATCATTCCATTTTTGTTGCCAACTGATGAGGACTTGCTGGCGAGCAATGGAGAAAAATTCGTTGAAGCCGATTTGTCGCTCAAAAATATCGCCTTCCATAGCGCCCACCTTAGCCAATGAGTCCGCTTTCTCATTACCCGGAATTGAGCAATGAGATGGGACCCAAGCTAAGGTGATAGTATAGGAGCAGTTAGATAAAGCACTCAGTTTAGATCGTATTTCAGGCAGGAAATACGAGGAGTGCTTCATCGGCCTCATTGAACGAATAGCCTCCAATGAGCTAAGACTATCCGTAAAAATGAAATAATGGTCAGAAGGTAGTGAGGCAATTCGCTCTACTGCGTAAAATATAGCTGCGAGTTCCGCAACGTATACTGAGCATGGTTTCTGCAGTTTAAAAGAGGCGCTATGAAATTGATTAATCCAGTGGAAGCATTTATGGTTGACCCATCTGTGAAAAATCTTTTATCGTTAATTACATGGTGGTACTTGATTGCAAAAATTGAGGGAACAACCATCGACCGATGGTGATCTGGTATTCCATGGATTTCTTGCATCATGGTCAGATCAAAATTTACAGAGGAACTATAGAAGGCTTGAAAGCAATCACGATTGGAGATTAATGAAGAAGGGCCAACCTCCAGCGTCATGTACTCATAGTACAAACTCATGAATCTTGTTTGAGGATTCACAACGGATAAGAAACCGGAAGGACAATTCCGCGAAACGATCTGTCAGTGGGAGAACACCCGCGAGTACTTGGAGGCTCATCGTATGCGTCGAGTGCATACAGCCAAGCGCGATTCGGAGGCAACGGTATTGAACCCGTTGTAGCTTCAGGATGTGTGTTTTTGTCGCGGATTGAAAGCAGAAGCTACCGTACTCTAGGACCGACAAGATGGTTGTTCGATACAACCTGAATCTTGGAAGGTTAGCAAGACTTTTTTTTTAAGTATTTTGGAATTCTAAGTTACTTTAGAAATCTCAATTACTTTAGAATTCGGAATTGCCTTTGCCTACTTTGAAATTTCTAAATTGTATGGTTGTTCTGGTTATTCTGAAAAGAGTTGCTAGGGTAGTGTGAGGCAAATTCCTTGTGAATTCAAAAGAGTATTTCAAAAAATTCGGAGTAGAGTTCCATCGTAGCTCAGATGATAGTTGCATGAAGATTGTGTGGAGAAAGCAAATAGAATTGAGTTATGTAATTCACTTTAATAGAATTGAGTTATGTAATTCACTTTATTCCAAAACAATATCCGAAACAACAATCTAGAAAATCGAACAAAAATTTAGTAGTCTTACCACCGACAAACTGACGTGAATGATCATACAAATTACAAAGAAATTTCTGATCAAAACACAAAACTGACATCTGCTGCCGTGTGGAAAATATTTATCCCTGCCACGAACACGCGTACAAAATGTATGAGTTGGTTCGTGTCTAATCTATTTCGGACAAATTATTTTTATCTAGATAAAATATTTCTATAGTTTTGACAGATGGGATCGCTGCACATTTGAATCGGCCGTTATGGATACTCGATCAAGAGTTAAGTTTAAGTTTAATGTCGGTTTGTCGGTGGTCCTACGTCAACAATGCGGTTGTGTCTTGTAAACCACCCTCCAACTTTTTTCATCAACAGAATTCCGTAAAACATTGTATGAAGCTTTTAAAAGTTTTGATATTAGCTACAACCTTCGTTCATAGCTTAAATCTGTTTCTCTTATCCATGA
Source organism: Ochlerotatus camptorhynchus (assembly GCF_037179485.1). Lineage (NCBI taxonomy): Eukaryota > Metazoa > Arthropoda > Insecta > Diptera > Culicidae > Ochlerotatus > Ochlerotatus camptorhynchus. The sequence goes on from NW_027040660.1 coordinate 2,867,819, forward strand.
TGAACCAGAGCGAACAGAACCCACCATTGTTTTTCAGTGAATGTATGTTACATTCAGTGAAAAATAATAACAAGTTCTGCCCTTCCAAGTTCGTCATGTATAAGAGGTACTGATTTGAGTTATTAACAAAAGTTTTAGCGAATATCAAAATCTACAAAAGCTTAATACAACAATTTTCGTAATTCTGTTTATGGAAAAAGTTAGAGGCAAATGAATGTAACTGAATGCACGAAATAAATGTAAAGGATTTGCCATGCCTTCTCAGGACCACACTGGCCACATTAGGACATGTTCCGGGTACCCACGGGAATGTGGCTAGTTTCTGACTAGGTTCAAAATCACATAGGAATTAATTTGTCACATCACATCATAGGGCCATTTTTGTTCGAATTTACACTACCAAGAAGGGTCAGATCTCACCATAGGCGGATACATTTAGGTTTTTCTATTGTACCCCGAACTTGCAAAGATAGTTCAAAGCCGACAAGAGCAAACACCTTCTTCAGACCTTCAGTTTCCGCCTGCCCAAGAAATCGCCACATGAAAAACAAAAGTAAACTTGCTGCATTTTTAATGCGTATCGATTTTTCACGGTTAGTGTCAGGCTCCGGGAAATAAATGCACCGCACATACACTACCGCACTTTCCATTGCAGCATGACGGACAGTGAGTGGCGCCGCCGCCAGCCCCTTCACCACCCCTGTCCTCGTCGTCACTTCGGTACTGTTCAATGGTGGCCCCACAGTTGTTGTTTGCGCGCTGTATGTTGTGAATGTGGTGCAGTTATATTGTCCCAGGTTTCGGCCGGCGAGGTCGAGGTTTTGCAAACAGCAATACCCCTTCGGGAACTTGTGGAAAGCGTCAATGTCGTCGTCGTCGTTGGTGGCTGTTCGAAGGGTGAGGTTCTCGATTGCTCCCATAATTCGAGTTTTTCGATTTCATTGGTAGGTAATAACATATTCCCCAAAAAGAACAAGTCCATACATATTTAATATATGGAATTGTTCTTTTACACGGTGCGCAGCGATATCGGAATAAGGTTAGAGCTTTGTGTGGATTTGCCATTTGCAAATTTTTCCGGCCCCTTTGCGAAAGTTCACTATCGAAATCGGTCATTTCAAGTGCGATGGTGAAATATTAACGATAGCCTGGAGTCAAATAGGTTTTAGTGTAAGTGTTATAACCGCATTTGCATTTTATTAGCTGATTGACTTATTATGCCAATTTTGGTATTTTTATTACAATTACTATTCAAAATAAATCCACCAATTTGCATTTTCTCGGTCACACAACTGACGATTATTACGTACGGGGCTAAAAATTGTACTCCGTGTTTGCTACAGAGAAGTAAGCATTGAGTTAAAATTTCATATCAGCACAGTTTCTGAACGATGAGATTTGTGTCCTTGAAAACATTACGTGACGGAGCACATGAGGTTTCGCTAGACGCTAGACCTCATCCTTAAGAAGCATGATCTCGGTAACAATAGGGCTACCAAAAGTACTGCAGCTTGCTGTAGCAGAAAAGCAAGCACATGAACAGACCTAAGGTCAAATCTAGAAAAAAGGATTCCTGAGCGGTTCCACGAACAAGTGGGAAATTTTTCCAGTTTTTATTTTTTGTATTTTTTGATTTGCATGAAACCTTGCATACAAGTTTTTGGGGAAGAAAAACGCCGTTTTGCATACTTGGTTCGCCATTTTGAATCTAGCCTTACTTATGAGAAGGGCCTAAGAAAAATGCACATGATATCTTCAAAAAATTGTATCTCGGAAACGGTTTGTCCGATTGGTTTGGTGTATTGGGCGAAGTTTTAGACAATTGTTGGTGTTATATGGAGAAAATATGCACGGTAAAAAAAAAAGTTTGGTATTTGTGTTTTGAACTAAAATATAAATTTTTCCTTAAAGTGACATGTCAATAATTTTTTTATTATCCTTATGTTATAGCTGACTGAAAATGCTATCTAGTGCACAGTAGGTTGTTCTGGAGAAAAGTAGGTTACAATGAAAAAAATTGTTTTTTTATAAAAATACAATTTTCAAAAAAGCTATTAAGAAAAGTCAAAAAAGTTTGTCACCCTAATTTTATGAAAGTACATCAAATTTGCAAACAAAAAGTACTTCGGTAACATTTTTCTAAGATGCACCGTTTAGAAGATATTACTGATTTAATATTGTTTTTTTTGATAACCTAATAAGTTTTGGCCCTTTTCGGATGTACTCCGTGTTTTTTCAGATTCAAAAGCATTTTTTTCGGAAATATTGGAAAATTTTGAGTTAAAATGACACTGACAGCTTAAAGATTCGAGTGAAATTCTCTGCCTTAAAAGTATTTTGAAAAACAAGTTACAAAATCCCACTATCAGGAACAATGATTTCTTCAAATGATTTTTGGTGCGTTGTGCTGAAAACGTGCTAACAAGTATTAGATACAGGTAATCAGATACCAGTTAGCTGTACTACGTACAGTTGGTGATTGTAAACATGGTCTTTGTTGGAACTAGTCCACCATGGCCACGCTGGCCATAACGAGGCTAGCTCCGTCGTTGACCGTTCCTTAATAATAAATAAAAAGAACGCAGTAGTCACCTTCCATCAAACTAGAGGGCTGCCGACTGATACCTCAATCAACAACCGCCGCACTCTTTATTCATTCCAGGTATATACAATTTACAATCTTCTTCAATAACAATATACCTACGCCAGCAAATCTACCTCGCTCCAACTCTCCAAACTCGTACCTGAAGGTTCGACGAAACCTGAGCGTTCAACTCTACCTATCTTCCAACAGTCTTTACCCAGCATTCTATGATTTCTACCCGTGAGCTGTATAATAATGTCTGACTCGGTTCTGAATTCATCCAGTATCTACTAGGGAAAACCAAACAGTAAATGCAGAAAGGTTGCTAGTAGCATAGTGATTATAGTAATTTCAGCTCATAATCCTGTGTTTTTGAACGAGATCCAGTGTTGTTTGATAACATAATAATTGTAAAGGAAAGTGTAACACGTTTTGGTGCAAAGGTAAGTTTTAAATACACATTTTAATGATATGTTTTGTGATATTTTCGTACAAAACTAACAATTGGAAAATATTTTCTATGTTACAGATTACAAAATGAGTAAAATAAGATGTATTCGCCCATTCAAAGACATTCAGTGTTCGAAAGAGCTGCGATATCTCACGGATGGTATCATCCAAAAACTAAAATCAATTGGATTTTCCAAGGTATCCACACTGAACACCAAGGATTTTCGTGTTTGTTCGTCTTGCCGTCTACATATTGATTCAAGAGCTCACCTCACCCAAAACGAGGAACAAAGCGTAGCCGGCGGCTCAAGGATGCCAACTGTTGAAAGTTTGGTCACGATACCATCAGAGTCAACGCTAAGCACAATTAAATCAAATGAAGACTTCACGATGCCTGTAGACGTCGAAATATTCAACCGAGGAATAGCAGCTATTCGTGTTTCGCCTATAGATTTAGGTAAGGTTAAAAATGTTCACTATCCTGAAAAAAAGTGCGCTGAAATCGTCGAAGGTGTACGAAGAAATCTTTTTAAATTAGACGCTAAAACAGAAAAAGCAAACGAGTTTGATGAAGTCATAGAAAATATGAAAATTAAATTTTTAAATTCAGCCACAAGGCAAGAAAAACTATCAATTTTATCATTGTTGCCAAAGTCATGATCAGTACAAAAAATTGTAGACGAATTTAAAACCAGTAGAAATATGGCATCAGATGCAAGAAAGGAAAGAGATAATGTATTTGATTCATCTCAAGGTTCAAGCTCTGGAAAAGCTTTGAGTAATGAAACAAAAGAACTGGTTTTGATTTTTTTTTTGAGGACGATGATATAAGCCGTGCAATGCCAGGCCAAAGAGATTTTGTTAGCGTAAAGACAGGAAATAAGAGATTAGCTGTTCAGAAAAGATTGTTAATGATGACATTGAAAGAAGCTTTTAATCGCTTTAATGAAATGTACGTCAATGTAAAAATAGGGTTTTCATCATTTGCAAGCCTCCGGCCAAGGCAATGTAAACTATTGACTATCACAGGAACACATAATGTTTGCGTTTGCACTACGCATGAAAATGTCAATTTAATTCTACATAGCTTAAAAAAATACAATGTCTTGAATGATCTAAAAACATTAACGAATAGATTACTTTGCGAAAATAAGACAACTCATTGCCATCTACGAAGATGTAAAAACTGCCCAGATACCTCAGTTTTAGAAGACAGTTTATTGAAACAACTGGAAGAACACTTTGTTGAAAAGCTTTCATTCGAACAATGGGTTACCACTGACAGATGTGATTTAGAAACTATTGTAAAGCAAACCGATGAGTTTGTTTCATTTTTCAGCTCAAAATTAGAAAGTTTGATTCCGCATGATTTTGTAAAAACCGAACAATCCAATTTTTTGAAAACTACAAAACAAAACTTGCAAGATGGTGAATTTTTAGCTATTTGTGACTTTTCTGAAAATTACAGCTTCGTTTTGCAGGATGAAGTTCAATCACACCATTGGAACGTGCAACAGGCCACAATCCATCCTTTCGTAATATATTATACTGAAAATATGCAAATTAAACATTTTAGCTTCATTATAATTTCTGAAGAACTAAGACATGATTCAGTCACTGTCAATTTGTTTATTGATAAAATGATAAACTTTTTACAAATTGATCAAAATAAAAACATAAAAAAAAATTATTTTATGTCAGATGGTGCTGCTTCACAGTATAAAAACCGAAAAAACTTTTCTAGCCTTTGTAAACTTAAGTCAAAGTATGGTATTGACGCTGAATGGCATTTCTTCGCAACATCGCACGGAAAAGGTCCATGCGATGCTATTGGAGGTACGATAAAACGCATGGCTACCAGAGCAAGTTTAGCCAAAGAACGCGAACACCCGATAAAGACTGCAAGAGAGTTGTTTAATTGGGCAAACAAACGAAAAGAAGAAGAACTTACAAAGTTGTCATTTTGTTATTCTACTACAGAAGAATACGAAAATATGTCTTTGCAGCTAAATAATCAATACAATAATGCAAAAACAATTCAAGGAACTCGAAAATTCCACTCATTTCTTCCTCTATCAGAAAATACAATAAAGGCAAAGCTTTATTCAAACTGTCCTGACAATGATGCCAAAATATTCAATATTGTTAAGAAAGTTGTGTAAACAATAATTTTATAAAAATACAGGAATAAAAATAAACTGATGATATCCAACATATAATGTTATTTTTTATTGCGCACAATCACCATCACTGAAAAATAAGCTTAATTCGCTCTTTTGAATCTTGCTAATTGAGGAGCTTACATTTGCAGTTCTCAAAAAGGTGTATCTCGAAATCGAGTTGTCTCATCGGTTTGATGTCTGTGGCGATGTTCGGCAATAGAGAGAAAATATGCACAGTATAAACACATCCAGTTTAAATGGATTAAACTGTTAGGCGATATGCAAGAGTTGAATGCACATTTTCAGCACAACGCACCAAAAATCATTGTTCCTGATAGTGGGATTTTGTAACTTGTTTTTCAAAATACTTTTAAGGCAGAGAATTTCACTCGAATCTTTAAGCTGTCAGTGTCATTTTAACTCAAAATTTTCCAATCTTTCCGAAAAAAATACTTTTGAAACTGGAAAAACACGGAGTACATCCGAAAAGGGCCAAAACTTATAAAGTTATCAAAAAAAACAATATTAAATCAGTAATATCTTCTAAACGGTGCATCTTAGAAAAACGTTATCGAAGTACTTTTTGTTTGCAAATTTGATGTACTTTCATAAAATTAGGGTGACAAACTTTTTTGACTTTTCTTAATAGCTTTTTTGAAAATTGTATTTTTTTAAAAAACAATTTTTTTCATCGTTACCTATTTTTCTCCAGAACAACCTACTGTGCACTAGATAGCATTTTCAGTCAGCTATAACATAAGGATAATAAAAAAATTATTGACATGTCACTTTAAGGAAAAATTTATATTTTAGTTCAAAACACAAATACCAAACTTTTTTTTTTACCGTGCATATTTTCTCCATATAACACCAACAATTGTCTAAAACTTTGCCCAAGACACCAAACCAATCGGACAAACCGTTTCCGAGATACAATTTTTTGAAGATATCATGTGCATTTTTCATAGGCCCTTCTCATAAGTAAGGCTAGATTCAAAATGGCGAACCAAGTATGCAAAACGGCGTTTTTCTTCCCCAAAAACTTGTATGCAAGGTTTCATGCAAATCAAAAAAGATGAAAATTACTCGTTGCTTTAATGATATGGAACCGCTCTCCTGTGGCAGAGGCTATGACTTTTTCCTAAAGGTCTTGAAGCGTTGCCGCACCCTTGTCACAGCGATAATGACTCACTAAACTTCATCCCCATTCCGATGAAGGGGAACATACACACAGCTGAACAGGGAAGTACCACACACGAGGACTAACGCAATCATGTTCCGCTTGTCTAACAATAGTGTTCCTTGCCTTCTTTTTTTTTGCTACTGCTACGAGCTCGATGGCGGCACGCGATTTCTTTCAGCAGTTCCGTCCGATTGGGACATATTTCCATACGGAAAGGGTAAAGGGTTAGACGCTAATTAATTAGGGCACAAATAATCACATCAAAGTTGTTACGTTTACTCGTTTATTCTTGCATTCGTTGTTTGGATGGAATTCCAGGTTCGATCGCGTACCGTGGATCAGAGGGGGCGGGGACGGAGCGAGGGTACAGCGTAAAGTTTTCAGGTTGGCATTTTAAACATTATCGGCGCATTTGGGATTCTTGCTGCTGGTGCTGATACAACGACGAATGACGTCCTAATGGGCCTCAAAACGTTCGTGCCTGGGACACATTTATTCCTTGCCCAGTTTAATGTGGATTGGGTTGTTTCGCTTGTCAGGATGTTTTTGGTACGAGATGCGCGATAGTGGTGTAAGTTTTTAGGTTAATCGCGGTGTGGCAATTTAACTTGTTCGTATTTGCTAAACGGTGATCATTGTTCAAACTTTGCTAGTTAATTTGCAGTGCTGGGCGATGAACTCTGGTCTGGAACACGCTGATTATCGTAGAAAATTTAAATTCTGTGGGTGGGTTCTCAGTTGCTTCTCAGAAACAAGATTTCAGGTCTGTGGCAAACAGCACGAATTTCGTGGTTTTATCAGATTTGGTAACCTATTTAGTTATCACACATTTTGGCCGGTTCGTAGTTCAATAAGCATGTATTCAGCAGTTTCTTGCCGCTGCACCAGATATTAGATAGTTACATTTCTCCAGCTCGAACGAAATCTCGAACCTTCCTCTTGATGGAGCCCATTTAGCCCGCATTTGCTGGATGTCGCTTCGTCGAAGTCGCTGATTTGAAATTGCCCGGTATTTTTCGATTGGTCGCAATGCCGGACAATTCGGCGGAGTCATTACACTCCAGAACCACCTTGAGGTAGTGACAGTTGGCCGAATTGGGCCAAAAGATGATTTTGCCCCTATGCTCGCGGATGAACGGCAATTCACGCTTTTTCAGACATTCTTCGATGTAAACTTGGGATGTCATCGTGGAGGATGTGACGAATAGTTCCGTTTTCAGGCCACAACTGCAAATCGCTTGCAAAGTCATGGCCTTCTTCGCGAAATTGTCGGCAAACACGAACTTGAGTCTTCACGGCACAGCCTCACGTCCAGTCGCGATGTAAAACTGTTGACCGGGAAGCTGCTTAAAATCGAGTATGCTATTGTATGTTTCGTCATCGATCAAAGTGCAGCCCTTGTGTTTCGTCAAAGCACGGTCGTACAAGAGTCTTGCACGCTTTTTGACCGCGGAATTCTGCTTAATGTGCCGGTTTGGCTTTGTACGACATGTCTCTTTCCCTGGCAAGGATGTTCCGCACCGTTTGAAAGTTAGCGTTGTACCTTCTGGCCACATCTCGGATCGGCAGACCGTGGTTGGCTTTCACGCACCTCAGCACCTTGCTGTGCAGCTGACGATTCCTGGTTCCAGTTTTTTCGTAGATCCGCTGATTCCTTTCCACACTCAGGGTTTCCTTGTAGGTTTTGAGCACTCGAAAAACTGTTGTTTTCGGCATCTTCAGCACTTTAGCCGGATTTTCCAGGTGTTTGTGGATAATATTGTTTCTTCTTTCGAGTTCCATTTGACGTTATTTCTGAACGCGATCGACTACTTTGATCAAACTTGCACCAGTGTAGAAGTGTAAACAAACCTCTGTCAAAGATTTTCGATTTCCAATACTAGAGGCGTGTTAGCAGCGCGCGAGGGGCATTCCAATTTACTTTTAGTCAGCCTTTGGGTATGCGCGGCGCATCAGGGTGACAGTAAAAAAAAATTGCGCAGAAGCCGAATCGATTTGCAGTCTTGCAGGAAGTTGTTCTGTATAAAATTGAGCAATTTTTGAAATTTTATCAAGCAAATGAATAGTTTTGTTCCGTTTCCCATATGTTTTCCCATACACATTTTAAAGCTCTCCCGCAAATTTTAAACAGTTGCTCGGAATTCCAATACGAATCGCGTGTGGTGGATGTGATGTGCCATATAAACCTGATAATATCATAGAAGATTACTAAGAAGAGACTATTCTATAGAAATACTTAGAAATATCTAATCTTACACGTGACGGAATCCATCTTTGACATAAAGGAAACATGTTATGTAAAATTAAGTTCTCCTAGGCTGAAAAGTTCGAAAGTACGTTTGATTGAATTTCCAAAAACCTTGGTAGCAATATGTTTGCCACTGCCCTGCAGGTGCACTTTATTTTTGGAACGAATTGTAAGATAGACATAGATCAATTTCAATTAAGTTTTACGTGAAACAAATCAAAGCAAGGTGTTGCGCAAAGTGGTACCTTACACTTGGAACATTGAATTTTGGACCTCTTATTTTTAGCCTTTGTACTACATAGGCGACAACGACGATAGGTAGCCAACTGTTCCAGTTTAAGACTTCCAACATCTGAAAAGCGTAGATTATCTGGTACTCCTTCTTTTTGATAGTTTGAAGACATTGTAGGCTTCTTTGTAGAATATCTTGGTTCGCTTTGTAGGCTGCGCTTCCTCGAAGTATAGTTACCAACAAGGTCTCGTGATAACTTCAACCTGAACTGCAGCTGAGTCACGTGATTTCGCACATGGTTGTTAGATGCATACAACAAGTATGCATTCGTAATAGCCAAATCAATGCAGAAATTGAAAATCCGCAGCCAACACCTCTGGCTTCTTCTACCGACCCCATACGTGCTTCTCTTTTGATCAAACCGATCAACTCCGCCCATCCGCTTTGTGTATTCCTGAACCGCTTTCGGACATACGATGGTTTTTCTGGTACCATCATGTTGCTTTCTTTCACACGTAGCTGTCGCGGTTTTAGGATGGAATGCTGTAGTCAACATTGTTACCATTTTGGAATCTTGCCCCATTACAAAAGCAACGTTTTTCTTCAAACGCCACTTGTACTCCCCTCTGAGGAAACGCTTCCGCCTTTTCGGTTGGGACTTTCTTTTGTACTTTTTTAGTAGTACAGGTAGGTCCGATCTATTACTGTTCACTGTAGCCGTTGCATAAATTCCGTGATCATATAAGTATTGTAATATACCGTATGAGGCGAAAAAACTATCAAAGGTCACATGACCTTGAAATCCTTCATCAATTAGTTTCTGCGTTAGATTCTTGACTACATTGGCCCCTAGGCCTATAGTAGGAGACTTGTCATCGCGTTTGCCAGTATAAATATCAAACTCAAATACGTAACCAGTCTCACTGTCGGCTCTTGTCCACACCTTATAGCCTCTCTTGATAGGTTTTAGTGGCATATATTGTTTCAATGTCGATCACCCTTTGAACAGAATCATCGATTCATCAATCGATTGCGATGATGTGGACTGTACTGCTCTCTGGCATGCAGTGTTCAGTAAACCAAGAAGTGGACGAATCTTGTACAGTTTGTCAAAATGATCTGAATTCCTTGCAGGCATCATACGATTATCATTCAGATGCAAATTCTCTAAGATTTTTTTGAATCTCTTGCACGGCATAATGGAAGCAATTTCGTCCGTACGGAAAAATGGATCACTTGACCAGTACAAATCAACACTTGCAAGAGGCTTGAGACCCATCATAATGGTAATCCCTAGAAAAGCTTTGATTTCTGCTTCAGATATCGGTTCCTAGTGTCGACTTTGCTGATGGTCTGCGTAGATGTTAGTTTGGGTAACTATAAGTTTCAAAATGTCATCGTCGAAAAACTGTGCGAAATAGGCTACAGGTCTTGCATTTCCCGGGACGGCATTCAAGGCTTGCAAACGAACATTATCAAAATTGGCTGTATTGGGATCCTGGGACCAATCGCCTTTTTTCCAGCCAACTTCATCATCGTCTGATTGGTCCACTTGGGAAAAATCTTCGCTTGATTGATCGTCATCCGATTCATCTGAAGCTGATGTTTCGGATAATGCTTGAGTAGTTGGCTTTCCTAATAAATCGGTAACATATATAAACGATATCAGATATTATCCAACAATATCATATAAGGTTAGCACAATGACCCGAATAGATGATTAGACACTTGCAACTGTTTTCAATGCGGGTAATCGTGCGTGGGTGAAGAATCGCTTTTAAATGCTTACGGTTGTGATAACCCGAAGAACACGGTTGTGATTCATCAATGGATGTGTGCCGTTCAGTCCCACTGCCCTTAGCATCATCATCTGAATCATCACTTCCAGCGAGAATATCGATCAGAGATGTATCTAGCTTGCTCAAGGTAGAGAGTTCCGGATCAGCTTCCAGTTCATCATCGCAAATTTTCGCCAGCTCTCTTTCAACCTCGTCATCCGACTCTGTATACGGTATGTTCGACATACTTTTAGCTAAAACGTAAAATAGCATGTAACAGTATTGCGAGCATTTTTCATTGTAGAAAACTGTAACATTTGACATGAACTACAGATCAATGTTTGAAAAAAGTACATGATCTAAGAAAGGAGTTCCAAAACAGTATATTTCTATTGAAAAACTTACCGACTTGTGGGATTTGTAATGAGTTTTAGCTGATATTCGTATTTCCGCTCGAAAATGGCGGTTTGTTTACACAAAAATGACTCCCAAATACTCAGTTTCCACTTGTTCCGGCTCAAAAAAAAAAAAATAGAAGTGTTGCCAGATATCAGAAGTAGCCAATGCACGGAAAAAAAACTGCAACGGGATTGTTTGTGTGGAGAAAAAAAAATACAGATTGTTGGTGGCAATATAGTTGCCACTGCCTTCTAAAGGGTTAAGCACTTAAAAATTAGGTAAAATTCCTTATTTTTGTCTCAAACTACCCGAAAATCATTCGTGCCGCGCACAACCACCTAGGTACATTTACAAAAAAATATTAAATAAGTACAGCTTGAAAGAACTGCTCATGTTCAAAAGAAGGAAGCATTCCTATAAATCAAAAATATCTATTATTTGAAAAATTTATGAAAACAATAAAACTCACTAGAACTGCTCATGTTCAAAAGAAGGAAGCATTACATTTGAACAGCTTGCCAGGTTGAGAAAATCGAACCTTCTTAATCTTTTTTTTTCGAGACTGATTTCAAAACTTACTGAGCTTTGAGAAAAGTTCAAAATAGTAGTAAATGGCTTGCTCTTCGGCGAAATGACCCATTCGGCGTAATGTCCTTCGGTGAAGTGTCACGCTCTTCAAAATAAGGTATCATACCTCATTAAAATATTCATATGCTATCGGTTCTTGCTTGGGTTACAACGTATTGAACAAGAAGTTCCAGCCTGTCGTGGGAACCCAAACCTACCAGAAAGGCCCGGCTGTCAAGTAGAAGTACACTTGAGACTGTTACCAGATGCTGTTGCAGAAACCTGTCGTCACAAGATGCAACATTTCACCCAATGACGATGTTAAATGATTGACCCTGAGGAAGATCAAAAACTTTCCATAGTGCTGATGAGACCGATCGCCAAGATTATTCACAATACAGCCTAAATGCACGTTTTGAAGAGGCCAAGGAAGAGGTGATTTTTGGCACTGGGTGACATCCGGTGCTAGTACCATAGAGGTCTCTAAGACCAGAAGGTTCCGAAGAAACGTGCTCAACTATTTGGCTCAGCTCTGGTACTCTCTTCGGTCCCAAGCTAATCGATGCATCCCTCGAAACATAGGAAAATCCACGAACTTATCATTTTATCTGTCAAACTTTCATAGCGAATCAAAACAAACACAGTGTAGTACTAGAATTTCGACTAGAATGGAGTACGCTAGTCAAGTGGTGAGCCATTTTAAAATCGTTTGTTTCCACCGGTTGCTAGTACCGTCGAGTGAGGATCAGTAAACATCCTCTTGCGTACACCGCTTCCGGAATGCCTGATCGGAGATTGGAAGAAACGCTAACCGAGAATCGTGTTGGCCACCAACCCATGCCAGCTGCAGTACTGCACCCAGCGGGCGACTCTGGTGACGAAACTTTGCTGTAATACGATCCACTTTCCCCAGAGCGGACAGCTGGAGGATTACGCACTCTCATCGGCCAAAAAACACTGCCACCGCTCCATGAGATTGCCTTTATCGTCCACTGGAACTACTGAGCGTCCCTGTATCCACTACCAGATCCGCCAGATCTGATTGTTCCAAAAGTTCAAGAATTGATTTAAAAAAATACCGTTCTGAATTAGAAATACTCATCAGAGTATTTCTATTCTGAATGATCTGAAACGTAAACACGAGATGAATGTGAAACGTCATTTTGACAATCAAAGTCGATGTCAAATAAGGATGCGATCATAAATAATTACACAATTTGAAACGGACCGGTGCTGGCTTGGGTGCTGGTCTCAGATTATGCCCCCGCGGTAACTGAAATCTCGATGAACATTTCAAATGGTAAACGGTGGTGTAGTGGTAAGCGTGATTGCCTCTCACCCCAAAAGGCCTGGGTTCAATCCCAGTCGGCGCCGCCGGGATTTTCTGAGGCATAAAATCTCTGATCACACCTTCCTTCGGAAGGGAAGTAAAGCCGTTGGTCCGTGGTTCATGAGTTGATGGGTCGATAGGTAGGGTCCAGTAAAGCCCTCTAGTTAAAGTATGGACGACTGTCACCACAAAACTGAAAAAAAGCTGTTCCAATCGAGCAAAGCGGTGCATTTTTTAACGGTTCGATTGGTACAACTTTTGACAGACGTTCATACTTTTACCATAGAGGTAACTCTAAGACTAGAAGGTCCCGAAATAACGTGCTCAACTTTTTGGCTCAACTCTGGTACTCTCTTCGGTCCCAAGCTAATCGATTCACCCCTCGAAACATAGGAAAATCCACTAACCCCTTATTTTATCTGTCAAACTTCCATAGCGAATCAAAACAAACATTGTGCAGTAGTAGAATTTCGACTAGAATGGGGTACGTTAATCGTTTGCTTGGGACCAATAGGCTAGTCAAGTAGTGAGCCAATTTAAAACCTTTAGTTTCGTATTGATTGTTGCTTTTACTGTAGGGCTTTAGGGTCCAGGTGTGGGAGCAGCCTCCCTGGCATCGGTAGCATTGTTACTCAGTACGAAAAACAAGATCGACGGAAAACAAACCAAGGCAAAAAAATTTCAAATGGTCCTATCTGCTTTGCTCGATTCTCTTCATCGACTTCTCTTTTGATAATCACTGCTATGCTATCTTTAGATATCAGATTTCGAGCTAATTTTACAACATAGTTTGATAAACGTCAAATACAATAGGAAAAGGTTTTGCAGCTGAGTTATTAACGAAAAAGAAAATCGATGAAGGGAATCGATCAATGCAGATAGGACCTGGAAGACCACAAAATGACTAATGTTGAGTCAAACTATTTTTCTACTTTTTGAAACGATACTTGAAGGCAAGAACATGTGTTCGGGTGGTGAGATATGTTTGACCTCTAGGCTCAATCGCGTTAGCTTTAAGGAGCCGATATTTCATTTTTTTGTAGATTACCAAGAATAACTTAATACCAACAATCAATACGAAACTAACGATTTTAAATTGGCTCACTACTTGACTAGCCTATTGGTCCCAAGCGAACGATTAACGTACCCCATTCTAGTCCAAATTCTAGTACTACACAATGTTTGTTTTGATTCGCTATAAAAGTTTGACAGATAAAATGAGGGGTTAGTGGATTTTCCTATGTTTCGATGGGTGAACCGATTAGCTTGGGATCGAAGAGAGTACCAGAGCTGAGCCAAAAAGTTGAGCACGTTTCTTCGGGACATTCTGGTCTTAGAGTTACCTCTATGTTAATACTACGTCTAGTGGGCTTGGACTTATTACTTGCAGTTTTCGGGATGTACTGATTCACTTCAGAAATTTTCGGAATCGGTCCGGAAAGTACTGAATCACTTGAGAAAAAAAAAGAAACTTCAGAAAGAACTGAATCACTTCAAGTAGGGGAATTTACGTATTCTTGGCAACCTAAGCAGCGACCTTCTTTCTATAGCCTTTTTCTCTATGGAACGCACACATATGCAGTATTGGTTTGTTTACAATCTTTTGCTGCCAGCTGCTCTAGCAATTTCAGTCGAAAGAATTGTCAAAAACTGTTTTGAAACGCTTTTACAAAGCTCCAATCTTCTCTAGTGAGAGCGAGTATTGTCGGCAACCAGTTTTTCTTCGGCAACCGTTCCATTTGAACTGCATGTAAATCTGCTGTTCTATTATCGGCAACTCAAAATCAGCTACAATTTGTAGTGCGTGTGTTTCATTTCAAGAAAACCCTGGTAGATTGCTTTTTATCAGTGGTAAAAATATAGCCAAATTGAAGCTGAAAGCATAAAGAATCGTGTGCATGCATTCAGCGAAGTGTTTTCGTAAGAAAATCCAGTGAAAATAGTGTTTCAATTTGGGTTACCGAAAATAGTCTGTCATCCCGAAGCCGTCATTTCCCCTAATGCAAAATTTTCCGAAGGGATTTAATTTTTTTTCTTAAGTGATTAACTACTTTTCTAAGTGGTGCTGAACGTTTTCGAACTGATTCATAACTTCTTGAAATGATTTCTGCTTTCCAAAGTAATTCCAAGATGTGATCTTTTGAAATTTTCACCTATATTTCTGCAGTGATTCATCACTTTCCATAGTGATTCCGAAATTTTATGAAGTGAATCAGTACATCCCGAATTGATTCAGTACTTTTCAAAGTGATTCCAAACTTGTTTGAAACGTTTCAGTACATCCCGAAAAGATACAAAACTTTCTTGATTCAGAACTTTGCAGAAGCGATTCAGTACTCTCCGAAATGATTCAATAGGTTCAGAAGTGATTTTAATTTTTTTTTCTTAAGAGATTATATACTTTCCGAACTGATTTCAATCTTTTAGAAGTGATGTATAATTTTCCGATGTGAATTTGTATAAATTTTCAATTAATTTAGCATTCAAGTGTTGCAATACTTAGTCAGGTAATTCCATACTTATGACGGATGGATAGTTTAAAAAATGTTCTGTAGTCACTCCGTTCATTTTGAATCGTAATAAACAGAACACAATTAGTTTTCGATAATTTGTCATTGATTTGCTTGAGGTAAAATCCCAGCTCCTTTATTTCCTTTTGAAATGATAAGCCGTTCTGATTCAAAATATCCAAATTACTTCTTTTCACGAAAAACGCCAATAATACAAACCAGGAAGGAACGTTACTTCGCTGCTACGCTAAATTCTTTATCTATACCCTTGCTATCCTTGATCTAGTTTCGATAAAAAATAATAACCTCCACCATGGCACAAAACGATAAAGAATTCATCGTCATCTTTTTTTCCGAAAAGCCTCCTAGCCAAAGGAACTGAATTTACACGGTGCAATCGTGCTTGGGCTTGGCTTTCACGTGTGCTGTTTTCTTAACATCCCACTTTTTTGCCGGTGGTGGCTTTTATAGGTATGTTATATTTATTACGATTCTACTTCTGGCGCGAAGCATACGGAAACGGCACTTATCATCGTTTTGATGTGGTTCTTCCCTCTGTTTCTGTTTTTTTTTTTGGAAAAGAAAGGTCGTCTCATGAACGAGTAGGGTTTTTGATCTAATTATCGTCCTTCTAAACCCAACCCGCGCTTTATTTCTGGTTTTAGAACGGATTTGAACGCAAAAATGAAACGTTGCCACTAAAGATGATCTCTAAATTAATATCCCTGGATTTGAGAAAGAGTCAAAAATTGTTTTCATTTTTTTAATGATCTAACACTGCTTCTTGATTCCAAATTCGTCATATGAGTTTCAATTCCGTCCAAACACATTGACGCAATTGGATTTTCTTCGTCATACAGATGAAGGCAGAAGGAGTGCTTCTTTTGTTTTCGAGAACAATGGGTGTAAATATTCATTCTTTGCGCTCTTATATGCTTTGTGCTTTTGAACAATAGTATCGAATCGAACGTATTATTGATTTATGGACAGTTAAATCCTTGATGTTGATATTTTCGACTCGATACATCGGAAATAGGCGATTGCGACGAAGTAGCGCTCTACCCTAGATAGAATATTTGTTTACTTCAACCGTTGAGCGATGCAAATTACACTAGTTCATATGGGCTATGTAGATAAATAAACAACCGTCGACGAAGTACTTACTCAGATAAAGTGTAGGCCCACGCGATCCATCATGCAGCAGTGACGAGGTAGTGGTAGGTTAGTGTTTCGCTTTATTTTTATTATTCGTTATCGACAGGTCCCTAACTCGCACCTCCGAAGGACGATTGCAGCTTGGCGGTAGGCTCGTGGATGTCATTTGTCTCCGAAGTAATGCTTTCATTCGTTCTCCGTTGCCGGGCAGTAACCCGCTCCAACTGGTATACTTCAAACAAACCTGTCGGTGCAGCTTAAAAAAAAAAACTTCGAAACCGACGGTGTTGTTTGTATACCTATGGATATTTCGAAGTTTCGTTTATTCGTTTGGATTTATTACTCATTCATAAAATATGAATATATGAACACGAAAAACTAAGAATTCAGAACAGAAGTACATGCAATCAATATGGTTCTGATTCCGATTATAACAAAAACGCAAAAACAAAGCATTATTCGCCGATAACATGTACGACGAAGAGTTGGTACCGTAAAACGGGCTGGATTGAGCAGTGCGGTGTACTTGAGCTCTAAAATATCTCATAATTTTAGTATCAGCATTTGACATAAATATATCATATCAGATCAAAAATAATGAGAACTACACCTCACTGATCAACTCGACCTCACTTTACGGTAACTGTAATAAATACCGTCAAAGTGTAGAAGTCTTCGAAAAAAGGAGCCCAAATAAATAGTCAACATCCCAAAATCGAAAATACGCTGAAAGAGGTGTCGGTGCTGATCGATTTAGGTGAATATTTACTTCTCTAGCAACATTAATTAGTAGGCGCCGTTTGCTTTTCCCTCCATCTACTTTCATTATTATGTATCTAGGGTGCCAGTGGAGGTGTACTATAGTACCTTTACCAACCACCATGGCGTTATCAAAAGCAGCATTAGGATAAACCGGAGTGCTAATGGTCACATTTGGGCCATGTTGCTGGCAGTAGTAGTTATGAAACCGCCCCAGGCCAGCAAAGGTCAAAGGTCGGATGTCCTTGGTCGGCAGTTGGGTTTGGTTTTGGTTGACTGCGTATAAATAGAAGGCTTTGTTTCACTTGCTTCCTTTGTTTGGCGAGTGACATCCTACTTAGACCGCGGAGGTAATTAATCGATACAACTGTACATCGTCATCGTTAAATTTCGTGGGGAAAGTCTTTTGCCGTAGATAAGCGGGGCTCGCTTAGCTCAGTCGGTAAAGGCGCAGCTATAAAGCATGGTCTGGAGGCGACTGGATTATGATTTTACTTGCCACACCATTATACTACTGCAAAAATGACACAGGCTTAGAAAGTCCACGTAAGGTCCCAGTAGGGAAGCAACAAATCCAAAGAAGAAAAGTAGCGAAGTTTTCCTGAGGAATGGTAACGTGGTGTCTATAACCAAATATATGCATATAACAACAGGTCCAGGAATAATTGATGACAATCGGAAAAACGTTATTGCGATTGAGATATTAGTTGACGCCGTAAAATGGTAGCGTTTTACTAACGTACATATTTGGTATATGTATGTTTCGTTGTGTATATTTCAATGAAGGGAGAAATTATGATGCCCACGTTGATTTTGCGTGTTTAAGTTTATTTGATGAAAGTAATTTAGTTCCATTTTATTTGATTTGATTACATTACCATTATGCTTCCTAGCTATGACTGATGGGATTTATTCACGTCATATACTCAGTTCAATGTATGTTCAAAACAGCGTTTGAAAAATTCAGCTGACTCACAGTTAGCGATTGTGAAATAATTGGTATTACCTTATGTTATGTTCATTTGGAGGTCAAACATGTCGCATGTTTGCACAGAATATCAAATGTTTTTTTTTCCAAAACGTCATGTATCGTTTAAATGGAAATATGTCTTCATATCTGGCAACCCTTATTTGGAGAATACGACTGGCTCATTTGCTTGGCGGTGTTGATTAATCACTGCACCCAGAGTCTGTGTATAAGATTCACGTCAAGTGAAAAACAATGCAACTCGCATCACGGTTTTCGAATGATTCCCTTCCCTTTCATTTGGTAACAGAGGACTTCTGCATAAACTTGAAATGCCTTCTAAGGGGCTGTTCATAAACTACATAGACAGCTTAGGGGGGGGGGGGTTGGAAATCAACCACAGCCCATACAAATTTAAAAACTCAATAATCCTAAAAAAAACTGTCTACGTAGTTAATGAACAGCCACTAATGGAAAAACAAATGACCGGTTGTAGTAAATCATTACATCAGTGATTTTGTAAAATTTTTCTTATCAACAAATATTACAAATTCTCATTACGGATCATTACCAAAGGTATTCCATAAAAAAAATTTAAAGCTCACTACATGTTTATGATCATTTCTTCGATTGTATTGTATATTTTATTACATTACCCATGTAACAATTTGATGCTTAACAAGTGTTGTTCAATTGATTTTAATTCAGCCTTAGTTTGAATAATTGTTGTACATAGATCACGTTAACCTTTGTTCAGCTTTTAAACATCTAAACCTGGTGATTTTAATCAGCTAAAAGCTTAACAGTTATATAAATTATAAGCTTTTTAAGGTATTAAATAACAGTCTGTCCCAACCCTTGTTCAGCCTTCTAGTGTTATTTGGAAGGAAAAAAAATTGAATACCGCTTCATATCATATATATTTTTATGAGACTGCAACAAGGTGCTGACTAACTAATTGGATTTACATATTTATATTTTTATTATAAGTCTAAAAATTACCTTTGCATTTCGGGATTCGAACCGATAGTCGCTGATTCACAGGCATCAATCATACCTACTGGACCACGTAAGCATGTTTGTGGCAAAAGGTATGATCATTAACTTGAAACACGTCAAATTTAAGTTGAATAACAGCAACCGGAAGAGTATTATACAGCAATGTAAACAACAACTGGTGACAGTAAAACATTCCTCTCATTTTCAAATGTAGTTAACACAATGGGCGATTTATTTCGATCGTCATGTGGAAGCTGTTTAAGTGCCATAATTGAGTTATATTTTTGGAATTCTGTCTGAAAATGCAGTGCAATATAGCAGTCAAAACACAGACATACAAATGTTAATGCTTCCGACGTCGTCGCAGCCCACTTCTATCTGGAGATATTCCTAAAAAGCTCCTCTACCTTGCCTCTACTGCTGCCGCATCTTGGAATTAGAAAGGTAGGCAGTGAATTTAGAAGAACTAAAATGCCGGAAATGCAACAAGTGACACTGACTACATTTAACCTATTCGGCTATCAAAATATTTGTAGTGCATTGCTGGAAGTAGTGTTAAGCTAAAATATGGCTTGTTCAATACTTAGATCAGCTAACTTATTGAGGTTTAATTATGAGGACACAATTAGCTTCACGCACTACTAATCAACTATATATTCAGCCTGCTGTTAATCAGCTTTGTACACCCTGAATCAACCAATAATCAGCTTCTGTTCAACAACTAATGAACCGGGGACCAACGGCTTTGATTCTTTTCCGAAGGAAGACGTGATCAGAGATTTTATGCCTCAGAAAATTCCGGCGGTGCCGACTGGGATTGAACTCAGGCCTTTTGAGAAGAGAGGCAATCACGCTTACCACTCATGGCGTGACTTATTATACACCTACTTACTCCTCTTAGGAGATCCCTTCAGATACTGAAGTGTTCATCGTATGTCGAGCAAACCGGTTTCTACACTAACTTATTATTTCTTGACTATTAAGGCCTGTACTCGAAAAAAAAATGCACCAGACAAAAGTGTTCGCCAAAAATTTATTTTAAGTCGGATTTCCTTGAAACTTTTAGGGAATGAGCTAATACATATGGATTATGTTTCGGCATAATTACTTTATTCAATTTCCTTTCCATCGCTGAAAGCCCGCACCTTTCCCTTAATACCCCTCATTACATTTTGTAAAATGGTGGAGCCGACCTTTTTGGTCACTTTCACCCATTCTTTCTTCAACTCCAGCTCGTTCTAAAACACCTTGGACGATTTTCGAACTTTGGCCTTCATTATGGCCCAAAATCTTTCCACCGGACGAATCTCTGAAGAATTTGGGGGGTTGGCGGTTTTTGGTACAAAAACAACGTTATTGTCTCTGTACCAATCCAACGTCGATCGCGCGTAATGGCATGATGCCTAGTCCGGCCAAAATAATGTCACGCCTCCGAATTTGTCCACTTTATTCTTCCTTATGTCTTCCGGAACATCAAACTGTGATGTAGATCTCCAGCCCCGGTATCTGCTTTGCGTCTGCTTAGATGTAGGATTCGTCATCCATAACCACACACATCGGTTTCGTTAAGCACTCTCGATACAGCTTCCTTGCGCGGGATTTGGCCACCGTGTTTTGTTGATCACGCCGGTTCGGTGCCTTCCGGACCTTGACTACACGAAGCTCAGCTCGTTTCATGGTTTGTTGAACGAACCAGGCGGAACACTTTGCCTTCAGAGCCGCGTGGCGAATCGAAAGGTTCGGATTACGCTTGAAATAATCCAAAACCTTCCGGGCGTTCACAGGGTCAGCTGTCTTCGATTTTCTTCCACTTCCAACCCGCCGCACGGTCGTCTGGGACTCCTTAAACGATTTTACCACCCGAGACACAGTTGTATGGGTGACTCCCAGTTGTCTTCCGATCCATCTCATGGTCGCAGTCACATTGACGGCGCGCAAAATTCTCCGGCGATTTTCTTCCTTTTTCGATGACATCAATTTTTTGAATACAAGAGAATCAATAGCAAACATTTTTTAAATACTGAGGTGTCCTGTAAGATCACCTTCAACGAACAAAGGTTGAACCCTTAAAGCGCTCTTTTCAGCTTCTAATTGGATAAATTGATGCAACGGAAGTAGATAAAGTAGAGCATCTAGTGCCATACTCGGCAGCTTCCCAGCTTCCTCTGAGCCGATTTTTCGTTAGTTTTCGGCCACCAAACCAATGATGCGTAGGATATTCTGGGTCTTACAATCGTCAAATAAATCCAGTGGATTATTTTCGGTTTTGGGCCCTATTTCCTACCAAAAGTTTTCTTACTTATCCAAAGAACATTTATTACAGGTTGTTAGCTCTATATGTGAATTCCAGTTAGTTTACTGTCAAGAATGACTCCCAGATACTTGACTGTTCGTGAAAGTTCTAAAGAAGTTTCTTTCAATTTTAAGTTATTTATAGAAAATTTCCTTTTCCGTGTGAACGGTTCGATAGTGGTCTTAGAAGGGTTTATATTCAACCCTTCTTTAGTGCACCACGACGAAACATAATTTAAAGCAGTTTGCATTCTATTAGAAATGACATTATCAAATTTTCCTCGTAATATTATGACTATGTCATCAGCAATGTCAATTATTTAGAAGTATTTTTGTTTAGTATGCATGGGCGAGCTACCAGTTAGGCCAAATCGACGATGCATGGTTTCAAATGCATTAGTGTGTTTCCTTGCTTGACTATGAAAAATAATGTTTGTTTAGTTTTTCTAGTACGCTTTTTGTGAAGGTTGCAATATGAAATTACTACTCAAATGAAGATAATTATGTTGAGTGCAATACCAACCCAGAGTAATTTAAAAACAGCTTAGCAATCAGCAATCTCATTAATCAGCCATTAATCGCCCTGAGATGGGGACCATGGGTCGATAGTACATTTTTGTTGGATAATTGCTTATATGACAAAGGTAAGTATCCTAATCAGTGGTGGCACGAGTCCTGGAGTTTAACATTTTTTCCTAAACATTTGATACTTTTTGCGATAACCATTGTGACGACACACAAAAACAAACTGGCAAGCGGCAAAAATGTCATGACATTTCTAAACTGTTTTCTGCCAGCGACAGAACATTTTCGCACAAAGAAGCAGACAAGACCGGCGGCGCGCGCGACATAAATTTATGTCGTGTAGAATTTTGCTAATTTCTGGCTAATTACTGCATTTATTTGATGTTTATTGCATGGAATTAAAAGATAAGAATGAAGACTGACCACTCATAAGCATTGATGTTAAAATTATGCGTAAATAAGGGAGTTGGTAATTTACTGTCACACGCAAGCCTGCAGCTAAAATTTCATTACAATAAACTGTTTGGAAAAATCAGGCTGCGAGATTTTATTTATTCTCTATCTCCGCTGTTCGCTTGGAATGTAGTTATAAACGGCCACCCGTGTGCTGGCTGTTTTGTTTCGCTCTGGACGATGGTTTTTCAAAAAATGTACTGTTGCCACCTCTGATCCTAATTGCTTATCGTATCCAATTGTAATCCAAATAATAAACTAATGTTCAGTTTGCTTGTTGACAGACGAATTTTGTCTGCAGATCGATTATTTGTTGAAATATGATTACAAGCTCTATTGATGGCTACTTATTGGACCCTATGTGTTGCCGAACAAAATCCAAGCTAAACAAACGAGGGGAAAAAACTCGACGATGTAGGTACACACCAACTGGGGATCACATTGTCTCAACCCTTCTTCTTTTTTTTAATTCATCTATTTAGTAATACTCAAATGGCTTTAAAAAAAACATTATTGAGCCGAGTAACATCGAAAATTAAGGAAAATCTTCCTGAGTTCTATAACTTTTATGTTATCTAAATTTTCGAGTTTGTTTTCCCAAATGGATTGCGACTAGAAAATAATCTCATGAAGGTTTAATACTAATATTTTAATTATAGATAGAATTGTTTTGTAAGAAACATATACAAAGAATGTACGAAATCCGCTCTTACATTTGATGTTCATGCCATTTGTTTCTGTTCGTCATTTCCGACAAGAAATCATCCGGTACCCCTCCATCTTGCATAAGAAACACATGCTTTTATACCCGTGAAGGAATATAATCTCTTCACAATTCGTAAAATCTTTGCGATTGAGAAACTTAATCGATGTGGGAATTCCTTTTTCACATCCTTCAATCGACAAAATTGATGCGACAAAGAAACGGCTAGCTTTCTTTTTCTGTTGAAATCGAGCAGCTTCGCAGCATTCTAGCACCTCAATTGGCGTCTACAATCAAATTTTCAATCATTCGTCTCTCTTTCTCCCGTCGCTTCATTGGTCTTTCTGTCAAACTTCGGTGAAGCGGACGAGTGAAAGAGCGCTCGATTTGATAGTTTCGTGTTCCATGAAACACATCAACCGAGGTTTTATGACGTATATGATGGAAAATGCGAATATATATTTAAAGCATTTCTCACGTGAAAACACTTGAATATTACTACTATTATGTTTAATTTATCGTCCATTTAATTTATCTACAAAATGTAACAAAAATGGGACATAACGCATATTAAACAAATTGACGGAACAAGTGACAGAGTTGGTTGAAAAGATTTCGTTTCAACTTAAAAATCGACGTTACTCTCATCGAAAGCAAAGCAACGACGAGAAAATCCATAGCCTTTCGTTCTAATAGTGCTTATTTTTCATTTTCGTTTCGTGCTAATAGTCTAGCGGCGTAATAGAAATGACTGTGCCTTGGGTACGTGGGGCACCGACAGCGCGGAAGTCATGGCTCAACCGGAGCTGGCGGACAATCCCCGCGACCCGATGACGAAGACAGATACTGAGAAAGGTACGAAGAACCCTGCGATAGCCGGAGCCTCATTCGACCGGAATTCCTTCCCACACCGGAACTTTTGGTGTACTCCGCCGCTAGGGGAGGTCGCGAAGAGGGACGGAAAAAGGTATACCTACCCATTCCCCTACTGGATCATGCAGGATTCAAGCCAGCTGAAAATATTGGGACGGACAAGGGTAACCATTCCGATTCCCCGAAAGACAACGAGAGATTCAAGACCTCCTCAAGCATAGCACCGCACCAAATCGAGTTTACAAACACAAACTTTCCAACCGGAAATGATTATTTCTCGCCAGTTGGGACACCCCTGCCTTGTGCGGGAGGCACGCCGCCTCCTTCTCCTGATGGGGCTCTGTCTCATTCGGGACCCAGCACTCCAGAAGATCACCTCCAGCAACCAAGGGAAGAAATTAGCTCCCCCTTTACTTCTGTGGAATCTACAAGACCCCACCCTACTATCTCCGCTGTTGAGTCACCCCTGCCCGAGGTGGTTGGTACGGCTTATTCGAGCATCGCTATCAACGTAAGTCAATCCTCACTATCTAATGAATATGGAAACCATCCGGGCCCCTTTCTCGAATCCGGCAACCACTAACTCCGCTCCGACTTTACCTAAGCCAGTTCCGTTCCCCCAATGGAATGTGAACAGCTTTTTCAACAATCTCGGTGACCTGGAAATGCTGACCCAAAATGATCCTCCATGGATTATTGCTCTCCAGGAGTTAAAAAGGGTAACCACTGAACAAATGGATCGAACCGTCCGGAGTAAATACCAGTGGACAATTAAACGGGGCAATAACATTCGGCAATCTACCGCTATCGGCGATCTAAGAAGCATCGCTTCCCGCTTCGTCGACCTGGATACCGACCTACCCGTAGTAGGCAGACTGGGTGGCCTATGAGATTTATGTCAATATTCTATTAGAGCAAAAGAATCCTACCGATTTTCCAGAATTCACGAGCATAATTCTAGATGTGGCACGACTAGCCATTCCCCGGACTGGCCCAACTCCCGAGCGAAAAGCTCTTCGCTGGTGGTCTGAAGAGACAAAAGCGGCAGTAAAAGCTAGACGAAAGGCATTTCGGTGTGCCAAGCGCCTCCCAGCCAACCACCCAAAAAATAAATTAGCCCTACAAACATATAAAGAACGGCACAACCAATGCAGGCAGACAATCCGGGATGCCAAACGAAATAGTTGGACCGACTTCCTGGAGAGCATAAATGCTTCCCAGTCGTCCACGGACCTATGGGGAAAAGTTAATTCCCTTAGCGGGAAAAGGCGCACCATACCGCTCTCAATCAAGATTGGCGGAACAAACATCACCGACCCTGATGCCGTAGCTGAAGAGCTCGGCACCTATTTTGCCAAGCTTTCCGCTATCAACCAATATGAGCCCACCTTTCTCCGCAAAACAAAACCATCTACTGCCGATATCGTCAATTTCAAAATTCCACAAGACAGCATCAACTCTCCAATTAACCAAAACTTTTCCTTCGAGGAGCTGCAGTTTGTATTGCGATACAGCACCGGCAACTCGGCCGGCCTAGACGAAATAGTTTATCCCCTTTTAAAAAATCTTCCTATCGACGGAAAGGACAAATTATTGGACATTTACAACGAGGTGTATCGTACTAGTGACTTTCCGGCCGCTTGGCGAGTAAGTTTGGTGATCCCGATCCCAAAGGCCAACGCCACGATTCGTCCAACCAAAATTCTGTAAATTCCAACTGTGTTTTTTTCCCAAGGCAGGCCTATATTTTTTCCTGCAAAGTGAAGAACTAGCCAATGGCTAAAATTCACTAAAATGAAGAAAAAAAAGACGTAATAGAAGTTATGCGTTTACACGTTGTATGAAAGAAAGGAAACTCGAGTTCATTTTAGAGCTTCGAAAATGTAGAGTCCTAATCCAAATAAACACCTCGTACTCGTACCTACATAGTAAGTTCTTTTAGCATATCTGGTTCACTTCCACAGTCAGTCTTTATCTAAACCTACAACAAATTTAAACAGCTCTTTTCAGTGCTCTACATTACGTGCAAATTTTCTACCTTGTTCGATCTTATTCCTCTTCTTTCCTTGTTTGGTAATCCTGCTTGGATATCGATTTGGAAAAGTCCTCTTCGATCCTTCGGATTCTTATAGTAATCTGCTTGGAAGTCGATTTGGAGAAACTATAATCTGCCGTCAATCTCTTGATCCCCCTTCTGATGAAATTTATTTGAGTAATCAGTTTGATATGCTCATGGATGATGATAGTGATACATCATCCAAGCAAAATTGCACTAAAATTTCCCGGCTTAATGCCCTATTGGGATAACCACTTCCGAGTTCCATACTCACATGGAACTTCTGAACTTCGTTAAATTCAAGTTTTCACTTCAAATTGGCCGTCGGGGTGAATGCAGTGTATTGGCTGAAACCTTTCACGGATTCAAACTTCTTCTCAAGTATCTTACTGAGGCAACACACATTTGAAGTCTGCCTGGATCAGTGGTGAATCCCTCGATCAGATCAAAGATGAACACTTCAGCAAGACTGGAGGGAATTTCCAAAACCTCACCAGTGTCGTAAGTGCCAGGGATGGGGTTATGGAACAACAAATTACTACATGCCCGCTAAATGCTTGAATTATGGAGACTCCTCTCACGCAAAAGACGACTGTCCTGTGAAGAAAAATCCTAAAAAATTTAAATGCAGGTCTAAATTCTTCATTATTGGTGATTTTAATGCAAATCATCGCTCTTTTTGATTTTTGATGATTTTTCTGCAGCTTATTACACTATTCAATATCCAAACAGCCCAACATGCTTTTGTTCAGCAAGAAATACATCTGATTTGGTCTTAACTGATTCATTTCACCTTTGTAGCCAATTGGTTATCGGTTCTGATCACCTTCCAGTAACTTTTGAAAAATCCCAAGAAATAATTTCAAATCATAACAGCTCTACTTTCGATTACCATAGAGATGATTGGAAGCAATATCGAACATTAATGGAATATAGCTTCAATCCAAATATTCCTTTGCAAACCAAAGATGATGTTCATTATGCTCTTGAATCTCTGACTACTTCTATAGTTGAAACAAGAATTAAAAATTAAATTCAATTATAATAGACGCCTGAAAAATGTCTGTAGGAGGCAATATCAAAATTCTGACGGGATTTTTCAAAGCAAATTAAAAAGCGTTCCTCTGCCCTGAGGAACATAACTTCTGACAATAATATCTCGCAAATAAAACCCGAGTTCCAACCCCTTTTTCTAAACTCACAATTTTTTTGGAAAAACGTCAAAAGCCTATTCCAGCGCTAAGGTGGTAAAATGTTGATCACAAATTCGGAAAAGCTCAGAAACTTGCTAAGCAATTCTCAAATTCCTCTAATTTCATTTTGGGTCTTACTACTCCTCTTGAGAATCAGGTTGCTCGGGATCATATAATTATTTTCTCTTAGTAAAATATTTTTGATATCCTGGGGGACTGATTTGGACGAAGTAAGATCTATAACTAAAAAGATTCCTAATATGAAAGCTCCAGGTGATGATGGAATTTTCTATATCCTCATCAAAAAACTCCCAGAGAGTACCTTGTTTTTCTTGGTAAAATTATTTAATAGATGTTTCCATTTGGCACACTTTCCTGATAAATGGAAAAATGTAAAAGTTGTTCCGATTTTGAAGCCGGATAAAAATCAAGCTGAAGCTTTTAGCTACCGTCCAATAAGTTTGCTTTCTTATTAAACTTTTTAAAGAGATAATTGGATGTTTTCTATCCTTGATTTGTTTTCCGTCGATCTTGTTTTCCGTACTGAGAACCAATGCTACCGACGCCATGGAGGCAGCTTCCACACCTGGACCCTACTTATCGACCCATCATTTCATGGACCGGGGACCAACAGCTTTACTTCCCTTAGAGATTTTATGCTTTAGAAAATCTCGGCGGTGCCGACTGGGATTGAACCCAGGCCTTTTGGGGTAAGAGGCAATCATGCTTACCACTACACCACCGGCACCGCTGAAAAAGAAGCCCTTATCTCCATGGCAAGTGATTATGGGGGCAAGTGACCACCATAGTCGCTACCTACGGTTGAATAAAGATCTTTTGTTGTAGACAAACTCTCTTGAAGATGTCAACCTATAGAGTGTGTGGTTTTCGAGATATTCAAGCTGAACATTGCATGAGGTCCTAAGTAACAGATTCTCTTCGTCTAATTTCTCTTTGTATCCCCACGGCCATGTAAAGACATTCCCAGCTATTTTTAGCACACATATCAGTAAAAGAAGCTTTTATCTAGGCATCTAATACGACAAACACAACAAGAAATAGTACTTAGGACCTAATGCAATGTTCAGCTTGATATCGATTTTGTCGTGAAATTTTGCGTTTTCGACCATAGTGCAAATATGTATGTAAGTGGAGGAAGTAAAATTTTGGTTTTATGAGGGTTCTGTAGGACATGATTTAGACTTGTAGAATGCTTTAAAACCTCAATAGAACTTGCAATGTTGCTTGGACTATGACGGGATATAAAACAACTGTTTTGTAATGTTAGATGAAGAGACAATGGATAAATTTCTACCAGAATCGGAAGGCTCATATACATCCAGAAAAGCAATACAGTAATGATCCGATTTTGTCAGCCCTTCCGCCCATCAGACTTCTATATTTCAATAATTTTACATAACCATAATTCAAAACCTTTCTCTATCTCTCTATCTATTTCAAATGGATGTAATGTCGGCCTAAATGCCCCTAATTTGGGCCCATACATAAATTCAGCAATCGACTAAATTTTCAATAGCGGCCAAAAATATCCATTAGTACTGTCCCAATGACGTGTTCATCTAGATAAAAATTGATAAATTGCAGATTTTTAACGATGGGCCCAATCTTAGATCCATAGGCCAACATAAGAGCCATTTTCCCTATGTTTATTTTATATCCCATCCACATTTTTATCTATGTTGTGTTAGATAATCACTTTCTCCCGTACACGCAATCTAAATATCGAGGTATATCTCAGTGGAAAATGTGACCTTTCATTTGTCTCGCTCCGATAGCAAAAAAGCTATTTTATTATCGTGATCAAAGGAAAATTAGGCTAAGGAAGGATTTCACTAATATCTTTGCGTGTGAGTGCAACATCGTTTGTCGTCCTATATGCGGCCACGATGTAACGCAGTTGAAAAAGCTTACACGTCCGAACATACGAAAGGAGTAGGGTTGTTTTTTCGCTTAATATTTTAACATACTTTACGGAGTCTTGAACTACACAAGCACTCCGTGGGGATGTCTCCCTAGGTGGTCTTCAGCAGACGTAGCACCCTAATCAACGGCTTGGCACAGGAGGATAGGTCAATCGATATACAAATACCACCCAGACCAACGACGGCGACGATACCACCTAACTTGTAGGTGCCATCATGTAGAACAGGCGGCAGACCAGAGAACACAAACCGGAGCTCTAGGAACAGCGAAACACGGCGAGAGGTCAGCACAATAATGTGCTTTCGAATGTTTCCTTCCGTTGGACAAATTGCTTCTCTGATTTATGATTGATGGTACATACCAGATTCACTGGGGTTGGTTGTTTATACCTGGACACCTGGGCTATATAGCTTGCAATTGATTTAACGTTTAATTTATAATCTGCCAATATAACAACCAATTCCACCCATTTTGTTTGTCCTCGAAAAAAAAAAACAATTACCAGAATATCAAATTACCCAGTACAAAATTTGTAAACATAATGTTATCAACACTTTAGTTCCATCAAATTACTTGGCATGCCCGTGTTTTATGTTTCTGCCATAAAGAATGAAATCACTCAGACTACAAATCGCACTGCATGAGCTGAAGTGATTTGTTCTAGCAGATTATACTATATCGAAATACCTAGATATAAGTACCTATAATGGCTTTTACTTTCAACATGGGAAACAAGCTGAGTAGTTTCCCGCAAAGATATGGTCGAAAATATATAAAATTCCAACCAATTTAGGTGATTCTTGATTCACCACTACTTTAGGTAAGGTCATTTCAACTATACTACAGTGAGGCGACGGTGATGATGATGATGGAGCGCCTTCGTTTTTGTTTTAGTGACAGCACAACGAACGCTTTTTGCTTCTGTGCTTTTCCCCATTTTTTTGTATTGGATGTTGACTGTCACCGTCATCGTCCTTTGTTGGCAACGCGACCGCCGGGACATTTCATTCCGAGACAGTTTATGATGGGTTTAACCGCATTTTCAGCACCTATCGTTTTTTTTTCTTCGTGCAAGCGAGGGGACTTAAGGACTATGGATACAGATGTAGATTGGGTGGTATTTTTGTAGTTATTATGCTAGAGTGCGATAATAGTTGATGACCTTTGAAGAAAGCATTTATGTCAATTTGAATTGGCACATAAAGCACTTGTTTTTAAAGCCTTTCAATTTTAAGCACTTACGCTTATCCGTTGAGTAAAACGACGACATATGCAAAAGAACGTCTGGTTCTGGAATCTCCGCATCAGTCTCACCTTGGAATCAATCAATCATTTGGCATGACCATCTCGCACGACATCCATCAACAACGGGAGACTTCAGTAGTAGTAAGGCATGACTGTTTGCGACAGATCTTGCCCGATGAAGCGTAAAAACGTCGATTGATTCTTCAAAGGTGCAACCGTACGCCCAAAGACAGTCAGATGCAGCGATGATTAATAGATTTGCAATCTACCGGTACAATGGTCGATTGTTGTTCGAGGAGGTACTCAAAATTGCGATCAGCCGGAACGACACAAACAAACCGCCTTGCCACTAATGCTGTCTGTGATCGTGCTGTATTGAAATTTGATATGGTTCATTTCAACGGTTTCCGTTTTTGTCTTATGCGTCTCCAGTCGGCAGTACCACCCCCGTGAACTCAATTACTAGATGAATTGCATTTTAGTACATTTTTGATGGTTTGCCATTACTTGAAATGTCGGAAATTAGTTTAATTGAATCAGGCAAACAATTACCGATAATTGTCCTACAACGGTTGAACGAATTCCGATCGTGATCGATGAGGAGATGCGGTGTAATTATTTCTGATAACATTGTCAGTACCTAATGGAAATCAGTGATTGGAAACATTCAACAATGCACGAAACATTACGTAATCGCCCTAAGCGTGATAGGATTCAATAAATGCCGGCAAACTAATTCGCGTGTCAGCGGAATCGAATGCATCGCTTGGACTGTGGGTAGGCGGTACGTAAATGTGTATACATTTAACGATAAGCACTCACTCTAGAGCAAGGTAACTGCTGCTGCATAATGACAGCCAGCGAGTGGAAGTTGCTCCTCACCTTTCAACACCATGAACAGCTCCGATGCAAACATCCGTCCGGTTTGCTTTTTTGGTTTCGAAAGTAAAACTGATTACAGCTCGCTTGCAGTTTCTCATTTCACCGGTGGGCACACCCACTGACTTTAAACTGGATAATTATCAGCTTAATTTAAAAACTAAAACTTTGCTACATTGATGCATCCGACACCAGCCTCCACTCTAACGGCTTTTAATTATGACGATGCGATGCGATTCGACGGCGACGTGTAGATGTAGTCACTCCTAATTTTCACCATCCAACCGCATCGAGTCAAGTTTTCCCTTTTCAGCGTTATAGCATCTCTTTGTGATGCTGACTAGTCGCAATGGCTAGGATCTGGAATATGGTTTTCCACTCGATGGCGCCCGGTCCCCGGTTTTATGAGTGTGCATGCATTGACTGCTCTGCGGATGGAGTTTACTTCATTGGCATTCGATGAACACTTGACCACAAGTAGCCAAGCCGGTCATGGTGGCGTCGAATCCATCAGATGAATGAAGTGAAAATAGAGAATTTAAAGAAAAGAAACAGTTGCAGTGGGGTGCACTGCCCTGTGCGGCATAACAGTCCCATTAGCATTTTTGGCGATTATGAGTTATACATTGGAATCGATTGTCAAGTACCATCACTTTACAATGTACACGAAAAAAATCCTACTTTGTTCAGAAAATGTCGCGAAAAATAACAAAACTATGTTGTCCCATCCATAAGAGCCCATGGAGAAAAAAATCGTCAACAGCGTTTTTCTCAGCTTGCTGTTTTAACGAATGGGACAACTATGCTGAAAAGGGCAGTGCAGTAGGTCATCGAAAGTGATTCTTTTCTGGTTCTTCATGGCTCACGGTGTCCCTGAAAGAAAACTTTATTTACAAAAAATAAGTATCACTAAACACCCATCACACGAAAGATTAGGCTTAGGTTTACATATGAGGCTACACAGAAAAATAAATCTGAATTTTAACTATCGCTTAAAATCTCCCCTCGTTTAATTTTGAGCTATAGTTGGCATAAACAACGAAATCGTTTACAATATTGCTAATTTAAGCGTTGTTTCGGTTAAATTTATTTATTTTATTAATACATGTATGAAGCGTAGTACAAATTACCTCATGTGTTCTCAAAGTTCGTACTACACTGAGAGATGATCAGTTCCATCTAGAAAATAATTGTTTACATTGATTTTTTAAAGCATTCGTAAGAGGCAGCTTGTTTGCAATTCATTCCATAAGTTCACATCTCTGTACGACATCTCTCGAGTGTTAAATTTCTTGAGCGAGATGACCTCAAAAATGAAAAGAAACTATGCAAATATTCAGGACCTTTATTCAGAATTTTGTACTTACTTAAGGGTCCTGTGCACCACCAGCGGTGCAAAGGGCCATCCTGGGTGGCTGCTCGCTTTTGCCTTGACCTGGGCCCAGGTCAGATTCCTATCGACTTGCTTAATTTCCTTATTGAGGCTCCGCCGCCATGAGTCTCTGGGTCTGCCTCTGCTGCGATGTCCTGCCGGATTCCAATCCAGCGCTTGCTTGTAGATTTCGTTTCCGCCCCGTCAAAGTGTGCGGCCGACCCACCTCCACTTTCGCTCTCGAATTTCTGTTGCTATCGGCTTCTGATGACATCGACGATGGAGCTCGGCATTCGAGATCCAGTTGTGAGGCCACCAGGCACGAATTATATATCGCAGGCATCGGTTGATGAAGACCTGCAGCTTTTGAGTGTTCTCCGCTGATACACACCACGTCTCGCTGGCGTATAACAGCCCAGATTTCACGTTCGAGTTTTTTTTTTTTCAATCTGTTTATTTGTAAGGTTCATATGTCTAGAAAGACTCAACGGAGCCAAGTATCATAAAAAAAAACAATTCAAATATTTTTGTCTCGTTCATTTTGCTGCTTGCTATTGCCGTTGGTCTTCGTGTTGTTGTTGATGTTACTGTTGCTGTGATTTTTATCGCTGCTGGTGTCATTTTTTCCCATCTCCGATTGAGAATTCTGTTTTTTTGCTGCTGCTACCGCTGTTGCCACTTCGGAGCAACGTTGTTTCGGGTGAGATTTTCGGTCACAGTTACGGCAAGTTTTGACTTGGTTTTTGTATGACACCAAAGTCACTTCGTCGTCCACAGTAATGTAAGAGGGAATCGGATGATTAAGCTTCATCCTGACGACGCGAACTCCATTAATGAAGCCTGGAAAGTAGCTTTTCCAAACTTCACTTCTGATTGCAATTATCTCACCATACTGGCGCATATGGTCAACGATAACCACATTATTCATATCCGACGGGAGATCGTGAATCCGTACGTCAACAGCACTGCTCTCGACGTAGATGGGTAATGGAAACTTTTTCCCCTCACTTTCAATACAATGCTTCAAATGATGGGCTGAAGCAATGGTGTCGGCCGCGTCCTTGTCTCGCATACCCAGGTACACGACGTTCTTCACGTTGTGAGGCTGGATACTTGTCACAAGCGACATATCGAGCTGCAGCTCATTGTCCAAGAATGTTTTTATGACCGAAATACACGGTCGCTTGGGAAGGATCGATGTGTCTAATACGACACAGTTTTCTCGTAACACTTTCATAGTAAAGTAAAAAGCAAACGCTCGCACGCCGACAAAAGAATCTCGAATATAGTGTCTGGTGATAAAGCGACTGATCGGTTCGAGAGATGGATAGCAACTGATCACGTTCGAGTTGAAAATTCGGATTTTGGTGCGTTGACTTATCTGGTTGGATCTCCATACGTTTCGTAAACTCGCAAAGGCAGCCCTAGCCTTCTTGATTCGTGCACCTATGTCGCTCTTGGTCCCGCCGCTGCCAAGATATTGGAAGCTTTCAACCTTCTCCACTGCTTGTCCCGCTACCGTAAAGTTGGAAGGGTTGCCCGTGTTGATATCCAACGATTTGGTCTTGTTGACGTTGAATGTGAGACCCGCCGCAGAGGAGCGTTCGGCTAAGTCATTGAGCTTACTCTGCATATAAGAACGCCGTTGTGCTAGTAGAGCAACATCATCAGCCAAATCCAAGTCGTTGAAATGCTCCATGGTGATAGGCTGCCAAAGCAGCCCACGGTTCAGTACACGGTCAATTGCACCTACCATGATCTCGTCGATTACGATGAGAAACAGTAGCGGTGATAGTATACATCCTTGTCTCACACCAGCGACTATCCGGATAGGCTCCGTGATGCAGAACTCTGCACGTGAAAGCCTCATACTGCGCTTCGATGAGGTTGACGATTTTATCCGGGACTCCCTTGCGTCTCAGGGCGCCCCACAGATTCTCGTGATTGAGACGGTCGAAAGCTTTTTCGTAGTCAATGAATACCAAATTAAGGGACTCTTGGAATTCATTGACCTGCGCCAGGATGATGCAGAGCGTGACAATATGGTCCACACAAGATCTTCCGGCACGGAATCCTGGCTGCTGCCGTCGGAGAGTCGCGTCGATCTTCTCCTGTATCCGATTCAGGATAACTTTGCACAGAACTTCGAGAACAATACACAGTAACATGATGCCTTGCCAATTGTCGCACACAGTCAGATCCCCCTTCTTTGGGACCTTCACTAAGATGCCCTGCATTCAGTCGACCGGAAAAGTCGCTGTGGCCCAGATATTACAGAATAGTTGATGCAACATTTGTGCGGATAGCATGGGGTCAGCTTTGAGCATCTCTGCTGATATGCGATCGACCCCTGGAGCCTTGTTGGATTTCATGCTTCGGATAGCTGCTTCAATCTCCTGCAGTGATGGGGCCTCGAAATTGACGCGAGTGATGCGCCGCACCCTAGGCGGATCATGCTGAGATGTTGGCCGTCGAAACTTGAAGAAGTTGTTCGAAGTGCTCAAACCAGCGTTTCAGCTGGTCAGTGGGGTCGGTAAGAAATTGTCCAGTCGTGTCCTTCACTGGCATCCTCGGGTTCATCCTTGCTCCACGCAGGCGTCGCGAGATATCGTAGAGGAGGCGTATATCGCCAGTGTTTGCGGCTTTCTCCCCTTCGTCGGCCAGGGAGTTCACCCACGCTCACTTGTCCCGTCTGCAAGAGCGCTTGACTTCCTTCTCTAGAGCCGAGTACCGTTGACGGGCTTCGTTCTTGGCTTCTCTGGTTCTCGCCCGCTCTATCGCGGCTTTCACTTCTCTACGCTCCTCAATCTTCCACCAGGTTTAATCTGTGATCCACTCTTTCCTCTGGGTGCGCAGCTCACCCAAGCTGTTCTCGCTTGTTTCTATAAAGGCATTCTTGATGGCCGTCCATTGTTCTTCTACGCTGCCACCTTCTGGAACGTCCGCAGATCGAGTCTCAAATTCTTCAACAAAAGACCTTTTTACCGCTGGATCTTCAAGTCGGCGTGTGTTGAACCGCCGCCCAAGTCTGTCCTCCCGTCGCTGGATCCGCGCCATGCGTAGGCGGATTTCACCGATTAGAAGGTGATGGTCAGACGCGATGTCGGCGCTGCGTTTATTCCGGACATCAAGAAGGCTCCGTCTCCATTTTCGGCTTATGCAGATGTGGTCGATCTGATTTTCGGTATGTCCATCACGGGAAACCCACGTGACTTTGTGCACTGGCCGATGGGGGAAGAGCGAGCCCCCGATCACCATGTCGTTATTGCCACAAAATTCTGCAAACAGCTCACCGTTCTCGCTCATTTCGCCGAGACCATGGCGCCCCATGACACGCTCATAGTCCGTGTTGTCGGAGCCGATCTTCGCATTGAAGTCGCCAGTGTAGATCTTGATGTCACCCTTTGGAACCTTATCCACGACGGCATTCAGTTGACAGTAAAAAATCTTCTTGTCCTGTAGCTCGGCAGAATCGGTTGGCGCATAACATTGGATTATGGTAAGGCTACGAACCCGCGTTCTAAATCTGGCAACGATTATCCTCTCATTAACAGGCTCCCAATTGATTAGCGCAGCACTTGCCTGGACGCTAAGTAGGAGACCAACTCCACGATGGCGGGGAGCGTTTTCAATTCGAATACCAGAGTATAGTATTTAGTACCTATCCCGACGGCAGTTTGTGTTCTCCAAAGTTTGGCCAACGAACTTCACTCAGTCCCAGAATTTCTAGCTTCATGCGTCGCGCCTCGTTGGCGAGTTGTGCCAGTTTACCCTGCTGGGCTAACGTCAATACATTCCATGATCCAATTCGTGTCCGTTGTTTTGCGCTAAAAGTCGTTGCCGTTAAATCAGTTCGATGTCTTTCTATGTTGGTTTCTGTAACAATTGTAAAGGTTTCAGAGACAGTAGGTGGTTGGCCTAAGGTCTCCTATCCGCCGTGATGGGGCTGCCATCTTAGGTGTAGCTTCCGGGGAAGAGCATTTCTTATTCAGCCGCTGGATGCCAGTCAGACGCTGTTTTAGCCGCACCTCCATGGTGAACAGACGCTCCGGTTGGCGAAGCATTTCCTCTATCACCGTGCTATGGTTACCGCGCCAGTGTTCGCGTCGCACCTCCTCACTCTGCTATTGTCGGATTGACAACATTGCCCAGGCTACGCCAACCAGCAGTGTCCATTAGAGTGATGCAAAATTTGAAATTTTCGCTCCACAATACTTAAACGATTCCAAATCGGATCCTGACTAGCCTCTCAAAATTTGAACCCATTTGGTGAGAAACTGAGATGGCACAAACCATTTGAAGTTTGTATGGGAATTACTATGGTAAAACCAATATTTTTGTTCATGTCTATCTAATTATTCACCATACCGGTCTTCTTCAAAAGCGTTCAACTGTACTTATAGGAAATTTTCCCAGCTACAACTTTGCTGAAGACCACTTTTGATTAAATGCAAGGATCGAAAGTTATCAATGGTTCAATGCGCTGATGCCTTATGATATGCTCAATCAACTGCTCAGCAGGCAACATTGGTGTTTCTCGGGCGTTGAATAGGACACAAAAATCATGGCTACTATGTCACACTGCAAAATACAGTGTTGCCTACAGATCACTGCTTGATCATGTCATAAGTTTACCAATCTCTTAAATAATTAATAACTTTTTTCTGCCTCGTTTTACATAGAAACGATCTTAAGCAAAGTTGTAGCTGAGAAATTTTCTATAAGAATGGCTATCAAACTGTTTCGTAGCTCAATATGGAAAAAGATTAGAAGGCAATGAACAGAAAGTTGAGATTTCAAATGGCTTGTGCGAAGTCTGTTTCTAACCAAATGAGTTGTAACTTTGGGAGGCTAATCAGGACCCGATTTGAAACCATTTAAGCACTGTGGAGCGAAAAAGTCAAATTTTGCATCAGTCTAGTGTCCATGTTTCAGCTGGCAGTCCTTTGTGATCATATAACTCGTGGAGGCGTGAGCTAGGAACTTGTGAGGACCGGAGCTAGGTATATCGCTCCTTCCAGATTGTCACTCACCATTTTGTAGCCCAGAATTTTGTACGTTTCGGTACATACTCTCAGCTTCGCGTAATTTTCATAAGTGCGAAAATCCCCTAATGATTGATGCCAATATGTTCAAAGCGAGGAATATTGTAAACATATCTTGTAACAGCATTAAACCGAAGACAACAAATCAAGAAGACTGGCAACTCTTCCATTTTCTCATACGAACGCTATGAGACAGGTACAATCGCGTCATCTGCCGTACACAGGTAAATGCTTCGAACGGATTTGATAGCAAAGATTACATCCTCAGACGAAGGGTTTGTGTATTTGCTCATTTTTCTATGCGTTGCTTCCACCTTCACCCAAGCGCAGCGCTACTGTATCTGTCGCTTGGATTCTGGCAAAGTTGCCAGTCTTCTTGATTTGTTGTCTTCGATTAAACGCAAGTTGTAATTTCCGAGTGTTATTGTAGGAAGTAGATGTATATAGAACATCAGTATAGTTTAATAGCGGAACTAGAAGGCTTTGAGCTAATTTCAATCGAATATGTTTAGGAGTACAGTCTGTCAACAGCACTAATGAATGCAGACCAAAAAATAGCTTTTTTGAAACACTATTTATTTCTGCAGTCCAGTTCAAATGTGAGTCCATAAATATTCCCAAATTCTTTATTGCATCTGAATATGCCATTGCGGTATCACCTTTCATAATGCAAGAAGCATCTGAAATGTTTAATGATCGTTTTTTTTTTATATGATAGCTTGAGTTTTGTTTACATTTAATTGTAAGCCATTTGTTACACTCTACTCACACATTTTTGAATTATCCGAATTAATACAACGTACGATATTTTGTATATTTTCGACTTTACCTGAAAGGTATAACTGAACATCATCAGCATAGAGATGGTAAGCACAATAATTTAAATTACTTGGAAGGTCATTGATGAACATGGAAAATAACAGTGGACCCAGAACAGATCCTTGTGACACACCACTTGTTACATTTCGAATGATTGAATTCAACGTATTGCGTTCGTCCCGTAAGATATGAAGAAAGTAAGTATACAGAAATTGTATCGAGATAGAATAAGCTACGTAGTTTACGGCATAACAATTTATGATTGATAGAATCGAAAGCTTTACTAAAATCCAAAAGAACTAGAACTGTTATATTACGTTTGTCAAGTGCAGTTTTTATATCGTTATCTATTTTAATTAAAGCTGTTGCTGTACTGCAATTTTTACGATATCCAGATTGCAGAGGACAGTAATGTATTATGAATAAGATAATCGTTTAGTTGTTTAGTCAAAAGACTTTCAAAAATTTTGGAAATAATAGGTAGAATGCTAATCGATCTGTAGTCCTTGTTGATCATTGGGTTATCAATTTTGCCAATAGGTACAACACTTGCTATCTTCCAAAGCTATTGAAATGTTGAAGTTGTTATAATGTGAATGTATAAGTTCGTTATGGTAGGAAGCATGACAACAAGAGTTTTTTTTCAAAACGCTGAGTGGTAGCTGGTCAAAGCCGATAGAATCACTGGACGCGGAATTAAATTTGGTCAGGACTTCTTCATTCGTTACATTTCTAAATGAAAAAGAAGATGGCGAGGACCTACAAGCCATAAACCGTTCATCAAATGTAACAGGCACTTGATTTGAGCTTGAGTTTGAGCTTGATTGACCGCCCACGGTTGCTACTCTGTTATTGCCAGATCAGCTGTAATTACACAGAGAACCAATAGACGATGCTTGAGACTAGCAGTCATCCTAAATGTGTAAAAACTGGTGATCTCAAGCCGCGCCCGAACACAGGTCAAGAAAGGAATGGGAAGGATTGTGTGGACATGCCACTCGCTTTGATGGAAGCCGAGATCACCTCTGCACTTCCACGAGGAATCACTGGGATGTTGCAGCAGGATTCGTTTTGGTAAACGATAAGCTGAATTGATGTCCTAACGATCATATAACGCGAACGAGCTTGGGATTAAACCCACGGTCTTCTGCTCAGTAAGCAAACACGTTTACCACTAGGCAGACGAGCACCTTTTTAATTACCGCGTTGCTGTTATTACCATGCAGTCATATTAACAAATAAAACGATTGACGAATCTTGAATGTGGATGGGCCTGAGATTAGACTCACGATGTTCTGCTAAGTAAAAGTAGCAGGCACTTGATTTGACATGAAGAATTGATTCGGCAGTACTGCTACACACGTCACCATCACCTGCTCTACTTTGAGTTTTCAAAAGTCGGAAACGTTTTATATTCTCGCAAAGTTTATTGGAAGAAAGAGAAGGGTTAAGGAGACGAGAGAAGTAAGTGTACTTAGATTGTTTCACTACGCGGTTTGGCCTATTTCGCAACCTTGCAAAAGCATTCCATTTGGCTGCACTGGATTTATCTGTTTTCCATTTATCATAAGTTTCAGATCGTTTTTGGAATAGATTTTTGATGTATGGAGGGTGCACGACGTTAGGCATACGGTCGTTAGGCATACGGACGTTAGGCATACGTACGTTAGGTATACGGACGTTAGGCATAATGTACGATAGGCATAATGGACGTTGGGCATAAAGGACGTTAGGCATAATGGACGTTAGGCATAATCTACCGGATGAATTCCAGAAGGATGATAATGGAGACCGTCTATTGATTGCTGACTTCGTTGACAATAATGAAGAGCCTTAATTTTTGGAACTCATGAACGACGTCTTGGACAGGCAAAGTATTGGGTTACAGATGGTACGTTTGCCACAGTTCCTTGTTTGTTTCGGCAACTCGTCACTGTTCATGGAAGTATCGCTCCCTCACATCACGGTTCCGCTAGTTTTCATTCTGATGACAACAAAATCAGAATCGTTGTATCGAAAAGTATGGCAGGAAATCCTGGAAGCAGCAGGTATGTTTTTTTGTTATTGAATGAAAAACCACAGAATTAACCATTCTTGATTTCATTAGCTGTTCTTTGGCATCATATTTTATTCAACCTTGGCTGTTTTTTTTGTTATTGAATGAAAAATCACAGAATTCACCATTCTTTATCTCATGAGCTGTTCTTTGAGGAAAACCTTTTCTTCTTTGACTTTTGCAATATGTGTGTAAGAATATATTACAACAAATGTGTGATTTTTTTATTTCTAGATGCGATTGATTTCAAGATATAGTTCAAATCTAAGCTGAGTTTTCATTGTAAGATTACTTAACCACTATCGCTACTAATCATGGATCTAAGTAAATATGTAGATACGTCACTTATGATATGATAAATAATGGATTCCAAACTGTGCTTATTAAATAAACTATGTTTGTTAAACTTGTATCATTTTTTATTCAACGCTAAGCCTAATTTAAGCATTGTTTACAGGTTTACAGGTTAAGCAGGTTTCTAGAGTTGCACAGCAGCAAGGTATTTTATGCCTAACGTCCATTATGCCTAACGTATATTATGCCTAACGTCCATTATGCCTAATGACTTTATGCGTAACGTCCATTATGCCTAACGTCCGTATGCCTAACGTCCGTATGCCTAACGTATTTATGCCTAATGGGGTACACTCATGTATGGATTAATCCATTGACCACTAGGATCAACAGTTCTTCAACGGAGCATAATCATCAATGACAGAATAAAGCTTATCATTTAAAGGTTGTAATTTTCCATCGACTGAGTTGTAGTAATAAATCAGGCATAACATTTGATAACGGCATAAAAGCATTTGTAAACAAACTTTCTAAGGCCCTTTACACGCGAACCAAAGTACGCCCACGCAAACCAACAACATCATCGGATAGGGGCAACTATCACCTTTCCGAAAGTGGTATTGGTTTGCGTGGGCGTACTTTGGTTCGCGTGTAAAGGGCCTTAGAAAGTTTGTTTACAAATGCTTTTGTGCCGTTATCAAATGTTATGCCTGAAATAGCATCAAGATTGTACCTTTGCAAGTCGGCTATAAAACTATCGGTGTTTTGCTTGTGATATTCTCTTGTCCAATACACAGCTGGAGGTTGATGAAGTGCCTTAACTCTGTAATCGAAACAGGTCAAATAATGATCGTTAACACCTCCTATAGAAGATTGAAAGATGTTACTAACGTTAAAAGTGCAATTTCCAAGTGCATAATCAATGAAAGATGAACTGCAGCCTGATTTATGACAAGTGAGGGAAAGAGGCAAAATTTTAACAGAAAGTGATTAGACCATATGGATCAGGTTGTTTGTAACAGACGAAGAAGTGTCACACAAATTTATATTGAAATCACCCATCAATACGAATTGAGATTCAGTAGCACTGATTTCCAGGGCA
The DNA here is from genome assembly GCF_037179485.1 of Ochlerotatus camptorhynchus. NCBI lineage: Eukaryota > Metazoa > Arthropoda > Insecta > Diptera > Culicidae > Ochlerotatus > Ochlerotatus camptorhynchus. The sequence goes on from NW_027040660.1 coordinate 2,909,993, forward strand.
AGCTCAAACATACTATTCAGTTTAGAAACTCTTACAGCTGGAGGCCTATAGACAATGCTACACACAAACTTTGAATGAACTAATTTAACAAAAAGGTAATCAATCTCATCACCAGCATCAGACTTAGCAAGAACCTTATACTTTGCTTTGCTGTTCAGATAAACAGCAACTCCTCCGCTGCGCTTCTTATTGCCTAAAAGTCGATCAGAACGAACAATTTTGTAGCCATCTAACTCAACAGATTTATTTGTTATTGAAGATTTTAACCAAGACTCAACAATCCCAATTCATGATCGTATCAGAAATACAACGTGAATTAACCGATTCATAAACGTCATACCTCGGAACTGATCATCATCTCAGGACTTGTTAGGACTGTTGAAGTCACACTGGTCGATTCCCGTTTTTTGATTCGATTGATATTATAGTGATTATTTTTATATGTAAGATACATGAATAGAAGGTTAAACTTTTGTGTGACACATAAGACCAGACAATTTTGCTTTTAGAGGGTCACAATTAGCTATTTTGGCTGTAATGAGTGATCGTCATGAGTGAGTACTATTCGTTATAGCTAATAGCTAATTGTGAAACTTTGGAAGCGTAAACGACAGGTGTTGTGTGTTATACACAAACTTTACCTCCTCTACTTGCATCTTACATCTACAAATTATTCTTAAAGTGTCTCATAGTTTCATAGTTTCGAAAAGTGGTATTTTGGCTGTAATGAGTATGTTCAGGCCTGCCTGGAACGAACTAAGATATAATAAATATAGGTCAAAGTCAAAAGTACTTGAAATATGTTAAATTTTAGATTATAAGCACAAGTGCAGGTACTTAATAAAGCATGGGTTATAATTGATTAGGTAGATTAGAAATTTCCATTATTTATTAAATTAGACTAATGAGATATCGTAATCATCAAATGAACTTAAATAAGAAAATTCAGACAGTCTTATAACATTAAGCAGGCTAACAAAAGAGTTAAGATGCGGGAGTCCGCTTGAGGAGGCAACTAGCCTTTAAAGTTATAGAATAAATCTTCATAGGGTTAACTACCCCATTTCGGGCCTATTAAGCACAACTTAGTCTTTCTTAATCTAGCGCAGTTCAGCACTAAACGGAATGTTATTATTACTGATGGCTTCCAAATTTATTTACCTTTCCGTATGTACCGTAAGATTTGATAAAGAGAAACCAATCGTTGAGATATTGTAAAAAGTCTAACACTGCTTCTTGACGCCAAACTCGGCCTACGGATTCTAAACTCGGCCTAACGCATTGAAACGCCAATGAATTCACTTCGGCCTATCGGATGAAAATAAAAATTGATTATGCGCTTCTTTTGTTTTTGGGAATTATGGGTGCAAACATTCATATCACGCGTTCTCATTGACCTCGTTCGGTAGCTTATTAACTAAAGTATCGTACCAAATGCATAATTGACTTGTTAACTCTGAAATCACGGATTTATTTGAAGTTTTCTGTTCGACAGGCCCAAAATGAACGATTAGGCCGAAGTAGGTCTTTACACTTTTTAGTATATTTGTTAATTACAGGCAATGTCAAAAGTGAAAATCATATTCGATCACGCGCTTACGAATAAGTGAGGTTTTGGGAAGGATGTGTTAAATATGTTGATATATTTGAGATGAGAATAAGGACTGTTGTGCTTAAGTATGTTTTCGGTAAGGTAGGATGTGTAAAACAACACTTTTGAGCAAATTTCGAAAATCAATTAATGAAGTTAACAGGAAAGCAACATCCTAATCTAATGATTTATTGAAAGACAAGTAGTTCACCTTCATTGAAACTTTGCGTTGCGTTTTAAAACAATATTCTGCTCTAATTAAACTTGACATGTCATACATCTCTCATAGTAGGAGTAGCAGCGTCACATAATCTAACAACAATTGCCTGAAAATAGTGCAAGAATGGTCAATAGGGCTAAATATGGATCAAAACTAACATAACTCTCCCTCAATTTAATATAATTACCTTCGGTGATTTGATAGATTTTCCAGATTTTATAAAACTAGATTTACAGGCATTGCAAACACGGTCATCTGTACGTTCACTTTACAACTTTTACTATTACTACTATTACTCCGACTATCCTCTACTATGATGATGATGGTCCCACCTCTTACCTCTACAAAGGTTTGAGCTGGACGATTTATCTTTAAGATAATTAAATATGACATTTTAACCAGGTTAGCAAACAAAATCGAACTGGTTACAGTTACAGATATAAATTCCCTCTAGAGTTTACAATTGCTTCACAACGATATAAATGTGAAAAAGCTCAGGCGTCTACCTCTTAGCTCGCCTTCTTGTCCACCTAAAATATTCATAAGTATTACAAACGATCAAGAACAAAGCATCCTATTACACTATCAACCCCGCAATCTGATGCTATCATAATTTTCAGCAATGCCAGGAATGCTGACGAACCCCCAACATTTGCCAGAAAACTTACTATTAACTCAAGGTATCTTCCAAATAAGCTTCAAAATTGCATTTTTTTTATCAAATGTTAAATTCAGTCTACTATATCCGTAATACGCGTGCGAGGCTCAAACCTTTGTAGACTACTCAAAAAAGAAATTACTACTACTATTAAATCAAATATCAAAAATCCATCATCACCATCGTGGCGAACAAAATAGTTTTTGCAGTGCTACAATAATTATTAAAAAGTCATTTTTTTCCTAAATTTGTTTTCCGTCGATCTTGTTTTCCAAGCTGAGCACCAATGCTACCGACGCCAGGGAGGCAGCTCTCTCACCTGGACCCTACCTATCGACCCATCAACTCATGAACCGGGGACCAACGGCTTACTTCCCTTCCGAAGGAAGGCGTGATCAAAGATGTTATGCCTCAGAACATCCCGGCGGCGCCGACTGGGATTGAACCCAGGCTTGCTGGGGTGAGAGGCAATCACGCTTACCACTACATCACCGGCGCCGCTAAAAGTCATTATGACAGCTATACATACAAAATACATAATGTGTCAATTCAAAAAAAACTGGATAACTGTTCAAAAGACAGTTTTAATGTGTGAATAGCAGTGTCTTTTAAATTCTGTAAGTGTTGCTGAACGTTTGATATGTCTAGGCATCGAATTGAAAACATTTATTCCTTTAAAATACAATGAATTTTGTGAAGCACAAGTCAAGAAATGTGGTGTTCTTATTTCAACCGCGTTTCTAGTATTATATCTATGAAAGTCACTTCCTCTTTCAATTCGATCACACAAATATAGAGGCAGCAAACCGTTAACTACTTTAAAAATGAACACCATAGTCAAATATACAATTCTTTGCTTCACCGACAACCATTGTAAGGCGTCTAGCATCAAAGTTGAGGAAGTGAATCTATTAGATCTCAAAATCAAACGTGTTATCTTACTCTGCAAGCGCTGTAATCTTGATATTTGTTTTTCATTGGCCAGAAATAAAATTGAAGGACAAAAGTCTAGATGAGGAGAGATGATTGATTTGTATAGCTTCTAGAAAAACATCCTTGTACGCTGGAGTCCATTACAAGAACTCGACAGTGAGCATGCATAAGGGCGTAAACGCGATGATCGATTCTCTTCATCGATTTTCTCTTTACATTGCTACAGCTAAGCGAAACAATTTTCTGGAATTTATTTGAGAATCGATCATACATGCTCACTGTCAAACTGCCATTAAATTTGTTGTTTGAAACATTTGCAGAGGATGTAATAAATCCAATCTTACATTGGATGTAAGAGACATTTATTTTGCGTGTTGAAACCATGTGAATTTCTCCCAGAGCTTTGAATTTTTTTGTTTTCTTCAATCTGTTGGATTTTTAAAACGAATCCTGCTAGTCCTAGAGTCTAAAATCATAAAAAATAAAAGATATTCTTGGATAGCTCAGACACGAGCATTCCAAGCGCTTGATTTTATCACACGTGTTTCGACGACGCTTCAAAAAAAAAAAAATCAATCCAAGCCTCACCGATCACGGATCGAATCGCATATGCGTTCCGCACACCATGTGTCGCTCAACATTGTTTAAAAATACTATCCTATTGCGGGAAATGCATGATGCATCCACCACAGAGCTCGGGCGGGAAGCATCAGCGTCGGACTGTAGACTCTTGTCCCACATTTCGTTCATTCTTTGCGTGTCATCGCGTTGAAGAACCAACGGAAGCGGTTCTCCCGTCCGTACCCAACTGATATGCACGTTCGGGTCTTTGGCTATTATTGGAAGATCCGTTCTATTCTAGTGCCTCCCGTTTTCGTCGCTGTTGTTGTTAGGGGACGATTGCAGCAATAGATTTGTAGCCATATCGCATCGTCGTCGTGCTACGGATCACGCCATGCTCGTTGGGCTACTTTTTCTGCATGGTTGAACTATTTATGTTCGATTACTATGCTTGTTTTTTTTTTCACGAATCCTCTCCTGTCGGTTCGGACGGTGTGTGTGATATGCGGTAAGCTTTTATGCATTCATTATCCAATTTATTTTTCACGCCGCAATCAATCAAAAACCCGCGGCTATATAGTTATGCTCGAACGATGATGATGGTAAGTTGCTGCAGTGGTGCTGCTTATTGGGTCGTGATTTATGGAACCAAGGGTGCAACTCCCGCAAATTGGATCCTTATCCTACGGTTAAATATAGGTATGTACGTAGCAATCCGTTTGAGTTCGGATTCGTTGGAGTCTGACATTAATCGAGTTGGACGCGGTGCGGTTGTCAGGATGACTTGTGACTTCATTCTGGAAAGTCCTCTTGTTCGCTGCGTGTCAGTTTCAGACAGCGCTGCTGTGGTGTCCGGGACTTCACTCCTACTCTATTCATGTCAAAAGGTGACGTTTTATCAAGTGAGCCTACGTCTTCGGGAAGAGGAATTATTTTGATCGATTTTCCGAGGAAATTGTCATACCTAAACTCTTCAGAGCAAATCGATCAACAGCCAGTCAATCGTCACTGGTCGGAAGTATGGTTATATATGTATTTTTTCCGCGCACTACTCACCTGAATGTCGACATTTTCCGCGTTCGTTGCATCGACTTGATATATACCAATGAAGGAAGCCAATAGTAACGATAACAACAACGTGCTGCATATTGCATCAAATGTTGATTATGGGCAGCCGTCGGTCGGGGGAAAACACATAAATGAATGCAGCTAAATTTCAACTTTTGATTGAAGCTCCGGTTTCGAAGCGGGCTCCCCTCCGTCAAATTTGAAACTTGCAAAAAGTGAAAAATAATGTCCGTCATGGTGGCCGATGTGCCTGTGTAATCAGAAATGCATTATACGTGGTGGTATCGGCATTATCGGGAGAAAGTGTTTCAGCATAATGCACAGTTATCCAGAATGCGAACTAGGGAAGACAAAATGCATAACAATACTGAGATTGTTTAAATTTAGGAGAATTAATAAGAAATTCTTTACCATTTCTATGAAGCTAATAGACAAAATCTCTGCATTGATTGGAATTGTTACTGATGAAAACAAAATTAATTCCGTGGAATTAAATGGAAAAGGCTAGTACCAAGCATCATTGCTATCATTTCTATAGAACTTTACCCACTATGCTCTCAAGTTCAAGTCCCTCAACCGGTACGTACGAGTTGGGTTCAATTATTATTGCTATTATTTTTAAGACGTTACAATTTCATCGGCTTCCGTTTCCGTTCTCACTTTCACCTTGCACCATGCTATATATTCACTCCGGTAAAGATTTATGTAGTTTTACGGTGTAATTCAATATATATGCACATTCTTCCTTCTTCTGCCGAGTTGTATTAATGTTTCCTAGCGTGCTGAGGAAGGATATGAAAATCACGCTCAAATTTTCAGTTCGCTTCCTGCGGGATTGAGTAGTGCCCAGGAGAAGGTTGCGAACTGGATACATTGGCACCTGCTGGTTGTGGCAAAACTAGTCACTGTTTGCAGGTGAAGCATTTCGGATCTTGCGGCAACTACGACCGGTCGAGAAGTGAATAAGTAATTTGATACAACGCGGAAAATATCTCACTGATTCACCTTTCCAAGCTCCAAGCTCCTACATTGTTAACGTGACATCTGAGCGATCTAATTTGACGTTCGATAATCTACTCTGTTCCTATGCTTGCTACCGGTGAGCAAACAGTGTGGGAGTTCAATTGAAAGTGAAACATTTCTGATGATAGCAACAACGAAGCACAACGGTTGAAGGCATTGATTAAAACCGAAACATGCGAAGCATGAATTGTTTATTTGTATTGCGCTGAGCTGCAAGCAACAGCGTGCTAAAGTGATTTTCCAAATTTAACATCGGCTTGCATGTTTCTACGTCGCTTCTGCTGTAGTGTTCTTACTAATTGATTTCAAGCAACAACACCGGTACTTGGATTCATGCCTCATCGGTTCAAAAAAGTTAACGGACATAATGCATATTGAACAGGTCACAGCTCGGTGCCACCATTATCACTCAATTATGGAAACTGCCATCAACCGGAAACGATTAGTGCGATAAAAGAAAGAGAAAATAGTGTTTGATGTGCTTCACAACATTTGCAATTGATTATGGCGGCGAGCATAATATTCCGCCGCTTGTGAAACCTTTTATTGAACCCCTATCGCGTTCGAAATCCGTTAATCGCTAATAAATAACATTCTCGCTTGCTAACTCTAAAACCACTGCCACTGATATTCTTCGTCGTTTAGTCCGGTTGATTGATATTCCGTGGCAACGACATTTGGCTGGTGTGTGCCGAGTCGATGCGTCATCAAGACCAAAATAAAGCAAACTACTTCTTAAGTAATTCGATACTGATGTTTAACCAAGCGTTTTTTTTTATTTGCTTCATTTTTCAGGATACCCATAGAATCGTAAATAGCAGAATGACGCATAGTAATTGCTGGACTGCTTGAACTCAAACAACTCCTGCTGTGTGGGTAAGTGTGATTTTTATGTTGGCATAAATTATCACAATTGGTGTGTTCTTTTTGATACTGATTAATCAGAGTACGTTGACCGGTTTTGAGAGCCCGTTGGCTCCAATCATCGTTGACTCCAATGCATTCTAAGAACATACCTAGGATCCACGTACATTTTGGTTCGGTATCAAACTCCAATCACAGGCAAATAGACATCAACTTTGAGCACTGAAATTGTAAAGTATCGTCTGGCTTCTAATTTGCATTCCTGAAATGGTCAACTTTCATTATAATTCTAATTTTCTGTTGTAATTTTATTCATGGGTCATGAAAATATGGACAATAATCGACAAAAACACATTCATAAACATATTAGAATCGAACAATACATACACGCAAACCAAAAATCTATTACAATGAATGTTAGTTCCAGTTCCTATCATCCTCTGTTCATGAACATCGCAACGAATGTTAGGAATTGACCATGCAGGCGATGTAATGGTTTTTTGTCTTTTTTTTATTTCGTGTTCCATCTACGCTTTCGACTATACCAGTAAGCTTGTAGAACGACGTACATTGTAGAACATTGTAGAACGACGCACACACTTGTCTCGAATCTCTCCAGCAGAAAAAGCATACGAAGTCGAGCATGCGAGAAAATGAGCGCTTCATGTTTGCTTTTAGGCTGCGCATTATTCGGAAGCATGGAGAGAGCAGTGGAGAAAGCACAGGTCTGATAGTCGCAACGTCCGTGGTTCGAGTCCAGTCGGCAACCTTTTTCTATTTTTTTCGACATAATTAATTTCACTCACTAATACACTCCACATTTTTCGGTCTCCAATTTTCTTACATCGGACCGCAGCTAGGTATATCGCATCCTCGGTTCATGCGGTCTCCACTTACATCCTCTGATGATGAATCCCACATAATTGTAAGCGAATCTTACATCCACCGGTTGGGTGTATTGACAGTTTCGGCCTCCCCTTTTGGAGCCCTTTTTATGTGGATTCCAACAACACAGAAGATTCATACCTTAGGTAAAGTTATTCACAGGACTTATAGGGGAAATGTATCTAATGTTGGCCTATGGATCTAAGATTGGGCCCATCGCTAAAAATCTGCTATTTATCAATTTTATCTAGATTCACGCGTCATTGGGACAGTACTAACGGATATTTTTGGTCGCTATTGAAATTTTAGTCGATTGCTGAATTTATGAATGGGCCCAAATTAGGGGCATTTAGGCCGAAATTACATCCATTTCCACTTTATACAAAGTTGTCGTCTTTGGCAAAGTTGTTCAGTTGAGCAAGACCGTCATTAGTTTTGTTCAGAACTGTGAAAACTGTTCTACAATGATTTAAGTATTATTCGTGTCCGTTTCCACTGTGCGGGCGCTGATGGGCTCCATCAAGAGGAAGGTTCGAGATTTCGTTCGAACTGGAGAAATGTAACCATCTAATGCTGTAGCTTTGAAGTTTTAATAAAAGTACTGTAAAGCAACCATTAATGGACTTTTAAACTTATTGAATCATGAATTACAAGTCATTTTGTGCGTACCGATTTACTTTTAGTCAGCCTTTAGTTGGGTAACTTAAAATAAAAGCAGATCAATTTGTTACTAATTTTTTAAACCATCCGGCTTTGCAATCCCTGAATGAAATATGTTTTAATCAAATTGAACCTTAATTCTCACGAGTTGTTCCTGAATTGTTTGAGGTTATCCACTTTTCAGAAGCTTCGTAGCTCTAATATTATTATATAACTTTTACTATTTTAGAGATCAACCCCGGATTTGCCATTCCTGAATGAAACATTTTTTAAATCATATGCCATACCATCTTGAATCAACCATTTTGTAAACAATCTACCATCTTGGAATTAAAATTTTGAGAGCATGAACATGAGCATTGACGACCTTACATGTCAGTAGTTGCTACTCCGTGATTGACCAGATTTAGCGAAATTTGCGCAAAGAACCATATCAATGAGTGAACGATCCGGTGAATCCTTATTTTTGAGGTCAATCGCGGCGCCGGCCACGTTCTTACGGTCATCGTTGAGGGAAAGGATTATCATTTCGACACCTCTGTATCTCCCGGGGTTGTCCCGGGAAGGATGTTTTTGTTAGTGGAAAGGGTGAATTAGATCTGGATTCACATTGGAAAGTGATGCGATCTTCTAAAGCCTGGTAAGCAAATGACGCGACCCTAACAACTCAGTAATTTAAAGGGGCTTGGGTTGTAGACCTACGATCTTCTGCTCAGTAAGCAAAAACGGTTGCTTTAAGGCCACCGTGCCCCTTACATCACAACAAGCTACGACCGACGATCGTTCATTATCGGTTACAAAAAGCTATTAAAATGAAATGATATCCCCGAAAGCAGTTAACAATGTCTTCCGAACCGGATCAAGCGTACGTCACTTTTGTAAAAACGTATGTATTACTTTTGCGAATCGTTCCGCCGAGTTCTATTATTCACGATACACCCTTTCCAAAATTTCAAAATCAACATACGCATCTAATCGCAACAACCGACCTACACACGACGCGCGAAAATCAAGATCAGTGATAAACCAGCTTGGAATTAAAATTTTCATTGCAATTACAAAAATATTACATCCTGAAAGATTGGCCATTTTATATAAGACCCATATTCACCATTTGTAAAATCATCCACCATCATGAATCCACCATTTTGAGAGTTAATCACCATATTGGAATTAAAACTGTCATTGCAATAGCAGATTATCATCACTATACAACAAAATTGCATTGGCCATTTTATCAAAGACCCACCATCTTGGATCCTCCATTTTAAAAATAATCTGTCATTTTGGAATGGATTGTCTTTGCATTTACAATAATAATGCATTGAGAAAGATCGATCATTTTATAAAAGACCCATCATTTTGTATTCATTATTTTGAAAAACAGCCACCATCTGGAATCCACCTGTATTAAAATCAATCACCATCATGGAATTGAAATTGTCATTGCGATAGCAGAACATCATCACTATACAACAAAATTGCATTGACGATTTTATAAAGACGCATAATTTTGTATTCACCTTTTTGAATATCATCCACCAGTTTGAATGTCAATCACCATCTTGGAATTAAAATTTTCATTGTAATTGCAAAAACATTTCTTCTGCTATCTTGAATCATCCATTTTGAAAATAATCTGCCATCTTGGAAGTGATTTTCATTGAAATCAGAACAATCTTGCATTCCTAAAGATCGACCATTCTATAAAAGACCGACCATCTTCAATGCACCATTTTGAATATCATCCACTAGCTTGAATCCTCCAGTTTGAAAATTAATCACCACCATGGCATTAAAATTGGCAGTATCGCAACTTTACAACAAAACTGCATTGACCTTTCAATAAAAGACCGGCCATCTTAAAAATCATCCATCAGCTTGAATCCACCATTTTGAAAATCAATTCATCACTATACAACAAAATTACATAGACCTTTTTTTCAAAGACCCGCCATATTGAATTCACCATTTTAAAAATCATCCACCTTCTTGAATCCACTGTTTCGGAAATCAAATACCATATTGGAATTCAAATATAAATGGTCATTGCAATTGGAATAACATTTCTTTCAAAAAAATCGAACATTTTATTAACGTTCTACCTCTTGAATCCAATATTTTGAAAATCTACTGTCATTTTGAATTATCCATTTTGAAAATAATCTGCTTTCTTGGAATTGATCTTTTCCTTCGCGTATTACTGATCGCATATTAGCTTATTGCGTGCACTCAACTTAAAGCTCGATTCAAAGTAAATCTGGACGCACGGTTTAATACACCACCGCGCTCCTGGTGGTTGGAACAAAAAACGTTTGACATCCCGAAATTACGGATCATGGAACTTGAGAAAAGAAAATTAATTGTGCACAAACATCTAGAAAACCCTTAAAAATAGCAAAAGTGTTAAAATTCCCAAAGTCAACGGTGAGTCTTGTAATCAAACGTTACAAGGATACTCTGAGTGGGGATAGAGAACAGCGCATCAATCATAAAAGTGGCACTAGGGACAAAGAGCTGAGGAGAAAGGTGTTGAGGTACGTGAAAAGCAACCCAGGTGTCTCCATACGTGATTTGGCAGTCTTTTTGTGCCAGTAAACATCCGAATCGCTCCCTGCAACAAAATTTAGTGGCTAAAAAGCGAGCACGATTACCATACGAACGAGTTTTGACGAAATTTGAAGGTGGTATTTTAATGGATGACGAAACATATGTCAAAATGGATTATAAACAAATCCCCGGACGAAAATTTTACCTGAAAACTGGTCGTCCATTCCAGATATAAATTGGTTTTTGCTGATAATTTTGCTCGGAAACTAATGATTTGGCAAGGAATCTGAAATTGTGGCCTTAAAACCAAGGTTTTCATCACATCTCACACAATGACGTCGAAGGTTTACATTAAAGAGTGTCTGAAAATATGGATTTTACCCTTCATTCGGCAACACAAGACCAACGTTATGTTTTGGCCGGATCTAGCCAGCTGCCACTACTCTAAGGTATGCTGCAAAAAATGTTAATTTCGTCGCCAAAGAGATTAATCCTCCGAATTGCCCTGAGTTCAGACCGATCGAAAAAGATTGGGCAATTGTCAAGCGAAAACTTCGAGGATGCGGTAAAGAAGTGACAAATGCACAACAAATGCGTTTAAACTGGAATAAGTTCGCCGGTACAGTGTCACCAGCGACTGTGCAGATCATGATGGCATCGATCACAAGTAAAGTGCGACAGTTCGTTCAAAACGGTGAAATGTAATAACTTGTTATTATTTGAAAGCTAAATAAATACCCTTTTGTTTGACGTTTTGATCAACCGTGACTAAGACTAGAAGGTCCCGAAGAAACGTGCTCAACTTTTTAGCTCAGCTCTGGTACTCTCTTCGGTTCCAAGCTAATCTATGCACCCCTCGAAACATAGGAAAATCCACGAGCCCCTCATTTTATCTGTCAAATTTTCATAGAGAATCATTCCCTAGATTGGACCGGCAATCAAACCCAGCCTCCTCCAGCATGTTCTTGCTTTGTAGCTGAGCCTTTACCGACTGAGCTAAGGGAGGCCCGGGAATTGATTGTAATGGCAATTAAGGTAAGGTTGAGTAATACGCGCCATGAGGTAATATGACCAACAACGCTTATTTACGTGTTTTTCAAAACAAATTTAATGGGTTTTTACCCAGAATCACTAGAATAGCTACTGAAATATCATCTGGGAAACTGTTTGTATCATATAATTGAATAGTCCGAGAAAAATGATGTTGGTCATATCACTCCGTGGTGCGTATTATCCTACCTAACCCTTCAACGATCTTTCTAGACCATTTTATAAGAGACCAGCCATCTTGAAGATCATCCACCATCTTGGTATTTAAACCGTCATTGCAATAGCAGACTATCATCACTATAGAACAAAATTGCATTGAACTTTTTTATCAAAAACCGGCCATCTTCAATCAACCATTTTAAAAATGATCCACCATCTTGTATACATCATTTTTAAGATCAGCCATCATCTTGGGATTGAAATTTTCATTGCAAATGCAATAACATTTCTTTCAAAAAGTTGAACATTTTATCAACGGCTCACCACCTTAAATCCACTATTTGAAAAATTTACTGCCAGATTGAATTATCCATTTTGAAAATAATCTGCCATCTTAAATTGAAATTGTCATTACAATTACAACAATATTGCATTCAGAAACATCACCATGTTGAGCCCAAACGTCACTGGATTATCACGTAGAAGTTACATGAATTTGTCGATGGCATTCACTGGTGGATTCCAGTATCACATTTGGATCCCAAACAATCCTGGTGATACGAGCAATGGGATAGGTAGGACAAATTTTCCTTTCACTGCCAGATCGTTTGCTGTCTTTCTATTGAACACAATAAAACAGCCAATGTATGTTTGATAATCATTAGAATACCACTAATGGTGGTTTCGGCTGATTGATTGGAATAACTTTAAGGGATGGCTTTCTCAGTCGTTTGGTAGAATCGATTTGTTTTTTACGTTCCCGACGTTTCGACCGTTTGGTTTCGTCCTTTCTCAATGGTTGTAATGTCTATCGTTTCCCGTTAAAAACTTTTACGCATCGTGAATACCGTAAAAGTTTTTAACTGGAAACGATAGACATTACAACCCTTGAGAAATGCCGATACCATACGGTCGAATCGTCGGGAACGTAAAAAACAAATCGTTTCTACTAAAAGACTGAGAAAGTCACCCCATAAAGTAATAACATCAGAATATCATCAAAATTTATACTTACATCTTGCGATTATTTTACAAAAATCTCGGACATAAGCACATCACGATGTCGCCATACTTTGCATCACTTTGAGTGTAGAATTCTTTTTTTTTCAGATGTGAAAATCACATAAGGTTTACGTGAAACGCACATATAAACAGTCTATGTAAAAACCACGTAAATTGCATTGATTAAGTATATACATATGTGTGCTTAATCGGAATTACCTTTAATATTCAAAGGGTATCACATACATTTTACGTGAGTCACGTAAAACTGAGGGGAGTGGAAAAAGGGAGAGCTTACGTGATTTTTCACGTAGTTTCAACGTGTTGATTATTTTGAGTGTAGGGAATTTTTACAAAAGAAGTCATTGCTCCCATTTGCGACATTGGCCCTTATGAACGCTCAGTGTCGAACTGAACGAATTGAGGAGGATTTCGTCACAGATCGATGTGTGAGAGTGTGGGTACTTTGAGATCACCGATCACTACCTGGATAACGGGTTCAGTCCGAATAGATGCAACCGACGTCTGACTGAGCAGCAGCAGGTTTGTGGTTCTTGCACGGATCAGAATTATGGAATAGAGAACACCGAGGGGGGTTCATCCTGGCGCGGACGAGATTATACGATGGGAAGCTAAAGATTGTTCAGCTTCGATTGGGCACGTTGCCGGAGAAGTTAAAAGTTTAAAAGGAGGAAGGCAGGCGAAGAAAAAGAAGATTAGGACGATGATAATAGATCACAGTTTGAAAGTGTTCCGGGTCCGAGGCTGAAGAGCAAACGAGTTTCTCGGTGGGGGGATTCCGGATCATTTTGATCCCCACCCGCGATCTCACTGCCCATATAGTGACCAAGCTGTATCACCATATGCGTGATCAAGAAAATGACAGTAAACGTAAAGACACTAAAACTTATAAGAGTATTTAATGTGGGTATTTCCGGAATCGGGATGACGTCTAGGGACCGAAAATCGATGTCCGACGCCATTTTGAAATCCAAGATGGCGGCATACGATATCAGAAAAAGTGGGAAATACTACCAAATACCGATATTTTCGGAATCGGGATGACATCCAGAGACCGGAAACCGATGTCCAGCGCCATCTTTAAATCAAAGATGGCGGCATGCGGTATCAGAAAAAGTGGAAAATATTGCCAAATACCCTTCAATATGGATATTTTCGGAATCGGGATGACGTCTAGAGACCGAAAATCGATGTCCAGCGCCATCTTGAAATCCAAGATGGTGGCTTCCATTTTCAGAAAAAATGCAAAGTACTGTCAAATAACCTTAAATATCGCTATTTTTGGAATCAGGGTGACGTCTATAGACCGGATATCATTGTTCAACGTCATTTTGAAATCTAATATGGTGGCTTCCGGTTACAGAAAAAATAGGAAATAGTGTCAAATACCCTTTAATATGGATATTTTCGGAATTGCAATGACGTTCGAAGACCAGAAACTGATGTCCGATGTTTCAGAAAAAGTGAAAAAATGCCATTTTGAAATCCAAAATGGCAGCTTCTTATTTAAGAAAAGTGTGAAATACTGTCAAATCCCTTCAATATAGGTATTTTTGGAATCAGGGTGTTGTCACTGTCCAAAACCATTTTGAAATGCAATATGGTGGCTTCTCGTTTAAAAAAAATGGAAATACTGTCAAATACCCTTCAATATTTATATTTTCGGAATCAAGGTGACGTCTAGAGACCGTAAATCGATGTCCGACGCCATCTTGAAATCCAAGATGACGGTTTTCTGTTAAGAAAATATGAGTATTTTTGGAAATGGAATGACGCCTCGGAATAAGAATGACATCTAGAAATAGAAAATGAATGACTTGAAATCAAAAATGGCAGCACAGGATACAGAAAAGTTGGAAATACTGTTAAATACCCCATCAATGTGGGTATTTTGGGATTCGCGGTGATAGCTACGGACTAGCAATTACTGTCCGATGCCATATTGAATTCCAAGATGGCAGCTTCTGGTTACAGATAAACTGGACAGTAATTAATTTATTTATTTATTTATTTATTTGTTTAATTCATCATCTGACTGTTGTCTACATGAAATATCTTAAAAACTATACCATTCATGCGTTTCTAATACGAGTCAAAAAGCGAGCAGAAGGTTACCCAAATTCAAACAATTCTTCAACAGCCGTGAACGTACGCATCATAGTTGTTAGTGGTTCGTTGTAACCGAATGCTGTTCGATGGTATCGTGGTTTGAGCAGGGTACCACTTCGTAATGTTCTCGGCGGCACTCGGATATCTAATAGCTAAAGAAGACGACTCGCAGTCAACATCCCCATTCAATAACTTGTCAACAAATGCTGCCTGTTGATTCTTCCGTCGACGTTCCAGGGTTTCCAAACTCAGCAAATTGCAGCGATCAGAATACGGCGGGAGATTTTGTGGATCGCGCCACGGTAGGTTACACAATGCCATTCTGATAAACTTTCGCTGAACACCTTCGATCCTCAAGTTCCAGGTCAACTGATGAGGAAACCAGATGAAGGAGGCGTTTTCCAGGATAGGTCGAACAAGGGAGCAATAAAGAGCTTTCAAGCAGTGTGGGTCAGAGAAGTCTTTTGATATTTTCGATTTGTAGAGCGAAGAGTTAAGCTTACGGTACTCGTTACACGCCAAGTGAAAGCTACGTTTATTAGCCAGAGAAAGAATTCGCCGTAATCTACGTTGCGAAGCATTTCGTTTGCGTTTTAGTTTTCGTAGCAATGCAGTGCTCCAGGCAGGAAAAACAGCAGGTCGACGAATCGGTACATTTGCATCCATCCAATCATTTAGCATAATGCACAACGTTTCACCCATTTCATCAGCATTTATTCCATCAAAAAGAATATCCCAGTCGATACTTTACAGAAAATCCAATAGAGCATCGCAATCAATCTTGTTGGAGTCTAACGCAATTCCATCACTGTCATTCTCATCATGCAGCTGTACACTATTGACAATTAGAGGTGGTAAGCAGATAACAAGCGGTGGATGATGAAGGTCGACATGCAAAAGTGGTGACACAGATCTTGAGATTTCCATAGCAAAATCCGTAGGGCAAAAGAGCAAATCGAGAATGCGTCCCAAGTGGTTGCCCTCGAGATTCATCTGATGCAAATTGAGGAAATCCATGCCATCAATCTGTAGGGAGCTAGCAATTGGTAATGGCACAGAGTTCACAGGTCGAATTTCGCCGTCAGACCAGTTCCAAAACACTCCAGGTTGATTATAGTCACCGCAGGCCAGCATGCATTCGTTGTCAGAACCTCTGTTATGCAGCTCATGGATCGACTGAACATGCGCATCTAGTACAGTGCGATCGTTGCTTTTGTTCGGAGGGACAAACATAGCGCACAGCAGTAGCCGCTTGGAACCAATAATCGTCGATACACACACTTGCTCTAATGTTTTTCCGCTGGTTACAGCGATACTACTGCTTATGAAACGATGATGCACCGCAATCAGAACTCCTCCAAAACGAGACTTGCTGTTATTCATATGGTTTCGGTCACACCGGTACACATTGTAGTTGCTTCCGAAAAGCTGCGTCGAACTGATAGCGTCGTTGAGCCCCGTCTCGATTAAAATAATGATGTCGAAATTGCAGTCCAGGGTGTTGCAGTAAAAGTCATCAATCTTGGTCCGCAGTCCTCGTACATTTTGATAGTACACCCATAAACGGCTATCATCGCAGGTCGTGTTCTGCAACAAGGAAATATCAGGCGCGGGAATAGTTGATGAATGGTACCGATACTCACCGTCCAAAGAAAGTCGCAATGAATGAGTATCGATGATGGTGTCAACCTTAGGGCCTCCACCGTCCACGAGAGAGCGCCTTAAATCGTTGTCAATGCATTGCTGTTGGATGCGGTTTGGTTTTTTGAATAATTGATGAATTCACGGACTAGAATTCCATCAGGCCACGTTGAAGCGTCGAGAGCTAGTTCTTTCAAAGAAGGATCCAAGCCGACTTTGAAGGAGATGAAAGTCAGCTTCACCATATCAGCTTCCTTGGGAACTAGACGCGCAACTTCAGCAGGTGTTGTTAAATTCATGCAGCGGGGAGCGATTTTCTGAATGTCCTCTACAGTTATTTGCGGGTGTAATCCTGACAGGTAGAGCCAAAATTTTGGGGCAGAGGTCGGTGGAGTCAGACATGGCACAGACAAGTCACTGAGATCAATAGCATTGGTCCCACGTGCAGAAGAAGTTACCACGACGACGTTTTAAACCCAGTTGGGGCCATGCATTTCCATTCCTTGTTCGATGCGGTGGTCTCTCAGCAGGAGTATCCATGGGAATGCACTTGTCGACTTTGTCACTCAACGATTCAACCAACTTGAACAGCTGTTGAACCTGGGCCGGTAATCCATCATTGGAGTTCGTGTTTTGCGAGAGCTCATCAGCAAGATACGAGTTCACACTTCTGCCATTCAGTTTAGCCCGACAAGTCGAGCAAACGAATAACGCCTTGCCTTGCGAGAATAGATCTTTGCTCGCACGGCTGAGGTTGAAACCACAACACTGCATGCTGATGTGGAGGTAAATCTCACAAAAGCCGCAGCGCAACGGCTCGATTTCATTTATTTCCATTTTGCACAAACAAAATTTGATGAGCAGCAACAAACAATATCGCCAGCACGAAAACAGAAATGCGGTTTGGAATTAAATCCTTCGGAAACGTTTAAAACAGCTATTTATTGTAAGAGATGAACTAGCCCCAGGCTAAAAATCTCTATAATAAAGTTTAAAAAAAAAAAAAAAAAAAAAAGCTATTTATTGGCGAACTCCACAATTTAGCAACGCACGCGGGTACAGATAATCGTTCAACATTGAACAAATAAATTAAAAACTTTAGTCAAACGAGTTAAAATAACTTTTAGCGGACGAAATACTAACGCGACTGTTTTACACAATGTCAACAATGCAATGTTAAATACCCCCACAATATGGGTATTTTCGGAATGGGGACGATATTTAGAGGCTCAAGATCGATGTCCAACACATTTTTGGAATCTAAGATGGCAGTCCTCGGTTTTTATAAAACTGTCAACAATAGACGGAAAATTGATTGCTGACGCCATATCGGTCTTTGTTCCGAAAATATCCACATTGTAGAGTATTTTACAGTTTTTCCCACTTTTTCTGAAATCGGCAGCGGGCAGAAATTGATTGAAAGATGGCACTGTACATCGGTTTTTGGTCTCTGGACGTCATCCCAATTCCGAAAATATCCATATTGAAGGGTATTTGGCAGTATTTCCCACTTTCTCTGAAATCGTACGCTGCCGTCTTGAAATACCGATCCCGGAAATACCAATATTGAAGCATTGAAGGGAGTTAACATTATTTCTGGCCTTTTTTGAAATCTGACCTCCGTATTGGAATGGATGGTTTCTTGTCGTGATGCTCCTTTTTACATGACCTATAGTACTTTGTCACAGGGAACAGTTTGAGTGACATACGACTAGAATAGATATATTCGCGACTGGATGGATTCTTGATTTTGTCGTGGTGATCTTGTCGTGCGACAAGAAATTGTTGTTTGACGAGAATTTTTCAATGTATCTTGTTGTGCGTCAATGACAAACTGCGACAATTCCCATGTCTGGTTGAAAGTTTCCAAATTGGAAACTTTCAACTTTCTCCATCGCTTATCCAGCTACCGAAAAGTAGGAAAAGTTTTCCGTGTTGACATCCAACGATTTGATCTTGTTTACGTTGACGGCAAGACCCGCCGGAGAGGAGCCTTCGGCTAGGTCCACGGTTGATTGCACGTACCATGAATTTTTTTCTCTATTTAGGAACCGTACCATGAAATCGTTGATTACGATGAGAAACAGTAGCGAAAGGCTCGTACTGCGCTTCGATGAGGTTGACAATTATTGCACCTCAGGACGCCCACAGGTTCTCGCGGTTGAATTGGTAAAGGTGCAGCTACAAAGTAAGATCATGCTGATAATGGCTGGGTTCGATTCCCGGTCCGGTCTAGGAATTTTTCGAGTTGGACAGTTTCTTGACTTCCCTGGGCATAGAGTATGGTTGTACTTGCCACACAATTATCGAAAGCATCGAACGCTCTCAATTAATATAAGTGGAAGTTCATCTAGAATACTAAGTTGAGAGCACGCAATAAGCTAATATGCGATAAGCAATAAGTTTGAAATGTGCGTTCCATATTGTTCATTCAAATGTTTTCACCAGAAAATGTCGGGAATTGTTTCAATGATTTCAATTATTTCTAAATTTCACAAAGATGACAATGGCACATGATTTATGAGATCCGGTTTGATGAATTTTGACAATTTCCAAATCCCAGCAAAATAAAAGGCCGAGGAAATACGCTGTGTGTATCTCGACCATAAAATGTGTGTATGAAACCTAAACATCAACGAATGCCAGGAGTTAATCATAAAGAATTACAATGTAAGACATACAAAACATTCAATAAATCACGCTCATCGAGCTACAACTGAACCGAAAAAAAAATCAAACAACATGATATCATTCCACATGTAACGTGACCCACTTGCCGTGCTCATCATCCATCGTCGAACCCCCCGATCAACCATTCCGTCCGCACAGAACATTTCATACAACATTGTATTCAACCCAAATTCGACCCCACTCGTGCAATTCAAATTCAAACATCGAACGATTTAGAGCCCATTCGATAAACAAGGGGAAACGGCAACTATAATTCATTTTATTTAGGCTTCCGTCTAAGCATGCAGGCGTCCTTTGTAGTTGTGTGCTTAGGATTGTATGGTAGCACGCCCCCATCAAACTACCATACACCGACACGACTAACTCGACAAGAATGCATTTCACGAGCTTGTTGTAGAGGAAATAGTTTCTCCCTATAAACGGACATGGTTTTCCATTCATTCATAGAATCGTAGCTCGAGAGAGAGTAGGCATATCTCAGTGCTTGTTAGAGTCCCAGAAACGTGCCACCCTCGTGGACGGCACCAATTCACACCTTGCCTAGGTAGCAGTTGTAGTGTTTCCATAGCATTTCCCCGTTTGTTTTGTTATCAGTGCTGGTGCGATCCGATCGGATGGTGGCAAAAGTACTTACCTAGTATTGAATAGCCTATTTCGTGTCCTAACTTGGCCCAGAAACCGTGCCAGTTTTTTGGCTGAAATTTACAACTGTCTGCACTTGTGTGCTCGGATGGCACGGGAACAGTTGCAGTTGTTGCAGCTGGCGTATCGGTCGAAGACTGCTTAGGGCATCGGACCAGCTAGCAGTGGTGGCTAGTTGCCAACATTGAAGGGCCAATCGCGTAGACCAGTGGAATTCAAGTGTCCCCGCGGTAATTGCAGTGGAGAAAGAGAGTGACCTACATTCACATTCGTACACACTTTGGTAGTGAAACACGGGGTGGCGAAGAAGCGTGATGAAGTGCAATAAGATAAGCGAAGGACACCAACGTGACGACGACGATGCTGATGTCGGACAGAGTGGCCGCAGCAGCGCCACAGCGGAGATTGCTACTGATTGAACGATCATCGGTGGTAGCGCCTTATTTGGGCACGATGGTGGTAACCGGTGAGGCCATCCGGTCCGTGAGTTTAGCCGAAAGTCGCTGCGGGAGCAGCAACAGCAGCAGCTACAGCTACAGCAGTAGCACCGTCGGAGGGATGAATAGCTTCCAGCGATTTAGCTTGTACAAGTAATTAAAATCATATGGTTGCAGGAAGGGGGCGAAAAGTATTGTGCTGCACTGGATTATCGTTGCATGTTGCATGTATAGCAAATGTATGCAGATTTTATTATGTATTCGTATCATTTGCACCAGATCCATACAAAAGAGCTAGGTCATTTATTAGTGCAATTGAACTCATTGATTATGATATTGCCGTAGTGTTGATTGTCTGCAAGGTTGAGACGAATCGTTTTTATTTCTATACTTGAACTTGCTATATTTTTCGACTTAACGGGATGGATTTCCAGCAGCAACAAACATTACAACCCACAATTGTGTGTAGTTGCTGGAATATCGGGGTGCAATTGCTGGAAGGCTAAATAATTGCCTTGAAACGAGCAATTTGAATCTAGTGCAATTTCGATTTTTCGACAGCAGAAAAAAGCTTTCGGCGTAAAACCGTGTCGCATCGTTTGGTATTATTTCTTCTTTCAATGAAAATATAAAAACACAACATTGAGCCACTACATTTTCCACGTGGATAATTTGTGTGTCCTATTGGTGCTTGAAGCTTTCATTCAGGCTTGTTATGAATAAATAGGATAGATAGCTTTTTTGCCTACGTAATTTTTATCTCGTTAACGTAGCCACGTTTCTAAAACAGCGACATCAATGAATTAACAACTATGGAAGGTCTCAAATAATTTAAAAAAATTCTAATTGAGACACCTGATGAAGAAGTTGAATTTGCCAGTAACTTTTGAAAATCTAATTTATGGCCATATTACACTCGAATTTGTTGTAAAATTCAGTGAATCATATAGTAATACTGATTATCTGCATTTAGCTTCCGATTCGAGTACACATATGGACATAAATCAGGGTTTTAAAGTTGGTGCACGGTTAAACGTAAGGGTACCCAACCCCACTGGAAAATGCACTATTGAAATAGAACTTAATATTTTGTTTCTACTATTGTCTAGTCCTGAGATTCCCAGGTAAAAATTTGATGCTTAACAAGTGTTGTTCAATCGATTTTAATTCAGCCTTAGTTTGAATAATTGTTGTACATAGATCACGTTAACCTTTGTTCAGCTTTTAAACATCTAAGTTTGGTGATTTTAATCAGCCAAAAGCTTAACAGTTACATAAATTATAAGCTTTTTAAGGCATTAAATGACAGTCTTGTCCAACCCTTGTTCAGCCTTCTAGTGTTATTTAGAAGAAAAAAATAATTGAAAACCGCTTCATATCTTATATATTTTTATGGGTGCTGACTAACTTATTGGATTTACATATTTATATTTTTATTATAAAGTCTAAAAATTACCTTTGCATTTCGGGATTCGAACCGACAGTCGCTGATTCACAGGCATCAATCATACCTACTGGACCACTTAAGCACATGTGTGGCATAAGGTATGATCGTTAACTTGAAACACGTCAAATTTAAGTTGAATAACAGCAACAGGAACAGTATTATACAGCAATGCAGAATTGTAAACAACAACTGGTGACAGTAAAACATTCCTCTCATTTTAAAATGTAGTTAACACAATGTGGACATACTATAAGTTCGCGATTTATTTCGATCGTCATGTGGAAGCTGTTTTAGTGCCATAATTGAGGTATATTTTTTGGAATTCTGTCTGAAAATGCAGTGCAATATAGCAGCCAAAACACAGAAATACAATACGTCGTCACAGCCCACTTCTACCTGGAGATATTCCTAAAAAGCTCCTCTACTTTGTCTCTACTGCTGCCGCTGCTTGGGATTAGAAAGGTAGGCAGTGAATTCAAAAGAACTAAAATGCCAGAAATGCAACGAGTGACACTGACTACATTTAACCAATTAGGCTATCAAAATATTTGTAGTGAATTGCTGGAACTAGTGTTAAGCTAAAATAAGGCTTGTTCAATATTTAGATCAGCTAACTTACTGAGGTTGAATTATGAGGACACTTTTAGCTTCACACACTACTAATCAACTATATATTCAGCCTACTGTTAATCAGCTTTGTACAACTTAAATCAACCAATAATCAGCTTCTGTTCTTACTGTTCAGCTTGAATGACACGGAGCACTTTTTGAGATTTACATTCTTTGCTACGGAAAACACTAAAGCATGGATCATTTTGACTTGAAAATATTAGTTTCGGTTATTACAGCGATGTTGTACCATATCAAGAAATAATGACAAATGCTAGCAAATTTTAAATCACGCATCGGAGTGGTACTGTCAAACGTCACCTGCTGCCGGGATCATGGAATTCAGTCTCAATAGCCTGGAATCAGTAACCACCGCATCATTTGATGTTTGTTTGAAGCAAATTTTATCATTTCAGAAATGTAAGCAGTGGATTGAAACATTATCAATTTCTTCTTTTTGGTTTATGTCAGCTCTGAACTTCAGCAGCTTTTCTGTGCTTAGCAACGTATGACTTTTTTTTTATTGTGAGACAACTTCATAACATCAAATTCATCTGCTGAGCTATCTTATGAGTTATTTCAAGTTAAGTTCGTTAAAAAGAAATATCATCAGCTTTTCATGGGCTTCCAATTACCAAAATTCAATAACAGCTGCTGAGATGCGCACTAGTATGCGCAGAATGGATGGCAAATAAACTCCCAAACTGACACCGTCACTACACCGTTTAAAAAATCATATATATCTAGCGCAGACTTTGTTAACGTCAAATTTGAGGTAAATTTACTCGCTATTTCATGTAAATTTATGCTTTATGCAGTTATGCATATTTATGTCAACTATAGCTCAAAACTAAACGACGGAAGATTTTACGCGTTGATTAAAATTCAGAATTTTTTCTGTGCACACCGTCACTCAATTTGTTCGATTGAGAGTTGTTTCTGGGCCTTTAGGCCCGTTAAATAGATACACGTGACTTTTATTATTCAAACAGTTATCTTCAGCGAGTTTACCTCCACCAGCTGCAGATGCTAGAGTTTAATGCCAATACCTACTAACATACTGGGACTTGTAAATTTTCAACGATAGAGAAACCAGATTGAGAAAATAGTATTCAAAAATATGATTTGATTCGTCCAATGGAGAGGCCCCTACCTTGAGGTTATTTTCGGCTAGTGAAGTTGACTTCAAATACTCGGTAGTGGCAGGGTGGCCAGCGAACCGGGAATACCGGCAAATATCCGGGAATTTGAAAAGTAACCGGGAAAACCTGAAAAAACCCGGGAATTCGACGAGAGAACCGGGAAAAATAAATTAACCATTCCATAGGAACAATTTCTTAAGCCAGAATTTCAGAATAAATCATAAAAACAGAGTGATTTTTTACCTACTGAATGTCTTGCTTTATTTGCTGCATAATTTTATTCAGTTTCCCGTATTATTGTTTGTAGAATTTAATCACTCAGTAAATTGATTTTTGTCGTTTCAATGTCAGAAGTGAAGTCATGGGCCTTAAAAGAATGTTTTGAAAATGTTGGACTTTGGAAATAAATATTCGTAAAAACCAAAACTGAACTATTCTTTTCCGAGGTTTTAATTTTTCATTATTCTAAATTATCATGATATGAATTCCAGTATTAACTTTCGTTTTCGCGTAAAACAATCTTTTCTTTTCTTTTCATTTATTAGCTTTCAGTTGATTTTGAAACGTTTTAAGTTTTCGGTTTTTTTTTTTGTGATCTGTTAGATTTCCTAGTTTGGTTAGATGTTTCGAAGATAACGCATGTCCATTGGCCTAATAGAAAGATAGGTAGAAAAATGTGTATCCCGAAGAAAAACTGCGTGAAATACTTGTTGAGACTATGATTAAGACATGTAGAATGCTATAAAAACTCCATAAAACTTGCAATGTTACTTGAGTGTAGTCATATTTTGTCTGCAGTCAATATTTTATTTTATGTTTTCCTGTAATTATCGTAAATAATAGTTATTCAATAATAGATAACTCAGCCATATATAGGAGTAAATTCGATCATTCGGGTTAGACCCTTCCTTTTTGTTTGTTTACATTTTATTTTAAACAGGATTGGAATCTTGAGGAGCTCGGCTAGCTTTACCGCTACCGCTTTTGCTTACTGAGTAGAAGATTCTGGGTTTAATCCCAAGCTCCTCCAAAACAAAACAATTACTATGATCGCATCGCCTGCTTAAGCGAATCCTGGCCCATCTCCTACCCAACTATCCAGCTCCATAGCACCTATAGGGGCGTCGATGAGTCGCTGGCCTTCCGTTAAGTAGATGTTACATTAACAATATCCTTCCTTTCCCCGTAACGGAGAAGATGGGCATGACCAGCAATGGTAATGGTCATGCTTTTCCTATACTGAATTTTGATTGGAGAGCTATCAATTCCCAAATTGTTTTCCTTAAGCAATTAGAATAAGAAAGTTAAAGTAGATACATGACAGTTGCCAGCATGCAATCTACGAATTACTCCGTTACATTATGTTCTCAGAACACTCTAAAAACTCTGTTTCTTGTTGAACTCTTATCATAGTTCTCTTGGAGTTCTTAGTTATTTCCTCACGATCCCCATACAAATCTCCTCAGAATCACGTAGGAATTTTCCTTACAGTTTTTTTTTTCACAACTCCTTTTGAAATATTCTAAAATTACCTAAGAATTTAATTTAGAACTTGCATTATCTTTCACAGAAATCCCTCCAAGTTCATCTAATAATTTCTAAGGACTTCATGTCAGAATAATTTTGGAGTTCTTTTCAGAACTTCTTCGAAAATTGTGTGAGAATACTCTTCAATATTTGTTTGAAATCAACACATTGAATATAGCGGCGCCGGTGGTGTAGTGGTAAGCGTGATAATCTCTCACCCCAGCAGGCCTGGGATCAGTCCCAGTCGGCGCCGCCGGGATGTTCTGAGGCATAATATTTCTGATCACGCCTTCCTTCGGACGGGAAGTAAAGCCGTTGGTCCCCGGTTCATGAGTTGATGGGTCTATATGTAGGGTCCAGGTGTGGGAGCTGCCTTCCTGGCGTCGGTAGCATTGGTGCTCAGCACGTAAAACAAGATCGACTGGAAACAAATCAAGGAAAAAAAAAACACATTGAAAACTATTAAATTTTACTAAAAATTCCAAATGTTCGCAACATTCTATAGATTGCTCTGTAATTTGTTATAACCCTCAAAATGCTTGAACGTCTCAGAGCCTTGCCAATTATGACTCCACGATCCATAAGTATGTGATATTTTTTTTCAAATCTGCGATTTTGAAATTTTTTCAAAATCTCACATTTTATTTTTTTTTTCTCCAAATCACAAAGATCAATTTCATCACGAAGATTGTTATTAATATGTGCTACAATTTATTCTTCATACTCATCGTTAAACTTTGAAGTTGAATAAACGCTTTTTTAACGCTCATACGGTGTTCGGGTCAATATGACCCGAATCGCGAAGCGTCATAATTTTGACGGTTACCATTTATCGCTCTCAAATTTTGTGACTTTTAATCTGTTATGAAAAATTCTATTTCTCCGTTTTGACCTAAATTTTTAGACGTTTCTGAAGAGCTCATAAAAAAAGTGACGTTTAAGGTGTTCGGGTCATATTGACCCGGGTTTGCGCAACGATTTCGGGGCATTTTCTTACCATATTTAAAATTCTTTGCTCTAATCTTTAAGGCTTAAATTTTTGTAAATCCGGCTTCAAATGTAGGATTGGTTAGCATTGACCACTCCGAATCGGTGATCAAGGTTTGGCCATTTTTGTACGGATGTGTTTTTTACAATAGGTGACATAAAATGCATCTGCAATTCATTTCAAAAGGCTAAATATGTTGTAACTTACAATCAGAATGTACACCACTACCCATGTGTACTGTGCAGGGAAACATAGGCTATCCGGTGATCACGGAACAGGATACGTAAATGTGATCAATGTATAATTTTCATTGACCATGTTATGAGACCACCGGATGGCCAATGTTGCCCGGACATATTCACATAGCATATGATGAATTCTTCATGAAATACTGCAAACTTTGAGCTACTGCACGATGTGGTTCTATGAAAATGATAAATTAGCCACATTTACGGTTCGGAACATTCTGGGACCACCAAAAGACCAATGTGAAATTAGACAGTAAACATATTCTCTGATGAATTCTCCATGAAATTCTGTGAAAATTGAGGTGTCGCACGAATTGATTCTATGAAAATTATAAATTAATTACATTTAAGGTCCTTCGGAACCTGTTCCCTGGACAGTACGCATAGGCAGTGGCGTATGTTCTTACTGCAAGTTACAACATTTTCAGCCATTTGAAATGCAATGCAGATGCATTTTACAACACCTATTTAAAAAAACACACACACACACACACACACACACACACACAGCCGTACAAAAATGGCCAAACCTTGAAAATCCCGACACCGATGTGTTTGTTTGTCTCAGAACCACGTAAATTTCTCGTTCTTATGGTTACTTATTGTATTTTCAGCTTATTGAAACATTTTCCCTACTTTTGAGATCTCACAAGCAGTGCTGAGATTTGTCATTGTCATTGACAGACTTTCGCGCGATATTGACAAAATTGTTTTTCACGTAGTCACTGACAGACTTGATCCTCGACAAAACCTTCGTCAAAATCTCATTAATTTTTTCGTCAATGACAAAGATTCACCCGGTAACAAAAAGTGTATGTAATTTCGTGCATTCTGTGTCACATTATTGTAATCCAAGCAGCTCACGACGAAGATGTTTGTTCACTTTAACGGTTCCATGTAATTGTGGTGCTCAAGTCGTTAATGTCGTTCCAAATTTAGTTAATAAAAAAAATCTACACATGTTCGTCACTGACAGCATTGTCATTGGCAATTGACTTGGTTTGCCTTGACGATGACTGTTAACTCAAATGAGTGACCAAAGCAGAATTGTCAATATCACCTTGTTTTGTCGAGATTTTGCAGCACTGCTCACAAGTCCAAGTCTCAGAATTTTGTAGACCCATAATCTTGAGTATTTTTTCAACCCTTTATTAAACAACGAACAAATTTGTTTGGTACCGTAAGACAGGGTGACATTGGGCCTAGTGGGTGACATTGGACCAACATTGAAGAATGTTTATTTATGCAAATATCTTGACTATACAGAACATGATGACTAGAATATGTTTCTTGAACTCCTGTAGTAAAGGGTAGATAATATTAACCAGTTGTTTTATTTAAATAGTGCTGTAAAGTTAAGCGCCATAAATAGTAGCAAACCACGTTTTTAAAAATGTCCACAGGCAAACAAAAGATTTAACACATTTTTATGTGGATAGGTGAGGGTTACACGCGATCTTTAGCCATACATACAAAGTACATTGTGATGATAATCAAGTGTACTCCTAATAGCTACGTTCAGCGAATCCAAACATGCAACATAGTTTGATCTGAATCGAGAAAATACATAACAACAAAATTCCCATTGACACACGTGTATTATCTTCGGCTTTACTTCTTGAAGCAGCTTGTCAACAATTTGCTCGTTTCCTTCTACCGCCCGAATGAGCTGCGTCGCACGGGTTGCTTGTCATGAAAAAAATGAAGAAGATTATATCATTATTGCTTTCCACTTCTGACATAGCGTTATCATTCGGTTCGTTGATCGCTTATCATTTTGTCATTTGGAGATATGTTTGATTCCTTGGCTACGTTACATTTACATGTTTTAAGCTATTTGAACCAAATTTATGTTTTGGCCCAATGTCACCCCACATGAGGTTTTTCATTGATCTATTTTTTTTATTTAATTTTAGAAAAATCTAGATAGAGCTGGAATTAGGGCCTAACAGTTTTTGTAAACAATGACTTCTATCAATGATTTCTAGAAATTCAAGATTCGCCCAAGCAAACCAACATCCTCATCGGGTAGGAAAAGACTTCTCCTATCGGATGGTTATGTTGGTCTGCGTGGACGTACCTTGATTTCCTAGAAATCACCGATAGAAGTCATTGTTTGCAAAAGCTATTACGCCCTAATTCCAGCTCTATCTAGAAATGAGCTATAAATGTCAATCACAGTTTCCATGATAGCCGTAAATTTATCATTGATAAATATATACACATGGTTAAAACTGTATTGCTTGCCAAAATGTGAATGATGTAGGGAAAGCAAAATGTTGATTATTTGGCCCATTGTAACCGCCACTTACGGTAATTCAGACGTAAGAAAACTATAAGAATCCTCTCAAAAAAAAAATTTAGAATTCCTCCCCGATTTACCTTGAAATTATCGTAAAAAATCCCTTGCGATGATCTCAAAAGTTCTTTGATTATCTTCTTAAAATTTCAGTCCCAGAATCGTTTGGAATTGTTATCATAATTTAATGGAAATTATTGTCAAGGTGCTTTTGGACCTTTTGCCAGCATTACCGTGCGAATGTTGTAAGGTTTCCCTAGCCCCTAGGGATAGTCATGCTGGGTTGGATAATAAAACGCTAAAAAGAATTTTTAATTAGTTTTTGTCTTTCATAAAATTTATAACATACTCAAATACCGCATCTTGAATGCCCATGCATTAACTCATATAAACATTTTTCATAAGTTCACTCGTTCTCCAGTTCTATATAAGGGAATTTACGTATTCTCGGCAACCTAAGCAGCGACCTTCTTTCTATAGCCTTTTTCTCTAAGGAACGCACACATATGCAGTATTGGTTTGTTTACAATCTTTTGCTGCCAGCTGCTCTAACAATTTCAGTCGAAAGAATTGTCAAAAACTGTTTTGAAACGCTTTTACAAAGCTCCAATCTTCTCTAGTGAGAGCGAGTATTGTCGGCAACCAGTTTTTCTTCGGCAACCGTTCCATTTGAACTGCATGTAAATCTGCTGTTCTATTATCGGCAACTCGAAATCAGCTACAATTTGTAGTGCGTGTGTTTCATTTCAAGAAAACCCTGCTAGATTGCTTTTTCTCAGTGGTAAAAATATAGTCAAATTGAAGCTGAAAGCATAAAGAATCGTTTGCATGCATTCAGCGAAGTGTTTTCGTAAGAAAATCCAGTGAAAATAGTGTTTCAATTTGGGTTGCCGAAAATAGTCTGTCATGCCGAAGCCGTCATTTCCCCTATTACCATTATTTTAGATCTTTTTCGAATGCTGCCCAATTGTTCAATCCCAGTCGGCGCCGCCGGGATGTTCTTAGGCATAACATCGCTGATCACGCCTTCCGTCGGAAGAGAAGTAAAGCCGTTGGTCCCCGGTTCATGAGTTGATGGGTCGATAGGTAGGGTATAGGTGTTGGAGCTGCCTTCATGGCGTCGGTAGCATTGGTACTCAGTACGGAAAACGAGATCGACGGAAAACAAATCAAGGAAAAAAAATGGTGCCCAATTACAACATGTATTTTTCATGATTGCATATTATGGAAGACAACATATCAAGAAGACTGGCAACTCTTCCATTTTCTCGTACGACCGCTATGAGGCAGGTACAATCGCGGCATCTGCCGCTCAAAGGTAAATGCTTCGAACGAATTTGATAGTAAAGATTACATCCTCAGAAGAAAGGTTTGTGTATTTGCTCATTTTTCTATGCGATGCTTCCACTTTCGCTCAAGTGCAGCGCTACTGTATCTGTCGGCTGGATTCTGGAAAAGTTGCCAGTCTTCTTGATATGATGCCTTCGATATTATATAACATCAAAAATTATCTTCGTTGTAAAAGTGGCTTAACTTGAGCCGAAAATGCTCTATAGTGTAAGTAGTTCCGGAACAGAGAAGATAAGACAAGCTTCACCCGACAGCATTTTGAAATTGAAGATGGTGGCTTACACCACCGACAAACCGACATAAATGACCATAGAAGTGTCCATGAAATTTCTGCTCAAAGCACACTTTCGACATCTATTGCCATGCTAGAGGAAACTGTTTATCTCAGCCACGAATACGCGTGTAAAACTTTTGAATTGGTTCGTGTCTGATCAATTGAAATGATGTTTATCTACATATAAAAATTCTATGGTTTTGACCAGTGGTGCAAGCGGTCACAGTAGTCTACATATTTTCTATGATAGTCCGTTGCCTTTTCTTCTGACTCCGAACACTGGTTCGTCTCCGATACAATACAAGCTATCAAAATACAGTAGCAAATTAAAATGTCATATGACATAGCCCTCAAACGACCGTGCCGCTGAAGAGTGTTACGCTTTCGTGTTGGGTCATGCCTTGCTTATGACAATTATTTCTTTTATCGTGAATGTTGTTCTACCGCTCGTGCTGTGCGAGGTATTGCATTTAATGAAATGAGTGGTCGTTGTATGGACAATTCAAGAATTCGTAGAGATCAACATTATTTTTTTTAAAGATCAACGTTGCAGTTGATCTAGTACGGCGGTTCTCATAATTTAGTTTCAACAACCTTTCTCCATATACCTCACCAACATATTTTTTTTTAAGTTTTGACCACACGGTTGTACAGATGTCCGTGTGTCAAAACCCCCCACACAGGCCACACTGTGCGCAGTGTTCCTGGCTGTGATGTGATGTCATTAACCTCAAAACACTGCTCCACATAGATTTCTTTTCCCGCGATCGGCGATGTTATCGTTGTTTTGTTTTCCCATATTTTGGGTGGATGAGTGGGTGTTTGACTGAATATATGCATACCTAATACGCCGTTTTCTGAAGAAGAAGTACCTACCTATCAATAGAGCAGCCAGCCAGTAGCGACGACGCCAAGGTAGGTCACCAAACAGCGAGAAAACATACGGGAGGTGTGGCGGGTTCGCTACTGCTGGTGGGCCTGGTGGCAGAGAAGTTGCATGTTACAATCGCAACAAGTTTTGTATTATTATTCTTATTGGTTCTTATTTGTTTTCGCTTTGCAAGTTCTGCTTGCATCGTGCGCCTGTGAAAATAGTACAAACACACTGTTTCATTGGGTTGATTGTATTACTAGCACGTTGGCAGAGGTTGTTGGGTTCCAGTCAAGCGAAGAATGTTAAGTTCCGTTGTTTTATTCGTGGTTTATGCTAGATACGAAGGAAGTAATCAGACATTCAAGCAAGATCTAGGATGAAGATAGTTGGAACCACAAGGCACAAGGCTTCTTTAGCAGGAAAATGTAGGAATACTGGCAGAACAAAGCATTGTTGCATACTTATCAAAATCTTAAAACACGGCATGCCTGTTGTTCTAATTTAAAGTTTTTCTGACGTAAGTCTCAGAAGCTACTGAATGTACGTAGCGTATCAAAAGTTTCCATGTTCACACCTTCTACTGTTACCGAAAATAGCACATTGCTCCCCTCCAAACCCTTCGCACTTTCTCCTCCAATTTCCAAGACACTTCCGTCTTCCATAATAAGCCGAATCCTACGGATACGGATGTAACCGAGCCAGGGTTCAGAGTTCAAAAACCCTACTCGGAAGCACCGGCGGAAATCGATTCTCCTCCAAATAGTCCTTTCTTTCTGCGGCAAACAACTCCAATGGATTGATATACGATTGCATGACAATCCATCAAAGTTTGCTAGTGTAAGCACAATGCATGGTTTTATTTTAAAATCCATTCAAAATCCTCCCTCCAAGTTTCCTTATTTGCCGATCTGATCCTATCGTTAGATACCCTGGCTGGGCGGGGGCCCGTCACGAAAACTTGTTACTTCAAGCCGCGGCAATACAGCCAAAGATTGATGGATTCCCAGTCCGGACAGACATATCTGTTCAAATTCATAAGGAGCACATCCACAACTCACATAGCGTTTTGAGGTGGGGGTGTGATCGGTAGCTATGGCGATTTGCAGGTATTATTTCATTGGCGGCTTCTGTACTACCGTCATATTTTGACGGGCCTGTGAAAGCGCCTAGGCATGTGGTAACGGAAAGTGGTACAAGGGAATAGAACAAGTGTGAAGCTTGGGGGTGCACTAGAGCAGGATTCTGTCTACGAACTGCAACGTAACGTTTGAATCAAAGTTATTGCGATTGGAAAAGTTTGACGAACGATTTTGAGACCGATTAAATTGGCTATTAAATATAATTTAATTGATTGTAATCAAATTCAAAACCAATCAAATTAGTGCATCGAACAAACTTTTCGTTTCATAATTTCCTATAGAGTTACATCAACTAATCCAAACACATAAAGTAAAAATTGGTTAAATTTCCTTCAAAACTTTCACTACTTTCCCTTATCGATTGTGCCGCTTTCAAGGTTTACAAATTAAACTAAAAAAAAAAGCAAAAATCGAAAACACAATTCAAACTGTCACTGACGTCGGCGGCGGTGGCGTGGATCTTGGATACCCGGCTGCCCCTGCCTGTCTAATGATCCAACAACACAGACATGTTTAATGTTGTTGTTGTTGTTTGGTGTGTTGCGCTGTGTGTGCTTCTTAATATTTCAAACTTTTTGGTTCAAGTCCTCTCCGTCTCGGTTGATGGTTAATCAAATATACTGAAATGGGGACGATATGTTTTTCCCTTTTCGTTCACGTTCAGACAGTTGGTTGTTATTTTAAACATGGTAGCAGTCCTAACCAGCGATCACGGCATAATGAAAACAGAAACAAAGAAATCTATCTGCATAGTGTTGGTAACGGTTGGTAGTTTCGTAATTAAAGGAACAAATCACTACATGCATGATACTGTATTTTGTATGTGACACGAGGTATCATATACAAAATACAGGTAGTCCTTGATATAACATAACTAACACTTTCCCCTTTCATCGTCGATGGTGTTGGTACATTGCGTGATTATCTCGCCGATTGCGAAAATTCGGCAATGGAAGTTAATAGCACAGATAAACATACATAATACGTTGAACATTTCTCACTACCGCCATCTGTTGATTAAACTGTGACGGGCAGTACACTCAACAGATGGCGGTAGTGTATAACAGGTGCGGTACTACCAACTAAGAAACATTTAAATTTACCGATAAATGCGTAATTGATGAACATCTTGCGAGATTTATTTCTGCTTGTCTCTGTTGTAATAGTGCCAGTTACGCATATCGAGGAATACCTGTACTAGAAATTATTATCATCCGATTAGACAACAAGTAGGGAACGGATTGACAGCACTTTACTGTAAAATCAGTAGGAGATAT
Source organism: Ochlerotatus camptorhynchus (assembly GCF_037179485.1). Lineage (NCBI taxonomy): Eukaryota > Metazoa > Arthropoda > Insecta > Diptera > Culicidae > Ochlerotatus > Ochlerotatus camptorhynchus. The sequence continues at coordinate 2,943,932 of NW_027040660.1, forward strand.
TTACTGATTTTTCAGCGTACCTAATTATTTATCATCAAACTCGCTAATTGCCTATTTTCAAATATATTATATTAACAATCCCAAGTAACAAATCTAGAGCTGCTGGTTTAATTTGAATTTTATAAAGGTTTTATTGCAACAACAACAATTTCCAATAGTTTTATGACGGTCATGCACATTGTCATAAAAAGTAAGTCACATAAAATGCTATAAGCTATCTACAAAACCCTAATAAATCAAATAATAAAACCAGCTGATTCTAATGCTATTTAGATTTATGGAAGGTATTATGGTTGCTTTATAGTATATGAAGAAACCTATTTGAATTGCACTCATTAAACTCGACAATCAATCCCAATCTTGATTTATAAGCAGCCGAAATACTATAAATTGGCTATGAAATATCCTTTTCAAAACAGTGATAACTTGTCAAAATTGAACAACCAGCACCACTAAAAACGTTTTAATTTCATCCAAATTGTAAACATGGGCCCGCTTCAGTAAAATAAAGTGCTTCAGCCGGAACCTTCCGCAAGTCGCTTAAGCCAAGAAACAAGTTCTCCTTTGTTTTCTCCGGATGTCACGGAGGCAGCTCCAGAAAGTCTACCACCCCACCGTTTTGAATCATCTTTACTTCTTATGCAGGAGCTGGAGCTGCCTTCGCAATGTTGGCCTGACAATGAGGAAGATTAAACATTCCCGAAACTGCGCCTCTAAACAGTCCTGGTCGAATTTTCATTGAACGAGCTATGCATTGAACGAGCTCGTCTTATTATCCTTTTCCTCTGGTGCGAGTCGATTGACAACTCAGTTGAGGACTAATCTGTCTGACTCCGAGTACATTATTGAAAAATATTAGTTTTATAGTGGATTTGGTAATGTCTCAACCAAGTAGATTAATTGCTGGCATGATGAAGAGAAATTATATTTATTTTCGAAAACATCTTTGCTTTCTGTAATTACTGCCAACAACTCAATCACCATATCGGTGTTATGGATGTGTTTAGCCTTGAAAAAAAAATCCAAAGATTTCCGGTAAAATAATAGATAAATTGAAGGTCTGAAATTAATTTCTGTGTACCTCCATATTATTGAATGCGGTAAGATCGATTTTCAGGGAAACTAAGATAAACCAATCGAATTCAATTTTGTTTCAGTTCTCTTTTTTATGTTAATCTGCACTATTTTGATGGCGCATTGATTTTATACTCCTATCATCCCAATATGCTCTAAAAGCTGCCATAAGTCACTTTTCATTTAAGATCTTTTATTAATACCGCCATCAAACAAAATTAAATGCACAACGATCTTGACACCAACACAAGAACTTTTTTTTCCCGGCAATAGATTTCTAAATAAAAAAACAGGCTGGCTCACTGCTGTTATAGTTTTTGTAGAACAGAATATCAACAAGCTAAAACAATCAAATTGGATTTACAGCTGATTCAACAGAGCGTAATAAAACTGCATGAATTTAATATTACTCTTAAAGAGGCTGTGAGAACCTATTGTAGAGTATGGAGATTGTTTCCGCAGTGTTTTAAAACAGCTTTCTTATTATTCTCCAGCATGCTTTAAAACCCTTATGAAGAGTGGTCCACTTAGCTGGAAGACAATCTTATAGCGGTTATTAGGAGGTTTTGGCTCTTAGTTATATTAACTGTTTAATAAAATGGATCTTAAACCCCGCCATTAGACTACAATAAAACTAAAAATGCTACTTGGGATATGATCTACTCCCAGTCGGCGCCCCCTGGGATGTTCTGAGGCATAACTTCTCTGAGCACGCTTTCCTTCGGAAGGGAAGTAAAACCGTTGGTCCCCGGCTCATGAGTTGATGGGTCGATAGGGTCCAGGTGTGGGAGCTCGACGCAAAACAAATCAAGGAAAAGAATATGATCCACTCTTTCACTTAGCTGGCAAACCGAATTTTTAGCTATGAAAGCGCCTCTGTGGTCGAAAAGGCTACCAATGTATTTGTTTACCTTCACATGGGGTAATCCAAATGAAAATTTATATAATATTTTAAAAGTATGTATTTCAGCATATTATTTTATTTGATGACAACAATGACACCTCAGATATATTTTCATGTAATGTACAAAATGTAGAGTTGGTTGGAAATCGTATCTAACATGAAACTTTAGCGTGATAATTTATTAGCTAGAGAATGGTCTTAGAAGAAGGTATGTAGATAGTTCCATTAGGGTACGGCAGTATGAAAATTGAATAGAAGTTGAAAATGAGCGAAGGGCCATTAATGCGACTGTACAAAGTCAAACGCACACTTCTTTGCCTAACCCGTACTTCTATTCATTTTTCATACTGCCGTACTCTAACGGAACTATCTACCTACACTCTTCGAAGACCATTCTCCAGCTAATAAATTTTCACACTAAAGCTTCATGTTAGATAGCATTTTCAACCATCTCTGAAAATAGCAAACTTCGCGTGTGAAGTAACATAAAAACAAAACAAAACAAATGTAATTAATGAAAATAATTTGATTATTATTTTTGTAATAGGTGCTATATTCCCCCCCCCCCCTCGATTGATTTAGAAAAATAATAATTAAATTCTTATTATTAGTGGTATATCATGCTTAAATTGCAAAGAGGAAAATATATCATATTAACAATATGATCCATTCATGCCTTTTTCACAAATTGCAATGGCGACCCGAAAAATATTGCTTCACGCATCATCTTGCGTTTAAAAAGGTCAGCAACCATCATTCAATGATATAACCATGATATATGAGAAATGGCTCTAATGTTGGCCTATGGATCTAAGATTGGGCCCATCGCTAAAAATCTGCTATTTATCAATTTTATCTGGATGAACGCGTCATTGGGCCGGTACTAATGGATATTTTTGGTCGCTATTGAAAATTTAGTCGATTGCTGGACTTATGTATGGGCCCAAATTAGGAGCATTTAGGCCGACATTACATCCATTTCCCCTACCACAAATAGTAAGAATTTAATTATAAAAAAATTAAATCAATATGGACCATGGAAAATATGTGTAATGCAAATTATTAGTAAGATCCGGATCTTGGTTAAGGTTCAATTTACTTTGATGCTTTTTCGAAAAATTCAAGAGCAGTTTTTTTCGACGCATTAGTCCAGATTGCAAAATGCTCGCACTATTCGATTCCTTTTGCTATTCTACACAAAATGATGCGAGCTTTTAGCAATCTGAAAGAATGCGTCGAAAAAAACTGCTTTTGAATTTTTCGAAAATGCATCAAAGTAAATTGAACCTTAACCATTATCTGACCTTTCGGAAGATTCGGAACATCCGTGCAAATAGCCACATTGTGAAATTGAACTTTAACAGCTTTGATATATATATTATCAATATGGGTCATGATAAACGCATGAACTAAAGATTGTTCACTGAACAAACTGGCAACATCAATATGCAGATCTTTAAATGCTGGAATTTTCTTTATACAATTTAAATACACAACGTAAGTGTATGAGTTTAAAATTGTGGAGCGGATTTAGATCAGGGATGATTACAATCTTATCTTTGTTAATATCCGGAACATGCGTAAAAGTAACTACTTCAAGAATTAGAAAGTGCTGTGATTTGCAATAGGACTCGAACTAAATGTGTGAATTTAGAAGCATGCAATTACAGAAAAATTGTTACAAATTCATGACCCATCATGAAGATTTAAAAGCTTTTATTTATGAATAAAACTAGATTTTTTAGGATCTCATTTGCTCTTTGCAAAATTGTTTCAAACAAAGATTCGACATAATTTTTCAAACTTGCACATTCAACCTCACTTTTCCCAATATTTCAAATGTTTAAGGGTACTTGAGATTAAATTAAGATAGTCAAAAATAAGCTTAAAGGGTGATACGGTCAAAATTTGGTCAATATCAACTTGACGTATTTCTTTCAATTTTGCATTTAAAAAACCTGAACACCCCTCATTTTGAAGGTGTGTGTGTGTAGAATGTTGCTCTTATTTTGATTTTGGAATTCACTCTTCAGTTGTCAAAATGCCGTCGAAGCAAGAAGAGCAGCGTATCAAAATTTTGCTCGCGCATCGCGAAAATCCGAGCTACTCGCACGCAAAGTTGGCAAAATCGCTAAAAGTTGCCAAATCAACCGTTACAAATGTAATTAAAGTGTTTGGGGAACGTTTGTCGACAGCCAGGAAGTCTGGATCGGGGGGAAATCGAAAACCGGAAGCCGCTGAGACGACAAAGAGAGTTGCCGGTAGTTTCAAGCGAAACCCTAACCTCTCTCTCCGAGATGCCGCAAATAAGCTGGGTGTATCGTCTACAACCGTGCATCGAGCCAAAAAACGAGCCGGACTATCGACTTACAAGAAGGTAGTGACTCCAAATCGCGATGATAAACAAAATACGACGGCCAAAGCGCGATCCCGGAGGCTGTACACGACGATGCTGACGAAGTTTGACTGCGTGGTAATGGACGACGAAACCTACGTCAAAGCCGACTACAAGCAGCTTCCGGGACAGGAGTTTTATACGGCAAAAGGAAGGGGAAAGGTAGCAGATGTTTTCAAGCACATGAAACTGTCAAAGTTCGCAAAGAAATATCTGGTTTGGCAAGCCATCTGTACCTGTGGCTTGAAAAGCAGCATTTTCATAGCTTCCGGGACTGTCAACCAAGAAATTTACGTGAAAGAGTGTTTGAATAAACGTCTGCTGCCTTTCCTGAAGAAACACGGTTGTTCCGTACTGTTTTGGCCGGATTTGGCATCTTGCCATTACGGTAAAAAGGCCATGGAGTGGTACTCCGCCAACAACGTGCAGGTGGTTCCCAAGGACAAGAACCCTCCCAACACGCCAGAGCTCCGCCCAATTGAGAAATACTGGGCTATTGTCAAGCGGAACCTAAAGAAGACCAAAAAAACTGCTAAGGGCGAGCAGCAGCTCAAGGCAAACTGGCTTTCTGCGGCGAAGAAGGTGGACAAGGTGGCTGTACAAAATCTGATGGCAGGGGTCAAGCGTAAGGCCCGGCAATTCGGATTTGAAAAAGCGGAAGCCTAACTGAATATTTTTCCTGAATTTTATACTAATTGAACTTGAAAAAGAAATTTAATTTGATTTTTTAAATAAACGATTTCACCGATTTACACGCGTTTTCCCTTGACCAAATTTTGACCGTATCACCCTTTATAACGCATTTCTGGTAGTGAAAAATTGACCATAAATTGGTTACTTCACCGGTACTCGAAAAAAAAATAAGTCTGAGACAAAATTGCAGAAAAAATCTTCGAAAAATTCTGTTTTTTTTAAATGCCAGGAACTTGTTTGTTTTTGAGAATCTCAGAAAATTTATGTTCTTTAATTTGGGGAAAATTGAAAAATCTCCATCTTGTAAAAAAGTATATGTTTATATACTGGGACTTACAACAAATATCAAGCATGGTTAATGTCCCTAATGTCGGTCTAAGTGCCTCAAATATTGGGCCCATACCTAAATTTAGGAGGAATGCATTTTATGCCAATGATTCACTAGCAACAAAAATATCCATTTGTATTGTCCAGATGAAGCAATGTTCTAAGAAAAAATTAAGACAAGGAGTTTTTTTATCGATGGGCTTAACCTTTAGATACATAGGCCAACATTAGAGCCAATTCCCCTTTATAGACATAAACATAGTTGCATGGATGTCAGAGTTTTAATTATACAGCCTTTTCATAGCTAAACGATATAGTGGTTCTCAGAAATTCGTTAAAATTGGTAGTTTTGTTCCTTGTCGCAAAATATGAAACCAGTACTTTTTTGTATTTTGTCATTAGGGTGATAAAAAAATCGATTTTTTTTTCAAAAAATCACAATTTTTGAATCATTGGGTCGATTTCAAAGGTCAATATAACAAATGAAAATTAATCAAAAATACTATAATTATTTTAAACATAATTTGTATTGCAAAACATTGATTGTATTTTTGATTGATACGCTGTGTAAAAAAGCCTACATTTACAAGGAACAATATAAAAAATATAAGCAATTACCCTATTATTCGCAGATGAGTACAGACTATTGTTACCCAAAGTGTTAGAAAAGTTCACGAGCCAGTCGAATGAGTTTTCGCGAACTTTTCTATTGCTGCTACACGTTCATATAGGTAGTTTCTGCGGTTTATGGTTAATAAGCTAATACCAGTGAGAAACTACAATATCCCAATATCACAAACAATCAACAAGTTCCTGACCAGCCTCATCCTATCATTACTTATTGAATTTTCTTTCTTCCTTATAATTCACTTGTTGGCAAACATATGATCGAAGATTTGATTACTATTGGTTGAAATAACAACTTCCACTATTGCCTATAACTACAAATAAACAAAATGGGGAGATTTATTCTACATATTTAAAGCCTAGTTGCCTTCCTATGCTGACCCCGCGTCCTATCTATCTCCTTATTTTGCTACCTTTCTACATTGATCCGCAACATTTATCTTGTGTTTGTCCATCTTAAGTAACACTTTTCTGTGATAAAATGCTTCATTCCGAGATTAGTTTCCTATCTAATGTATATTTTGTTTAGGGCCAGTACTACTGTCACGGCCACCTGACTTCATCCCAACGCACCCTGTCATGGTAAATGGTATTCCCAAATGCCACAACGGAACACATAACAGGGCACATAGCCATAACGGAAGTATTCACCCTTTTCGAAAAAAAATGATACCAACTGCAATATAAGTATTTTTGGTTGTTCATTCAATGATAATTATTGAATGAAAACAATGAAACTACGTCACGCAATTGAAAAGTCGTTTAGTTTTTTTCCCTAAAATGTTTCGAATAGATATAGAATGTACATTATTTAATCTAACTAGTATCGTTCAATTTAAGAGTGAATTGCGGTAAAACCCGCTGGTATCACACCTGATGTCAGTGCCAGTGCCTTTAAATAAACATACTACGACGTAACTAACAAATTTATGAAAATAATGTGTGATACCATCACTTGGGGCCACTGCCTTGGTCTCCCAATTTTTTTTTTGTTTTTTTTTTACAGGTGGGAATTTGCTCACAGACACCTGAGAAAGTAACTCAGGGTGTGGGGATGGAAGAATTGCACTCCCGACCCACTAAACTCCAACCTGTGCGCTTGGCCCTTGACCTCCCCGGAACCGCCCGAAGGCATTACTTCGTGGGAGAGGCCTGTGCGCTATAGCGCTCCTCTAGCCATACTCTAACGCTCTAGTCGGGCAGTAGACAACTGCTGCTCGGCACGCCACACTCGTTGTAGTTCCGAAACTATGTGGGTGACCGCAGAAACCACCGCGCTCCAGATCCAGGTGGTTCCACACATCCTAAGGACGATGTTATCCGGACTGGTATCCGCTCCGCATATCGCTAGCATAACGGTCATTACTGGCTCGAAGCGTGGACAGGCGAACACAACGTGTTCCGCCGCCTCTTCGACGCCAGCGCACGTGGGGCAGGTGGGAGTATGTACGAACCTATGCAAGTAACTCCTAAAGCAGCCATGGCCAGACAGGAACTGTGTCAGGTAGAAGTTTATTTCCCCATGGCGCCTGTTGACCCAGCTTAATACGGAAGGTATCAAGCGGTAGGTCCACCTCCCCATTGTGGAATTTTCCCACTCCGACTGCCACCTCGCAATCGATACCGCGCGCGCGTTGTTGCGCACCCCTCGAACGGTCATCGTGTCATAGCACTCCACATCCTCCTTGATGATGAGGCCGATTGGCATCATTCCTGCTATGACACAGACGGCCTCCCTCGAGATGGTGCGGTATGCACTGGCCACCCTCAAGCACATTAGCCTGTGTGTACTCTCTAATTTCCACCTGTGACAGTCAGTATCCAGTACCGCCGCCCACGCAGGGCCTCCGTATCTGAGGATAGATACTACGACCCCGGCGAGGAGCCTGCGCTGGCACTCACCGCCGAGCTGTTTGACATCATGCGGGATAATACCCCCACAGCCGTAGACGCTCTCTTGCAGGCGTACTCGACGTGGCAGACGAAGCTGAGCTTATCATCGAGCATAACCCCCAAGAGTTTCAGAGAGCGCATAGACCTAATTGTGTTCTCGCCAACTGTCAACGTCGCATGCTGCACTGACATACGATTGTTGACTACGACCACTTCCGTCTTGTGATGGGCAAGCTCCGGTTTCCTGGATCTCATCCATTCCTCCACAAGCTTAACGGAGTGAGCCACTGTCAGCTCTACCTCTTCGAGGGATTCCCCGTAGACTACCAGCGTGACATTGTCGGCAAAACCAACGATTTTCACGCCTACTGGGAATCTTACCCTCAACACTCCGTCGTACATGACGTTCCATAACACCGGGCCCAGGATGGAGCCTTGTGGCACTCCTGCGGTGACTCTACCGCATTTTTCGCCATCTTCTGTGTCGTACTTCAACACACGATTCTGGAAGTAGCTTTCCAGAATCTTGTACAGCCCTCCAGGGATTCGGAGTTGGTGTAGCGAGCGGGCTATCACCCCCCAGCACGCGCTGTTGAACGCGTTCTTCACGTCTAAAGTTATTACCGCGCAGTAACGAATACCCCTTCGTTTCCGATGGACCACCTCTGCCGTCTGGATGACGTCGCGGATGGCATCCACCGTGGATCTGCCCTTACGGAACCCATACTGGCTGCTTGACAGGCCGTCTACACCTTCGGTGTAAGCCGACAGCCTGTTGAGGATGACCCTCTCAAGCAGTTTACCAGTGGTGTCCAGTAAACAAATGGGCCTGTATGCTGACGGGTCCCCAGGGTGTTTTCCTGACTTCGGGAGAAGCACCAGCCTCTGCCGCTTCCACGCATCATAGGAAGATGCCTACGTCCAGACAGGTCTGAAATACATTGTCCACTAGCGGTCGTACGTCAAGCTTCCGTTCGTGTCCCTAGGTAGATACCCTTTTACTTTTTTTTCTTTATTGAATTTGACATTAACGTCATGTATAACTGACTCTGATTACCCCACGAATGAGACAGACAACATTTTAAAAACTTAATGTAAAGTGAGGATTACATTGGGGCTGTGGTGAAGACTGGGTGCGCGAACAAGGTAGAGCTCCACCGTAGGAGACAGTGCCCCGTCCGGTGGAGAAACCCCGTTACAATGTCGGTCAGTTTACTGTTAGTCACTCTAGACACTTCTCCCTGTTCCGCGACTGGGATATCGCGCGGCCAGGAGTCAGCCAGGCTTGCTGAAACTCCTCAAACTCACTTGAGATTTTAAAACACTCTTGTCCTGCGAGTTTAATAGGGAAGGTAGGAATAGGGAAGAAGTAAACAAAAACTCCTCGAGAGAGAGGGAGAGTGAACTTCAGCGAGAGGATGATTTGACGTGAAGTGCGCTTTTCGATACTCCGGATGACTTTTTTTGTTCGACGCAAGAAGCTCAGAGTTCACCCAGTGAGAGTAAGAGCGTGTGATAGAAAACATGAACATGAATGGCAACAAACCTCACTCTCATTTTATCCCCCTTCGCTCACAAGCTCTGAAGCTCAGTTGAATGATTTAGCAGTAGGCATTCTACTCCTCAGAAAAATGCTACGCTCGGCTCATTTCAAACTCGCGAGTGAGGCTCCATCAAGCCTGGAGTCAACGTCCCTACGAGGAAACAAGAACTGCACGATTGACACCAGCATCGCCGGCGATCTCTCCGGGGGTGCCGCCATGCCACGGGTCTTGGCCATGACCACTTTGTAGGCATCCCCCCAGGGTTTCGTGTTAGCGCTTTGGCACAAGCTGTCGAAGCACGCGCGCTTGCGTAAGGCGATCTCTTTGTTGAGGGCCGCCTTAGCCACTCGAAGAGCACCGCGGCGTTCCTCTCGAGATTCGGCCGTACGAGCCCGTTGCATCCTCCTTCTCGTGTGGAGGCAAGACGCCCGGGGGATAGCAATCGACTCGCTCCACCAGTACACGGGTCTATGGCCATGCCTGGGATAGGCTCTCCTAGGCATGGTTGTATCACACGCCCTTGTCAACGATGATATCAGTTCTTCCCCCGTCAGATCAAGGGTTATTCGCTCCCGCCTCAGTGCTTCGCTGAAGACCTCTTCATCGAAGAACGACGTCCGCCAGCCTCGAGCGCAGGAGGGACTCCCTCTTGCCACTTGCCTCTCACCTTGTCCCACACTGTAGCGAATCGCCTGATGGTCGCTGTGGGTGTAACCCTCATCGACCCTCCAGTGTAGGTTGCCCTCCAAACACGGGCTGCAGTACGTCACATCAATGAAGGATTCTGCACCATTCCTTCTGTAGGTGGTACTGACCGAACCGGTGTTGTATAGTACAACGTCCAGTTTGGCCATTGCCTCCAGTAGGATGCATCCTCTCTGGTTGGTGTGGTGGCTGCCCTACTCCACCGCCCATGCGTTAAAGTCGCCCGCAATGACCACCGGTCTTAGGCCGACAAGTACCGCAGTGAGTCTGTCCACCATCTGCGCACCATCCACCATGTAGGTCTACAGCATGTTATTAGGCTCTCCCACCTTCGGCAAAGTGCTTAAGAATGGCCTATTGGCATACCTTGTTTTGGCATATTGTTGTTTCAAATTGTTACGAAAAGTACATCCATCGAGCTGCAGAAACGCCCCCCATCTATAGCTCAATCTCAGGTTCGGTGATTTTAAGATTATCTCTTTTATTTAACGAGTACGAGGTCCTATGTGGGGTCTCCCTTAGCTCAGTCGCTGAAGACACTGCTATAAGGCAAGACCATGCTGGAGGCGACTGGGGTCAATTCCCAGTACTATCTAGGAATGTTTCGGGTTGAATAAATTCTCGGCATAGAGTATGATAGAGCATAAGTATTAGTCGGGACGTAATAAAGACAGTGAAGTAAAAGAAGGTCCTACGTTCAATTCCACACATTTACACTAGAAAGAAATCGTTTTTCAAACAGATCATTGACATGTGAAAACGAATCAGGCGATGTTCTGTTTTGTTTTCAACGGATGAGCTTATTCTATTTCACTCCAACTAGGTGCTATTGTTCGTACATTTTATGTATGTTATCGTTAAAAATCAGGCTTGAATAGACTCCTGTCTAAATTTTCAACATAAATAGTAATAGGACTGACGTATACCATACATGAATCAAGCATTCAAACATTGGAGCGTCATAAAAATGTTTTGGAAACATCACCGGTACCAGTATAGAGTACAAACAATCAGAATCTCATACAATTTCTTCCAGTATATTGCAACGAATTCTGCGCCATCCTTTCCGGGACACGTCACTCATTTTAGCTTCAGTAGGTATATCAGAACGATTTGTTGTAAGCCTTCCATGAAATTGGTTTATTGCATTTATTATCGTAGCCCGACGGACTCACTTCACCAAATCAGATATTTTCCGAACATGAATCTTCTTGCCCTGGATACGTACCTAGTAGGTAGTAGGACAGAAGGCGCGTGTCACTCCACTACACAGTAGTTACCCCCAAAAACCACATAAACAGCTTGATTGAGTTTTGCTGCTTCACCAGGAAATTGAATAAATGGGCAGGTGGGGGCGTCTAAGTAAAAGTAGAATGTTCTTTTGTTCCAGTTCCGCATTTTCTTGACTCCAGGCTTTTGGTAGGGGATGCGTCGTCGTCGTCGTCATCGTCGGGGTCGTGTGAAATAGGGCTTCGTCATTCTGAAGTCGAGCCACCAGTCAGTTTTCGTACGCGGCCATAACCGCATCGCATTCGCCATATTCTCGTCGCCGCCGGTTTTCGTGCGTGCAGCGAAATCCGTCTTAGTATAGTTGTTGGCTGGGCGCGAATAAGTCGCTTGTTTGGACGCGGCAAATATTTTTCGCAAACTATTCCACGGCTGGAATGTGGCACCCCGTCGCGTCGTTGGGTGGTTGAAATTATGTTCGCATGTGGTGTTAGCTAAATATTAGCGCGGAATAATTACCGCAAGCAGTATTAGACCTACCTACTTTTGGTGACAATCGAAACAGCAGTATTAACTGGCGGGGGACACATGTTCAAAGTCAGTGGCTTTCAGACGAGTGCGGTGAGGAATGGTTAAGCTTCATACCGGATTAAGTGTGACCAGAATGAGAATCCGAGAGCAGCTGGCTCGTGAGATATGCGACCCGAAGTCCTGTCTCAGTCAGAACATTATCATCAAGGAGATGGTACTGCTGCAGAAGGAGCAAATGTATAGTATTCGTTCGTATTACCATGAGTGTTGCAATTCCTGCTTGTGCTTCGATTAACGCTTACAATTGTTCGTTTGTTTCAAATCAGTATTGCCAAATATATTGTTGTTTACTCAATCATAGTCTGAGAGAAGTAGAAAATGAAACACTACCCAGTGAATGGTAAGGATAATGATAATGCTTCGGAACTGGCTCCGGAAGCCCTGGAGGAAGTGTCGACCGACAAATAATTGTTCTCAGAATTGTATGGGCCAATCCAGAAGAGGTCAAATCATCTATTCTGGATAGTATTTCCCACGTAGTGGCCCCGGAACAGGCAATTTTTCATTGCAACCGAAACCGATTGAGCGACATATCATTGTTCTCAGAATTTTATGAACAATCCCTGGGGGAAGTGTTTAATTGTTCACTGCAACAGAATCCCAGAGGGGCAAAGATCGTATATTCTTAGAAAGTTATGAATGGAAAGGAATTAAAGAGAATTATGCAGAAAATTTTTAACAAGTTCTCCCTCCTATTTCAGTAACAAAATACATTTTTAGTATTTTGAAAAAGCTCAAGAACCATGGAAAAATGTGTTGCAACGAAGTTGAACAAATTTTGTCTCGGATTTTATCAGAGGAAAGAAATATGTATTAGCCTCATAGAAATATTGAAGTTGTGGGATTTAGAAAAATTTCTATGATCACATATTTGAAGAAAAAATCTAGGTTTTTGGCCCTGTAAAATAATCAAGGCTCTTGTACTTGAATGAACTTATTTTCAAGAAAACTTAAATGAGAATTGGGATAGTTCTAATGATATTTTAAGGAGAATTCCTTGTCACTTGTGGAAAAAACCCATGGGCTTAATTCCAAAGAGAATTCCAAGATCATTCTGAAAAGTGTTCCATCAAATATGAGAGTTCTACGGAGAATTTCAATGAAGCTATGAGTACATGGTAATTCCTATGAACATATCTTAAAAGTTGTAAAGAGAAGTCCTGGGGAGAATTTCATAGCAATTTTAAGAACCATTCTAAGGGAAATCTGGTTATAAATCCGAGAAACTCTAAAGAACAACTTCAAAGGAATTCTGACATTAATCCCAAGAAATTTGTAATAAGAATTCCATGTCCGCGCCGGTGATGTAGTGGTAAGCGTGACTGCCTCTCACTCCAAAGGGCCTGGACCTGGGACCAGTCGTTGCCTTCGGGATTTTCTAAGGCATAAAATATCTGATTTGAAGGAAAGTAAGCCGTTGGTCCCCGGTCCATGAAGTTTGACGGGTCGATAGATAGGGTACAGATGTGGAAGCTGCCTCCCTGAAAGCAAGATCGACGGAAAACAAATCAAAGAAAAAAAAGTAAGAGGTTGCACGACCGTAGATTCGACGTAGGATTACGTAAGGTAATTTTGATGTCACAGCAAAAGAATAGTAAATGTTAAATTGATTTATTAACTCGTTATCAGTGAAAATGTTCGATGGGTTAAAATTCGGAAGCAATTTGAGAGTTCTGTTTTTGAGGTGCTCTGTCGGTGTCCTGGACGATGTCTTGGATACAAGCTCTAACTTGAGCTCTTTAGTTAACTCCTTTATCAGTCATTTGTGAACCTGAAAAGGACCGATGGGTTGGAAGCTTGGAAGCCAGTTTAGAACAATGCTGTGGAATTACTTCCTCGATGTTCTTGGAGATGATAGCGGTGCACCTGGATCGATTGGTGATCATTTTGGTGAAGGACGATGGCATAGTAGTCCTCAATTGATGTTCTTGGCGAATTTATATTTTAAAAACAATGTAGTTCTTTGTTTCAAAGGGATATAGTAAAATGTTCTCCAGCATCCCAACTAGTAGATAAAGCAATGTTGTCTATAGCCGTTCTGATTCTGTCTCGGTAACATCGATTTCTTTCAGCATCAGTTTTCGGCTGCTTCTTCGGAGGTTTGTCCGCTTGCAGTTCCTCTGCGCGTTTTAATTTTGGGTCGCCAAATGCTGCGACATGGTTATATCGATAAACTCGCAAAAAAAATTTCAAATATCACTTACTTCGCACTACAATTGTAGAAATTTGAAGAGATTGAACTGCCCATTAATTTTGGTATTCGGCAATTAAATCTGTGTTCGGAAAAACACATCAATCACCGAATCTGAGCATACCGGATGGTACCTACGTTTATACTTTTTGATGCAAATTTTAAGCCCCTCTTATTAAGAAAATTCGGGAAGAATTTTATTGCATCAAAACGGTAATCGATGATAGTTTTAAGGAAAGAGAGAGCGAGCCGATGAAGAGTACCGATCAATCTAGATTTATCTATTTGAAAGTTTACGCGAGAAGTGTCCAGAAAATACTCTTTAACAAATTTATGGTGGTCCTGAAAACGACCGTTTTTTGTGATGGTTGAGTAATGCTGAGCTATTCAGGTGTTTTACACAGATAAGACTGGCGAGCTGTATGTTGTTTGGAACGGTGACGCGCTTGGTATAGATGGCCCATAGTGGCTCACTACGAGCTTCTGCAATCCGATCAGTAGCGGTGCAACTTCTTCCTCCTTCTTCGGCGAATGGACCGCTCAGTGGGCTGCAGCTTGCGCTTGCGGGCAGCTTTTCGTCGTGTATTGGAGAACAATCTACAACGCCACGTGCCGAAAGTAGTGCTGCTGTTGCTGATGATGACCACTGGACACCACCACTCACCACACGCGGTGATTAAATAAACACCATTCTTTGAGACCGGAGTGATTTCGATTTTTAAATCTGTGTTAGGGAAAGCGCTTTTCGCAGTCAATCGGTGATAATTTTCATTATTATAGCAACAGTTGCACATTCGTGCAATTTTCTATAGTGACCTTTTAAAAAATTGATAAAGTGTTCATTTTAGCAGATTCGTAGATGACATTCCAATCGATTCAGTGTTCACTCGGCTGTCGACAAAAGCAGACCACTCTCGATGTGTGCCACGCGATTGTCTGTTTTCTCGGCAGCAACCATTGTGTGGTCCTCCTCATTGTTCTTCATCAGCAGTTCTTTCGGTCGATGCGTCGTCGACTTTGGAAAGCAACCGTTTCGTGATGAGTGTGTGAGTGCTAACCACGTTTTGCGTCCATTGCTGCAATGGACGCGCTCTGACCCTCGTTGGCGTACAACAATTTGCCATACAATGAAACTACTGGAAGCGGCTCCAGTTCTGATGGAGGAGGCTTTTTGGATAGCGGAAGATAAAGTGTTTATTGTGTTGTACCTTTTGACTATAGTTTTAAGATGTATTATATAGTGACCAAGAATCCTCGGCTCTGTAAAGTTAATTCGGTTGAGCCTTATCAAATAAATTAATGAACAAAAAAAAAATTCCAATCGATTGCCTTGTTTAGAATTAGTATCCATCCACTATTGACAGAGTTATAAGTGGTTAAATCCTGACCACTTTTCGTAACGCGATCGATTTTGTTTTTTTTTTTTTAATTGCACCCCCAATATGTTGCCGAAAGACGTAATCCTACGTCAAAAGAGTTTCAAGAGAATCTCAATCTAGAGATATTTCCAAAGGAATATCAACGCGAACATAGTTCTGTTTGAAGCAGTTGATAGAATAGAGTTTAAGCTTGATACGTAAAAAAAGTAGATTTTAATTCTAGTAATAAACTGTTTTTGTTTTTGCGTTGCAAAAATGAAGTGAGAAATGGTCGCTGCACATCTTGAACTTTAAGTGTAAAAATGCATAGGTGTTGATTCAAATGTTAAGATTTACCTACTTTTTTGCATATCTACAGTAAACTATGATCCTAATCTATCAATTACTTTAAAAAAAACAAATTTCAACAACTGAGTGAAAAGTTATTTACAAATGAGCAGTTGGTGTGTACAACTGTGCATGCCAAGCATGCTGAGGAGAGTTATTAAGGAATAATACACGCAAACCACAAATTTATTACAATGAATGTTAGTTCCATTTACTATCATCACAGACAAACAGACGTAACTCTTTGAAAAAGTTTTTCATGAAAACATAGTATCTCAAAACATAGGACCTCAGTAGCGACATCTTTCAGGCTTCTCGCGGAAAACAAGCTTGCTCGCTAACTCGCAAACAATATTGCATAAAAGTTCTATAGAACGTATAGAAACGTCAAAGTGATCCGATGCCAGCGCTGCGGCGAGTAGTTCGCGGAACTGATAATATTCAAATCAACCGTTAAATGCGTGAACGAAGATACACAATGAAGAGTTACGTCTGTTTGTCTGTGCTATCATCTTCTGTTCATGAACATAGCAACGCATGTTAGAAGTTGACCTTGCAGACGATGCAATGATTTTTAGTCTTTTTTTATTCCGTGTTCTGTATATGCTTTCACCTACGCAAGCAAGCATTTGCCTTGATTGTTATGTATAACATGGTAGAATGACGCACATACTTGCCTCTATTCTCTCCAGCAGAAAAAAACAAACGAAGTCGAGTATGCGAGGAAATGAGCCCTCTTGTTTGCTCCATATGCATCCATATCCCGAAGCATGGAGAGAGCAGTGGAGGAAGCACAGGTCTGATAATCGCAACCTTCGTGGTTCGAGTCGCCCAGTCGGTGCTTTTTTTTCGACATGATTAATTTCACTCACTAAGACACTCCACCTTTTCTTTCTCCATTTTCTTGCATTGGACTGCAGCTCCCCGCATATCGCATCCCCGGTTCATGCGGTCTCCACCAGTGTTGGGAAAATATTAAAAATCAAATCTCACCAACGCCCAAGATCACGCTTGATTTTCGTAGACAAAAATCAACAAGCAAACAACTGCGATTGATTTTGCAAGCTATGATATCGCAGCTCGGAATATCAAACTAACAAAACTCACCAACTGCAAATCTCACCAAACTGTGATGAGATTGAATTTAACTATTTTTGCTTTACACCCGAATGCAACCGAAACTTCCATAATGGCTTGCAGCAGTCCCTTTGCGTCTGCCATCGGTGAAGATTAAAAAGAGATAGGAAACTATGCTTTCTCTTTCTAAGAAAACGATGTGCAATGGAATCATTTTTGTGTCGAGTCAACTCTCAGCTTGATTTTTGCACGTTGCGAATAGTCTCGCAATATCAAAGGAGCTTGTAAAATCAATATCAAGCATGATATTTTGTTCCAATATCACGCGTGATATTGCGACCGCATAAGAGCGGAAAAATATCAATTGATTTCTGATTTTGCCAACACTGGTCTCCACTGACATCCTCTGATGATGAATCCCACAAAATTGTAAGCGAATCTAACATCCCCCGGTTGGGTGTAGTAATAGAACTTCTAAGGAGAATTCCATGAGGATTGTGAGGAGAATTCTAAATAGGAAATTGAAGAAATTTTCCACATTCAGAATAAAATAATAGTGAATTCCATAAATTATTCAAAGGGGATTCTGAACAAAATTTGGTGAATATTCCTTGGGAATTTTGACAATATCTCAAAACCCAAGCAACAATTTTAGTTTTATGAGGGTTCTGTAAACCATGATTTAGACTTGTAGAATGCTAAAAAACCTCTATAAAGCTTGCAATGTTACTTGGGATGGCATCCTGACAAGAACTCCTAGTGAATTCTGATAACAATTCACATAGAGGATAGCTCTAAAGGAATCCTAAGATGAGCTAGAATTCTGAGAGCAACTGCAAAGGAATTACGATGATGATACCAAGGGAATTCTAAGGATAATATCAAACAACTTCTTGGAGTATTGCAAGGAAATCTTGAAGAGAAGTACCTAGGAAATGTTTAACATAATTCTAAATCATTTTTTGAGAGAATGTCAATGAATGGGTGGGGCGTACATAGGAATTTATATCGGTACTTTTAATTTCAAGCAGAATTTTTGATGAATGCTTGAAGAATATTGAAGAGAGTTCTTAGAACATGTCTAGATAGAGCTGGAATTAGGGCGTAACAGCTTTTGTAAACAATGACTTCTCTCGATGATTTCTACAAATTCAAGGCTCGCCCACGCAAATCAACATCATCATCGAGCAGAGGAAGACTTCCCCTACCCGATAATTGTATTGGATTGCGTAGGCGTGCCTTGAATTCCTAGAAATCTTTAAGAGAAGTCATTGTTCACAAAAGCTGTTACACCCTAATTCCAGATGTATGAAAAGAACTTCAAGGTTATTACGAGCAGAATTCTAAGACAGTTCATCCGAGGAAACATGTTTATTCTTAGAAAATTATGAAAGGAAAGGAATTATAAATAATTATGCAAGTTCTTGCGAGAAAGATTTGCAATTCGAAGAGGATTGAAAAGTTTATTCCAACGTGAGAGAATTTCTAGAGCGTCATAAAGATACTTTGAACACTAGTGACAGTTAGTTAGTTTTCTTTATTATAGAAGCTTTCAGCCTGAGGCTGGTTCGCCTCCGACTAGTGACAGTCCCAAGATTATTCTTGAGAAATTTTTATCAGAAATCTGAGAAAACTGTGGAATGATTCAAAGGGAAAAATTGAGAAAACTCCAAAGAAAACCTGTGAAGACTTGCAACGAAATTATTAAAGTAATTCAGGCATGTTGTCGACATGCCTTTGTGAATTTCTAAGCAGAATATAAATTTAAAAAAAAAAAATCGTCTGCAAAAATCTTCAAAATGTTGTTCCTTACATTTTTGCTGACATTCTGGGACTAAGACTTGTGAGGTCTCGGATTGGGAAGCCGCTTGATACTGAACATATTAAAATAATAATAAATGGGAGAAATTTCCACGAACCTGATGACCGTTATGCAGGACTCTACATGTGAAATATCATAGAGGTAACTCTAAGACCAGAAGGTCCCGCAGAAAGGTGCTCAACATTCAGGCTCAGCTCTGGTACTATCTTCGATCCCAAGCTAATCGATGCACCCCTCGAAACATAGGAAAATCTGCGAACCCCTAATTTGATCTGTCAAACTTTCATAGCGAATCAAAACGAAAATAGTGTAGTACTACTGGGACCAATTAGGTTTTGCACCGTCGGGGTTAACCTCAATCTGATGACAGTTTAGTGGTACTGTTTACGTGGACTTAGTCGATTTTTTCTTGGTTGGATTTTCTCGATAATTTTTCAGACTGCAGTGAAATGTAAGTACATTTCTGCAATGTTCACGAGCAACATCCTTGCAATGCGATGTTCCTCGACAATTTTCAAGTTAAAATTCGGAAATTTTAGAAATTTTTTTTTCGAAAAAACGACTAAGTGCTTGTAAACAGTACCACTGAACTGTCAAAAAGGTTCAGCCGATTAACACTGAGTTCATTCGTGACGTCACGCTGCAGAACCTAATAGGCTAGTCAAGTAGTGAGCCAATTTTAAATCGTTATTTTCCACCGGTTGGCAATATGCTCTTATGAGAATGGGTGCCGTAACCCTATTAGGCACTTTGTGTACAAGTTCTCACTCCACTCCTTGGAAACGCTGTTGTAAGGCAAATATCAAAAGCCGCACATAATACCATACAACCGGATGTAATCAAAACAGGAAAAATCCACTGAACCCTAATAACCGAAGCAATTTGTATGCGTCAGTTGGTTGTAAAACCGAATTAGAAGACGACAGATCGCTGTTATGCACATATGCTTTTAGCAGTTTTCCGTATAATAAATTCGAGCGTGCAGCTATGACTTGTACACGTCAGTCCTGATGTTTCGTTACAACAATGAGCTTTTACTGCTGCGGCCCCTTTCTATTGCAATTTGTTTTCTTTTTGGATTGCGCGTGTTTCAAAAGTGCACACACTCCTCATTCCTCTGCACTCTTGGAACTGTTGCGACACGTGCTTTTCAATCATACGCGAAATTGCATTTGAGGGCCTACAAAGGGCTAGGGAAAAGGCAGAGAGTTCCAGTCGCAACTTGATTGCTAGTTTTACCGTAACAGACCATCGGTTGACTTCAGCAACAAGCGTACCGTCGCTCAGTTTTATTGCATTAGCTTTTGATGGGGAGCTTTCAACGATTCTAATTCCAGTTCAATTTTACTCTCTTTCAGGCGGAAGCTAAACGGATACTCCAGCTTGGACTTCTTTATTATGCCTATATCTGACAAACCTCGACTAAATCATCCGTTGAAGTAAGTAGTACATACACTGTCTGCCGTCAAAATTTGTCCAGTACACTTTCAATGATCGCTTCTCGGTTATTTCCCCCAGTGCCAAAAAACCAACCCCTGTGACACCGAACCCGTGGGTAGCGGGTGGTCCTCCCGGCGGCAAGGACGCCGTCCTGGTGTTCCGAACGAGTGCCCTGTCCCCAGTGAACTCCAGCGCCGATGGTTTGGAGAGCGGTTCATCAACGGCAGCATCCATTGCGTCGGACGAATCTACTACTATATCAGCTGCCTCGACTTCTTCGGTGCACTCGACCAAAGATCCTACCGGAACCTCTAGTGATAAGTTAGCCAACCATTCGAAAGTACTCGCAACACTGCCTAAAAACTTTAATGTTCAACGAAAATCAAATAGTATTAGTAGCACCGCTAGCAATAGTAACGACGACGATGACGACGAGGACGAAGAAGACGACGAGGACGATGACGACGATGATGAAGACGACGATGACGAGGCAGAAGGGGAAGCAGAAGGTGAAGAAGAGGACGACAACGACGAGGCGACCACTTCGCAGGACGAAGCTGGTCCATCGAACGCGGCTGGCAATGAGAATAAACCAAAGAAACGCCAGCTGGAGTCGTCCTCCTCTTCGAGCTCGTTGAGCAACGCTTCAGTGACCGGTCGCGATTGCGATGAGGCCGAGCCGGATCTTCCTACGTCCAAGTCGGAACCGTTGCTGGCAGTGGTAGAGAAGAAGCTGGCTCGAAAGAGCCAGGAAAACAAAGAGAACCAATGTGTGGTGAAGACGGAGATGCCCGCGGCACAGCTTAACATCTACTACAAGTTTATCAACACGGAAACGCGGTTACTGCGGAAGATACTGAGTGCCCACGGGATGGGGGAGAGTGGTTCCGATAGCAACGATTTCAACCTGCTGTGGACGGGCATCCATCTGAAGCCGGATATCCTGAGGAACTTGGCACCGTATCAGAGGGTCAACCACTTTCCGAGGTAGGTGTGTTTGGGGTTATATCTTTTCGGACACTATCGAGCAGGTCCACGCCAAATGACAAATCCGAAGTGATGTGACTGACTCCGATTTGCATAAAACTTTGTTTGTTATGGTCAATCATTCACATTTGAGCTAAAATTTAATCTCGAAAAAAAAAAACTTCAAAATGGCGTATTCTAAATGTTTCAACAAATCATAACTCGAAAATTACTCCTCATTTGCGCTACACAGGGCTGATTTCCTAAAATAAACAAAGTGAGAATCAAGCTATCACAAAGTTTGCTTGTCTTTCACCCTGCACAAGTGTAAAGCAGCGGAGAAGAAGAACCCAGAAATAACGAAAGCTCAATGTGTAGCCATCGCTCCGACGGCTCCGGCGCAAAGAGCGCCACTCAGTGTAAGGTTTCAAATGGGAAACCCAGAAAAAAGACAAAATTCTTCTTCGTTATGCCCTTCTCCATCTCCTATGCATGCAGTCGTGGTAAGCAAAGTCTGCAAAGAATTCTAAGAAGACATTAGCGCTTGTTGTATTATATTCGCTCCCTGCGCCGCACGGAGTATACCGCTCATTGTGTGGATCGCTTTCTCACAAATTAGTTGGAAAAAAGTGTGCGAAGCAAATGGGAGAACCGCACACTCTTTGTCGAGTGTTGTGAGATGCATGCACAAAGTTGCTTTGCTAACGCTCTGAGGTGCTTTCCAGCCTTGGCGCCATATACACAGAAAAAAAAGTTGTTGAATATTACATCCAAACTGCTGCAACCAGGTCAATCCATCGGTTGTGTAATATAACGTTGTACGATGTACATCGATTTTGCGTACAAAATTACATCCATTTATTTAATATTGTACCTGATTTTTGCTATTACATCATTATTTCATACATCAGCTTGAATTACATTTATCGATATCACATTTTTTTTGCTTTGTAGCCGCTCCTTGAAGAATTTTAGTAAATGTATCGCAATACCGTAAACACTAATTTTTTAAAATGATGTTACCAATTTTTGAAAATAAATTCTAGCAACTCTGGATTTAAACAAAGACAGCCTAGAAACACCCGTTGTGCGGTAGATCAAATCTCATAAATTTTAAATGATTCAATTATTTAAGATTATATTGAACTCAATACACGTCTAGATTTTTTTATGATGTTGGGGCAAATGACCAAAACCTACCCAACCAGAATCTATCATTTAATATTAGGAATAAACCTATCAGAACTTTCGTAAATCGATTCTTGAATTCATAAAAGGCCCAGATATTACAGTAGATGGAATAATTCGGGATTATTCTTAAAATTATGGACGAGCAAAAAAATATTTTTCATTCTATAAGTTGATAGTTCTATAACTCGATGGTCCCTTCAATTTCGAGTTATGGAGAGTTGACTGTAGTTCCAAGTTCCATAAGTTTTAATCCTACCAACATACATAGTTGGTAGTGTAAATTTCTGTTCTATGTGATGCACATAAATGGAGCGTCTCATATCATATAAGTTTACATTATAAATCGTGTAAAGTTCTGAGACCTTTCACAAAAAGTTCATTCATTTTCATTTGTGAACAACTTTGCTTACAAGTTGCTTGTTTGCGTGGAAAGAATTCAAGTTTACGTCAATGAATGTTTACATCACAATTAACATTCAGATTTTTTTCAGTGGAGATCTCATAACATCTATGATTATCATCATCTGTCAAATTTCTGGGAAGATCCTGAACCTTTTCTACAAATATTTCAGAACATTTGGACAGTTCCCTGAAATTAAATGTAGTTCCCAAAATTTCCAGGAAGCTCACTGACCTTTTTTGAAGTTAATTTTCTGATAAACTGCTACGAAGTTCTCTAAACTGATACGAAGATCTCTGAAGTACTAAGAAGTCTGCTGAAGTTCTACGATACCCCCTGAGGGGAGCTTCTAAATTTCTACAAAATTTACTGAGCATCAACTAAGTTTACTGAACTTCTAAGAAGCTCCTTAAACGTTAACAAAGTTCCCAGCACTTATATGAAGTTTCTCGCGGTACACGAATTACGTTACGCAATACATCCTGATTATAAACCCCCTCATCCCCCCCCCCCCCATCATGCGTTACGTAATTTGTGCACAAAGCCTTCTGCAAAGTTTGAACTGTATTTTTTTCAAAATTTCCCTGAACTTTAAAGAATTTTTAAGATTTTCTGCGAAGTTCCCTGAAAATTTGTGAAATTTCCTGAACTTCTGCGAATTTTCCTGAATTTCTACGATATTCACCGACCTATTTCAAGTCCCCTACCTATCGGTCCATCCATGGGCGTGATCAGAAATTTTGTGCCTCAGAAAATCTCGACGGCGCCGACTGGGATTGAACCCAGACCTTTTGGAGAGAGAGGCAGTCACGCTTACAACTACACCGCCCGCTAAGTCCATTGAGCCTCAACGAAGTAGCATGAAGTTAAAGTAAGTTGCCCGAACTTATCTGAAGTACTCTGAAATTAAAGAAAGTTCCCTCAACTTCTAAAAAGTTCCCCAAACTTGTAGAAAATTCGCTCCTGCAAACTTTTGTTAATTTCAACGAAGTTCTCTGAAGCTCTTCCCCGAATTTCAGTGAAGCTCCCTGAAGTTAAAGAACAGTACCTGACTTAATCGAAGTTCCCCGAATTTCTACGATATTATCCAAACTTTTGTAAAGGTCGCAACATTTCTAAAACATTGAATGCAGTTCTACAAAATTTTCTGAACTTCTGCAAAATTTGCTGATCTCCTGCCAAATTTCCTGCACTTTTAGATTTTGTTATATATTCTGCATAATTCCCTATTTAGTCCTTTTTCGAAGTTTCATGAAAATCTACGAAGTTTCTTGAAAATCTACAATGTTCCCTGATTTTTTACGAACTTCACCAATATCAAATGATGTCGTCTTAACTTCTACAAATTGCCCTTGATTTCTTAGAACGTCTGTAAATGCTCAATTTAATAAATCTCAGATATTGAAAACTTCCCCTAACTCTCAAATTAAGTAAGAAGCTTTGAAGACATGTGAAGACATTCCTTCGATCTCGTTGAAGATTTATTCAAATTATATCTGGCATCCCTGGCTCAATCTCAGCATAGGTTGTCACATCTGTGGAATTCTGATTCATCTAACTCATTTTTGTACGTTCTGCGGTCTTGTCAATAAAGATAACCAACTAGCTGATTCCATTAGCTATTGTTTGCTTCTCCCTTCAGCAAAAAAAATATCACCCGCAGTTTGTAGGCAAATCTTTAGTTGGCATTCATTGACTAATTCCGCTAATTTGAAAATCATACGACCATTCTATACTTAATATATATTTTAATCTAAACCGCAAAGGCGGCGATTTGAGACGGACCAATTTAGTACTAAGCCCATAAGAGCACTAGCACCTAGCACTGACAATATTTTTGTCGCTTTATATTTCAATAATACATGAAGCAAAGCGCCCAAGGCGAACCATAAAGGGAAACAAATGCTCCAAAGTGTTATATTGCAACAGATGGCTCTGTGGAAGTGAAATCAAAATTTCAGATCAAACAAAGCATTCCGAGCGAGATTCCGACTAGAAATTTTTACAGAAATATTAATATTTCTTACTACTACATATTTTCTGTTCACTAATTTTTGAACAAAGTTGCTTTTTTATCAACAAAACAACACATTTTCATACATTTCCTTTAATTTTAATACCACTTTTTCGTCTTCCGTTTGGAGGTATCTGAGAGTGATGCGCATGATTGAGATGAATACAAACGAATGTGCTGTCGCGTAGTGATGAATAGCACAAGCTCATTGTGTTGCAACCTGGGCTGTTCTTTGAGGTACTAGCATCTCATTTAGGACAATAATACCATAGAGGTAACTCTAACACTAGAAGGTCCCGAAGAAACGTGCTCAACTTTTTGGCTCAGCTCTGGTACTCTCTTCGGTCCCAAGCTAATCGATTTACCCCTCGAAACATAGGAAAATCCACTAACCCCTCATTTTATCTGTCAAACTTTCATAGCGAATCAAAACAAACATTGTGTAGTAGTAGAATTTCGACTAGAATGGGGTACGTTAATCGATTTGCTTGGGACCAATAGGCTAGTTAAGTAGTGAGCCAATTTAAAATCGTTAGTTTCGTATTGATTGTTGATAATAACAGTAGAGTAGAGGCACAAACGAAGTGACAGACTCAAAACTGAAATGTATGAAAAAATGACAATATGATACACTCTTTGCACACTGTCAAAAATCATTGCACACAAAATCAACTTTGTTCAAATCAAAACAAAAAACTAGCCCATCTGGTGGCTGATGGCACAAGCTTCTACGAAAATTCTATTACAGCGAACCACATTATTTTAATTGATTTCTTCGCCAGTTAGTCGTCTGTCACTTCGTTTGTGTTACAAGCCCATCGTGATCCGAGCTTGGATATGTGATTGTTGTGAGAAACTTGCTATCGCAATATAATGATGATTACATCGAAGATGATATCGTCCTCTTCACTCGGCTGATCATCAACGTCCGCGCTGGCTTCGATCATGCTGACACCTGTCTGTTATTGAGCCCTGGTGGTGAAGTTGATGGGAATCGATTAGTGCGATACCCTAATACAGTTTGTATGGTTATTTTGCTTAACGACATGTTCGGAGTATCATCTAAACCATATGTGGAATAGTTAATTAGGGTTATCGTTCGTTTATAGTATTTTTTATTGAAGTATCTTGTTAATTAGATATCTTTGCTAATAGCAAATTCGTCTATTATTCAGTTCCACCCAATGAGGTACAGAGAGAGGTGAAACAGATCGTGAAATATTGTTGTATTAGTATCGGTATTA
Organism: Ochlerotatus camptorhynchus; assembly: GCF_037179485.1. Lineage (NCBI taxonomy): Eukaryota > Metazoa > Arthropoda > Insecta > Diptera > Culicidae > Ochlerotatus > Ochlerotatus camptorhynchus. Next base: position 2,969,963 of record NW_027040660.1, read on the forward strand.
GCAACCGGTGAAAACTAACGATTTTAAATTGGCTCACTACTTAACTAGCCTATTGGTCCCAAGCAAATCGATTAACGCACCCCATTCTAGTCCAAATTCTAGTACTACACAATTTTTGTTTCGCTATGAAAGTTTGACAGATAAAATGAGGGGTTCATGAATTTTCCTATGTTTCGAGGGGTGCATTGATTAGCTTGGGACCGAAGATAGTACCAGAGCTGAGCCAAAAAGTTATACTAGAACGGGATACGTTAATCGATTTGCTTGGGACCAATAGGCTAGTCAAATAGTGAGCCAATTATGCTGCCACACACAATAGTATTTTTTCAATGGATTTTGTTTCTGTGTAGACTATGAGCTAAACACCACACACCAAATTTCGTAAATTGTATCGGTATTTTTTTTTTTTGCTGAATTCATCCAGCTCATCTGAAAAGGTACGTAGATATTTTCCATCGTACTTTTCAGGTGTTTATTACGTATTTTGGGAATGAAATCCCGTTTAAGTGATGCATATAAAAACCAAGTGATTTTCACGTAAATTTTACCGGATCTACAGATGATAAAGGGTGTCCACGATGAAATTGCCACACACAAAATTGATTCGCAAAATTCGAGTTTTCATCCGATTGCCATCAAATTTTCAGGGATTGAGAAATAACTATTAAACTTCATTTTACCATTTTACTCGTATTTTATGTACAGTCCATACGCAAATGCCCGCACCTTGGCCTTAACCCCGGCCATAAGATTCTGCACAACCTGTGAATCAACCGTTTTTTGCATGTAAACCCATACTTTCTTCAGTTCCTCGACTGTTTTCACTACCTTAGGTCGTTTAAGAAGGTGCTGCTTCATAATCGCCCAGTACTTCTCGATGGGGCGGAGTTCCGGAGTGTTGGGAGGGTTGAACATTTTCGGCACGAAATTGACCTTATTGTCCGCATACCACTTCAGCACGTCTTTGGAGTAGTGGCATGAGGCCAAATCCAGCCAGAAGATTGTTGGGACGTTGTGGGCCTTCAGGAGAGGAAGCAGCCGCTTCTGGAGGCACTCTTTTATGTACACCTGTCCGTTCATCGTGTCCTGGGTCACGAAAGGTGCACTCCGCTTCCCGCACGTGCAGATGGCATGCCTAACCAGGAATTTCTTCGCAAATTTGGACATCTTCTGAGTGCGGACATGCTCCGGAACGCTGAACTTATCCTTGGCCGTGAAAAACAGGTTGCCGGGGATCTGTTTGAAGTCGGCCTTCACATATGTTTCGTCGTCCATGATGCAGCATTCAACTTTCGTCAGCATGTTGAGGTACAACTTCCTGGCACGGGTTTTGGCGGACTTGTTCTGCTTCTCGTCGCGATTAGGGGCCTTTTGTACCTTGAACGTTCGAAGCCCAGCCTTAGTTTTGGCCTTCTGGACAAAACTTCGGCTTAGGTGCAGCTTCTTAGCCACATCCCTAACGGAGGCGTTCGGATTTCGGTTGAAGGCCCCAACTACGCGGTTGTGATTTTTGGTGTTGTACGGAATACTTTTTCCTTCACTTCTGGGCTTCCGATCGGTGGTCAACCGTTCCTCGAACCGCTTAATCACTCGCGACACCGTGGAATTCGCGATTCCCAACGTTTTAGCGATGGAACGATGCGAGAGATCCTTGTTCTCGTGATGAATGCGCAAGATTTTATCACGCACGAGCTGTTCTTTCGACTCCATTTCCTCGAGTTTTGATCACAGGACTTTAAAACTTGCAGGATGTAAATAATGCACTATGAACTAAATCCACCCAAATTTTCATTAAATTCTACCCAACGGTTAAAAAGTTAGAGCAATTTCATAGTGTGGCAATTTCATCATGGACACCCTTTATTCAAATTGGCAATACTTAAAAGTTACGTGAATTTTCAAGTAAGTTTCACAGCGTTTTACAGTTTTGTTTATAATATTACGTTCAGACTACAGAGTTATAACAACAATCAATACGAAACCAACGATTTAAAATTGGCTCACTACTTGACTAGCCTATTTGTCCCAAGCAAATCGATTACGTACCCCATTCTAGTCAAAATGTTTGTTTTGATTCTCTATGAAAGTTTGACAGATAACATGAGGGGTTAGTGGATTTTCCTAGGTTTCGAGGGGTGAATCGATTAGCTTGGGACCGAAGATAGTACCAGAGCTGAGCCAAAAAGTTGAGCTCGTTTCTTCGGGACCTTCTGGTCTTATAGTACGTTCAGACTACAGAGTTATAACATGTTATAGCGCTATCTTGATGGTGGTTTCTGTGTTGCAATTAGTTGACAACTGTTATAACATGTTATAACTCTCCAGTCTGGACAGCATTTAAGTGAATTTGTGGTAAATTTCGATTTATTTTTTTCTTGAAGTATATGAAGCCCATTATTTTGAGAACGCATTTATTTTCAAAGTATTTTATTAAAATAAAATTTGTCTTTAATTGATGCACCATCTATTTCATGATTTCACTAGATCTACTGCCTGTTTTTTCCTCATCCTGGGGTGGAACTGCTTCTAGAAAGATTCACATTTTTTGGGAGCTCGGTATTTTCATTAAGATCACTGATTTATGTATAAGAGAATGAAAACCGAAAATTTATCATCGTTCTATTTTTTTTTTGGTTTTTTTTTTCAATATATATATTTGATTCTCACCATTTTTTTTAGCCATAAACTGATGATCTGGAAGCTTTTAAAAATCCCCCGTTTGCTGAAATAATCTTGTATCTCGTTATTTTAAATTATGAGTAGCCCAAATAATCTGATCCTGCATTCGCTTTTTCATTTCTGGAATAATAATACCGAGAATAAAACTTAAGATTATTTCTGGATTCCAATGAAAGTTAAACACTGGGCTGTCAGGCAATCACAAATCTTCTAACAATGGGAATGCCAATACTTTGTTCTGTCACCATCTTGAACTTGAGAGGTTACGCACAGAATATTTTCACACCATGAGATCACGGAAAATTTACGTGAATTTCACATAACCTTCACCAGCATGACACATGGACCCGACTAGTAAATCCAGTAAATTGCATAACTATGTCGTTGAATTTTACTGGGTGCATGAAAATTTTATTACACTCAAAAAATTCCACACGTCATTATCATGTGTTTCACACTTAATTCTGCGCTTATTGTGAAACACATCCATTTCATGTGTGAATCTTATGCTATGAACCATGCCTGAACACTATGGATTTGAATTGTGACACACTTGGATTCTATGTGCCTCATATGGTGATATCAATAGCTTTGCACTTCATAGTTCACTATTCTACTTTATCGACTTTTACTTTACCGACTCTAAAAATGAATCGACAAATATATAAACAAAACTGCCAGAGGCCAGAGCTTTCACATATCTTTTAAATGGGTCTGATTTGGGATTCGATCATGAACTGTTGGGTTGTGCTGCTACCAGAGTCTTCGTTCGATCCGAGGTTCGATCTCACTGTGCCACGGTTGTTCTCATATATGAGGTGGGTTGATAGGATAAAGTCACAACTCTTGTTTTCGATGTTTACCTTTCTGAGCAAGCCATTCACATCGTATTGAAATGCAAAACACTTTAAATCCATCTGTTTTGAACAGTAGCGTGATTCAATGTGCAATACACTTGAATAGATAGTGAAAGATTTTCAACATTTCAAAGTTTGAAACACTATAAATTAACGTGTATAACACATTGAACCAAGGTGAAATACACTTAAAGTAAATGTGATTCTACATTTAAAAAATCAAGTGTTTAAACACTTCGATCAAACATGTGAAATTTTTTGAGTGTAGATTCTTGTTTTTAAGAAGTCACCTGAATTTTCAGGTAAAATTTACGTTTGTCATTTGTTCAGTGTATATAGCTGGCATATATAACTTTTCTATATAGCTGGCCACCCTGATTAGGCCGTTTCTAGTCTCTTGCTTTTTTTTTTCAATATTGTTGCTACTCACCGAATCCTTCAATTTGTCCCTTTTGGGTTCAATCAATATTCCGTTGCTTCCTCCAGCTTGTACTTCAACGTCTTATTTATGACGGTACGTTCAGACTATAACTGATTTCATGTAATATAGGCTATCTTGCAATGAGCACTCATACATAGGATTTCCAGTGAAAACTAGATGTATGAGTGCTCATTGCAAGATAGCCTATATTACATGATATAAGCCATAGTCTGTACGGGGTATTAGCACAGACAAACAGACATAACACATTGAATATTTATCACTGTAAAACATCGTTGCCAAAACATTACCGCCATCTGTTGAATACTTTGTGGTGGGTAGTACGCTGAACAGATGGCGGTAGTGTGCAAACGTCAAACGCAAGGGAATTGGCTATGCGCGCCACAGGTGGCGGTACTACCAACAATCAATACGAAACTAACGATTTTAAATTGGCTCACCACTTTAGTAGCCTATTGGTCCCAAGCAAACGATTAACGTACCCTATTCTAGTTGAAATTCTATTACTACACTATGTTTGTTTTGATTCGCTATGAAAGTTTGACAGATAACATCAGGGGTGTGTGGATTCATGCAGAACATGCAGGGGTGAGTGAAATAGCTTGGGACTGCTTGGGACCGTTGTTCTGGTACTGAGTGAGCCAAAAATAACAATGATTTTCTTCGGGACCCAGTGGTCTTAGAGTTACCTCTTTGGTACTACCAACTACGATACTTTTAAATTGACCGTTAAATGCTTGTTCGATGAACAACTTGCGAGTGTTATGTCTGTTTGTCTGTGGTATTAGGTTCTTTATGCTTAGGTACTATTATAGATACTATAGATTCCATAGATAAGCAGAGGCACAAAAAGTTTTTTCGACAACCACGAAAACGAAATGCTATTACACACCCATTTTTAATTGTTGGAATTCAGCAATATTTTGCTGGATTTTGCCGAGCTGGAAGTTCAGCAATCCATCCAGCAAAATACTGTTTGCTGGACGACCAGCAATTAGGCCCAAAGTCAAACTGACAGCACTTTGCTGTAAAACCAGCAATGTATACAGATTATCCAGCATAACGTAATGTCAATGATTTTGCTGGAAGAACAGTAATTCTCAATTGTTTAAATTGTTTATAACATTCTTGATAGAATTTTAACTGAAAATTACTTTATTACACTGGTTACTGTATTATAATCGTACAAAACTTTATTATTCTCATATGAAGAGACAATTTTTGAACAAACGATAAAAAACTGGGCTTATTTTGAGCACATTCCATTGGCCATTCTATATTTTTCTTCAGATGAAAAGGCTATAAATAAAGAGAAAATAACCTTTTAAACTTAGTCAACTTAAAGTTAAATATACTTACTCCATGATTAAAATACCATTCATGTAATTCATGGGATGATTCAAAAGTTGTAAACTTCTTAACTCGAAAAATAATAAACTGCAGAGAAGTATGATTGGACTCCGGTCGACTTTGACGTTTCAACCAGATTGCTGTAAAATCCAGTATTTTTTATGGATTACTGGTTGTTCAGCAAGAAATGTTTTTGCTGGAAGCAGTTCAGCAATTAATTTTGCTGGAACTCGATTCAGATTTTTGGTGTGTAGTCAGGGTGGCTAGACCTACCGATTTTTGGGATGCCTACCCGAGCAAAGTCGGTTAACAAAATGAAAGCAAATCCATATTAAAGTTTGCAGTTCCTATCATAATGAAAACTCATTTTGATTTCAATTGTCGCAACATAAGTCTGACATCATACTGTGCTTTCATTATGCAGTCAAGACTTTTAAATCAAAGCAACTTAACTTGAAGTTCTGCTGTTAATTTCTTGTTTAAAATTTGATTTTAGTTTATCTGTCGTTGAACTAACGATTATTGTTTATTTGTTTTGTTTAACACATTTTAGGTCATTCGTGACTACTCTAATAAACAAATACCATAAACGAACTATATCCCGGATGGGTAAACTATTCCACAAATGGGTTGGATGATACCCCGAACACGTCGTTAAGCTCTCTTTTATGGTTATTTTTATTAGGGTAGCCCGAGCTGACATTTGAACTCAAATCTTTCAGCGTGAGAAGCATGGATGCTAACCATTTACAACAGGTCCGTATTCAGTCAAACATTATGAATGCAAAATCAGTAATCAAATTGATTATTCATTGATAGCAGAATTAGTTTTCCGTTTGATTCAACAGTGTAAAATTTTGCTCTCATTTTTGCTGTGTTAACCGTTAAGTCAACCAAAATAAGATCAAATGGAGTATTCAAAATAAGTTACATCATAACAGCAAATTCTGATTTCAATTTGATCTCTAACTTTGCTCGGGTACCGATTCACAGACGAAAGGTTCAAAACTACCGATTTTTTACTTTTCCTACCGAGAATCACAGATTTTTAATAATCTTGAAAAATGTGCAATAACTGTGTTTTGTTTTCCGTGTAGTCAGAATTAGCATAAGAATTATAAATAATACTGATTTCGACACGTTTAAAGCAGAAGAACTGAAGGACAGTGTATTGTTCTGGAGCAGAGTTCCCCCTCCCCCCGCTCACTTAGGTTTCAAGTATCAGCAAAGCCTTCCCGCATAAATGCAAATCATAACTTGACCTTACCAAAAATAGTAAAAAAAATGTATAGTCCCTGCTAAACTTTAACTAAAACGGTTATCGAACTTTACATGAACTTTTGTGTGTTAAAGTTTTAGCCTTATGTATTACGGAGGTTTTTTTTTGAAGTGAACCTTACAAATAATGGGTTGTTAAGAACCATTACCATTCAAAATTCTATGTTACTATATTAGAACCTTTTTACTTATGGTTTGAGAACTTTAATGGTAATGGTTATGGCAGTCTGTAAGGTCCATGGATGGTTTTGTATTCTCGGTCAACTATTTTCAACAGAAGACAATATTAAGGCAACCTATTTTCAACAGAAGACAATAAAAGCAAAAATCTTAAACCACCCCTAGTGTAAGAAAAGGATGCTTCACCAAACCCCTTAAACTCAGTTAAACATCCACTAATCAATCTCCCCCCGTTCACAGGTCATACGAACTGACCCGAAAGGATCGGCTCTACAAGAACATCGAACGGATGCAACACCTGCGCGGTTACAAACACTTTGACATTGTCCCGCAAACGTTCCTGCTGCCCCAGGACTACAAGGAACTCATCGCTGCCCACAACAAATGTCGCGGTCCGTGGATCGTGAAACCGGTTGCTTCCAGCCGGGGTCGTGGCATTTTCATAGTTAATTCGGTGAGTTATTTCAATGTGTTCCCAAGATCATCCTCGACCAACGCTGTGTTCTATCGTTTCAGCCGGATCAGATAGCTTCGTACGAGCAGGTGGTAGTCGCCAAGTACATCACCGATCCGCTCTGCATCGACGGGCACAAGTGCGACATTCGGCTGTACGTGGCAGTGACTTCGTTCGACCCGCTGATCATCTATCTCTACGAGGAAGGTTTGGTTCGACTGGCCACGGTAAAGTACGATCGAGGGGCGGAAAATCTTTGGAATCCCTGCATGCATCTGTGCAACTATAGCATCAACAAGTACCACACGGATTACATCAAGTCGAACAATGCAGGGGACGAAGATGTGGGCCACAAGTGGACATTGAGCGCCTTGCTGAGGCATTTGCGTAGCCAAGGGTGCAATACCGAACAGCTGATGTTGAACATCGAGGATCTGCTCATCAAGGCGATCTTCTCCTGCACGCAGCCGATTGTATCGGCGTGTCGGATGTTCGTTCCACACATCGGAAATTGCTTCGAACTGTATGGGTTTGATATTTTGATAGATGATACGTTGAAACCGTGGCTGCTGGAAATTAATCTTTCGCCTTCGCTTGGCTGTGATACTCCCCTAGATACGAAAGTAAAAGCTTGTTTGCTAACCGATTTGCTTACCATGGTCGGTATTCCGGCCATTAGTCCTCTGCAGAAAGCGTGCTACGATAGCAAAGGGCACAAGATTCGAAATCTTTCGACGCCCTACCGTAGAGTAAACTCGGCAGATTTTGTGCATAGCACTGGGTCGGGTGGGAAAAAGGATGGTTCCCAGCAGGGAGATACTGGCAAGAAGCTTCAAACGACTCTAAGCGCTCTGACGGCTGAAGAGCTGAAGATTATACGCTGTGCCCGGTCACAGTACGAACGACGTGGAGGATTCGTACGAATTTTCCCCACCAGCGATAGTATGACGCGTTACGCGGCCTTCATGGATCCCGTCACGGGTATTCCAACATCGGCCGTCACGTCCTCTGGTAGCGGTACGTATCTGATGATCATTCCGCACAACTACAATCAAATGCTGCACTCACAGATGTTCCCTCAGGGCAGTGATATGGAGAACCGAATTGTGCACCGTATCCAAAAGTACGAACGTGCACTGGAGAGTACGCTTCCGATAACGATCGGCCCGAAGCACACGGCCCCAAAATGTGTCGACGAGGCCAAGCGGCTGAGGTTGCAGATAAGGAAGCTTATCGAAAATGGTCACGAATTGAGTATACTGCAAGCGAGGCGTGCCTTTGGCCTATATCTTGAGTGCATTCTGAAACGACTTTCATCGGAACCGAAGCACAGCCACGAGGAGTTGGTAATGAAGTTTTTGTACCGTGTGGGAGCGCACATGAAAACTCCCTTCTTCTTCCGAAATTTTGGAAACAAAGCCCTAGGCAAGGATCGGGGTGCGATGGTTGCCAAGCAACTGGGTGACTATCTGCATCTGTACAATAAGGAAACGGAGGCCTTCGTCGATACCTTCGATATGGTCGGTATGGTTCCGATCAAACTGTTCGACGATTTCCTGATGCAGGCCAGTGAAGCGGATGTGGAATCGGTGCTAACGCTGCACACGAACCTAACCCAATCGATGCCATTCCTGTACAGTGGATGTTCGTCCAGCGTTCCACCGGCACCGCCCATTCCGGTGGGGGCGCACGGCTTTCTCAAGGCACTGCCCTGTATGGCTCCCGGAGGTGCCAACAAGGAACTTATTCGGCTGGATCCGTACTACAAGAGCAACGAAGCCCGAAGTAGCCGGACCGGGTTAACCACACCCTTTGGTGGCGGTGGTGGCGCTGGGGGACGGTCGGAGTTGCGAGGCGACAAGAGCATGCGGTTGTCGCCGATGAAGAAGAAACCACCGGTCGGAAATATGGTTAAATCCTCGCGGGAGAGGGATCAGCGGTCGAATTGGCTCTACTAGGATGCGTGCTAAATTGTGTTTTCTGTTTTGCTGTATGGAAATTATTGTTCTCATTATTTTTTAGTTGTTATTCTAAAGGTGCTCGTTTTGGTACTTTTTCGTTGTTGTCTGGATGGAATATTGTGCGCATAAAGTATTTGGTGTGAATTTCTGGGGTGTTCAAGTTGTTTATTCATCAAAGATAACAAAACAGATTCAGCACAAAGAAATTTAAAATTATAACTTTGTTCGTTATAAATTAGCTTCGATCGAATACGGGATGCTAGTAGGATGCTTTTCGGGGTACTTCGGCAATGGTTAAGTTTGATCAATCCCGCTCTTCATGTTTCTCAACGTTCCTTGAAGCTCACCTTAGGTCCAGGAACATCAGTTAGAAGTCGACCGGAAGCGGCAGTTCTGTCTGTGGGATCTTTTCATTCCATCATCCTCTTTGACAACCAACTGTGGAGGTGAAACTTGTTGGTTTGGTTATGCCTCTGCAGTGCGTACGGTGGGTGACTAATTTTTAATCAAACTAGAGTTGCTAACTATTTTGCTTTTGTAAATATTCCTACCAGCTAATTAGCATTTACACAGATACATATCATATCATCGCAATCTAATACCTACGCATTTGTTTTACATTTAAAATCCGATTCAAAGTAAATTTGGACGCATTCAAGTGATCATAACTCAAGAATTAAACAACATACAAAAGGGTATTTATTCAGCTTTGAAACGATATATAACAAGTTATTACATTTCACGGTTTCAAACGAACTGTCACACTTTACTTGTGATCGATGCCATCATGATCTGCACAGTCGCTGGTGACACTGTACCGGTGAACTTATTCCACTTTAAACGCATTTGCTGTGCGTCACTGTAACTTCATTACCGCATCCTCGAAGTTTTCGCTTGACAATTGCCCAATATTTTTCGATCGGTCTGAACTAAGGGCAATTCAGAGGATTAATCTCTTTGGCGACGAAATTAACATTGTTTGCAGCATACCATTCTAGTACCTCCTTAGAGTAGTGGCAGCTGGCTAGATCCGGCCAAAACATAACGTTGGGCTTGTGTAAATTTATACCTGGAAGGGACATCCCCACGACCAATTGCCAGGTAAAATTATCGTCCGGGGATTTGTTTATAATCCATTTTGACATATGTTCCGTCATCCATTAAAATACAACCATCAAATTTCGTCAAAACTCGTTCGTATATTAATCGTGCTCGCTTTTTGGCCACTAAATTTTGTTTCAGGGAGCGATTCGGATGTTTACTGGCACAAAAAGACTTATATCCTTCTCTTGAAAGGATGTTACGCACGGTGGAAAAGTTGGAATTGTATTTCTTTGCCAAATCACGTATGGAGACACCTGGGCTGCTTTTCACGTACCTCAACACCTTTCTCCTCAGCTCTTTGTCCCTAGTGCCACTTGTAACGTTTGATTACAAAACTCACCGTTGGCTTTGGGAATTTTAACACTTTTGCTATTTTTGAGGCAGACCACGAAGGGTTCTCTAGATGTTTGTGCACAATTAATTTTCTTTTCGCAAGTTCCATGATCCGTAATTTCGAAAAACTTTCCACCAATTTCTTCGTCAATGAAACATCAACAAATGCCTGTCAAACGTTTTTTGTTCCAACCACCAGGGACGCGGTGGCGTATTAAACCGTGCGTCCAGATTTACTTTGAATCGAGCTAATTGAATGTAACAACGGTGTGCGCTTTCTGTTTTCTCGTACCAACTGTGTTGTTTTACTACGTGCAATCCAAACATGCTCTTACGAAGAAAATAGCGCTGCACTTGATTTTTGTATTAGAATTTGTCAAACTTGAAAGCAACCCTAGAAGTCACATCAAATATTTAAAAAAAAACTGTCCTGTTCGTCCATTGCATAATTTACGAATACTTACATACATAACTTTAGTCGAGACTTTAGTTATCTATTAGACAAAAAAGTTTGCTTTATGCTTTATTTATGTAATTTGAGTTAATTGCTTTTTCTTTACTTATATATGTTGCTGCATCCCATATAAATTCCGATTCAAGTAGAACAGACGAAGCGGAAAATAAGTGATCAGTATTAATTCTCCTCTTCTAGCGTTTAAGTAATTGGACAGCTTGAAAACAAAGGCAAAAAATTAACCATGTGAGAATGCACTTATTTTCTAGTCATTTCTTCTAGTGATAGAAATGTGTAGCATCAAATTGAGGAAACGATAAATATAACATTTAAATCAGCAATTTTGAATCCAAAGAATGCTCTGATGCTTCAACAGAAACGAATGAATCAGAAGACAAACAAACAAAAACCGGAAATAAGTGCTTTTTCTCTCCTTCGCTTGGTTGAAATGCCAGGGTTTTACACGATTTAGATTAGAAATAGACAACTACTAACTAACCCACTAAGCCAGAATATAATACAAAACAGAGAAACAATCGTCACAACCAACTGTGTGAAACGCGCAAATTTACCAAGAACCTTTAACAATACTTGAAATGCACAACATAAAAAAGATTTAAAAAAAAAAGAAAAAAAAAAGAAATCGACACCACTTACTACCGTAGGCCAAAGATTTGGTTTTAGAGAGTAAAAACGTTGAATTATTTTAAGAACCGTGTGCGCAAGGGAAAGGTTAGTTGTTACTTGGAAAATAAAAATCGAATCTAGTCACAAAGTAGCGATTTTATGCAATAACAAAAAAAAACGAAATGCGTTGAAACAAAAAAAAAACAAATCTGAACCGTCAATAATCACTTATTTTCGTTTAACTGTGAGATCCTGCCAGAAATTAAAAAAAAACATAAATTACAAATGATGTTTATTCTGCAAATGAAAATGATAGCGTCGCCGTCAAAGTTTTAAGATTAACAAACACATAACAATATCAATCCGAAGCATATATTTTTGATAGTAGCAGTTGCAGATTTCCAAATACAAACAGTTTCAAAGGTAATCGTAAATATTTATTGAATCGCATAACTTTTAAAAGCTTACATACACATTCATACATATTAAACAGACAAGCGGATTTCACACCTTTCCTCGGCAGTTACAGAAATTATATAAATGCACAGACCGCTTATATTTGCTAAATAGGAACGCTTGGAAAAGCACAAAAAAAAAAAAAAAAGTTCACAAAAATAGAACTTGCACAAGAAAGTAAATCTGACAAAACCATTGAAGCACAAATATAAACTCGAACCGTTCACTTGTTACAGCCTTCGTCCAGCAGAAAATGTCGTTGAAATGTTCTAAAATAGCAATACTCGATAAGCTCTTTCATATAGGTTGCTTTTTAATCGTCGGTGAAGCTTGCAGCAAGCGAAAACAAATACAAATCAACCCGTTTCGCGGCTGGATTTTAAATCGGTTCCGAAATTACCAACTACTACACAGCAATCAGAGTTTTAGCGAACAAGAGCTTCGTAGTGAAACAGAATAAATAAATTAGTTAAAATTTTATTGTATTGTTGATTTCGTTTTTATCGCTGATATTTTGTTCTTCTCGCGCTTTTTGTGTAATGGGAAACTGACGAGGCTCAATCCCAAACACTTTGGTTTGGTTCTTGCTACTAAATACAAACGCTGTTATATCATCTCCACTAATACGGCTACTGATTAAAAACTTCCGCTTGATACTACTCACTCAGACACAGTGCAAACATGAATTTGAATTTACACGAAAAGAATCCACGGCTTTACAATATGGACTTTGCGTGGTACTTATAAAGAAAAATATGTCGTCAATACTCGATTTCAAGTGAAAACCAATTTCAATAAAATTTACTAATCTGAAAGTTGGGGCCAACGCTGATCGTTTCCTAATATCACAGCCTACTTTGGGTCATCATTCATTCATTTAATCCAGTGGTGCTCATTCAACGACCCGCGCGGGCCACATGCGGCCCGCCGAGTGAGTTTGTGCGGGCGGTCTGTGGAATGTATGCCCGCAAACTGACCGAACATTTCAAAGATGCTTAATGTGTTTTGAAATTTCATGATTCATTGCTTCCGATGGTATACATAAACATAGAGGTAACTCTAAGACTAGTAGGTCCCGAAGAAACGTGCTCAACTTTTTGGCTCAGCTCTGGTACGCTCTTCGGTCCCAAGCTAATCGATTCACCCCTCGAAACAAAGGAAAATCCTCTAACCCCTCATTTTATCTGTCAAACTTTCGTAGCGAATCAAAACAAACATAGTGTAGTACTAGAATTTCGACTAGAATGGGGTACGTTAATCATTTGCTTGGGACCAATAGGCTAGTCAAGTAGTGAGCCAATTTAAAATCGTTAGTTTCGTATTGAAATAATGTGTAATTAGACACTATTATACATTTATTCAACGTAACCTGCTATTGACGTCACCGTTTTTATTTCGGTACCAGTGTCATTTGAACCATCTCTAGACGACTGCCGGTTCGATTTTCGTCGGGCTGATTATAGTTCGATGAATGATGCGCTATTATCAATCGATTGGCAATTTTTGGATTCTGATCAGGATCTGGACGGAGATACGTCAAGTCATCGAAACTCACGTGCCTCTTCAGCGCCCTCCACTGAAGCCTCCTTGGACGAACTGGAGCCTCCGCCAGTTGAAGCGCCGTAGGCGATCTGCACTTCGAACGTATAGTCGGAGTCGTTCGCAGCACTCCAAACATCGCTTTGTAATGGCCAGTAACAAGTACACACGGTATAACCAACAATCAATACGAAACTAACGATTTGAAATTGGCTCACTACTTGACTAGCCTATTGGTCCCAAGCAAACGATTAACGTTCCCCATTCTAGTCAAGATTCTAGTACTACGCAATGTTTGTTTTGATTCGCTATGAAAGTTTGACAGATAAAATGAGGGATGAGTGGATTTTCCTATGTTTCGAGGGGTGAATCGACAAGCTTTGGACCGAAGAGAGTACCAGAGCTGAGCCAAAAAGTTGAGCACGTTATTTCGGGACCTTCTAGTCTTAGAGTTACCTCTATGGTATAACCGTCTATTGTATGCCCGATACGTTGATCGTACGCAGAGAAATTTACGTCTACATCCCAAACAGTTCTGGTCTTTTGTTCGTACTAAACGCAAAGAAGATGGATTGCCAACGTCCATGTATTTCGGCGACCAATTTGCTAGCACAGCCTCTAGTAAATGTGAGATCTTTGCTGAACACTTCAAGAATGTCTTCTCAAATACGCCTGCTACGCCATCGCAGATAGAGGCTGCTGTTCGTGATACGCCGCTAGACAGCATCGACTTTGGAATTTTCCAGATCAGCGAGGAGCATGTCGAAAATGCATTACGTAAGCTCAAACATTCCGTGTCACCCGGTCCTGATGGGATTCCTTCATCTGTGTTGAAAAACTGCTCGAGTTCTCTGATGACACCGTTAGTAAAACTGTTCAATCTCTCGTTCCAACAGCAAAAATTTCCTGCTGGATGGAAAACTTCGTTTCTGTGACCGATTCACAAAAAGGGTGACAAATGTAACGTCGTCAACTACCGTGGAATAACGTCCTTGAGCGCTTGCTCTAAGGTTTTTGAAATAATTGTAAACAACGCTCTCTTTGAAGCCACCAAAAACTACATTTCATGTGCCCAGCATGGATTCTACCCGAAACGATCTGTTACTACTAACCTCACTCAGTTCACCTCACTTTGCATACGCTCTATGGACGCTGGTTCACAAGTGGACGCCGTATACACGGACTTCAAGCCTGCATTCGATCGTGTGAATCATGTTATCCTGTTGCAAAAACTCGAGAAGCTGGGGGTATCTTCCGCGCTTGTTAGCTGTTTTAGATCATATCTGTCTGAAAGATCCGTGAGAGTAAGGATTGGTTCGTCACATTCGGAGCCGTTTATGATTCCTTCTGGTGTACCGCAAGGGAGTAATCTTGGACAGCTGCTCTTCTCATTATTCATCAATGACATTGCCTTTGTGTTGCCACGTAGACAGCGAATATTCTATGCCGACGATGTTAAGATCTTTATGATCATCACGTGCACTGAGGATTGCCTGGAGTTGCAGAGGTTATTAGATTTGTTCGAGGACTGGAGCAAGCGAAACCTACTCGATTTATGCATAGCCAAATGCAACACAATATCATTCAGCAGGAAGCGGCAACCAATCAATTTCAACTACAGCATGTGTGGACAAACTCTCGAGCGCTTGTATCAGGTTAGGGATCTCGGTGTGATATTGGACCGCGAACTCACTTTCCGACCGCATTACGAAGACGTGATTGCAAAAGCCAATAAACAGCTCGGCTTCATGTTTAAGCTTGCTGATGGATTTCGTGATCCTCTCTGCCTGAAGTCCCTTTTCTGTGCACTGGTTCGATCTATTTTGGAATCTTCCGTGCTGGTATGGTGCCCGTACAACAGAAACTGGATTGACCGTATCGAGGCGGTGCAGAAAAAAATTGTGCGCCTCGCTCTTCGCCACTTACCCTGGCGTGATTCGTCAAATCTTCCTCAATATGAACATCGTTGTATGCTGTTAGGCATCGATACTCTGGAGAAGCGAAGATCCAATTTGCAAGCCATCTTCGTCGCTAAGGTAATGAAATCGATGTCCCAGATATTCTTGCTGAATTGCACGTATATGCGCCGCAAAGACCTTTGAGGCAACGTAATTTCCTGCACCTTGCTACCCGGAACAGCCGTTATGGTCAACACGATCCTATCAGGATAATGTCTTCTCGGTTTAACGATGTTAGTGGACAATTTGACTTCAATGTTTCTGCTGCCACTTTTCAACGCCGCCTCAATGCACAGCGGTGAGTATCTGTCCAATCACAGCTTCTTCGAAAGTGTGTATTACCTGCTGTTTTTTTTTATTACATGGTCCTTCTACAACACTATGCCAAGTTTCCAACCATCCGATGCGTGAGCTGCGACGCATTTGCAGATTGTTGTGTTCAATTATTTTAGATTATTGACTTAGCTTTTAATATGTTTGTCATTTGTATTCATTTGTATTCAACGTATTCTGTGTATTGACTATTTGTAATTTTATTTATTGTTATATGTATGAAAAGACATGGGGTTTTTACGCCTCTTTGAGCCAACTGAATGGTTTACTCAAAGAGGCTTTTCCCCATCCTAGATTTCATTAAGACTGAAAAAAGTCAGATGAAATAAGAAATAAATAAATAATAAATAATAAATAATTATTCGACTACGGGACAATTAATCCGAAAATAAGAACGGGATAGAGCAGGGTTGTTCTCGTTGGTGATTGTTGTGTGATTATTTCTGCGTCTAAGCACGCACCCACCACACAGATACTAGAAAATACATACATGTGTCGTTGCATGGAATTCGAACCATGACCTTCCGATCACCAGCCGCTTGCCTTGCCATCTGAGCTATCCTAGAATACATTATATGGGGGCAGCTGAATAATCAATAAAAGCTTGAATCTAATTCTAGACAGGCTTGCAATTGCTCATTACAGCTAAAATGCTATTTTTCGTTATTATGAAACAATGGGATATTATAATGATAATTTTTATTTGTAAGATGCAAGAAGAGGTGGTAAAGATTGTGTATGACATATAAAATTTGTCAATTTTGCTTTCAGAAGGTCACAACTAGCGATTAGCTGTAACGATGAGCACGCGATGAGCGAGCAATCAGCGATCATAAAATTGCTAGTTTGTGACCTTCTGAAAGCAAAATTGACAAATTATATAATATATCCACCATGACATAACTGAACATTTCACTTAAAATCGTGAAAGTGGGGTTACCGGTGGTGAACACCGTTTAAATGCAATTTTAGCTTTTTTTTTTTTTTTTTTAATTCTTTATTTAAGAGATTTTTAGCCTTAGGCTAGTTCATCTCTAACAAATGCAATTTTAGCTATTCAAACTGGTTCTAAGGTATTCAAGAACTTTTTCCTAGACAATCGAGGAAAAATTTACTCATTCACTAAGTATCCCTCTTTTCTGCAAACTTTGAGTCAAAATCCACTCAATTTTGAGTTAATCTCATTGGCTGTTTACTAATATACTCATAGATTTAAAAAATGTAATTTATTTATTTTTAAGCAGATTTTTGAGGATTATTTTACTCATTTTCTACTATTTTGAGAGAAATCCTACTCAATTTTAAGTTAGTCTCATCGGTCGTGTCCGGCGTCTAACGATGCGACAACCGTCACGTCACATCCCCAGGCAGTCTGAAGCTAAACGTACAGGGAAAGCTCTTTAATAATCTCGCAACCAGTCGCTTCGCGTGATTGGTTTATTGCGGTCTACAAGTTTGATCAATTTTTAATAGTTTACTAAAGATAACTTAATATAATCTTTATTCCAAATCTTACATCAATTCTGAATCAAAAGGCGTGAAAAAAATTTAAATGTATCAATAAATGGCCAAGTTATAAGCGTTTAAAACCTAACACTATTTCGTTACACCATTTTTTGATTTGCACCCCAGTATAGCGTTAGCGTTAGCGTTGTTATGATATACTTCATAGATTGGATACTAGCGACATTCACGTCTCTTCTGAAATTCTCAGTTGACTACTTTCAGGAATAATGCTGGGGAGTAAACATTGGCTCCAATCTAAACAAGAGTAACAGAAGAATGACTGTCGCTATTCCCGGCCACGCCCATCTTTACCATAACTAGGTATAGGGAAGGAAATGTTGATGTAGTACTTACTTAACGAGAGGCCACCGACTTAGCGACACCCTCATAAGTGCTACTGAGTTGGAGGGTTGGATTAGGATTCACCTCAAGTTGGCGATGCAACCAAAAGTATGTATTGTTTATTTGTTGTTTATTTAATCTCTCGATAGCCGGCTATCGAAAGAACATATTCATTTTGTTTAGTGATCATGAATGTTAAGAGTCATGACGGAGAACTTGGGATTAAACCCATGATTTTCTGCTCAGTAAGCAAAAACGATCCCTCCAGGGTCATCGAGCATCTCCGAACCATAACGCTTCGCGACAATACAGGACTTCGTTTTCGCTTGATGTGCATATAGTTTCCGAGGTTAATGTTCAATATTAAATATACATATGATTGTGGCGATTTATTGTGGGTTTTTTTTAAGAATTTCCTTGTAATTATCATCAGCATTTTTTCTCCTCCACTCTCAGAATTATTTTCGGTATTCCCTCTAAAAATTTCAAAATTTCTCTCGAATTTTCTGTAAATTTGTATCAAAATTCTGTTGTAAATATTTTTTAATTCTGTTGAATTCTTCTCAAAACTCCCATTACACTATCCTTAGATACTGTGAGTTTGAACTTCGATGGAATTAAACTCAAAACTACTACTAATTGACGCTGTAGAAAATATTAAATACTTCCTAGAATTCCTTTGAAATCGAAACAACTTCAGATTCAGATTATCCTCTGAATTCTATTCTCAAAGCTTCTTTGAAATCCTCCAGGACATTTCTTCATAATCCCCTTGGATTGATTGATTGATTTATCTTTATTTAGGAGGCTTTCAGCCTGAGGCTGGTTCGCCTCCAAATCAAAATCCCCTTGGAATTCTCCCCATTTATCTCCGGAAATACGGCTCTAATCGAGAGTTGAGGGGTGTTTGAGTGTTCGAAATGTTTGTACTCGGATTTTCTCGGAAAATATTACCTAACTCATTATTTAGGCTGGTGGGTATAAACACTTTAAATCCACTTATCTCCCTAAATACGGCTCTAATCCGTATTTGAGGGATGTCTGGGTGTTTGAAATTTTCATACCCGGTTTAAGACCCAACCAATTATTTTAGGCTGGTGGGTTAAACAATCTTTAAACTCATTTATCTCCGGAAATACGGCTCTAATCGAGATTGTTGTGTTCGAGATTGTTGTGCCCGGATCTCCAAAAATATGACCTAACCCATTATTTAGGTTAGTGGTACACAAACTAATACCCCTCTCAAACCTGTACTAGCAAATGCTTTTCTTATGTATGAATTTAGTTTTTGAATTACATGTTTATTTTAATTTCTAGAATTAAAATGAGAATCAAAATGCAAATTTTCAATTCTGGGGTGAAGTTAATCATGTAGGTTTTTATGCAATGATATATTCAAAAGTTGGTATTCATACTTGATATGTGTTCGCTGAAGAAGAATCTGGTACCTATTAAAATTTCCACAAAAGCTGCACATTTGATCGCAAAATAGTTTAAAAGCGACTAAATGTAGGCAGTTCAAGTCAGTGTTCACATAAAATTATGTTTATGAAACTAAATCGATCATTTTAATGAAATCTGCTTTCAAGTTCAGATTCAGCGACCCAAAATTAAGTAAAATAAGAAATTATGACAACCCTAATAAAAAATAACCATAAACGAACGATAACCCAAATCATTGAACTATTCCACAAATGGTTTGGATGATACCCAGAACACGTCGTTAAGCAAATTAACCATACAATTTTTATTAGGGAAACACAGCACCGGAATAAATGCACATTATGATCGGATTTGAGAAACAGCTTGTTGCATATTTCAAAACATTCTCAAAAATGTACATTTAGAGCGGTAGAATGCATTGTTTGTTAGGGAAAACTGTGCGAAGGTGCTATTTAATACTACCTAATGAAATACTAAACAAATTATCTCATAACAATAACATAAACAAGGATTGTTGAAAATCGAAAACTGAACGGAATAGTGATCAACTTCATCGCCTCAATGATCAACGTTTTACGGAAGTGTATTTTCGTGTTAAGTTCCTGACTGCTGAAAAAAATAGAACGTGCTTTTAAATTTTGAGAAGTCTGGAAGGTATTTGAAATTTGTTTGATAGGCTCAGGTAGTGTGACGACAACACCCCTCGATGCAGCGACGCTGTCTATGTAGATCGACACGGTTTCCAGCAGGCCGCATCCGATCGATTTGTCATGGATGACAAGTGACAAACGATGAGGAGGAATGTCAAAAATAGTGGTTACACACAGTTCGAAAGCCATTGTATACGATTAGGGAAGTGTTTAACTCGAATAAATAACTTAGCTACTACTATTGCTTAAAACTATTGAATTTGTCTAAACTAGTAAAATCGAACCTAGGGCTAACGTAAATAGCTAAACTAAAACTCTTTGAACTTAAAAAATAAATTACGAACTAATATTTACAGCTAACCTAGAAACGTGGATTCACGATAAGATTTCTCCAGTTTGACAATTCCTACACTAAAATTGTAAGTATACTTTACTTTACTTTACTTTACTTATAAACTTAATCTAAAGTGTTTATTTGTAATAATAAAATCGATTTGAATTTCAAGCTTAAAGCTAACACTACCAAAAAGTTGTTTGCTGTTGAGATTTGGTGACACAACGCTACAAAATCTTTAAGAATTTTATCACGGGGTCTGGAATGGAGGAACATCCGAGGGGGACGACTCTATCTACGATGCAAAAAAGATTGTGTTTTGCTGTGGCTAGCTGCGTGCACGCTGAGTAGATAGAAAGAAGATTGATGACGATTCTGAAGATTTCCTGCAAAAAATTGATGAGCGATGCAAGTAGATGCGACAAATGAAAGAAGATTGTTCGAAGATTGATACGCTAGTGTGAGATTTATTGACCATCTAAACTTGAGATTTAGATGTGTCGCCCCCCTCGGGAACATCACAAATCCGCGGGATATAGTTGCAAGTCTTGCACCCAGCTTGACTCTGCTGATGTGAAATGGGTCGCTTGTGACAAGTGCAGGCTGTGGGAACATTTTAGGTGCGCGGGTGTGGATGATTCGGTGAAGGAACAGGCGTGCGTGTGCAAGGAACGTAAGAAGAAGGATATTCGTCGTCGTCTCGCCATCTCAAACTCCCACCTTCAGACACCAGATCTTACCGATCGTCAACAGCCAAATCTGTTTCCAAGCAGGCCCGAGGGGGGCGACACATCTAAATCTCAAGTTTAGATGGTCAATAAATCTCACACTAGCGTATCAATCTTCGAACAATCTTCTTTCATTTGTCGCATCTACTTGCATCGCTCATCAATTTTTTGCAGGAAATCTTCAGAATCGTCATCAATCTTCTTTCTATCTACTCAGCGTGCACGCAGCTAGCCACAGCAAAACACAATCTTTTTTGCATCGTAGATAGAGTCGTCCCCCTCGAGCAGGCCCAAAAGAATCTCGATGCGTCACTCGATTCTCAATCAGCCCCATAGGTTGTACTCAGCACAACTTCCAGTGCCCGTGCAACTCGTCTACGGACCGAAATGAAGCTGATTGAAGAGGAACAGTTAATGAAGGAGCAGGAACTGCAGGCTCAGAAAGAAATCGAGAAGAAAGCGTCGGAAGAAGCTCTACGTCGTCTTGAGGAGAAGAAGGTTCTTATGGAGGAGGAAGCTAAAATCCGGCAACGACAGCTGGATGATGAAAAGGCCTTTCGAGAGAAGCAGCAGATGATCAGGAAGGAGTCGTTGGAGAAGAAACAAGGTATTGTCCGACAATTGAGTGAATGTGGCAGCAGAGGTGGATCAATTCACGATTCTCAGGAGTGGACATCCGATTGGCTGGATAAATGCTCTTCCGAAGCACGCGATGTGGACTTGGTTTCTGTAAAAGCAGTTCCTTTGCATAGACCGAACCCATCACTATCTATCGCTGATCAACCAGAAAAGCAAGAACCTGGGCAATCTGTTACTCCATCACATCATACGCCTAATCAACCTCCGGTGCCATTATATCAACCGTTTGTTTTGCCTGACCCTCTGATGCCATCAGAACTACCTTCGGACTTGCATGATTGTCCCATGCCGTCTGTTTTGCCTAACTTTTCGAAACCGCAAGTGCCTAATGTACCTCGTCACTGGCCTAGAGGTCAGCAGATGACCGATAGATATCTCCACCAAATTCCAAATCGTCCACCGCATCGACCGGGAATCGATCCCTCAGTTACCAGAGAAGTTCCGGAGTTTCCACAACCGATACCACGCCAGGAGCGTGCAGCACCTCCCCTAATTCTAGAGGCAAGTAAAATGGCAGCTAGACAAGTGATGGGAAAAGAATTGCCTCATTTCTCTGGCAATCCAGAAGATTGGCCGATATTCATATGCAGCTTCGAACAAACCACAGCTGCATGTGGGTACACTGATGCGGAAAATCTCATCCGCTTACACTGCTGCTTCCTTCTAGCGTTCCACAAGTCATCAACAACCTGCGAACTTTGTAAGGCAGACCTGAGCTTCTCATACGATCGCTCATCGAGAAGGTTCATCGAGCTCCAGCACCTAGACACGATCGACTTGAAACGGTAGTGGAATTCGGATTGACCGTACAAAATCTCGTGGATCACTTGAAGGCGGCGAAGCAATTCCTGCATTTGGCTAATCCGATGCTGATACAGGAGCTCGTAGAGAAACTACCAGGATCGTTGAAAATGAAATGGGCGGTCTATAAAAGCAAGCAACAGTATGAAACATTGGCGACATTCGGTGACTTCATGGGAGAATTAGTAACGGCAGCAAGTCAAGTGTCTCTTGATCTTCCGGGCTCCAGCCGGAACTTCAAGGGCGAACAAAAGAGGTCCAAGGAGAAAGGTATGGTACAGACGCATTTGTCGCTTCCGACTTCTTCCTCTGTCGCTGCAATCCAGTCAGCGTACAAGAAATCAGGTAAGCCATGCGCGTCATGCGAACGAGAGGGACATCGAGTGGCAGATTGCCATCGATTTAAATCGTTCAACGTTGATGAACGGTGGAAGCTTGTCCATCAAAAGGGACTGTGTCGAACTTGTCTCAACAGTCACGGAAAGTGGCCTTGCAAGTCATGGCAAGGTTGTGGGATTGAGGGCTGCCACCAGAAACATAATACACTTCTCCACTCCCTCTCCCCGTCTCAACCATCACCGAATATGTCTGCCAACCACCTCATGCAGGGGCACGTTCTCCTTCCTATGTTCCGTGTTCCTCCTGTGATCTTATATGCGGGGAAGTGTACCGAAGTTGTCTTTGCGTTCATTGACGAGGAATCCTCAATCCCTCTTTTAGAGGAGACAATCGCTGAACGTTTGGGCGTTTCCGGGCCATTGGAACCATTCTCATTGCAGTGGAAGGGTAAGGTAACCCGTGAGGAACCAGGGTCACAACAAGTGCAGCTGGACATATTGGGGAAAAGTAATGATAACCGTCACAAGCTGTGTCAAGTTCGCACGGTTAGCTGTCTGGTACTCCCTTCACAAACATTGAGGTACAAGGAACTCTGCCAACAGTATCCTCATTTGCGAGGGCTTCCGTTGGAAGATTACGATCTAGTCCAGCCAAAACTACTGATTGGATTGGACAATCTTTGTCTGGGCGTTCCACTGAAGCTACGTGAAGGTGGGCCAACGGATCCGATCGCTGCCAAATGTCGCCTCGGTTGGAGCGTTTATGGGTGTGTGGCTGGTTCATCTATGCAGAGAGCAGTGGTCAACTTCCATGTTGCTGGACTCACCGACCCAGATCATCAGCTCAACGAACAACTACGGGACTACTTCGCCCTGGAAGATGTTGGTGTTACTAGGAACTACGAACCCCTGGAGTCAGAAGAAGAAATGCGAGCGAGAAAGATTCTGGAGGAAACAACAGGACGAACGGATCGTGGTTTCGAGACCGGTCTTCTATGGCGGGACGAGAATCCGGATTTCCCGGATAGCTATCCTATGGTAGTTCGTCGTCTCCAGTCATTGGAGAGGAAACTCGCGAAAAATCCATCCTTGAGAGAGAGGGTTCGCGAGCAAATCGCCGAGTACGTACAGAAGGGTTATGCACATAAAGCCACTGAATCTAAATTGGCGAACGCAGATAGGAAACGTATGTGGTTTCTTCCGTTAGGAGTCGTCGTAAACCCGAAGAAACCGAACAAGGTACGGTTGGTTTGGGATGCAGCAGCGGTGGCGAATGGAGTCTCTTTCAACTCTAAACTTCTGAAGGGACCAGATCTACTGACACCTTTACCAGCTGTTCTCAGCCGCTTCCGCCAGTTTCCCGTGGCCGTTTGTGGTGACATCAGGGAAATGTTTCACCAACAGTTGATTCGTATCCAAGACCGTTTGGCGCAGTGCTTCCTTTGGCGAAATAGTCCTTCCGATCCAATCCAGGTTTTTATCATGGACGTAGCAACCTTTGGCGCTACCTGTTCACCGGCTTCTGCGCAATACGTCAAAAACCTCAATGCACAGGAATTTGCCGAACTCTATCCACGTGCGACCGCTGCCATAGTCAAAAACCATTACGTGGATGATGACAGCTTCATGACCGTCGAAGAAGCTGCGGAGGTCGTCAAAGAGGTAATAGTGGTTCACGCAAAGGGAGACTTCGACATCCGCAAATTCCGCTCGAACTCAATTCAACTTCTTCGTGAGATAGGACAACTTTCTGCCGATGAACCGAAGAATCTGATGCTAGAAAGAGAAGGCACTTCTGAATCTGTACTTGGGATGAAGTGGCTCCCTAAGGAAGATTGTTTCACTTACACGGTAAATCTACGAGAAGATCTTCGTACTATCGTGGATGTAACACACGTTTCCACCAAGCGAGAAGTGTTGAAGGTTGTTATGAGCCTCTTCGATCCACTGGGGCTTATTTCCCACTTTCTCGTTCACGGAAAAATCCTCATCCAAGGAACATGGGCATCAGGAACGGGCTGGGATGAACCAATAAACGAGGACCTCTACCAAAGATGGCGCCAGTGGGTGGATCTTTTTCCGATGCTGGATAATTTAAAAATCCCACGGTGCTATTTCTCAACATTCCCGGATACCCTTGAAGGTCTGCAAGTACGTGCATTCGTGGACACCAGCGATACAGCGTACTCATGTGCCATATACTTTCGATTGGTGCATAATGGCAGGGTTCAGCTGGTACTTGTGGGAGCAAAAAGCAAAGTAGCTCCTCTGAAGACGCTCTCAATCCCACGGCTCGAACTGAATGCAGCAGTGTTGGGAGTTCGTTTCTTGGCTTCGGTTCTAGGGTACCACACGTTTCCGGTCTCTCAACGCTTTTTCTGGAGTGACTCTACTACGGTGTTGGCGTGGATTCGATCTGACCACCGGCGTTTCCACAAGTTTGTGTCGGTTCAAATCGGAGCAATTCTAACTCTGAGTGATCCACAGGACTGGAAGTGGGTCCCATCGAAGAAAAACGTATCGGATGTCGCCACAAAATGGAAGAACGGGCCGAATCTAGGATCCAACAGTGCCTGGTTGCAAGGACCCGAGTTTCTACGCTACGGGGAGGAATCTTGGCCGGAACAGCCTCCAGCAGTTACGACCCACGAAGAAGTACGCCACCGATGGATTTTTCCCGGTTCAACCGGTGGACGAAGCTGCAGCGAACGATGGCATTCGTGATCCGCTTCATCGACAGCTCGCGGCGAAAGAACATCGGACAGCATCTACAGTTAAAGGTACTCAGCCAGGGAGAACTAGCTAGGGCGGAAATGCTACTATTGAAGATGGCACAAGCGGATGCTTTTCCAGAAGAGACAACCATATTAGAGGAAACTCGAGGTACTCCAGAGAATCGCCACACTACCGTGTCCAAGTCGAGCTCCATCTACAAAACCTGGCCCTTCATGGATGAGCAAGGAATTCTTCGAATGCGTGGTCGTATCGGAGCCGCAACATATGTGCCTTTCGAAGCAAAGTATCCTGCTATTCTCCCAAAGTGTCATCCTGTGACATATCTCATTACGGGTTGGCAACACCGTCGATTTCGTCATGCCAACCGCGAGACAGTGGTGAACGAAATGCGACAGCGCTTCGAGGTGGCCAAACTTAGATCCCTCGTTCAAAAGGTTGCAAAGAACTGCGTGTTTTGCAAGATCTACAAAACCATCCCAAAAGCACCAGTAATGGCACCTCTTCCCGAACAAAGGTTGCAACCCTTTGTACGCCTATTGCCTATTCACGTACGCCGGGGTAGATTATTTTGGACCGGTGCTAGTCAAGGTGGGCCGCAGTCAGGTGAAACGCTGGATCCCACTATTTACGTGTCTCACAATTCGCGCTGTACACATGGAGGTAGTACATAGCTTGTCTGCGGAGTCATGTGTTATGGCCGTACGGAGGTTCATAAGTCGTCGTTGGTCACCGGCAGAGTTCGGGGCTTATTACGGATGTCACTTCACGGTGAACACTTGTCACTTGTCGTCACGGTGAAATGATTCCCATTTGATTTGTACGGCAATCACGACTCTTATTCTGAGTATCACTTCCTTATCACCGTGTAGTGACACCTGTAATAAGGCCCTTCTACTCCGATAATGTCACTTGCTTCCAAGGAGCCAACAGACAGCTTCAGGAGGAGATTGCGGCCAGCCACGAGACCATAGCAACCACCTTCACAAATGCGGAAACTGATTGGAAGTTCATTCCCCCCGCAGCTCCGCACTTGGGTGGAGTGTGGGAGCGCCTCGTCAGGTCAGTGAAGACAGCAGTTGGTTCAGCTCTGGACACGCTTCGAAAACCCGATGATGAGACTCTGAAAACCATCATCTACGAAGCAGAAGCATTGGTCAACTCCCGACCGCTGACGTATATCCCACTGGAGTCTGCGAATCAAGATTCGTTGACCCCAACCACTTTCTGTTGGGCAGTTCAACGGGTAACAAAATCCAACCAGTAACCGACGTCAGTGGCCATGCAGCACTCCGTAGTAGCTGGAAACTAGCCCAGTTCATCACCGGGGAGTTTTGGAAGAGGTGGATAAGGGAGTACCTGCCGGTGATAACCCGTCGATGCAAGTGGTTCGAGGAAGTCAAGGAGCTAGAAGTGGGAGATCTAGTCCTTGTGATGAATGGGACTGGGCGAAACCAATGGATCCGTGCACGGGTGGAGAAAGTCATCAAAGAAGCAGAGTTCACCAAGCGTTAGTGCGAACAGCGAGTGGAGTTCTACTAACGGCTAACGTAAGTAGCTAAACTAAAACTCTTTGAACTTTAAAAATATATTACGAACTAATATTTACAGCTAACCTAGAAACGTGGATTCACGATAAGATTTCTCCAGTTTGACAATTCCTACACTAAAATTGTAAGTAAACTTAATCTAAAGTGTTTATTTGTAATAATAAAATCGATTTGAATTTCTAGCTTAAAGCTAACACTACCAAAAAGTTGTTTGCTGTTGAGATTTGGTGACACCTGTTCTCAGCCAAATTTGCTAGTGTGTTTGAAGCCGAGCAACTCTCCGCTAATATCATTACTTCCGCGGCCAGTAATGTTCCTTTGATCAACCAAACGCTCAGCATGGTCGAAGCCACTACAGATACGATTTCTAGAGCAGCATCTAAACTTAAGACTTCAACTAAGGCTGGACCCGATGGTGTTCCGTCGATTATTCTTAAAAAGAACATCACTTGTCTTTTAGATCCACTGCTCCGCATATTCCAGCTCTCTCTTTCCAGCGGCATCTTTCCGTCTTGCTGGAAGACTGCGGATATGTTTCCTGTTCATAAAAAGGGAAGCAAACGCGACGTAAACAACTACCGGGGAATCACGTCGCTGAGTGCTGTATCAAAACTTTTTGAATTGGTTGTCATAGAGTCCCTAAATGCGCATTGCAGGCAATATCTAAGTACAGATCAACACGGATTCATAACTGGGCGTTCCACAACTACGAACCTGCTGTGCCTAACGTCTTACATCACAGACAGTTTGATTGCTCGGACCCAAACGGACGTTATCTACACAGATCTTACGGCAGCCTTCGATAAGCTGAACCACGAAATTGCGATCGCTAAGCTTGATAGGCTAGGGATCGGTGGAAATCTTTTGAGATGGTTTCGTTCATACCTCACGGAGCGCCAATTGACAGTAACTTTGGGTACTTGTCGCTCAACAAGCTTCTGCGCAAAGTCCGGTATACCTCAGGGCAGCCATCTGGGACCATTGGTATTTCTCCTCTACTTCGACGACGTTCACCATGTTATCACAGAGCCACGATTATCGTTTGCAGACGATCTGAAAGTTTTTCTGCGCATCCGCTCACTCGCCGACTGCCGTTCTCTCCAAAATCAGATTGACATCTTTGCTGACTGGTGTAGTCTAAACCGACTGGTGGTCAACCCAGCTAAGTGTACAGTTATTACTTTCTCACGCAAGAAACAACCGATTATTTTCAACTACAAACTACTAGGCACGACTATCGAACGGGTGCACTGCGTTAAAGACTTAGGCGTTGTTCTAGACTCAAAGCTGACATACTCACACCATATATCGTATGTCGTCGACAAAGCGTCCAGAACGCTTGGCTTTGTCTTCAAGATTACTAAGAACTTCACGGACATTTACTGCTTGAAATCGCTCTATTGCTCTCTCATACGATCTACGTTGGAATACTGCTCTGCTGTCTGGAGCCCGAACTACAATAATGGGGCCGAGCGAATTAAATCTGTTCAACGACGTTTTCTTCGCTTCGCGCTCCGTAAGCTGCCTTGGAGATACCCACTTCGTCTTCCAAGCTACGAGAATCGCTGCCAATTGATCAATATCGAGCCCTTACGTATCCGAAGAGATGTTTTCAGAGCCTTAACCGTCGCCGATACTCTGCAAGGAAGAATTGACTGCGAAGCAATTCTGCAACAAGTGAACATTAATGTTCAACCTCGATCACTACACAACAGTCTTATGCTGAGACTTCCACTTCTTCGAACTAATTATAGCATAGGGAGCGCTATTTACGCCTTGCAGCTAGTGTTCAACCGAGTAGCGTCGATGTTCGATTTCCACTTGACACGGAATATGCTTCGCCGAAGATTCTCTGCCTTTTTGCTGACCGAAGGCGCTTGATACCCAACAGCTAAGTGTAAAATTTAAGACTTATAAACTTTTAGTAACTTGACAATGCTTTCCAAGTTATTTTCGTTTGTAACTGTAGTAACTGTAGTATATGTATGTCGTCTGTATAATCTGTACTTTTTTTATAACACATCATTGGGACTATTTCTAGTCTGTTGATGCAACCATAACAAATAAACAAAAATAAATAAACACAACCCTACAATTAGGGACAGTGACAAAGACGCACATCAGTCACATCTTTGCTTGACTTCCATTTCAAATGGGACTGTTATGCGTTTATGGATAGTTTGCATCATTCGGCAATAACCTATTAGTCTTCTAGACTAATCTCTATTAATGAGATCCAGGAACTTTCTCAATCAAAACGCCTTAAACCTGACACACTTTCTCCGACATCCATCGGTTCTTATTTCGATAAATAATAATCATTTCCGCAAATTGTTTAGGTCCTATAAGCAAGTAAAGATTTTAAAAACAGCAAATAACGATTCCACGCCGACCGACTTCCGCTTGTTGATCCCTGATTTACTTCTCCTCTGGCACGTAATCCTCATCGTCGTCGTCGTCATCGTCCGAGTCCAGCTCGAGGTCTTCAATGTTCTGGAACAGGGACTCATCGATCCGCACATTCTCGATCGGTTCGCCGGCATCGATGAGGAACTTGAGATCCGACTCGTTGAGGGTGTTATCCAGCAGGAACAGCTCCTTACCGGTAAGCTTCGGTGTTTGGCCCAGAAACTTTTCCTTCTTTTCCGTGATGCCCGTGTCCCGTTCGAAGTTGGTTTTCCACACCATGAACGATTCCACAGTGACACGGGTACCTTCGAACTTTTTCCGTTCCTCCTCGTCCAAAAGTCGTTTCGCTTCCAGTTTTTCGTTCTCCGCTTCGTTCTTCAGTTCATCGTACTTGCAGTTAAGCCACTCCTGAGCTGAACTGACCAGCGAGAATATCATCTCGATGCCGAGGTTTTCCTGAATCTGAAAGACCCCGAAAAATGCAACAAACTAATAATATCCAATGTAATAGGAGAAACTTACCGTTTCCTGAATGTGCTCCAAAAGGCCTTCCTCGTATCCGTCACGAAAGTTTTCCGAATCTTCAATCTCCACCAGGGGTGCCGTGTCCGGATACTTCCCCGTATAGGAAAACACCAGCTTACACGACAATCCTTCCGTCTCGATCTCCTGATCGTACTCGGTGGTGGCAATGGGTAGCTTGAACCGATGCAGCGGTTCCGACTGCAGAACCTCCAGTTCGCCACAGTAGATCGAGTCCAGCGCTTCGATTTCGTTGCACTGATCTTCCCGGTGATTTCGCTCCATGCTTCGCGATTTTGTTTTCCAACACTACTGGCAGTAAACGGGCAAATGAAAGGAAAATATCAAACCTATCGGTCCGGGAAACCGTACGACTATTCTGCGAATGGATTAGGAATCGACTTCAGGTCGGAACGACATGCGGAATCCGTCTATTCTCTGGTTGAAATTCCAGCTCCCGAAAGGTTTTCGCCACCGCAAGCTCGAGGACAATAATTTTGTAAACACACCGCACGGGTTTCAGAAGGAGATGACAGGTTTGTCAAACTTGCGAGAGCGAGAGAAACCCCGAGCAAAAAAGTAGTAAATGGGTTTCTCTGCGATGGTCGAATTAAGTGAATAACCGAGGTGAAAAGAAATGTTAAGCGATTATTTTTTATAGCGAAATGTATCTCCATTGTAAAAAGAGTATTGCCGCGTATCGCTTATTTTGCACCTCTTTAGACTCTTGTGCAAACAATAATTGTATTGTTCATCTTCTTCTACTGATTTTTCGTTTTACAGCACCATTTAAAAAGTTCAATTACCCGCATAAACGCAAACCCCGCAAACCATCACTTGACCTTACCGATAATGGTTATAAATTGTTTATAATCCCTCCTAAACTTTAACTGAAATGGTTTTGGAACCTTACATGAACGTTTGTGTGATAAAGTTTTAACCTTATTTATTATGGTTTTTAGGAAGCGGACATTACAAATAATGGGTCGTTAAGAAACATTACCATTCCAAATTCTTGTTTTCTCCATACATTTTCGGAAAGAGAACTATATTAGAACGTTTTTACTTATGGTTTGAGAACATTAATGATTATGGTTATGGTAGTCAGTAAGGTCCATTAATCGTTTTGTATTATCGCTCAACTTTACGTGGAATATATCGCGAACTGATAATTATTAATTTACAGGCAACCAATTCGCGATATATTCCACATAAAGTTGATCGATGTTACAAAACCATTCATGGGCCTTACTGACTACCATAACCATAACCATTAATGTTCTCAAACCATAAGTAAAAACGTTCTAATATAGTTCTCTTTCCGAAATGGTAATGGTTCTTAACAACCCATTATTTGTAAGGTCCGCTTCCTAAAAACCATAATACATAAGGTTAAAAGGTTATAAGGTTCATATAAGGTTCCAAAACCATTTCAGTTAAAGTTAAGGAGGGATTATAAACAATTTATAACCATTATCGGTAAGGTCAATTTATGGTTCGCGTTTATGCGGGTAATCCACACTTTTTTTGTCCACTGTTACTGTTCAATAAAACACCGAATTTAACCTTAAACCCTTTCTTAAACCACGTTTTATTCTCACTTTATACAGAATTGTTCGTCCCGTTTTTCCCTTATTGAAGGGTTGTTTTACTGATACGCACTACACACAAAAAACAAAAATTGTATCAATAAAAACCATACATTTTCAAAATAAAAGTTTCCCGACTCTGATAGTTTTAAGCACGAAAATTCTCAAAATGAAAGTATTTGATTTGTTTTGAAAGTTTATTTTTCATTTTCAACTTGTATTTTTAAAAGTGCATATTTTTAAAATGAAAACTGTTTAACTGTCAAAAACACCTTGTCATAGCAACGTTTTTGGCAGCACTGGACATAGATTTGCCGCTAATTTTAACCTTGACGTCAAAATTTGCAAATCATGTTCTTTGTGTGGAACGAAACTAGAAGCATAAATTAAATTCGTTAGATATTCAAGGCAATATTCTTACTTGCCGGATTGCTGGTTTTGCCGGATATGTAGTTCGCACACGGTGACATCAACAGTTAAAATTGTAAGTATTTAATTATCAATATTATTGCATCAAGTAAACTTTATTTTATTTCCAGACGATGAAATCTACCGTTGTCATCAATAGGTCCGAATCAATAATCGGCGGAAAAAATCCATCTGGGTTCCGGATTCCATCCAACCTCGTCGGTGATCCAACTTTTGTGATAAAGCAGAACAATTACAACGATTTTATACTCGCTGAGAGCCTATGGATAATATTTGTTATATTTTACAATACGTATATTCTTGTGGATATTAATAAATATATTTGAGTAACCTCATAATTCATAAAAAAATAATTAATAGAAATAATGCTTATAAAAAATTAAAATCAAAATTGATATTGTAATGTTGAAAATGCTTGAATTTAAATTGAAAATACTTATGTTATAGATTCAAAACGGCACATGTTATTTCAACTATACCAAACTTTCATGACAAAAGTTTGATTCAATACAAAAATAATCCACTTTTAATTATAACACTATCATGCTTTTCATTTGACAGAACTACAATTCGTTTTGAAAGTTTCAACTTTTAAAAGTAGCATGCACGCAACTTTTGAATTGACAGTTAGCTGACTTTTGTTTTGAAAGCTAAAGACTTTCTACCAAAAAGAACCAACGAAAACTTTTAATTCTACCAATGGTTTTTTCAGTTGTACTAACGATAATTTTTTGTGTGTAGAAATGCTCAGAGGGAGAGATGGGCGGAGGGAATGTTTTGAGCCAAATGAACTGTCAAAATCTGAGCCAATCGAACATTCCAATCAGAATTTTCCCGAGGATTTCTTATTCTTACTAGACTAAATTTGAGAGTATTGCAATCGAACAGAAATTCAATCACCTCTACACACTTAAATTTTTTCGCCAAGATTCCAACAGCCGAACAGTTCTGCAATTTATATCGCTGAGGTTCAGTAAAACAATTGCCGAGACTCAGCTAACAAATAACATTTTGCTGAGATATCAGCTAACAAACAGATATTTTGCAGAGTAAATGCCGAGGTAATCGGCTGTTGGAGATTTTACCAAGCTAGATTAAGTGTGTATGTTTTGTGTGCTTCGCAATTTCAACTAGTTTTTAGAATCAAAAACAATATTCTAACTCTATTGATTAATTGATCTTCGTTGGTTAATTAATGGCACCAAGAAATGTGCAAAATATTGCAATGCAATCAATTATTACTTTGCAAGTACATCGAATCAAAAATACAAGTCATTTGAAATACTAGCTTCTAGCAAGGGTTGCAAGATAATTTAGGAACAAATCCCTGCTGCCGAATTGTATTTTTTTTTCTCCGCCTATCTCTCCCTCTGAGTATTTCTAATACGCACTAAATGGGAAGTCAACATAACATACACAGCAAAAAAAGTTGTTGAATATTACATCGAAACGGCTGCAACCAGGTCAATCCATCGGTTGTGTAATATCACATTGTACGATGTACATCGATTTTGCGAACAAAATTACATCCATTGATGTAATATTGTATCTGCTTTTTGCTATTACATCATTATTTCATACATCAGCTTGAATTAATTATATGATGTGAGTAGTAGCTATACTGAAGATCCGAGAGATGTCGCCCCTTCAGTGGTAGGAAAATCTTTTTTGCAGTATGGAGAATATCAGAAAATCCACGATTTGTGACTAAACATGCTTTCACCGAAAAGTTATTCCTATTTCCAATTAAACACATATAATCTCATAGTGATAGCAATGTTTAACATATTTAGCCGGGTTTTAATCATACAAAGGCAAATCGCTAGCTTTCATGCTAAGAAATACTGGTTTTTGAGTCAAAAGTTATTATACGTCGTTTGGTGGCCCCTATTGTTACTTAAGTCAAAGTGTATTTACCAGGATATTCGGGAGAATTATCAATTACGTCTCCTTACGTGCAACTAATTCATCATTTTAGGACCACCGAAATCATCTTAGCAACAAACAGTTCGATTTATTCACTTTAATAATGAGAAAGCGAAACGACGAAAGTACACTTTTCATGGGTTTCTCAGTGCTGTTACTTAAGGCAAACGGCATCTCCATAGAAATCGGGTGACTTAAGTAACATCGAAAACTATTTTGATCGGAAGGTGATTACGTCAAAAAGCAATTTGACTGGCAAATAAATTTAAAAATGGGATGTGATCCTATATTCGGACAGCATATAGTGTAATAGCAGGAGAATCGATTGACACTGATAGCTCGACTTTGTTTACCTTTGTTACTTTCAACGTAATGAAAATTTGCTCTTGATTACATGTTTTTTTTTGCTGTGTACAACAGATTCCCACGTGACTTTTCAAAAGGACCAATGTAACATATCCTCCATTTTGAGAAAATCGAAGTTGAAGTTCTGCAAATTATTATTTTAGCTGCTTAGAAACAATACATTTTGCAATACTATTTTTACCGTAGTCAGTGAATAATAACGCTGAAAATTCAGTAGAAACGGTAAACTCAAGGAGACTACATAGGTATAGGCGAGGGTATAGGTGTTCTAATGTGTCGAATTCATGATTCAGCCCTCGTTTCAGCCATGTTGGATTTTTGAATGGGACAGCGACCGAGTTTGTTAACAATTTGCTCTAAAACAGCACTCCCTCTCCCCTTCCCACAACCTTGTCACCTAGGGGGAGTACAACTTGATATGAAGTAATATTTGGTGTAGAAATTGCTCATATTGGTAGTTATTATAGTTTTTAGTATAAATATTAATGATATTAATTGTCAAGTGGAAAGCTACAAAGTAAAAAAAAAATAACAGTGTAGCTTTAACGCATACACTCAATGACGTTTCACCGTTGTTGTTTATGTTACCTGCAGCTTTCTGTTTCATCATGTTTGCCTAGATTTTTGTTTTCGATAGCTCTGATCTCTTTCGCCTTCGGCTTTTTTGATGATAAAAACGGCACTCGACTAGGCAAGTTCCTCCAGCAGCAAATCTCTCCAAATTGCAGGCTCATGGCGAATGTATTACGACCACGGAACCATCACTATGGGACTCCGTTTACAGGGGCACCGTAGTCAGTCCATTCCCGTTCCATCGGAGGACTGAACATTGGATTGCAGACGATGAAGAACTCGTGAAAATTAATGATTATTTCCTGGGAACGGAAGTGCCCCAGATTATGTGCACTGAGATCAGCTACCAAAGAATGCCAAATTTATCAGAACAAGGAGTGGTTTTTGGTGGCCCTGGCCAGCAAGATCATCAAGGAATGACTTGACTCTCGTGTGAAATCCATTTTTTGATGAAACGAATGTCAAATGTACACTTTAAACCAAAAATAGCCAAACAAAAAAAAACAACTGTCAGACTAGGTGTAAGATTCGCAAATATCACACATATTAAAATATTTAATATTTCCACCATCGGTATTGATGCTGATACTTGGAGCCGTCCTTCCCCTAGCTTGTCACCCATAAAGTGACACAATTTTTTCACCAGGGTTGTTTCCACTCACTTGCTTTAAAAAAATGTTATTCGGAATTATGAAATCATTTGTTACTTGTACTTGTAAGCTAAAAGAAGCCCTAATAAAAAATAACCATAAACGAACGATAACCCAAATCATTGAACTATTCCACAAATGGTTTGGATGATACCCAGAACACGTCGTTAAGCAAATTAACCATACAATTTTTATTAGGGAGATGTTGTAAAGTATGTGTTTGACACATGAAATTTGTTACTTTTGCTTTCAGAGTGTCACAACAAGCAACTTTATGATTCGTGAGCGTTCACTCAGAGTGAGCGCTCACGAGTCGTAAAATCACTGATTGTGATTATCTGAAAGCGAATATGACAGGTTTTATGTGTCAAACACTTGCCTTTCAACCAGTTTCAACCTCTTCTTGTATCTAGCAAGGACAAAATATCATTATAATACCTTATGATTTCAAAATACTGAAAATCATTTTTTTTATAGCAAGTGAGTGGAAGTAGTAAGCCTGATACCCACCATGGATAAAATAACAATTTTACTTCGAAATTCATGCTTCATATAGAAAAAAAATCACATATGACGTCCGTTTGAAAAGTTACGCAAGACATTTCAAAGCATCTCTGCAGATTTTTTTGAAAATTTCATCTGGCATCCCTGGTTCTGCTCATTCAAAATCACTCTTTTCGACTGAAGTGCCGAATGCCCTTACTACTGACAGTCAAAACAACGATAACAACGCGAAGACTGTTGTTATTCGACTGGGTAAATATGATTATATTTTTTTAAATTATTATTTCGCAAAGTCTACTCGTACACATTTAAAGCGTTTGTGCATTATTTACAAATAGGTGTAGGGAATTATATTAATTCTCCTAAACGCGGTACTAGTGCGCTTCGGTTAGTGCTTATAGTAGGGTAAATAGTCATGACAAGCTACACCCCCACAACGGAGATCCGACAGGTGCAGTTCGAACTGGACGGGCTGGTCGGTGTGCTGGAAGATGATTGGCGTACATTGTTCTACCTAATCCCCAAACGGATCGCAGACATCGAACGACCAGACGGCGCCTACCCACTAAAGTACAACGGCACTCAAGAAAGGTGAGTCATGTCGTCGTGAAGAATAGGGATTAAGATACCCCTGCTTGCGTGTCTACGTTTATGACGTTGGAAATTCCAAACGCATATGTTTCAGTCCAGTACCTATGATATGAAGTTGTTGTTTAATGTATCTTTTTCAGTGAACTTGATGAGTACGGCAGAGCGGAGAACATTCGCCGGGCTCGTCTGCTTCTGGATGAGTGGGGAACATCCGGTCAAAAAGGGGAACGCCCTACTTTGGGCCATCTGTATACTCTAGTCGTTAAGGGCGGTATGTACCGAGCAGCTGATCACATAGCAAAGCTTTTGAAGATCCCTAAACCCGAACGGCCTCAACGTGGTCCAGCAGCTCCAATCGATTTACATCTGGAAATGAACCGAATAGTCCAGGAACAATTGGACGAAGTATCCTATCCGAATACCTCGGCTCTGCAAAATGGAGATGTATCGATTAATGTAGTAAATAATCTGGACTATCAACTGCCAACGAAGCGGGAAGACATAGTCAACCCTCCTCTGGCTGTCCCGGACTCGATCATCGAAGGATCGTTACCGGTTTTCTCCAGAAGTGATAACAACGACGTGTGCCATGGAGTTATGCCTATGTTAAGCGACTTGTTGAGACCTGGAGAACATGAAGTGCAGGCCGGTCCTTCTGGCGTTAACGACATTCCAATGCTGTCGATTTTGGGCAACACACTTTCGTCAACTTCGGATAGTTCAAGCGATAGCAGTAGTTCCAGCTCAATAATTAGTGAACATATCTCTAGGATGTTGCCAGCAATATTACCCACGATCCACGAGACTGGAGAATTGCCTAATCTTTCGATATTTGGTGGCGCTGAACACAGTGAAGAGGTGGCTGTCGGGTAATCAGATTGTTTTGTGCTTTCCAATGCATTTTATATTCTAACAGATTGTTCAATTTTAGAATGCCTGCCATTTCCGCTCTGCTTAACCACTCATCGGTTTCATCGAGCGCCGTCATTGGCCAATCGGAAGTGCTTACCACCAGTGAATCGAGTGCATCGTACTCAACCGAACAAATGGAAAGCAGAAGCATGTCAAACGTCCCGTCAGCAAATATGATGCTATTTTCTTCAACGCCTATCGTCCCTGTGCCTCCTTTGATGAACTTCCCGTACAGGTCGCTGCAGTCCGCGACTGCAGACTTCGACAAACGCCAGTTTACGAACCGAAACCCTTCTCAGCCGGATGGACGAATATTAGGCACTGGTGGATTCGGTGAGGTATTTCTTGCCTTAAATCTCACCTCGGATACTCCATTGGCCGCAGTGAAGTGCCTATTCCCATCCAACTACAAATATAGGGAGAAGTTTGATAGGGAACGCGAAATTCTTTCCAAGCACAACCATCCGAATATAGTGAAGTTACTTGGTTTCTCAGAAGATAGCACACTCTGTTTAGTCTATGAATACCTTCCTGATGGCACCCTGGGAGGAGCCCTGGAAAGAAGTCGACGAAGTCAACTGCAGCTGCCGGTTTCTAAACGACTTAGCTATCTACTGGGCATTGCCGCCGCTATCGAATATTTGCACAGTCCATTGGTGCAAGTCGTTCACCGGGACGTAACCCTTGCGAACATCTTGCTGCATGGAGCCACAGCCAAGTTGTGCGACTTTGGACTGGTGAAACGTGTCAACAGCATGACGGCAACGGAAGTAATGGGAACGGGTCCGTACATTTCTCCGGAAGCCATGCGAGGTACGGTTACACCAGCCCTGGATGTTTACTCCTATGGAGTTGTGCTGGCCGAAGTAGTGACCGGCGAGGAAGTGCTGTCCGAGATGATACCGGATGGCGAGGGAGATTTAATAGAACGTGTTACTGCGAGAGGAGCTGATTTGGAGGCTTTGGTAGATCGTAGAGTATCGGAAGGGGAACTGCGCAGCTGGTTGATTAGCGGTCGGAAATTGTTGGAACTGTCGAATTGGTGCTTACGGGAAAGATTTAAGCGGCCTACCGCATCAGCTGTGAGGGAAACTGTCCTCAAAGTAATGCGGGAGGGGACGCAGTGATATGTGCTTTTAGGTGGAGATTTTAACGATGTGCCTTAGAGATGATTATGGTTTCCAATTAAATGGTAAAACGTTTACGATACCAGCCTTCGTTTTTCTTTTCTTTGATCTGACCCGCAGTGTTGGAAATATCGCCAACAGTTCATTATCGCAAGCTAGGTGTTTTCAATATAGGGAAATTATCGAAGGGAACTTCGCAAAGTGTTACGTGAACTTTCTTGTTTGAGATTGAGAGGAACTAGTATCACTCCCACTTTGACTCACGTGCAAGAGAGAGCGTATGTTAAAAGATATTTTTTGCTCTAGCTTCCTTGCACAACTTTTCGTTCCAGATATGTGATGAGATAGATCGCGAACTATTAGCGAATTCGTTTATTATCCGCGAAACCGAAGTTTTTGTCAGTGCGAACCTCAACCTGAGGTACACATAAAAGTTGTTGAATATTACATCCAAACAGCTGCACAGAGGTCATTCCGCTGAATGTGTAATATTCGCGCTCGTATAGGCTTTGTTTTATAGCTTATGAGCTACATTGATTTGTGCACGGTGAAATCATTGATATTATTGATGTTTTGTGCTCGATAGAACGGAAATGGGCGATTACGATGAATTAGCGCTCTACCCTATAGACTCGGGAACTTTTTAATTGGTAAATCGTGAGCAGCCTTTGAAGTTATTAGTAACGTAAAACAAGAGTTACAGAAAGTGAGAACCTTATAAATATGTATTAAATGCATCCTAAATGTATACTTCTACCAATTATATCGCACAGGTATCTCCTACATGTATGCAACCTAAATATCATGCATAAAGCATAACACCGAGATGTTTTTATGATAG
This sequence comes from Ochlerotatus camptorhynchus, assembly GCF_037179485.1. NCBI lineage: Eukaryota > Metazoa > Arthropoda > Insecta > Diptera > Culicidae > Ochlerotatus > Ochlerotatus camptorhynchus. Next base: position 3,009,471 of record NW_027040660.1, read on the forward strand.
GTGGGCAGGAACTCATGGTCTCCCAGTGTTGGTGAGTTCTCTACCGCTAATGTTCACGAAAAGTTCACTATTTTGCCATACGACCGGAAGGTGTATGCTGGTAACAAATGCCGTGCCAAACTGATTTCCTACGCAAATTAATCAATCTTTGATGTGAATTTCGCTAATAGACACGAGGAGCATTTCTTATAGCAAAACTTGCCATAACAAAATGAGCATAGTTCATTTTAGTAAACTAACTAACACTTCTTCCTACTGTGTCAGACGCCTAGGTATAACACCCAATATAGAAAAAGAATCAGCAGAATGACCAAAAAAGCGAGATAATTTCAACCTACTCCACGACGAAGCATGACATAGGAGACAAGAATCTCAGCTAGCCCATTTCTCGATTTGTATTTTGTAAAATAGGTTGAGAGAGCGAAATCGGAATTCTCTTTCGGAATCGTTTGCAGAACTGTTTCGCATAACTCGTTCGGGAACTTTTATTATCATTTCGTTCGCGATTTGTTTCTCTGAAGAACTGCGAAAGAACTTTTTTTTGAAAATGTACTTTCCAATACCATTGGTACCTTAAATAAAACCGTTTCAGTTCTATTTTTTCTGAGCCTTACTTTAACTGTTGCTTTAACCCTTTACTAGCCAGGAGGTTTTTGGTGGTTTTGAGATGCAAACCAAGGGGTGGTCACTCTGCACACGCATTTTGCGCCAAATTTTTTCTCAGTGTGCCTCACGGGTGCCGGCAGTGCTGAGAGTGTCATCAGACTCATTTTTTGTTTGTTTGTATAATGGTATGTTTGGCAACTCGGTTAATTTGACAGTTCACATGTTTGGTTTTGTAACAAAAAAACAAGCAGTGGTATCCTATCCCAGATCCTAACTGTCGTGAATCTGGGTTCGTTGCTCCCAAATTCTATCGGAAAAGGACTACACTGAACCTAATAAGCAACGGCCTTAGCCACCGAATCGAAGCTTGGAGCGATAATGGGCCTTATTACGGGTGTCGCTACACGGTGATAAGGAAGTGATATTGAGAACAAGAGCCGTGATTGCCGTACAAATCAAATTGGAATCACTTCACCATGACGACAAGTGACAAGTTTTCACCGTGAAGTGACATCCGTAATAAGCCCCAATGTTCTCAATTTCCGACAGGACAATAACTTCTACTGGATTGGAGTATGATGAGGACTCGGTTTAACCACAGGCCACAGGTGACGCTGGTAAGTAGACGTAGCGGGTGTGCATCATCAGAGCAAACTGGTCCAGATGATCTTCAGATTCTGATAAACGCTCCCGGGAGGAGTCAATCAAAGATGCGTCGCCAGCGTTCTAGTGGGAGTTTCAACCGGAATCAGACTTCCCTGGTGGAGGTGGGGTTTAATATTTCCATACGGTAAGATAATCCAACGATCGGACAAATGGAGAGAAGCATGATGTCTCTGGTGAAAAGCAGTGCCTGCCAGAGAACAACTGTAAAAGCTGAGGTGCTGTCGACCACTGATAAAACTACTACAGCCAGATGGTGATCTTTGCATGGACACCGATCCCTTTACGACCTTCTGTGCGGCTCGGATTCCATAATAAATTCGTACCTTATAGAGTTCGAAAAGCTGCGTTCGGATCAGTTCTACGATGTTCTACCATAGAGGTAACTCTAAGACCACTGGGTCCCGAAGAAAATCATTATTATTTTTGGCTCACTCAGTACCAGAACAACGGTCCCAAGCAGTCCCAAGCTATTTCACTCACCCCTGCATGTTCTGCATGAATCCACACACCCCTGATGTTATCTGTCAAACTTTCATAGCGAATCAAAACAAACATAGTGTAGTAATAGAATTTCAACTAGAATAGGGTACGCTAATCGTTTGCTTGGGACCAATAGGCTACTAAAGTGGTGAGCCAATTTAAAATCGTTAGTTTCGTATTGATTGTTGGTTCTACCGCGATGTTAAAATGCTGCGAACTGCTCCAATCGCTGGCACCATGGAAAACACCGGTCTCTTTACACTTCCCCACGACTTCTTCTCCGCAAAGCCTAAATAGTCTATTTTAAGCCACCAGAGTCGTGTCTAAGAGCTATACCTATTCTTCAACCAACTCACCGATGTCAACTTTCAGGAGCTCACCTTTAAGCCCAACAACTCACCAATAAACATTTTACAATTAATCATATTGTCGAGCAGTTTTGGGACGACCTTCTACCAGCGATTTTACGGAAATGAAACAACCAATTCCAGATTTTTCAAGCGTTTTACAAATAAGACCCTATTTTCTCGAGGTTGTAGAAGAAAAAAATATTAAAATATCGTTCAACGCTGAAGTTCGAGTGGTAGGAAACGTCATTTTAAACTGCTCGAATGATGTGATCCATTCCGCTTAGGCTCAGACAGATGGAAAGTTATCGATGAACCCTGCTATCCGAGCATGGTCATTTCTGACAGACAAGAAGTTAAATTTCGACAACGGTGGGTCGAAAACCTGTCGATCGACAGCACGGAGATTTTCGAACATAGAAAATAACTTTCGAAATGTCACTTTTAACCACGAGTTAATTTTAACTCGGCAAATGGTTCACAGCCGTAACCTCCTCCGGCTGTGATTTCAGCCCCGTCACGAATCTCCCCGCCACAAATCGATCTACCACCATCTTCAACGTTCCTTTCACTTCCTCCTTCAGGGTTTCCATCTCCCCGCTAATCAACTCAGGCTGTGAACCATTTGCCGAGTTAAATTTAACTCGTGGTTAAAAGTGACATTTCGAAAGTTATTTTCTATGTTCGAAAATCCCTGTGCTGTCGATCGACCGGTTTTCGAGAAGAACTTAGCCAAGGTTGTCAAAATTTAACTTCTTGTCTGTCAGAAGTAACCACGCTCGGATAGCAGGGTTAATCGATAACTTTCCATCTGTCAAATTTTAACCAAAAGTTAAAATAATCCACCAAATGGTTCAGAGCCTCACTAATCAAATTCTGAATCGGCATTATGACCAGTAGCAGTTCCTTCATCTTTTCAATCAGCTTCCGCAACTTCCCAACTTCGATCAAACTGTACTGAAACACCAAAGCCTTCCGCACCAGATCCTCGAACAGTTCGATCGTCTTGAGTGGAGGTTCTCCGATCTCGAAGCCTTCCGGTAGCGACCCCAGTACCATCCGGAAGAATTCCAGTAAGACCCCCAGATTACTGTTGTACTTGGCAAAGGCCATCGCCTTGATGACCTCGCTCATCCTCGCTGTGAGGAAATTTACGGTTGAAGTTATGAAATCAAAAATCGGATTGTGTTAACAACAATGATTTTCATTTTGACATATGCACAGAGCAGGCGCAGATATAGTACAGTGTTGCCAGTAACTTTAAATATCGTGAAAATTGCTAACCATAGGTGCCAATAAAAGTGCCCAGGTGTGTCCGTTTGTATTTTTGGCACACTGTGCGGAGTGACCAACCCCTTGATGCAAACATATTTTCGAAAAAAAGTACAAGAACAAAAGATGTTCCATAGAGCCTAAAATAATCGAATCCTTTAAAAAAAAAGTTTTATTTAAAATCAATAGTATGTTAATTCAAGAGCAAATTTTCATTACGTCGAATGTAACAAAGGTAAACAAAGTCGAGCTATCAGTGTCAATCGATTCTCCTGCTATTACACTATATACTGTCCGAATATAGGATCAAATCCCATTTTTAAATTTATTTGCCAGCCAAATTGCTTTTTGACGTAATCACCTTCCGATCAAAATAGTTTTCGATGTTACTTAAGTCACCCAATTTCTATGGAGATGCCGTTTGACTTATGTAACAGCGCTGAGAAACCCGTAAAAAGTGTACGTTCGTCGTTTCGCTTTCTCATTATTAAAGTGAATAAATCGAACTGTTTGTTGCTAAGATGATTTCGGTGGTCCTAAAATGATGAATGGGCTGCACGTAAGGAGACGTAATTGATAATTCTCCCGAATATCCTGGTAAATACACTTTGACTTAAGTAACAATAGGGGCCACCAAACGACGTATAATAACTTTTGACTCAAAAACCAGTATTTTTTAGCATGAAAGCTAGCGATTTGCATTTGTATGATTAAAACCCTGCTAAATATGTTAAACATTGCTATCACTATGAGATTATATGTGTTTACTTGGAAATAGGAATAACTTTTCGGTCATCAAAACAAAACTTTATTTTTCTCGGATTGGTGCGAATGTTACTTACGACATAATGAAAATTTGCTCTTGAATTGTTGTTTTTCAATAGTTACTCAGTTCAATCTCTATAAAGGTAAGCGGCGCCGGTGGTGTAGTGATAAGCGTGATTACCTCTCACTCTCGCTCTCACCCCAGCAGGCCTGGGTTCAATTCCAGTCGGCGCCGCCGGGATGTTCTGAGCCATAACATCTCTGCACGGTAAGAAAAAATACTCAAAATTAAGTTAAAAAAAAACTCAACGTTGGGTTCTATCATTTGAGGTCCGCCGTTGAGTGAATCAGAAAAGCGGCGTTGGTTAAAATTTACTCAACTATTGAGTAATCATAAATGAACTCAATTATAAGTTTATTTTCATTGAGGTTGCTCTTATGCGCCTTTAACCATTTCATTTTCACAAGCGTTGATAGACGAGTGGTCAACACACGGGCCCCGTAATCTCAACGTCCATGGTTCGGTTCCAGTCTGCTCCGTTTTATTATTTTTTTGTCAACTTGGTGATTACTCAAAATTGAGTTTTCTTCTTTAACTTAATTTTACCTAGCCCCACGGAAGCCACGTGATGAGTGAAAGGAACTCAATTTTGGGTACTTTTTTCTTACCGTGTGATCACACCTTCCTTCGGAAGGGAAGTAAAGCCGTTGGTCCCCGGTTCATAAATTGATGGGTCGATAGGTAGGGTCCAGGTGTGGGAGCTGCCTTCCTGGCGTCGGTAGCATTGGTGCTCAGCACGGAAAACAAGATCGACGGAAAACAAAACCAAGGAAAAAACATGGATGAGAGTAATGAGCACGCGGCGAAGCTTACATAAGTACTGGCTATTTAATGGTAGATTGACAGAATACTTGATCCATGGATTGGAGTATTGAAAAAATATCTAGAGAAGTTTTTGAAGATCTGTGATCACCTGAAGAACTTCAGTCAGTTTGATTCGTGTTTCAAACCTGCTCAGAAATTAAACAGAATAGTCGAGCAGTTAAAATGACGTTTACTGCCACTCAAACTTTGAAATGAAGCATTATTTTGAGAAAAGTAGCCAACATTTGTACGTTTCATAAAAAATAGAAATTAGTTGGTCCAGTTTTGTGAAATCGCTGGTAGAAAGTCACGCCAAAACTGCTTGACAAAGTGGTCAATTAGTGCAAAATAGTGCTCGAATAATGAAACTACTACCATAGAGGTAACTCTTAGACCACTGGGTCCCGAAGAAAATCATTAATATTTTTGGCTCACTCAGTACCAGAACAACGGTCCCAAGCAGTCCCAAGCTATTTCACTCACCCCTGCATGTTCTGCATGAATCCACACAACCCTGATGTTATCTGTCAAACTTTCATAGCGAATCAAAACAAACATAGTGTAGTAATAGAATTTCAACTAGAATAGGGTACGTTAATCGTTTGCTTGGGACTAATAGGCTACTAAAGTGGTGAGCCAATTTAAAATCGTTAGTTTCGTATTGATTGTTGCTACTACTCAGCATGTGTGAGGAATGCATTTCGGTTCTAGTTTCAAATTGTAACAGTCCATATAAAATACAATAGTGTTCCTTTTGACTATAGTTCTTTCAATTGACGGCTCTTGACGTCACCCGCAAGCAAGCAATACAGCTTCATTCTGTTTCGGGCAGACCTTGTCAACTTTGCGGACTTCTGCAGTCAATCAATCAATCTGACCGAGCGCAGTAAAATCATAGAGGTAACTCTAAGACCAGAAGGTCCCGAAGAAATGAGCTCAACTGTTTGCCTCAGCTCTGGTACTATCTTCGGTCCCAAGCTATTCGGTGCATCCCTCGAAACATAGGAAAATCCACTTACAATTTTTAGTTATTATTTACAGTTCCTACTCCTATCAGGTCTGTTTAGAGAATGCCCAATTGGCCTGTTTAGAGAATAGGATTGGTTTGTTTGAAATTGGAAAAAAATGAAGACTACTTACAACCGGTGGAAAGTAACGATTTAAAATTGGCTCACTACTTGACTAGCCTATTGGTCCCAAGCATATCGATTAACGTAGCCCATTCTAGTCAAAATTCTAGTACTACACTATGTTTGTTTTGATTCGCTATGAAAGTTTGACAGATAAAATGAGGGGTTCGTGGATTTTCCTATGTTTCGAGGGGTGCATCGATTAGCTTGGGACCGAAGATAGTACCAACAATCAATACGAAACTAACGATTTTAAATTGACTCACTACTTGACTAGCCTATTGGTCCCAAGCAAACGATTAACGTACTCCATTCTAGTCGAAATTCTAGTACTACGCAATGTTTGTTTTGATTCACTATGAAAGTTTGACAGATAAAATGAGGGGTTATTGGTTTTTCCTATGTTTCGAGGGGTGAATCGATTAGCTTGGGACCGAAGAGAGTACCAGAGCTGAGCCAAAAAGTTGAGCACGTTATTTCGGGACCTTCTAGTCTTAGAATTACCTCTATGATAGTACCAGAGCTGAGCCAAAAAGTTGAGCTTGTTTCTTCGGGACCTTCCCTAATAAAAAATAACCATAAACGAACGATAACCCAAATCATTGAACTATTCCACAAATGGTTTGGATGATACCCAGAACACGTCGTTAAGCAAATTAACCATATAATTTTTATTAGGGTTCTGTTCTTAGAGTTACCTCTATGATAGTACCAAATAGTAAAAAAATACGACCACTCCCGATGGAAATTTGCAAGTTGTGCAATAAAATGTACATTATTTTGAGTTTTGAAAATCGTCATTATGATGTAAACAAATGGATTGGATGACATTTCCTCTCAAAATCGGCTAGCGTACTCTACATTAATGGTCCATGAAAAGAGCCTATTGATTTATTGATCTTAGTTGGTTAATTAATGGCACAAAGAAATGGCAAAAAGAAAAATGCGATGCAATCAATTATTTTTTTGCACGTAAATCGAATCAAAAGTAACAGTCATGTGAAATGCAACCAGGGTTGCAAGATAGCCAAGGGTTGCAAGATAATTAGGTACAAATCCCTGCTGCCGAATTGTATTTTCTTTTCTCCGCCCATCTCTCCCTCTGAGTATTTCTAGGTCAACCAGGCGAATAGCGTTTTAGTGTGACTTTTATACTAATTAGATTAATTTTTTTCTGAGTGTATACGACCGACTTTTATGGTGGTAAGCTCCAACCGGTATTATCCTCGGATTAAATCCCGATTAAGAATGTCCGGCTGGTTTGATGTCGACATCAGAGTTAATCAACAGAACTCTGAGCAAACATTTCCAGAACAACATGTGAAAAGGGCATACAAGCTTTTTGTAAACAAACCTTCTTATGTCCTTTTCTCGCCACTTATATGACACCAACGCAAACCTTTAACATCACCGGGTAGGGGACACTTTCCCCTTCCCGATGATATTGCTGGTTTGCGTGGGCGACCCTCGGTTGGTGAGACAAGGGCCTACAAAGGTTTGTTTACAATAAGCTTTTATGCCCTTTTCACATGTGGCTCTTGAATTTTTCAGATCATACAAATAGGGACGGTATTAAAAGTTAATCCGAGTTGGAGCTTACCGCCATTAAGGCTGTGAACCATTTGCCGAGTTAAATTTAACTCGTGGTTAAAAGTGACATTTCGAAAGTTATTTTCTATGTTCGAAAATCCCCGTGCTGTCGATCGACCGGTTTTCGAGCCACGGTTGTCAAAATTTAACTTCTTGTCTGTCAGAAATAACCATGCTCGGATAGCAGGGTTAATCGATAACTTTTCATCTGTCAAATTTTAACCAAAAGTTAAAATAATCCACCAAATGGTTCAGATATCCTCAGTGTGACTTTTATACTAATTAGATTATTTTTTTCCTGAGTGTATTTATTGTCTATTCGATAGAAATTCAGAAGGAGGGCGCAACTACCCGAATTCCTATTTAACTTGCGAAACGCACACTAAAAAAACTTCTCACATTACAGTAAATAAAATTCAGAATCTAAACGCGTAAGAAAACATTATCAGCTAATCTAGACACATCAATTTAGTCTGTTGACATTTCAAAGTATTTAATTCACCATTCTAATGTTTAAAACATCTTATATTCCATGTAATAAGCTCCCTTTTTATCGAAAGTGTTTTTTTTCTTTGAGTGTGCGTAAAACGTAAGTATTGTGAGGTACTTCTGATTAGCGTGTTGTTTTTGTTGTCAATTATTCTTCACAGTCTGAAATCAGTTTTGTCAATTTGCTCCTTGTTATTGTTTTTATCCGGTGAAAATGGACGGGTAAGTTTATTAAAAATTTACTATGAAATTTAAGACAATTAGTTTATCTTAATGTAGGGTTTATTTTTACAGTTCGTACGGACCGGAAGAATACCTTGAGGAAGAAGATGGTTATCAAGACGGCAACCCACTCGAAGGTACCAGCAACATCGACTCCAGTGCTGGTGGAAATGTTGACGATACGGACATGCCATCAGTACATCAGACAGCGACTCAGGAAATGAACTTTGACATTGAGTTTTCTGGATCGGATGATGAAGGAGTGCAGTCAAAATTCTGCTTCAATGGGATCTATGTTCAGCGTTTATATAAAAGCCAGCTGCGGCCAAAGGAAGTAACCCAAACACTTGTGAATGGGAATTCACTCGAGGAGATACTTCAATGCATTTGGAAACAACCCGCATAAACGCGAACCATAAATTGACCTTACCTAAAATGGTTAAAATTTGTTTATAATCCCTGCTAAACTTAAACTGAAATGGTTATGGAACTTTACATGAACGTTTAATGATAAAGTTTCAACCTTATGTATTATGGTTTTTTGGAACTGGACCTTACAAATAATGGGTTGTTAAGAACCATTACCATTCCAAATTCTTGTTTTCTCCATACATTTTCAGAAAGAGAACTATATAAGAACGTTTTTACTTATGATTTGAGAACATTAATGGTAATGGTTATGGTAGTCAGTAAGGTCCATTAATGGTTTTGTATTATCGCTCAACTTTACGTGGAATATATCGTGAATTGGTAATCAGTAAATTAAAGGCAACCAATTCGCGATATATTCCACATAAAGTTGATCGATGTTACAAAACCATTCGTGGACCTTACTGACTACCATAACCATTACCATTAAAGTTCTCAAACCATAAGTTAAAAGGTTCTAATATAGTTCTCTTTCCGAAAATGTATGGAGAAAACAAGAATTTGGAATGGTAATGGTTCTTAACAACCCATTATTTGTAAGGTCCAGTTCCAAAAAACCATAATACATAAGGTTGAAACTTTATCATTAAACGTTCATGTAAAGTTCCATAACCATTTCAGTTAAAGTTTAGCAGGGATTATAAACAAATTTTAACCATTTTAGGTAAGGTCAATTTATGGTTCGCGTTTATGCGGGAAGCTTGCAAACTGGTACGTCGACAGGTGATCTTCGAAGAAGAAATTCCTCACTGGTCGGAAAAACAAGATCCAGAATTTGAGGACATCGATAAATTCGTTTCGCTACAAGATACGGTGAAGAAAAAGATCTATGCAACATCACGTATCACACCACGGCTGCTGGTGTCATGGAGGAGCAAATCTATTAAGATATTCGTGTATGCTTATTCCACGAATATTGAATCATTAGGTCAGTATCAATTAGTAATGCGAAGATTGATTGCACCTCAAAACCCTGACCGCTCAGGGGCGCATTCAACTAGGGATGACTCAGTATTAGCTAGTGAGCTACGAAGCAGTCATTCCCACATTGAGGGACACTTCAGTTCCTGGATGCTGTGGGCAAACTTGATCAATTCAGCTCCAGCCCACAACCGTGATCGAACTTTCGCTGGACTGGTGTCTCGGAAGCGGCTCGACTACAATCTGTTCATCGGAGTATGGTTGCTGCCCAAACAAATAATGATGCATGGTGCCGTGATATGACTGATCTTTCGAATGACTTAAACATGGCTCTTAATATCTTGCAAGGAATGAAACAGAAAATAGACAGCATGTCCGCCAGAGGATCGGTGAATTCTGAACTATTTACAGCGATGGAATCGGTTACGCGACCGGAAGAATCAAACCTTAGTCGTGAGATAGCCGAGAAGGTGACTGATTGCGAGGATGTGGATCATGCGGGATGATTATGAAAATAAGCCCGTTGTGTGGAATTATCACATGTACTCTTTTTTTTTATCAAAATATAACAAATATAACAATGCAACTGTTTTAAACATTCCTTTTATTCATCAAATATACGACTGCTCATGACTTTCATTCAGGAATAATATTGAAATCCATATATTTAGGGTCTTGGTCCAGACCTTTTTCTGCAAGAAAAACGCCCCCAGGTAAGTATCCACAGTATTCGAATATCTGCTTACACTCATAGACTTTGAATGCACTCATAGCTGCACAAACTTCTTTCAAAATGGAGCCAGTCTCTCGGTAATTCCTTCTAAGGTACGCCTTAATTAAGCCAAAGATAATCTCTATAGGGTTAAAAAATGGGCAATATGGTGGTAGAAATATCGGTATGATGCCAATAGAGCGAAAATATCTTATGATATTGGCGTCGCAATGGATGCGAGCACCATCCAAAACCCAAATAGAGTGAAACCCAGGATACCGTTGTACATGGGGATTATTTATAGCAAAGTTTCGACAACATCTGAAAAATTTATGCCGGTTGAATGTTCCTTCCGTCCAGAAACTATCTAGCATACCATTGATTCCTAGAAAACATAAGAAAGAAACCCTAGGCTTTCTACAGAATTCCCCGCGATAAATAAGTTTCTGGCCAACAACTCCGTAGCCTTTTTTGCGCAGCATATCCTTATTGTCAATACTAACCTCGTCTAGGAAAACCAGGTTAAACAAGTCCCATGGAACTGCAAGCATTTCCTTAACAAACCGGACTATCTCATCCTCTCTGATATTGATAGCCCTTCTTTCGATAGTCTTCCAGGTCAATCCAGATTCATGCAATATTGTGCAAATAGATGACACACTTATCGATAGCAGAAATCGCTGTTGGAATCGCTGTTTCGCTTCGTCCAAAAACAAGAAAGGCTCGTTTTGATATAGGTTGACAAGCCAATCACGCATATCGGTGCTGAATTTCTTAAACACTTGCAGGCGCTGCTTCCTTCGGAAAATTCCATCTCGCTCGTACTTGAAGAACCACTCGTAAATAGTTGATCGGCATTTTCCATAAATGATACTAAGATCCTTCTTCGATATCCCGAGAAAATAATGGCCGTAAAGCGCATGATAAACCGTGTTACTGCTGGCGTGTTGACCACGAATATTCTGAATAATTATGTTAGATTTTGTGTTTGGCTTCATATTAAATAGAGGACAATTTTTAATCAAAAATCTTGTGCGATGGGATCAAGCTAACAAAAAAAAAACATTATTTATTTGCAAATCCACCTGGTGACAACAGTAATGACAGAACTTTGACATTAACACGTCAAACCACATTGTCGCGACTGAACGTCGGGTCGCAAGTCGCGCTAGCGTGGTCCGGTTTAGTGGCGGCCCGACAATATACGATCGACTTTTAAATTGCAAAAATCTTTCTTCGAACAGTTTACCGCCCCCAAACAACTGTTCTAATCCAATTGGATTCCCACTTCTGTCACATGGGTACAGTTAGTAGTAGTAGTGTGTTCGCATCGCGCAGCAGCTGATAACACAGCAGCTACATTTGCATCAAGCAAAACAAAGACCGTTCGCTTCCGTGTCCCAGCACGAAACCAAAACAAAACGGCCCTCCCTTTGTGGCAGTCGTAGGTTTTTATCAATAAAATAATTATCACAACAATAGTGAATGATAAATCAAAACGTTGATCCGCGGTGAATATCGATTGATATTGGTGTAAGTTTAATCCTCAGCTGGAATTTGCAGTAACCGCAAATCTCCAATCACAGAGAGCCAAACTTGCATGGCTTCCAGCAGCGGCAGGAGAAAATAAAAAAAATTCGGGCCTGTGAAAAAAGATTGCGAAAAAAATAGTGCGTAGTAGGGTAGTACGTAGCAGATAAGTGCAATAAGAAGTCACTGCTGATAAGCACAAAGTTATATTGTTTGCAACAGATCAAACTTGCCCATCAGTGTCGTCGGTTTTACGTAGTTCTGTTCAAGGAAACTAATCATTGTGTTGTTTGCAGTTGCTGCCGGTGAATGACAAAAAAAGAATCACTTCGTGAATGTTTTGCCAGGATGTGGGTCAATGTATGATTAATATTAGTTAGCTGCTCGCAGGTCAGTCTGAATCGTACAGTTGCAACAACAGAATGGATTTAACTTAAGCATTTAAGAGTATATTTTCAAATATTCTCAAACAGTCGTTATCTTATATTTTGATGGAACGCGGTTTAATTTTTCAGAAGAAAAAAAGAACCATAGCAAGTTGCCACTTTAAGCTGTTGGTGGGCACTACACTATGGTGGGCACTACACTGAACAGATGGCGGTAGTGTGTAAATGTCAAACGCAAAGGAATTGACTGCGCGCGTCACAGGTGGTGGTACTACCAACTACGATACTTTTAAATTGACCGTTAAATGATTGTTCGATGAACAACTTGTTAGAGTTATGTCTGTTTGGCTGTGGTTTTACTATCACAAGGTCTGATGCAACCGCAGCTTGCGGTTGCCGCGTTGTCTAATCTAGCCTACACGGCTACAAATCAAGATTGACGACTACGAGCCATTATTTAAAAATAATTTCCACTCAATACCCAAGCTATTTGCCATGTCATTACAACTTGCCAATTTAGATTTAAATGGGGTTACACACATCTTACGACTTGGTAACATACCGGCAGTAAACAACGAGAACCACGTGGTCCTAGTAGTATCCCTATGCCTCAATTGATCACAATTATTTAACCAATGACCAAAATTGACCCACGCTCGACTGATTGACGGCGCGCCGCGAGTTCAAATCGAATCTATTTGTGCGCGTCTTTTCTATTTTTACCTAATAGAAGATGTAAGCGTTCCCTTTTGAACATGTTGACCTCGCCACCGAATTGAAGAATCCTCACTCACTTCAACACATGTTGTAGGTACTACACGTTCTTCGTCGCATATGTTTCAATGGCTGGTTGGCTTAAAAAACTAATCAACGAGTTAAATGAACGATGCGTGGACGGGACGCGTACCAATTAATTTAATTGAGCGTCGTGGGTTCCTGCTATGCTGCGTTGGGGGAACATATTCGCATGTCGGGACCGGCCGACTTTGCTGATGCAATCGATTAAAGTTTCCTTGAAGATTGTAGGAAGGAACGCAGCGGAAGAAGGTGAAGATTTTCGGTGAATGAAGTGCCCTGTGTGTTTGTGAGTGTCTGAACGGAGAATTCATCGTTTAAGCTGAGAGAGGAAATTCGTGCGGTTGCATTTTATCAAACCTTGCTTGGCGCCGTCGCCAAGCTTGGTTGAGTTGGTTCCATCTGAGGAAGACGGTAAGTACCTTAATCTAGAATACATTGTTGCCATCTGCGGGAGTCGTAATTTGCCACAAGCAAGATCTGGTTGAAATTGAAGGAAATATGTCGGAAGATTACTAGAATGAAGAGTTAATTTTATTTCGACTGTCAGGCTGTATTTTGGGCTAAAACCACCAATTAGGTTTTAAATTCATTATTCTGGACTCCCTATCACTAGACACTTTTACATTGTTTTTTTTTCCTGTTCGAGGATGGGATTTGACTCGTAACATTCACCATAAGAAGTTATTGTGCTATCTTCTACTCTAGTTTTTAAAAATATTGTTCTAAAAGATGTGCAATTTTATCGCAATTACGCAATTCATCTCAAATATAAATTCTTTTCAATTCGATGTGCTTTATGCTTTAATAAAATGAACCATAGTAATATTTAATTCAATTTATTTTTGTTTATTCATATTTTCAATGATGATTGAACCGAGAGGGATAACGCAATCTAAAATCGAAGACAACATACCATGCCATATGATGTCTTTGCTAAAATGCAAGCATAATTTTGAATCCTGATGAATGTGGGCGTCTTAGTGGAATACCTGTATAATGAGAGGGAGAAGGGTTAGTAATTTCCATTTAATTCCACTACCTTATTTGCTTATCCTTGACAGATACGCGTATTTCGTCTACAATGTGCAGACTTCTTCAGTCTTACTTACCAATCAGGCTAAGGCCTTGTTGTCCTCTGCTGTCCGAAGAAGTCGTCTCCACTCTACTCGATCCATGGCCACAGTCCGCCAGCCTCGTAGTCTGCGAAGGGTCCGCAGGTCACCTTCTACTTGGTCGATCCACCTTGCCCGCTGCGCGCCTCTTCTTCTTGTTCCTGTTGGGTCGCTTTTTAGAACCATTTTCACTGGGTCGTCGTGCGGCATTCTTACGACGTGCCCAGCCCACCGTAGTCGCCCAATTTTTGCAATGTGGACGATGGATGGTTCTCCCAGTAGCTGGTGCAATTTGTGGTCATTCCGTCATTCATCTGCACTACACCGTAGATGGTACGCAACACCTTCCGTTCGAAAACACCAAGGGCGCGTTGGTCCTCCACGAGCATAGTCCAGGTCTCGTGGCCGTAAAGGACCACCGGTATAATCAGCGTCTTGTAGACAGTCAACTTCGTGCGGCGGCGAATTTTATTCGACCGGAGCGTCCTCCGGAGTCCAAAGTAGGCACGATTCCCTGCCATAATGCGTCTTTGAATTTCTCTGCTGGTATCATTTTCGGCGGTCACCAGTGAGCCCAAATACACGAACTCATCGACCACCTCGATTTCGTCACCGTCAATCTGAACTCGGGGTGGGAGGCTAACATTGTCTTCCCTAGAACCTCTTGGGATCATGAATCCCGCCTGGTATTGCCCCACGAACTCTCTTGCATATGGTGACAGACAGCGGCATAGAATTTGGGAGAATACCTTGTAGGCGGCGCTCAGCAGTGTGATCGCGCGGTAGTTGCAGCAATCCAGCTTGTCGTCCTTTTTGTAGATTGGACATACGACACCTTCCATCCACTCCTCCGGTAATATCTCCTCCTCCCAAATCTTGGCAATTACCCAGTGCAGCGCTCTAGCCAGTGCTTCACCACCGTATTTCAATAGCTCACTTGGTAGTTGATCTAAAGGGTGATACGGTCAAAATTTGGTCAAGGGAAAACGCGTGTAAATCGGTGAAATCGTTTATTTAAAAAATCAAATTAAATTTCTTTTTCAAGTTCAATTAGTATAAAATTCAGGAAAAATATTCAGTTAGGCTTCCGCTTTTCCAAATCCGAATTGCCGGGCCTTACGCTTGACCCCTGCCATCAGATTTTGTACAGCCACCTTGTCCACCTTCTTCGCCGCAGAAAGCCAGTTTGCCTTGAACTGCTGCTCGCCCTTAGCAGTTTTTTTGGTCTTCTTTAGGTTCCGCTTGACAATAGCCCAGTATTTCTCAATTGGGCGGAGCTCTGGCGTGTTGGGAGGGTTCTTGTCCTTGGGAACCACCTGCACGTTGTTGGCGGCGTACCACTCCATGGCCTTTTTACCGTAATGGCAAGATGCCAAATCCGGCCAAAACAGTACGGAACAACCGTATTTCTTCAGGAAAGGCAGCAGACGCTTATTCAAACACTCTTTCACGTAAATTTCTTGGTTGACAGTCCCGGAAGCTATGAAAATGCTGCTTTTCAAGCCACAGGTACAGATGGCTTGCCAAACCAGATATTTCTTTGCGAACTTTGACAGTTTCATGTGCTTGAAAACATCTGCTACCTTTCCCCTTCCTTTTGTCGTATAAAACTCCTGTCCCGGAAGCTGCTTGTAGTCGGCTTTGACGTAGGTTTCGTCGTCCATTACCACGCAGTCAAACTTCGTCAGCATCGTCGTGTACAGCCTCCAGGATCGCGCTTTGGCCGTCGTATTTTGTTTATCATCGCGATTTGGAGTCACTACCTTCTTGTAAGTCGATAGTCCGGCTCGTTTTTTGGCTCGATGCACGGTTGTAGACAATACACCCAGCTTATTTGCGGCATCTCGGAGAGAGAGGTTAGGGTTTCGCTTGAAACTACCGGCAACTCTCTTTGTCGTCTCAGCGGCTTCCGGTTTTCGATTTCCCCCCGATCCAGACTTCCTGGCTGTCGACAAACGTTCCCCAAACACTTTAATTACATTTGTAACGGTTGATTTGGCAACTTTTAGCGATTTTTCCAACTTTGCGTGCTAGTAGCTCGGATTTTCGCGATGCGCGAGCAAAATTTTGATACGCTGCTCTTCTTGCTTGGACGGCATTTTGACAACTGAAGAGTGAATTCCAAAATCAAAATAGGAGCAACATTCTACACACACACACACCTTCAAAATGAGGGGTGTTCAGGTTTTTTAAATGCAAAATTGAAAGAAATACGTCAAGTTGATATTGACCAAATTTTGACCGTATCACCCTTTACACCAGTTGCTTTGTTGTTCTTCAGCCAACCGATCTCCTCCTCAACTTCTTGAAGATCAGGGGCCGGTAGCCTGTCGTCTTCTGCGCGTGCTCCAAGGTCTGTTGCCGTGCCACCTTCGTTTTCTGCTGCGTCACCGTTGAGGTGCTCGTCATAGTACTGCTTCCACCTCTCAATCACCTCACACTCGTTCGTGAGAAGGTTACCGTCCAAGTCCTTGCACATATCGGCTTGCGGCACGTAGCCTTTGCGCGAACTATTTAGCTTCTCGTAGAACTTCCGTGTGTCGTTTACGCGGTACAGATTTTCCATCGCCTCGCGATCTCGGTCTTCCTGCTGACGCTTCTTCCTTCGGAAAACCGAGTTTTGTCTGTTCCGCGCTTGTCTGTATCGCTCCACATTCAATCTCGTGCGGTGTTGCAGCATTCTCGTCCGTGCTGCATTCTTCTCCTCTACTAACAGTTTGCATTCGCCGTCAAACCAGTCATTTCTTCGGTCCGGGATTGCAGTACCTAGTGCCGCTGCAGCAGTAGCTTCTCTTGAAGATGGCTGAACGGATGTCCCTCCAGCCATCTTCAAGAGAAGCTGCGCCAAGCTGCTCTTCCGTGGGTAGTGCAACTTCCAGCTGCTGCGCGTAGTCCTGGGCAACTCCGGTGTCCCGTAGTTGCTCAATGTTGGGTCGTGGCGTTCGACTTCGACGTGTGTTATGCACCGTCGAGAGTTTTGAGCGCATGCATACTGCAACTAGGTAGTGGTCCGAATCTATGTTCGCACTGCGGTACGTGCGGACGTTGATAATGTCGGAGAAGAATTTCCCGTCGATTAGAACGTGATCGATTTTGTTTTCTGTGTGTTGGTCAGGTGATCTCCAGGTGGCTTTGTGGATATCCTTGCGGGGGAAAAAGGTACTTCGGACTACCATAGTCCCATTCGGCCCGATTGCCGGTCTATACATTGCCTCCCGTCCTACCTGAGCGTTCATGTCGCCGATGACGATTTTGACGTCCCGTTGCGAACAGCCGTCGTACACCTGCTCCAGCTGCGCATAGAACGCTTCTTTCTCGTCGTCGGGTCTCCCTTCGTGTGGGCTGTGCACGTTGATTATGCTGTAGTTGAAGAAACGGCCCTTAATCCTCAACTTGCACATCCTCGCGTTGATCGGCTGCCAACCAATCATGCGTTGGCGCATCTTACCCAGCACTATAAAGCCGGTTCCCAGCTCGTTGATGATGCCACAGCTCTGGCAGAAAGTAGCCGCTCGATGCCCGCTTTACCATACCTTTTGTCCCGTCCAGCAAAGTTCCTGCAGTGCTACGACTTCGAAGTTGCGTGATTGAAGTTCGTCATAGATTAACCTATCGCAACACGGGAAGCCGAGCGATTTGCAGTTCCATGTTCCGAGTTTCCAATCGTAGTCCTTATTTCGTCGCGTAGGTCTGTGCCGATTGTTCCGATCCGTATTTCTTTCTTCGGTATTTGCAACTTTGTTTTTTTCCAGGGCGGCATGTTGGGCCTGCCCCAACCCCCTGTCTCGCCGGGGGACCATCGTGCACAGCTCTGTTTAGAGTCCCACGCTGGCACTAGGACGGTGATCAGCCGCTCCTAACATGGAGAACAGACGCCGTTTTGAGCCGCACCTCCATGGTGAGCAGACGCTCAGGTTTGGTGAAGCATTTCCTCTATCACCGTACTATGGTTACCGCGCCAGAGTTCGCGTCGCACCTCTTCACTTTGCTATTGCCGGACTGGCAACATTGCCCAGGCTACGCCAACCAGCTGTGTCCATGTTTCAGCTGGTAGTCTTTTGTTATCATATGACTCGAGGAGGCGTGAAGTAGGAACTTGTGAGGACCAGGGCTAGGTATTCCGCTCCTTCCAGGTTGTCAACTCACCATTTTGTAGACTCGAGTATTAGTACAAGACACTGAAGAAGTCTGCACATTGTAGACGAAATACGCGTATCTGTCAAGGATAAGCAAATAAGGTAGTGGAATTAAATGGAAATTACTAATACTTCTCTCTCTAATTATAAGCATAATTTTGTTTTGCTGTCGTTGGATGCTCGTGATTATTAGATGGAATAATTTGCTCCTGATGGACGCGGCGTGGGACGTGCCTGAAGGAGAGTTGCTTCTTTATGGTGATGGTTGGAGTAGGCTTCCTTACCGATAAGACCAGGGGCAAAATTGACGAGGCTGTTGATGATCAAATCACATCAATTAGTTAAATCGGAAGCATGATCGAAAGTCTTCGAAAATTTCATTAACTTACCACTAAATACCGCAACTGGAGTGTTTCTTTTCCTCGATAACGTCACTGCGGGTGTCTCCATCTTATTATTGGTATCGTGCAAGTCCGGATGACCCATTTTCATGTAATGAGAAGGAAAACTAGCGCGCCGGTGGCTGAAAAATGTAGGAAAGTGGAAGACACTGCTAGATCTCACTGCTGCTTCCGTTGTTCTTCTATTTCGCATGTTCAATTTAGCTGGAAACGAAGGTCCAGTGCTGCCAAAAACTTCATAATGAAAAGGTATTTTTGACAGTTTTACAAGGCCAATCAGAACGACTCAGCGATTGAATTCAATTGACTCAGAGCATTTTCTTTTCATACGAAATTTACTCATATTTGGGAAAACCTGCAGGAACTCATAGCTAACGAGTAACTGCTGGTTTTCCTAAATATGGGTAAATTTCATATGGAAAGAAAATGCTCTTAGTCAATTGAATTCAGTCGCTGAGTCGTTCTGATTGGCCGTATACAACTTTTATTAAACAAAAAAAAGTAGAAGGGTCTGTGCCTAGGGGCACGAACGGAAGCTTGACGTAGGACCGCTAGTGGACGGAACAAAGGTGAACATTTTGTTCTTTTAATTGATCAATCATCAATAATCTTAACTCTTTCCGTTTTTTATTTGTAAGCGTATCAAATTTGTAGTATTTATTTCAAAGAGAAAGTTGTTGAGGAGAATCCAAGGGACTGTCAACTTGAGTATTTTCGATACATCTACCCGACTTTAAAAGGTGTATTTTGAATTTTTTGTTACTTATGAATTTTTAAGTTTTGTGCATTTTGGTATTAAAGTGTATTCAATTCACCCCTCACAGGATTTCCTTCCGAATTATATGAATGGGGCGGGGCGGAAAGTATCGTTTGTGCAGAATATGTAATAAAGGATGGACTTCGAGAGATTGAACTCGTGAGAGCTAATTTTCTCACAAATTTGATTTTATTGGCTTTCTGGGGACTGAATATAGGGAAGAGCGCTACTTCGTCGTAATCGCCCATTTCCGTTCTATCGAGCAGAAATCATCAATAATATCAATGATTTCACCATGCACAAATCCTATTAGAGCGCATTGTATGCATATTTACGCTCATTGTTCTCAAAACAAAACAAGCGCTCCTAGCGCATCCCCTTTTTCTCCGTTTATCCGTAGGACGAAGAAAATCTAATGGCGTTTCAATGCGTTTGGACGGAATTGAAACCCGTACGACGAATTTAGAAGCAAGAAGCAGTGTTAGATTTTTAATAATATCTCAACATTGTTTAACTCTTTATCAAATCCAACGGTACGTATGGAAAGGTGGATACATTTAGAAGTTATCTTTGATGAAAACATTCCATGTTTTGTTCAAACGCTTTACAAAAAGCGTGGTAAAGTGCGGGATGTCCTTAGTAGGACGGAAATTAGATCAAAAACCCTACACCCAAAGCGAATTATTCCCACTTCTCTCAAATTCTATATGGATTTTTAACACTTCATACCAGCGCGTTCTGGAAAATGGCCGGACGATGATTAATCTCACCAATACATTCGGGCCTACAATTCCACACCTTATATAGAGACCAGGTTAAGCCTTGATAGCTGCTTGCGGGAAATGATGACCTTGACAAATGTTCAAATAATACTCTTAACAAATTTATGGTGGTCCTGAAAAGACCATTTTGTAGTGATGGTTGAGTAATGCTGAGCTGAGCACGACGAGCTACTGATTCCGATCCTAGCCTAGCGATGGGACTTCTTCCTCCTTCTCTATGGTTGCTCATATAAGCTCTGCAGCTCGCTGCTTGCAGGCAGTCTTTCGTTGTTGTTGTTGTTGAAAGCACTCCTGCTGCTGCTGCTGCTGCTGCTAGTACTGCTGCTGCTAGTACTGCTGCTGCTGGACTGGACACCACCACTTATGGTGATTGAATGAGCACCGTTCAGTGGGACCGCATCGAATTCGATTTTTAAGTCTGTGTTAGGGAATGCGCTGTTTTCAGACATTCGGTGATAATTTGGATCACCATTGCAACAGTTGGACATTTGGTATTTTTCAATAGTGACCTATTGAAAATTAACTAACTGTTCATTTTAGCAGATTGGTAGATAAATTTCCAATCGTTTGGCTTGTTTAAAATTAAAATCTATCTGCTATTGGTCGAAACCTGACCTCTTTTCGTAATGCTGTGCATTTTTGTTTTTTGAAATTGCGTTGATCTATAGAATATCCTGTGGAGATCTATCTAGCCCTGATGTATGTGTTGGTAGAGGGAAAAATGTAAACTTTGCGGTAGACGATGTCTTAACACTCGAAAGCAATTTTGTGAAATATGGAGTAAAACAAATCCTAGCTAGTTCTGCATGATGATTTTGTTTGATTTTATTTATTTTTAAAGTCGCCGGGAAATACCCGCTGGCGATTTGTTTTTTATGATAACTCCTTACTTGAAAATAGGCAAAAACTCACAAACAGGCTGTTTTTTCATGGTATACAGTGTGATAATTCAATAATCAATAAATTATCTCAACATTTAGTGGCAAACCATTCATAAATTTTGGTAACATACAAAAAATTCTATAATCCAAATTAAATGTCATATGTAAGCGCCGATTGAAACAATCTTTTCGACGTCACTACAAGGGTGATTGATTAAACGAAAGAAACGATTCGTGCGGAATGAAATCCGAGGAAAAACTAATTGCACCAATATATTCAGGCCTACAATTCCACACCTTCTATAGACAGGTTGCGCCTTGATAGCTAGCTGCTTGTGGGAACTGATGACCTTGACCGATGTCCAAATAATACTCTTTAACAAATTTTTGGTGGCCCTGAAAAGGACCGTTTTGTAGTGATGATTGAGTAATTCTGAGCTGGGTGTTCAACACGGATGAAGCTGTCGAGCTGTATGTCGTTTGGAGCGAGGGTGACACGCTTGGCATAGATGACCGACCCGCAGCGACTCACGAAGAGCTACTGATTCCGATCCATAGCATAGCGGTGCAGCTTCTTCCTCCTTTGATGGTTGCTTATGTGGGCTCTGAAGCTCGCTGCTTGCAGGCAGCCTTTCGTTGTTACTGGAGAACAATTTTCAACGCCACATGCCGAAAGCACTGCTACTGCTGCTTCTAATTTCGACGACCGAACACCACCACACAGTGGTGTGGTCGTTGGGACTTGGGAGCGTGTGGTTCTGAGTATGGCGATGAGTGTGCAAAATATTACGCAATTCCATCCTCCCTATTCGCACGCGCCCGAGGATCGGAGGCGAATGCCACTTCGACTTGTTTCGTCTACTTACTACTCTCTAACGACTGTGCTGGGGAAGCAGCATATGCATGTAGGTAATTGGTGGATTTGTTAGGTAATTCGACGCTTTTGGACAATGCTGGACGTTTTCCAGTTTTTCAATAGTTTCTTGTTGAAAATCAACATTCGGAAGCATTGTTATCGATGCGTAGCCATATTTCTGATCGATTGGTGATAAAATTATTGAAATTGGACTAGGGGCAGCTGAGTTATTAACGTTCAAAATCTTTCTTAACTTGTTACATGTTCCATTTTCGGTTTTCACAAAGTGTACCCCCATATAGAAATCAAAGACGTAGTCCTACGTCAAAAAGTATTCAACCCTATTTTCAATATATTTACAATCAAAATAATCTAGCGACACAAATTTGATTTTAGTTCACTCATAATCGCCAAAAGTGCAGGAACTCAGGATGAGTCAATTTGCCTCATGGTTTACAGTGGAAAACCTAAAAAAAATGCCGGAAAATGAGGAAAGTTGACGAAAATTTTACTAAGTCTAGAAGTAGTACCAATAGACTGAGTGAATCTAATCTTTATTTTTCTCATATTCACGAAGTTTTTCATGCAAAAAACTGGAAAAACATGAGGCAAATTTACTCATAGCTGAGTTTCTGCACTTTTAAGGGTGTCCCACATCAAATTGCATCACGGAAAAATGCTGTAGAAAATAACCCATTGGGTATTTTCTCCCGAAAATTTGAAAGGAAGTAGTTTAGAGTGTATTGTTTACACTGTATTTTTATCGCTGTCAGTTTTACGAAAGTTGGAAAAAATAGCGTCACCCGAAAAGCAACGTCGCGGATTGATTTTGCGAAAGCACCTGGAAAATCATCAACTCTCTTATCGCCACATCGGAGAACAACTCGGAATCGTGCAGTCAACGGTGAGTCGTGTGGTGATTAAACGTTACTACGAAACTTTGAGCATCGAACGGAAGGAGAAATGCGGTCAGAATGGATGTTCTATTAGTGATCTGGATCACAAGCGTGTCGTGAAAGCGTTTAAGCGGAATCCCAATGCTTCGGTCAGGGATGTGGCCAAAAACTTGAATCTGTCCAAGTCTTTCGTTCAGAGAGCCAAGGACCGGGAGGGATTGCATACGTACAAAGTGCAGAAGGCTCCAAATCATGACGAACGGCAAAATACGGTGGGAAAGTCACGGGCCCGGAAACTGTACTGCTGACGAAGCCTCATTGTCTCATCATGGATGATGAGACTTACGTCAAGGTGGACTTCCGGCAGCTTCCGGGGCTACTGTTCACCGCCCAGCACAAATTTTATGTTCCGGAGGAAGTATGGAAGCAAAATTTGCCAAGAAAATCATGATTTGACAAGCGATTTGCTCATGTGGTAAACGGAGTGCGCCGTTCGTGACTACCGGGACTGTAAACTGAGAGATCTACCTCAAGGAGTGTCTACAGAAGCGTCTGCTTCCTCTGTTGAAGCAACACGAGGGCCCTTCGATATTCTGTCTGGATCTAGCTTCGTGTCACTATTCAAATGTTGTTCTGGAGTGGTACTTTCGTACCCAAGGACATGAACCCCCCCAACGCACCGGAACTAAGGCCCATCGAAAAATACTGGGCTATTATGAAGCAGGCACTACGGAAGCATCCCAAGAAGGTCAAATCTGAGGAAGACACAAAGAAAAAGTGGGTTTCGGAAAGAAGAAGCTGCAGCCAGATGTTTTACAGAACCTAATGAGTTGAGTTAAGCGTAAGGTACGAGCGTACGGTTATGGTAATGAAGTTGAATGAAATAACAAAAGCTTACTAATGGGTTATATTTTATTGTCTGAAAGTTTGAAAAGGATCGGTCAACTAGATAATTTTCTACAGCGATGCAATTTGATGTGGGACACCCTTTATGTGATTTATGAGTTGACTACACTCAAATTTGGGTCGTTCTCATTCGCCGTGTAGGAATTCTAATGGCACCACCATTTTTGAAATTCTTCAATAAACGGTTAGGATATGTCATGGCAAACTTGCCGTTATACGTTTTTCGGAGGCTTCGTAGTCGGCGTTAAGTTTTTTACCCACCGGACTTTTTTTGGAGCATTGTATGCGTTCTGAGATCATATCACTATATCAACAAAAACATTGTGCCTGCCGTAAGGCATCCCAAAGTAAGCACAGAAAATGTAGAAGATTCAAGAAAATCTATAAGATCTCTAAAGATTTGACTCCAGCTGTAAGCTTCCTACTACAGTTGGCCCAGGACTAGGGACGAACAAGTTACGAATGATCTAAAAGTGGTTAAAGGATTGACTAAACTAAAGGAGAATGCACCACCAAGCAGGTCTTATTCAGTCGTGCTATCAATCTGCAGTCCAGTTAATCTGGTTATCACTCAGTGAGTCTTTACAATCAGCCTTGAAGTACTCAAGTACACTTGCAGGTACCTACGGAATTCCAGTCTGTTACAGTTTAATCACGACCAGAGGTTCAAAAGCACGAGCTCGAGTGAATGGGAAATACCGAGCCTTGATTCACACTTCAATTACCCACTTATCTCTTACACTATTCTAAATGGAGCAAAACACCGCAATTGAACAAAAAAGTGTCAAATCATCACAGGACTGCAATATCCACTCACTATGCATACTGCTTTGAAATAGCCTCATTCCCATCAGTGACGTTACACCTAAGGGTCGACGTTCATTACTCATTCGCGTTCATTCAACAGCTACGTCACTCGCTGGCTGCTTATCAGTTCGCGTGGAGGCGCAGTCAGTCAGACAATCATCGATTGATAACGCCTATGTACACTCATTATCTTCGACTTAAGATTCACTGTAAAAGTTTATCGCAGATTGGATAGAGAAACAAACTGTCTTCTAAGGCTTCTGTTTGCTGCTGATTTTGATTAATTTTAGATATTACTTCACAGCCGGTTAGTAAAGACGTATTACTGGGAAATTTACCGAAGCAGTCGTTGCTGGCAAAGAAGGACGGATTACATTTGTCTCAAAACGAATTCAACTTGGTAAGTTTAAACATGTAACTTTCCCACCAGCTGTAACCGACTGAACCAGTTGTAAAATGCAAACAACCATACTGCTTCCCGCTAATTGATTGTAAAACATTTGTTCGGAGTCGCGCCCGGGTGCCGTAAATGACAAGTTTAGTTAAAACATAATTTTCCCTCGGTTTGTCCGGTAGGAAGGTTGATTAACGACCTGGTGGTAGAAATCAATCCACTCGGACACGTGATCGTACTGTATCACCTCGTTTCGTACACCCAACCGGGAAATGTAAGATTCTATTACATACTTGCATAACGGAAGAGTATGGATATTTCGCGACGTGAACGGATTCTGTAATGTGGTCGCCGGAAAAAAATCTTGCTTGTCCATTGAACAAACTGCCATTACATTTGTTGTATGAAACATATGCAGAGGATGTAAGACATTCAACCTTACATTGAATGTACGAGAATTTTGTTCTGCGTGTATGAATACAACCGATTTACGCGAATGTGTGGCTTACCGCTACTTGTTTTCTGGGCTTCAAGTTTGTCGGCGAGTGGAATTTTCCCTTTCGATTCCAAATGCAATGATATATTTAATATTTCCTCTAATTATCGCTGCCGTCGTCACGTCAGTCTTATGTTGTTTTCGGTTATCATAGTTCTTTATCAGTGCTAGGGGTATTACCTAAAGCTGAGTTTTTTTCTCGTTATTAATAAGCGTTTTTGATGATGATTATTTAACCAAAACTCTCGCCCAGAGCTTTTCCCGGTTGAAATACGCATTATTCAACGCGCGCTGACGTAATTCTTCGGATTGTTTTTGTTTGTTTTGTTTTGTTTTTGCGCTTCTCCAAATTGATGCCAAAAGCTTTCAGTGACCTCCTCCGCCTGGCGCCGCGCTGGTTTGCTGCCCCGATGTGAGAAACAGGTTAGCTGCGAATAATTTACCAGGCTAGTCCGTAACCCTGCACGAGACGGTGTGATTAATTGCAATCGTTGGCGGATTTTGGAGGTCGGTCATTAGTCATCAAAGTTGGAGTACTGGCTTGTGGCCGTCAGTCAATAATTCTCCAGCGGGACTGAAGTTTTGTAGACGTGCTCTTTGACTCCCAGATGTTTTTATTTACTAGGAAAGTGATTATGGCTCTGGACTTTACCGGTCGTTTGGGAGATTTTTGTTTTCCCAAGATCCCCTTGGAAAGTAAATCAATATGAAAACATATTCATGATAAATAGCATGTTGGAAGAAACTTGATTAGGTTTGGTAATCATTTAAATTGATAACACTAGTCACCTCACCACGTCTCACAACACGCAGTTTTACCGGAAGAATTGCCTCACTTGGATTCTCGAAGCATATTTCAAATCTCTAATCTAAAACGGAAAACCCTTGGCTTGAAAACTAAAAATCTCGATGAACATTTCAAATGGTCCTATCTGCTTTGATCGATTCTCTTCATCGACTTTCTCTTTTCTTAACCACTGCTATGCAAACAGATTTCGCGCAAATTCTACCACATGATTTGATAAAGGAGGTTCTTATCTAGCGTCCAAAACGTCAAATACAACAGGGAAAGCAGCTGAGTTATTGACGAAAGAGAAAGTCGATGAAGAGAATCGATCAATGCAGATAGGACCTTTTGAAATGTTTATCTAGAAATGATCCTGGTTTTGGCATCACACAGTTAATGCTTTTTGTACGTTCCACAGAGTTCAGGCGGTTTCCTGCAAATTCTTCCTTCGACATTTCAAATGCATCCAAAAATTTTATTGATTTAAATTAGACAGCGTTGTGTATTTTTAAATTCAAGACCCTAGTTCGTCTTACCAAGATAAAGATCTCGCTGTATATGAAACAATGTTTATAAAAAAAAATGTTTTTGCTATGATTCCGTATGGAATTATTGTTTTAGATCATGACGAGACATGGATCATATTTGCAGTGGCGTACCCAGCTTCCGACTGTAAGAGGGCTAAAGCCCTTATGCTTGGTAAGATTAAGGATCACCAGTAAACCGGGAAAGGCGGGAATTTGAAATCACCGGCAAACAACCAGGAAAAGGACACCGAAAATGTCATGCCAATTTTCTTATAATGTTTAGAATCAAACCAAAATTTTAGGGTAGTTTTATACATATATTTACTTCAAAAATCAAAAGAAAAGTTAATCGATGGAGCCTTGAGTGTAAAATTGAACGCATTTTCGCTTGATGCTCTCCATCAAAGTCTTTACAGTGTCATCCGGTACCAGTTTCTCAGTTTTTTTCTATTTTCTTAACATGTCCTTCTCGTCTTTGACTGTCTTCTTGCTCTTCCGAAGTTCCCGCTTCATTATTGCTCAGTACTGCTCCACCGGGGCGCAGCTCCGGACAGTTTGGCGGATTCATGTCCTTTGGAACAAAATGGACAGAATTGGCCTCATACCACTCCAGGACACTTTTAGAATAGTGGCATGATGCCAAATCTGGCCAAAATAGCGGAGCTTCGTCGTGCTGCTGCAAGAACGGCAAAAGGCGCTTCTAGAGGCACTCAGATTTGTAGATCTCGCCATTTACTGTGCCCTTTGTCACGAAAGGCTCACTCCTCAGTCCGCAAGAGCAGATGGCCTGCCAAATGAGATATTTGGAGGCGAACTTCGACATTTTCTTCTTCTTAAATTTGTCGTCCACATCGAACTTGCTCTTGCCGGTGAAAAACTCCAACCCCGGAATTTGCTTAAAATCGGCTTTTATATACGTTTCGTCGTCCATCACACAGCAGCCATATTTTGTCAGCATCTTCTCGTAGAGCTTCCGTGCCCGAGTTTTAGCCGTCGATTGTTGCCGCTCATCGCGGTTTGGGAAGTTCTGTACCTTGTATGTATGTAGTCCAGCTCTCTTCTTTGCATGCTGGACGTAGCTCTGCGACATGCCGATCTTTTTAGTCAAATCACGGCTTGAGACGTTGGGATTTGCTTTAATCATCCGCTTCACCTTTCCCTCCGTCTTTTTGTTCTCCGGTCCCGGTTTTCTTCCAGCTCCTTTGCCGTGGTCCAACGTCAACCGCTCCTGGAACCGCTTCAACACTCTGGAGACGGTTGAATGGTGAATGTTCAACATTTTTCCTAACTGCCGGTCAGGAAATTCCAGGTGTTTGGAAAGAATTTGTTCTCTCAACTCGCGTTGGTTCACCTCCATTTTCGTTGAATCGAAAAACACGACTTCGAGTTTGACAGCATGTACACAATACACATCAATGAGAAAGTGTGCAAAATTTGGTTGATTTTTACCCAATGGTAAAAAAGTTATGCCCTGTTGAATGTGTCGCAATAATTTCGTGTTCGCCCTTTAAGTTCTCGGTACATCTTTTATCTACCGATTGAGCAAAAAAAAAAATAAAAATAACTAATTATTGCTTTAGTTGAAGATGCTAATTTCAAATAACAGACTGTAGTGGTAATTTTTATACGATAGATGGAGTAGATGAAAGCATAGAGTTGATAGTTCCGTTAGAGTACGGCAGTGTGAAGATTGTATATAGATATTAGAATAGCGAACTAGGACAACTTTTAAGGAAGGTACAAATCGGTTTTTTCATCTCTCTTTACCAAACTCCTACCTTTGGAGAGGGATGGTGAGGGGTGTCCCCCCCCCGCCACCACTGGCAAAAAGAGATGAAAACCGACCCGTTCAAGTACCAACTGTGTGTTTGAAACAGTTCTACCGATTTTTACCGCACTTCAATTGTTATTTGAAGGAAGGCATCCAGTCGTAGGTTTGGAAATTGCAACTATTGTTTTATTGTTGCTGTTTTTAAAAGATTTCGTTTGCGTTTTGTGGACGCACATGCATAAGAACACGGGGTGTTTCTGTGGTTGGAAAAAGTGACTTCCATATCTATCACAGATTCCAAATTCAACAGTGAGCATGTATAAGGGCGTAGCCGCGATGAACGATTCTCTCTTTTGTTAATAACTCTCTTGAATTAACATTTCTCGGTGCGTTTGCTGTTGCTTTTGATAGCCAATTCAACTTGTTATAGTACTGTGTTGGTCAAATTTCAGAAAATTGCTTCTTTTAGGTGCAGCAATTGAAAGGAGAATCGATAATCGCATGGGCCCTTGTGCATTCCCACTGTCGGTTTCTCGATGTGTTTGCTGTTGCTTTTTATAGCCATTACCTCGACCAATACAACCTGTTACAGCACTACATTAAACAAATTTCTGATAATACTCAAGCTGAACATTGCATTAGATACTAAGTAACATTGATCGATTCTCTTCGTAGACTTTCTCTTTCGTTAATAACTTAAGCACATGACCTTTTCTTGTTTCTTTTATCGATCTATGTGCTGAAAATACAAGGATAAAGTCGACGAAGAAAATCTGTCAATGTTACTTAGGACCTCGCTTTTGACCTAATGCAATGTTCAGCTTGAATTGTTTCGCTTCGCTGTAGGAATGTTAAGAGAAAATCGATGAAGTGAATCGATCATTGGAAGTATGCCCTTTTGAACGTTCACTGTCGAATTTATGTACCTAGCACTGAAAAACACTCGACGGTCCTTCTATTTATGTAAAGAGATTTAGATTGTATCTAGATGAACGCGTCATTGGGTACTCATGGATATTTTTGGTCGCTATTGAAAATTAAGTCGATTGCTGAATTTATGTATTGGCCCAAATTAGGGGTATTTAGGCCGACATTAAATCCATTTCCCCTATGTGATTTTTCAAATAACTCTACATTTGTATTACAAGTTGAAGTTCAAACTAATCACTGGAATAATCAGTAAGCAACTATTCATCCATTTAGGATTTAGAACTACTCCAGGCTAATCGCCCATTTTAAGCATATCCAGCAGAAAACATCAAATAAATCCATGATTTCGGCGTTAACTAAGTCAATTATGCGTTTGCTACGATACTTTAGTTGAAAAGCTACCGAACGAAGTCAATAAGAACGCGTGATATTAATGTTTACACCCATTTTTATCAAAAACAAAAGAAGCGCTCCGACCGAATCAATTGTTATCTTCATTCGATAAGCCGAAGTGAATTCAATGACGTTTCAATAGGCCTTTTTAATAGAAACTAAACGATCGATTCAACCTCTGGTGGTGAATAGGAGAACGTCAAAAAGAGTGTTGTGAGCATAAATTTTTGCCTTGAGACATAGGAAGCGGAACACTTTTTTACTTTTCCTGATAAATTGATTCATCTGAGATGCTGCAAAACTTAATCTACAGTTGAAAAATTTAATTCTATAACGTTTTTGAAAAGATCCTGCTGGTGTTCAGGAATATTTTTGTTGAGAAAAATGGAAAATTAGAGAATATTCGTTTGAATTATTTTTGCAAATTGTCGAAACTGTTATGTCAAATATGGAACCAGAAGTAAAACTGCATATTTATGGCGACTTCAACCAACGCAATGCAGACTTTATCATATACACTGAAAACGTAGTATTATTACTTCCAATCGTAGGTGAAGACGACACATTACAATTTCTCTTTTTTAAACAAAATCACATATTTAGATCTTGATGTAGAAAAAAAATCAACAAAATGCATATTTAGACCTTTCATTTACAAATTGTACTGAAAACTTCTGTGTGTAGGCATCATTATTACCTTTATGGAAAAATGAAGTGTTTCACTCAGCAATTGAATATTCAATCTTCATACCAAATGCTTCTTCCCTTAGTGACTGGGAGTACGAGGAAGTGCCGGAATATCAAAGCAAATTTCGAAGAAGCCAAACGTGGACTATGTACAATAAATTGGCAAAATATAATACGTATTGAGGGAAATGTCGACACAGAAGTTGGCAGATTTCATTCAATATGAATAAAACCTAATTTCAGATACCGTACCAATAAAAATAAGGCTAATACAAAACAACAAACTGTGGTCAGTGTGGTTCAATCCACAACTAAAACGTTTTCTACTTATGGTAATTGAGTTACATTTTTTATATTTAATTGTAGCAGGCTTTTATGACACCAAGTATGGAATATCTGTATTTCTTCTTTGAATGTGTTGATGTCTTTGGCATCTTTTATAAAAAAAAAAAGTTTAAAGTCGTCAGCATAGATTAAAACTTTCAATTTCTTAATAATGAAAGATATGTCCTAAATGGGAGGTTAGGTTAGGTTATCTTTGTTAGCGAGACCTTCAGCAAGAGGCGGGTTCATCTCTTCCTAAATGGGAACCGTGAAGAACTTCTGAAGTAACATGAACGGGATTTGATGTCTTTCCTTTGTATTTTACTATTTGATGGCGGTCTGTTAAACATGATTCAAGCCACTTAAGGAGTGCGTAATGAATTCCCATTTTACGAAGTTTAAAAAGAAGCATGAGTATGTCAATTCCATCAAACGCTTTGCTGAAATCTGTATTCAACACTTCTACATGGTTTCCGTTATCCATTGCATTCAAGGATTAATTAATTAATTCGAGCAAATTCGTAGTTGTTGAACGGCCTATAAAGAAACCATGTTGCATAGCAGTTATTCTGCTTTTAATTTGAAGAAAGAGTTTTTCATTTACAATCGCCTCGAAAAGCTTCGGAACGCAGAGATAATAGCTATACCACGATATTTACGTATGTCAGATTTTATGCCCGATTTAATGATTGGCACTAATATTTGGAGGCGAACCAGCCCAAGGCTGAAAGCCTCCTTAGCTAAAGCTAAATAATAAAGCTAAATGATTGGCACTAAAACGAGTTTTTTCCATATTTTAGGGAAGTTTCCGGATTCCAGTGACATATTGAAAATCCAAAATAATGGAGCAGTAAGTTCTGTTGCTAAAGTTTTCATAAACACTGGCGGAACACCATCAGGGCCAGGACCTTTAGATGCATCTAAATTGTTTAAACCCTTTAAGATATCATGAACCTTGATTTGACTTACGATGATGCCACTTGAAAATTCTGGATAAGATCCAAAATATTCACGGTCACGGTCCTCTTCTGAAAACGTAGTATAGATTTCTTGGAAAAAAATTGCAAAAAATTTGCAATAATAGACTCCAAACTCACTTTTGTAGAACATTATAATACAATCATAACGAAAGCAAATAGTGTGTTCCCAAGTAACATTGCAAGTTTTATGGAGGTTTTAAAGCATGCTACAAGTCTAAATAATGGTCTACAGAACCCTTATAAAACCGAAATTGTTACTTGGGTTGGGCTTCATCAAGAGTTTCAGGTTTTATTTTTCAAAACCCATACACTATTACATTATTGTATATTACATACGTAAGACCTATTCTGTAATACTGTAATCTAGTATGGAATCGGTACATTGTCGTACACGAGGACGCATAGAATCCGTCCAAAAACAATTCGTTGTATATGCCCTTCGCAAATAGAATTGGACCGCATTTCCTCTTCCATCATATGAAGCACGGTGCATGCTCTTCCACTTACAAACACCCAAAGAACGCCTCGAATTTGCAATGCGTTTCTTCATCAATAAGATTTGTTCACATCGCATAGAATCATCAGAAATACTTTCACAATTAAACTTCAACACACCCTGTCGGCATCTAAGAACACGAAGATTATTCTCAGAAAAATCACACAGAACAAATTACGCAAAAAATTGCCCCTTCAATCGAATGATGCTACCGTATAATCTACACTTTGAAGTCATTAGCATCACTATGTCAAAAGAAGTAATTAAAACCCGACTAAAACGTATGTAAGTAAAACATTGTAACCATTGTATGTAGTCTACTTTTGCTTTACGAAATAAAAAAATAAATAAAGTGTATTTCATGTCTGACAGCGCTGCATCCCTGTATAAAAATCGGAAAATTTTGTCTAGTCTTTGCCAATTTTTAGAATAAATATGGAATTGAAGTTGAATGGCATTTCTTTGCAACATCGCATGGAGTCTAGCTAGAGAATGTGAACATCAGATAAAAAACGCAAAGGAACTATACGATTGGGCTGACTCAAATTTTCTTTTGTTATGCAACTACTGAAAAATATGGAACTAATAAACAAGAGCTTAAAGAACAATACTTATGAGTTATAACCATTCAAAGAACTAACAAATTCCACTAATTTATTCCTATTTCTGAAAGATAAATAGAAATCTGACAGTTTTCAAATTGTAACAATGAAAAGACAATTGTTGATATTACCACAAACGAAGTGACAGACGACTAACTGGCGAAGAAATCCATTAAAATAATGTGGTTCACTGTAATATAATTTTCTTGGAAGCTTGTGCCATCATCCACCAGATGGGTTAGTTTTTTTGTTTTGATTTGAACAAAGTTGATTTTGTGGAAATGATTCTTTGACAGTGTGCAAAGAGTGTATCATTTTGACATTTTTTTATGCATTTCAGTTTTGAGTAGAGTGAAAGAGATAGAACCAAAACATTCTAATAAATTTGGTGAAAATGCTAGTACAATCCAGTAGTAGCATAGAGGTAACTCTAAGACCACTGGGTCCCGAAGAAAATCATTATTATTTTTGGCTCACTCAGTACCAGAACAACGGTCCCAAGCAGTCCCAAGGTATTTCACTCACCCCTGCATGTTCTGCATGAATCCACACACCCCTGATGTTATCTGTCAAACTTTCATAGCGAATCAAAACAAACAGAGTGTAGTAATAGAATTTCAACTAGAATAGGGTACGTTAATCGTTTGCTTGGGACCAATAGGCTACTAAAGTGGTGAGCCAATTTAAAATCGTTAGTTTCGTATTGATTGTTGGTAGTAGTGTTGCCATGTGGTACAATCCAGTAGTAGTGGTTGTTGCCATGTGGTACACTGAAAAATTGAAATAGCAGGTTAGTCACCAAAGTTTTCGAGCCGCTCCGTCTGTCACTTCGTGTGTGATATTACTAAGAAGTAAAGTAAGTAAAAGTAAAAAAGTGTTCCGCTTCCTATGGCTCACGGTAAAAAATTCTGCTCACATCACTCTTTTTGACATTATCCTATCAACCACCAGAGGCTGAATCGATCGTTTAGTTTCTAATAAAAAGGCGTATAGGGGAACCCTCAAAATAGTGATGAGGGTGGAAATCTTCATCGTGAAGCATAGGAAGAGGACAATATATTTACCTTTCCTTATTAATTTATCCACCGCAGGTGCTTGAAATCCACGTGGAATATTTTGTTTCTGTATACGCCTTTTTAATAGAAACTAAGTGATCGATTCAACCTCTGGTGGTGAATAAGAGAACTTCAAAAAGAGTGTTGTGAGCAGAAATTTCTGCAGTGAGACATAGGCTCTTTTCATGCACCATCAATGTAGAGTGCGCCAGCCGATTTTGAAAGGAAATGTCATCCAATTCATTTGTTTACATCATAATGACGATTTTCAAAACTCAAAACAATGCGCATTTTATTGCACAACTTGCAAATTTCCATCGGGAGTGGTCGTATTTTTCCATTATCTACAGATCTGAACTGATTTCCAGCTGAAATAACCACACATTAAAAATCCGGAAGATTATAACCGCTGGGACAATTTAATATATCTTAATTTTTCTCATCAAAAATGTATGGAAGCACCAGCCGGATCACTGCAAACCCGATACAGAAAACAAAATATTCCACGTGGATGATGATTTCAAGCACCTGCGGTGGATAAATTAATCTGGAAAGGTGAAAATATTGTCCTCCTCCTATGCTTCATGGTGAAAATTTCCACCCTCATCACTCTTTTGAGGGTTCCCCTATTAACCGCCAGAGGCTGAAACGATCGCTTAGTTCCTTTTGGATTCGCCTATTGGAAGCGGAACACTTTTTCACTATTCCTGATAAATTGATTCATCTGAGATGCTCCAAAACTTGATCTACAGTTGAAAAATTTAATTCTGTATCGTTTTTGCAAGGATCCTGCTGGTGTTTAGGAAAATTTTTGTTGAGAAAAACGGAAAATTAGAATAATGCCTTAGTGGTTATGATCTTCCGGATTTCTTGTGCGTGAATAATTGAGTTCAGATCAGTTCAGATCTGTGAAAATCGTAAAATAAGTCAATTACTGATGGAAATTGGTAAGATGTTCAATGAAAAATGCTTTAATTTGCGTTGTGAAAAATCCTTATTCTGATGTAAACAAACGGTTTGGTTGACATTTCCTCTCGAACTCGCATGGTGCACTCTACGTTGTTGGTACATTAAAAAGGCCTATCGGGTTTGCAGTGATCCGGATATTGGTGCTTCCATATATTTTTGATGGGAAAAATTAAGATTTATAAAATTGTCTCAGCGGTTATGATATTCCGAATTTTTAATGAGTGGTTATTTCAGCTGTAAATCAGTTCAGATCTGTAGATAATCGAAAAATAATGCCACTCTCGATGGAAATTAGCAAGTTGTGTAATAAAATGTACATTATTTTGAGTTTTTAAAATCGTCATTATGATGTAAACAAATAGATTGAATGACATTTCTTCTCAAAATCGGCTAGCGCACTCTACATTGATGGTGCATGAAAAGAATCGCTGTTTTTCCGTCTGTGTTACCTATGCCTGTTACCCTATAAGCACACAAAAAAAGAGAAAGGAAAAAAGAAAAGAAGGAAAAGAGAAAAATACCCTTTTTCAAAAGGCTCGGTTGTCTAGGGTAACCTTTTTTGCTTACTGAGTCATGGGTTCAATCACAGAACAAAAGTGAAACATCTGATCACAAAGTTGGCGAACACTAGCGCACCTAGTGGTAGAAGGCATCTTCTGCCTGGAGTTGAGATAGGCAGCATGCTATGATAGTGTGAGTGCACAGCCAGAAGCCCGTGTAAACGCTACAACACGGATAGAAATCTCCTTATACCTTTTGGCAAATTTCTATTGCTGATTATTCAATAAACAGATGCCTTGCAATTAGTTAATGAAGATCATGTGTCAAATGAAATGTATAAGCGGTCACACATACATTTTATGCATTCTTATATTTAGGACCTATGTGGTTTGTTTTACGGAATGTATAAGGCTGATGTTTTGGTAAAAATGTATAAGTGAAACACATGAATAAAATAATTGATTTTCGTTTCGTGCACAACGCATCGCTTGTTGAGCAGCAAAAATGAACCACTTTTGACGTAGGACTACGTCTGTGATTTCTATATGGGGGTACACTTTGTGAAAACCGGAAATGAAACATGTAACAAAATTATGAAAGATTTTGAACGTTAATAACTCAGCTGCCCCTGGACGAATTTCAATAATTTTATCACCAATCTACCAGAAATATTTCTACGCATCTGTTTAATCAAGTACGCATCAAGCTTAAAGCTTTATCATTTTTCAAAATGTCACTATTGCAAATTTAACGGATGTGCAACTGTTGCCATGATAATTAAAATTATCACCGATTGCCTGCGAAAAGCGATTTCCCTAACACAGATTTCAAAGTTTAATTTCATCCGGTCTCACCAAACGGTGTTTATTCAATCACCGTGTGGTGAGTGGTGGTGTTCTCCAGTACACAACGAAAGGCTGCCTGCAAGCAGCGAGCTGCAGCCCACATGCAGGGCTGTTACAACAGGCACGAAAATCGCGGAAACAATAAATGATGTCGTGAAAATTCCGAAGGGCTGTCACAAAAATTGTGGAATTCATTGTAATCTTTCCGTCCAGGATTATTTTGTTGTTCATTTGGCTTTTACCGGTTCAAACCAAACACCCTGCAAATAATTGAGAAATGATCTCAATTCCATAAATCACACGGGATTTACACGGAAATTCCCTGAGGTCTGTCCAATGTGAGACATTTTCCTTTTTTCAATATGAACATAGCATTTTGCGTTGTCATAAACGGATCGTATATATGCGAGTAATTGCCATGTATACAGGATATTCTAGGTTCTCCAAATCGTCCTGGAGTTCAGTTGATTTGTTCTACTATATCAACCAAGACTGCAATAATATCTGCTACGTATACAAGATGTTATGGGTTCTGAAATCGTTCTGGAGATCAGATTATTTTTCTACTAGATCACCCAAGACTAATTCAATATCTGTAGTATCGAAATATGCCCAAACAAAATGGCAGTGTCTATGTGGATCATGCCAACCTATTTCCATTTTTTGCCAAATGTGCTAGGATTTCTAAATCAATATTTCGATACTACAGATATTATCCTAGTCTTTGTTGATCTAGTAAAATACATCATCTGAACTGTAGGACAATTTGGAGAACCTAGATCATCTGGTATACGTGGAAATAAATCATACATTTTATCCATACAGACACTATGAATCTCGATATATTTCGATATTACAGACTTTATCCCAGGCATGGTTGATCTAGTAAGATAAATCATCTGAACTCCAGAACGATTTGGAGAACTTAAAACATCTGGTATACATGACAATAGTTCATGCATGATCCACATAGACACTGTGCATCTGTCTGGAAATATTTACTGGATACTAAAGACATTGTCCCAATCTCGGTTGATCTAGTAGATCAAATTATCTGAACTCCAGGACGATGTGAAGAACCTTGAGCAGCTGGATTACTCGGAAATAGATCATGCATGATCCACATAGACGCATTGAATCTGATTGGACATTTTTCGATACTACAGACATTATTGCAGTCTTGGTTGATCTAGTAGAACAAGTCAACTGATGTCCTGGACGATTCGGAAAACCTATAATTTCCAGTATACATAGTAATAAGTCGTGTATGATCCACAAAGTCACATATATACGATTCGGTTCGTTTGCGTGCCTTGATTTCCTAAAAATCATCGAGATAAGTCATTGTTTACAAAAGCTGTTACGCCTAATTCCAGCTCTATCTAGATATGTTTAAATTTAACATAACATGTACTTTAAGGCAACATTGGGGGTGTAATTTCAAAAACCAAAGTCGTTCGCGGCATGAAAGTGGTCTGATTTTGATGCAGAGATGAGGGTTTTTAATTTTTAATACGCCAATCGATAGGATTTTTTCTACGAATCTGTTAAAGTTAAGACTTTATAATTTTTCAAAATGTCAGTATTGAAAATTTAACGGATGTGCAACTGTTGCTATGATAATTCAAATTATCACCGATTGCCTGCGAAAAGCAATTTCCCTAACACAGATTTCAAAGTTTAATTTCATCCGGTCTCACCAAACGGCGTGCTGAGTGGTGGTGTTCTCCAGTACACAACGAAAGGCTCCTCACATGCCACTAGCTATCAAAGCTGCCCTCAACCGCTGATCGGATTCAGTTCCAATCACCGGTGCGTGGTGTCCGGTCGTCGGCATCAGCAGCAGCAGTGCTTTGGCGCGTGGCTATGAACATTGTTGAAAGGCTGCCTACAGGCAGCGAGCTGCTGCCCACATGAGCATCCATAGAAGGAGGAAGAAGCCGCATCGCTATTGATCGGAATCAGTAGTTCTTCGTGATTCCGCTGTGGGCCATCTATGTCAATCGCGTCATACTAAAGAGTATAAACAGAGAGAACCCCGCTCTAATTACTATTCCTACACAAAACTGAAGCTCCAACTGCAGTTAACAAATAAGATCTATTAAATAAGACTACGTAGTCCTACGTCACCCATATGGCTGTCCCTTGTAGTTTTTGATCCAACGATTTGTTTGCACTTTCTCTATTGTTCTGAGGTTCAATCTCAGCCTCCTCCTTTACAGTAAAGAGTCGTGTATTTTGCTAACTGCCATTACCGAAACAATGGTCACATCACCTATCAAAGTGAATCCTGATCCAACGAACCCTACCCTACTGACAAAACCTCCCTCCTGTGACTTTTGTAGGACGCAGAGGTAAACGCGGTCTCCAAAACAACAAAAGTCACTCTAACATTCCTTACCCCCACCTGATTGCAAGGACGTGGCGCCTTTATTGATCATTAGTATACGGAGTAACTGAAAGTTGTACAATGAGAATGGTCGATCGGATTCTGATCATGGAGTAGCAACCATTTAATGTCATAATGTCCGACAGTCAAGCTGCTCTAAATGCATTGAACTCGGTGACATGTACATCAAAACTTGTCTGGGAGTGTGTTTAACCACTTCAAAAATTGCCTTGTCATAATCAAGTCAACTTATATTGGGTTCCTGGTAATTGCGGGATTGACGGAAATGAAAGAGCTGATACACTAGCAAGACTCGGATCTTCTCATAAGTTCATAGGGCCAGAGCCATTTTGTGGCTTATCGGCTGCATCTCTTAGCATGGAGCTAAAAGCGTGGGTATCTTCAAAAGTGGAGGAAACCTGGAAGAACACTTCCATTGGCTAGGCAGTCGAAGCGATTCATTAATCCAAACATTTCTGTGAGCCACAAAATCCTGGAACTTTCTAAGAAAGATCTAAGCCGTTATCACTTGGAGTTGATTGGAAAACTTCAAGATGATGTATATCGCTTCTGTGGCATAGAAAAGGAAGACTCGGAACATTTGCTATGCCACTGTTCGGCAATTTTCACTAAAAGGCGTAAGTTTTTCGACAAGGGGCTGATAGAACCCTTTGACTCGTGGAGAACAACTCCCAGTACGGCAGTGCACTTAATTCGGGTTTCAATTGCATATCCCGGAATTTCTAAGAAAGTCTTTCGTGATTTGATTATCAGAAATCAATCAAATCAGTAAAACTTCGATTTCTACCGGTAGCCTTAACAAGACCTACTTGGCCCAGTTCTTACCGCTCTTGAACAGGATTAAATCCTTTTTTTTTCTTCGGTGAACGAACCGCTCACCATAAGCCCACCACGTTATAGTAGTTAATTCCTGTTGCACACTGCTACGCACTCGGAAGCCTTACCTTCGTCTGAGTCCATACCTTCGGGATAGGGCTTCCCTTGCTTTGGGCAACATGATATCGCTTTCACCTCCGTATGAATGGAGCACCTCCGCATTGCATTGCATTACATTGTTGCTGCTTCATGCTTTCTAATGTTGTT
The DNA here is from genome assembly GCF_037179485.1 of Ochlerotatus camptorhynchus. Lineage (NCBI taxonomy): Eukaryota > Metazoa > Arthropoda > Insecta > Diptera > Culicidae > Ochlerotatus > Ochlerotatus camptorhynchus. The sequence continues at coordinate 3,049,463 of NW_027040660.1, forward strand.
GTTACATCACAATAGGCAAATAATGGGTCTGAGACAGAAAGAGCCGTCAGCCATGCGTTTCCGTTCGGCGTGGCATCAAATTCTGAGAAGGCGAGACATTTGATCCTTGCTGTTGTGTGGTATTTTTTTTATCGTTTGAAGCAGTGCAATATTTTTTTGCCTCCAATTTGATTGTGTTATCAAGTCTGTTTGTGGTTTTAAATTTGGACAAAATTAGAAACGGTTGTGAGTTAGTTTTGAAGGTCTTCTGATTTTTTTCATGCTTTATAATTCAAGGCAATCAGAATGCTTGCATATCAAAGTTGTGTCTACGACGTGTACAGACAAAGAAAATCGTATATAATGCACAAAATTGCTGATACGTACATTTTCGCTGTTCGGATAATAATCCCACGCAAATAGAAATTCCATAGAACGTGGGATCGTTATGAGCACAGCGGCAGTACATTATAAACAATTTGATTTGACAGCGTAAGTTAGGTTTTCTTTATTAGGGAGGCTTTCAGCCTGGGGGTGATTCGTCTTTTGACATCGTATATGATTTGATTTGCAATACATAACAAATTCAGTTTGATGAGCCTAGCGATGTTATCTGGTTTAATGTGTAAAATTATATAACAGGCGCCGGTGGTGTAGTGGTTCATCGTGATTAACTCTCACCCCAGCAGGCATGGGTTCAGTGTTGCCCCGTAACGTGGGTAGATCACCTTTTCGTGGTACGTTACGGGATGTAAGATCTACCACCGATTCCTAGTCCTGACTACTTCAAACTAGGGGAACAGGATTTTTCAGTAATCCAAGGAACACATCTTAGTCCTTGTTACTTTTTTATGCCTTGTTGATAGGGACAAGACTCGGCTTTGTCTACCGAGGATGATCTTGAAACAAGGAAAAAATGAGTTAGTTGTCTTCATCTATGTGATTCCTAATCTTCTATTCGTTGTTCCCTAGTTTGAAGTGGTTAAGACTAGGGCTCTGATGCATGGTCATTATCGGTGTCATACCTTAATTTTGTTGCTAAGGAATCCAATTTTGACTGACAAAGGGGCGCGCCTTTGGAGGGTGTTTCAACACTCCGAAGGGTATAAATAGCGGGACCTTTCAATTAGAGTCGGATCCTTGCGAAAAATGCAAGAGTGGCAACTGTAAAAAAATCGAATACTTCATCATTTCTCAATAGTGATGGAGTAATACGACATGCACTAAACTAAGGACACGGGATATACTACAATAGATCAATTTACTGGTCGCAGTAGTGTTTGGTCCCGAACAGAGGAAAAAAAAATGGGTTCAGACCCAGTCGGTGCTGCTGGGATGTTCTGAGGCATAACATCTCTGATCACGAGTAAGTAAAGCCATTGGTCCCCGGAAAGCGGACTACCCTCAAGTATGACGAACGGCGTGTGGAAGTGGACCCTATCGAGGGTATTGCCGACTAGCCAACGTTTTCAAACTCTCCTTGATGTCTGATGTGAAATTTAAAAATATCAACAAAATGTTTAAATTGAGTACTTGGCACTAAGAAAGTCTACAGTAGTTTTAACAAAATATACATATCTGTTAAAAAATTGAAAATTTTAACCAGGGTGACCAGTGAACCACAAAACTTAAGAACACCAGAAAAACTATTGGGAAATGCCTCCATTTCGATTCAAAATCGGGGAAAATATACCTCCTTTGCTAGAAAATAAATTTTAAACCTTGGAAATTTTCCAAAGTTATTTATCTGTGATAAATTTTCCAATGTCTTTCAAGGATGATTAAGAACTTTTAAAAATCCAAAGTGCCGTATGCGTGATAATGTTTGCACCAACGTACAAATAAGGTTCCCGTTTCACCTGTGCCTTGGTTTTCTTTGCATGCACGTAACCTATATAGCTCATACCGTAGTAGGCTGTGTATAAAAGAAAATGATTTACTTAGTTTGACAGTTGCACCATGACGTATTCGTGATTTGTCCCACGCGCAAATAGCGCAAAAAGACATTTCAATCGCCGTGGGAGTGTCCCGGTGGACCGTCAAAAGGGTTTTAGACCGAGAAAAGAAATGACAACTATCCGCGAAGGTGGCCACAGGTCGTCCGAGGTCAACTCGTGTTCCGAGGGTTATCACTGCTACAGGGCTGGTAGCAGGTCACTTTTTAGTGACTTGGTCACTATTTTCAAGCCAGTCACTTTTTTCATCAAAAGGTCACTAAAGTCACTATTCCTTAAAATTTAGTCACTAAAGTCACTTTTTTCTACCAATGTTGAGAGTAAAAAAAAATACTTTAAAAACTAACATCAAATCACAGATTTATTTGGTAAGAAATGTGTTAGAAAGATTACTTAAAAATCCGTGTAAATTCTGACGGACAAGAAAAGTTACGAACAAACGGAAATGTTAACTGTGAAATTGATGTTGACGAATTCACTAATATTTTGATTTGTTTGATCTCGAATTGTTTTTAGACCTATCACAAATTGTCAGAGGTTCCAAAAAAAATTCTAGACCCAATCGCCTGGCTATTTTTCTTCGAAATCTTGCATGTTTTCCAAGCCTAAAGTGTCAAAAAATAGTCTAGGACATTTTTTCAAAGGTCAGAAATTTGAATAATCTCTGACACTCGGTAGCTTTAGCATTTGTCCAAACACCGAGAAAAAATCATGTCACAGAATCAGGAGTTCCTCTTTAAGTCCATTAAATTGTATTGCATTTTTTCGTACTAATAATCCGGTACTACAAAAACAAATTTCCAGGTCCAGGTTTTAGAAAAACAAAATATGACCATGATAATAACATATTATTTGATATGTTTAAGAAGCATTTAAATTGTTCAAGGACTGTTAACTTACATTCTATATGTAAAAAATTTAGAAAATTATGTCAGGCATTGCAATGTTCTCAATTTGGTTGTCTTAGAGATCTCGAATTTTTAAGCCAAAAAAAAATGGTCCAAAACCAAGAGGTAGGTCATTCCGCACACCAATATTGGGTCATCTTTTTTGTCAGTGTGTCACAGGTGTGTCGATTGTGCCGGTCATAGAGCAAGCTGTGATTGTTTGTAAAATACCCATCCCGGCAACCCGACATTTCTGACACCTTGAATTTTTTGGTTTGAAATCGCAGGGATAAATCGGATTGAGGATGACGCGGGAAGTTGGTGTGCGAAATTATGTTGTTTTGTGTTCATAGGATAATAAAAGTCCTGTGTGTAAGGGTTTTATAATGCCTTCAAACGTAGATCAGAAACCTAGCCTTTCGTGATGTGAAAAGCAACGATCTATTAGGGGTCGGAAAGATTTGGAACCGGTGGGGAACATAATTCAAGATCGACTATTATAGATGATGATGAATATTTGTTTTTTTCCTTTGGTTTGTTTTTTCCGTCGATCTTGTTTTCCGTGCTGAGCACCAATGCTACCGACGTGCCAGGAAGGCAGCTCCCACACCTGGACCCTACCTATCGACCCATCAACTCATGAACCGGGGACCAACGGCTTTACTTCCCATCCGAAGATGATGAATAGACTTCTGTAGTTTGTTTGGTGTGAGTTGCAGCATTATTCGAATTAAGGATATTAATGGGGTCTGATCTGAACCTACATTTCGTATTTATATCTATAAGTTAACTGCTGGTCTGAGTTCTTGTGGTATATTCAATTAGAGGATGTTACTGATTATACAGTCAAACAGCACGTAATGACAGTTGTCCAGCAGTGCTCCCATTTTATTTAAAATGTACCAATACCTACGAAATTGTGCCGAAGATGTGCCGATGGATGTGCCCAAGTTGTGCCGAATTTAATTTAGGCACAATTTGTTAAGTGACTTACCCCTTGTCCAAAACTCTAAAATGCATCCCTTAATCCCTAATTTTTCACCATCGAGATTTTTAGTCCTAGACGCATTCAAATTTTGTTTTATGTCCGTGATCTTTCCATCTGGGATAATTTTCTTCGTACCATACTAATGAGAAGTTTTTTTTTTAACTGCTATCTAGAAAAGTTGTCTAGGTCCAAGTCTAGGTCCCACAGTTATGAATTTGTTTCTATGTGTTACAGAAGATTCTCTTTTTGGAAGAAATAGAGACGACCAGTGCGCTATAGCGGATTCAAAGAGGCGAACGATTTTTTTTAATAAATACTAATTGCTAATCGCATTGCTTCTTCTTTATCCTAGATATTTAAAATTGACTGTCCTAAAATTGTCAAAATCTGTCTAAATCTTTGAATTTGAACATTTTTGTCTGTGCCTCAATTTTGCGATCTAATCATCAATGTGTGCTTTGGATGTAATATTAACTTAGTAGATAGTTAGTATAAAAAATAGCTTATTAAATTCATACTTATTTGTTTAAGACAATGGGATCTTTAAACTGTTAGTTTTATTTTTTAGAAACATGAAAAATGCGCATGATGGGTTTGTGAGTTTATAAAATTTCTCGAAGTGGCAATCGCATCCAACGGAAGATTGAAACCATATCTTTCCGATCAATAAATGTCACTATTTGTTACTTTTTTTATTGTTTAAAAGTCACTATTTGGGTCACTATTTTCGTCATTTTAGTCACTAAAGTCACTACTATTAAATCACATACCCACTACCAGCCCTGCTGCTATCAAAAGGAAGATTCGGGTGAATCCAGTGCGTTCAATAAGGAAAATTGCAAAGAAACACGGGATCAGTGACTTTACGGCACGGAAGATCGTAAAGGAAGATTGCGGGGCGAAGTCGACGGAAAAACTCACATGATTACCAACCGCATCCGGGAGCTACGAGTTGAACGATGCAAGAAAATCTTGAACTTCCTTAAGCGAAAAAATTCGATAATCCTGTTCACCGACGAGAGCATGTTTACCGTCGATCCCGTATCAAATTCCAGAACCGACCGGTATATTAGTTCTCCACCGGTAAAAGACGTGGCCGACGAGCACAAGAACGTGTATCTGACCAAGCATCCTGCTAGCATTGTGGTGTTTGGATTGGTGGCTTCCGATGGCAAAAAAATGGACCCGGTGTTCATTCCAGAAGGCGACAGGGCAACACGGAGGTCTACATCGGGATTTTAAGTAAGTATGCTCTTCCGTGGATCAAAGAACAGTACGGTCCGAAGCCAAATGTTGTATTTCAACAAGATGGGGCACCGTGCCACACCTCGAACCGCACTCAGAAGTGGTTGCAGGAACATCTGCCGTTCTGGGCGAAGGATATTGGGCCGCCATCCAGCCCCGATCTTAATCCGCTGGATTACTCAATATTGGGTTAAATTCCATGAAAATACCGAGAACTCCAAAGATTGTCTCTGCGAATAGTTCTAAGAGAATTCTGGGGTGATTTCTGAAGAGACTTCCAAGAGAATTCTAAAGAGTTCGCAATGAATTCCGAGAAGAATTCCAATGGAATTGAATTTTGAGGGTTCAATCTCACAAGAATTCTGAGCACTCTCAAAGGAATGCTGAGAAGGGTTTTAAAAGTTATTCTGTGATGGATTTTTGTTTTGAGAATTCTGAGGAAATACTATGGGAATTCTAAGGAGAATGCGAATTGAATTTCCAATTGAATGCTGGAGGAGAAATCCAAGATTATACTAAGCAGAAATTTTTTTAAATTTTCTGATATTAATTGCATGGAAATTCTAAGGAGGATTCAAATAAATTTAAAATTGATTTATGGAAGGAGCCTTCAGGGTTGTTCCTAGAAGAATCAATAAAAATTCGAAAATAATCTACTTTAACTAGTCATGTGTTATTACTTCATGCGTGAATTTAACGATTTACATATCTCCGACGGCTTCACATCAAATATCAGACTTAAAGTGCATATTTTATACGTCAGACGAGGAGATTAAATTATAGAGTTGATAGCTCCGTTATAGTACGGCAATGTGAAAATTGTATATTAGACTGAAGCCAAATTTGAAATTTTCGCTCCACAGTGCTCAAACGGTTCCAAATTGGGCCCTGATTAGCCTCCCAACATTTGAACTCATTTAGTGAGAAACTGACTTGGCACAAACCATTTGAAGTTTATATGGGAATTACTATGGAGAAACCATAATTTCGGTTCATATTTATCTAAGAACTCGTTAATTCATTCTACTTTAGAAAATGATAGCTAAGGTTGTTGAAAATTTTGTCAGCTACAACTTTGTTGAAGATTACTTTTCGATCAAATGTAAGGAACACAAATTATTAATAATTCAAGTGACTGATGTCTTATAGTTATGCCCAATCAACTGTTCAGCAGGCAACATTGGTGTTTATGGTGCGTAGAATAGAGGACAAAAATCATGGCTACTATGTCACACTGCAGAATACAGTGTTACCCACAATACAGTTGCTTAATCTTGCCATAAGATTATCAATCTCTTAAACAATTAATAACTATTTAATTTGACGTTTGGCTGAAAAACCGATTTTCTGCAAAGTTGTAGCTGATAAAAATTCCCATAAGAATAGCAATATAATTTGTTAACAGTACAATACGTAAAAAGGCTAGAAGACAATGAACAAAATGTTTTGTTTTCCCATAGTAATTTTCATATAAACTTCAAATAGTTTGTGCCAAGTCAGTTTCTTATCAAATAAGTTTAAACTTTCGAAGGCTAATCAGGACCCGATTTGAAACCGTTTGAACACTGTGGAGCGAAAATTACAAATTTTGTATCAGTCTATTGTATATACAAAGTAAGCGAGCAAGTAGAATTTTGAGGAAGGTACGAATCGGGTAGTTGTTTACGTCAGATGGCGACTTGAATGTGAAACAATCGATAGAACTGTTTCCGCACATCGGAGGTACATGAGCAAATCGGCGATCATTCCTTTTGCCAGTGGTGGCAGAAGGAAACACCCCTCACCATTGCTCATTAACGGATGAGCTTGGTAAAGGAGATGGTCTACCCGATTCGTACCTTCCTCAAAATTGTCCGCTTTCTACTTTCTATATACAAATTTCACACTGCCTTACTATAACGGAACTATCAACTCTTTACTTTCATCTCCTCATCTATCGTATAAAATGTCCACTTTAATTCTGATATATGATGTTAATCATTTCCAACTACAAAAATAATCTATTTCCAAGAATTTTGTTGATTGTTCTGTAAAGAATTTCAAGAATGCAATATTATTTTTGTAAAAGCTTATTTGCCTCTAAGTTTAAGAGAAGGGGAATTATTCTAAAAAAGTTTTTGAGATCATTCTGAAGAAATTCTGTGAAACGTTCTTAGCGAATTATCAAAGTTATCTGCCTAGATATATCAAAATTTTATAACATTTCGAACGCAGAATCAAATCCAAGCTCATAAAAAAATGGGAATTACTATTTGCTAGTCATCATGTATAACTTGAGCAAAAGTAAATTATTCAAATCACTTCAAAAGCATTTCACATGAGATTCCGTTGTGAGATTTGATATAATTAGAGGAATTTATGAAATTTGATTTTAAGTTCCATGACATAATTAGTTTATTTCAATATCAACCCGTATTTGAATTTCTTAGTTACCATATAAATGGTTACTTATTTAGTATTTACAGGTCACTATTTGGTCACTATTTCCGTAATTTTAGTCACTAAAGCCACTACTATTATATCGCATCAGCAATACCAGCCTTGTAATTGACATCCCTGTACAAAAATATCAAATTCATGTTTCGATTCTTTGCCTAATTTTCTCATAAAAACTTTCTATAATTTTAACAGTAGCTTTGTATTTTCCATAGATATTGATAAAGAAAATTAGGGCTTTCTTGAAAATCATGAAACATAGAGAATGGTCCCCTGGAGCGAGAGGTACTCCGATCGTCCCACAAATTTATATGCCTTAAAGATGGACTAAAATAAACATTTTTTTTAACTCTTTATTTGTTCCAAATTCAAAATAAATTACATTTCATTTTAACCTAGGTGCTCCAGTTACTGCAGTAACGTACCAGCCTTAATTATCTAAGTGTTTTTACATTGTTCATGTCTTGGCAATTCAGTATTTTAAACAGGTTTTTTAACCTGCATGTCAGTATAACAATTGATATCTTAAAACTAAAAACTAAAACTAATCTTATCTAAGTATAAAGGGAATTAATCGTTGCAATTGAGGATTGCAACGACTTTTGCCTGAAATTATTAATTATTTTGTTGGACATTTGTGCTAAAGTCTCAACATTCGAAATTCTATGTACTTCGGTTGTACTGTACCAGGGAGGCAACTTCAAAATCATTTTCAGAATTTTGTTCTGAATCCTTTGAAGTGCTTTTTTCCTGGTAGTGCAGCAACTAGACCATATTGGCACAGCGTAAAGCATGGCCGGTCTAAAAACTTGTTTAAATATTAGAAGTTTATTCGTCAGGCAAAGTTTGGATTTTCTGTTTATAAGAGGATACAAACATTTTATATATTTGTTACATTTGGCTTGAATGCCCTCAATGTGATCTTTAAAAGTTAATTTTTGGTCAAGTATTAATCCAAGATATTTCACTTGGTTTGACCAGGAAATTGGAACTCCGTTCATAGTGACTATGTGACTACTACTAGGTTTCAAAAACGAAGCTCTAGGCTTATGTGGAAATATTATAAGATGAGTTTTGGAAGCGTTGGGAGAAATCTTCCATTTTTGTAAATAAGAAGAGAAAATATCTAAACTTTTCTGCAATCTGCTGCAAATAACACGAAGACTTCTTCCTTTAGCGGAAATGCCTGTGTCATCAGCGAACAAACATTTGTGGCAACCCTGAGGCAAATCAGGGAGGTCCGAAGTGAAAATGTTATACAATATAGGCCCAAGAATGCTACCCTGAGGAACTCCTGCTCTAACAGGTAGTCGATTAGATTTGGAATTTTGATAATTTACTTGAAGAGTTCTGTCAGTTAAATAATTTTGAACTAATTTCATAATATAAAGTGGAAAATTAAACTTTTTCAATTTAGCAATCAAACCTTCATGCCAAACACTGCCGAATGCTTTTTCTATGTCTAGAAGAGCAACTCCAGTTGAGTGGCCTTCAGATTTGTTTGAACGAATTAAATTGTTAACTCTTAAGAGTTGATGAGTAGTTGAATGCCCATGGCGAAATCCAAACTGCTCATCTGCAAAAATTGAGTTCGTATTGATGTGAAGCATCATTCTATTCAAAATTATCTTTTCAAAAAGTTTACTTATTGAAGAAAGCAAACTTATTGGACGGTAGCTAGAAGCTTCAGCTGGATTTTTATCCGGTTTCAAAATTGGAACAACTTTTGCATTTTTCCATTTATCAGGAAAGTATGCCAAATGGAAACATCTGTTAAATAATTTTACCAAGAAAGACAAGGTACTCTCTGGGAGTTTTTTGATGAGGATATAGAAAATTCCATCATCACCGGGAGCTTTCATATTTTGAAACTTTTTAGTTATAGACCTTACTTCGTCCAAATCAGTCCCCCAGGAATCATCAAAAATATTTTCCCGAGAGAAAATATTCCGAAAATCCCGAGCAACCTGATTCTCAATAGGACTAGTAAGACCCAAACTGAAATTATGGGAACTCTCGAATTGCTTAGCAAGTTTCTGAGCTTTTTCCAAATTTGTGATCAAAATTTTACCACCTTCTTTAAGCGCTGGAATAGGCTTTTGAGGTTTTTTCAAAATTTTTGTGAGTTTCCAAAAGGGTTTGGAACTCGGGTCTAATTTAGAAATATTATTTTCAAAAGTTTTGTTCCTCAGGGCAGAGAATCGATTTTTAATTTGTTTTTGCAAATCCCGCCAGATAACTTTCATGGCAGGATCGCGTGTTCTTTGATATTGTCTCCTACGGACATTTTTAAGACGGATCAAGAGCTGAAGATCATCGTCTATTATAATTGAATCGAATTTAACCTCGCATTTTGGTACTGAGGCAGCTCTTGCTTCAACTATAGAAGTAGTCAGAGATTCAAGAGCATAATTAATTTCATCTTTGGTTTGCAAAGGAATGTTTGGATCGAAGTTATATTCCATAAATGTTCGATACTGCTCCCAATCAGCTCTATGGTAATTGAAAGTAGAGCTGTTGGGATTACAAATTATTTCTTGGGATATTTCAAAAGTTACTGGAAGGTGATCAGAACCGAAGTCAGCATGGGTAACCAATTGGCTACAAAGTTGACATGAATCAGTTAAGACCAAATCAATAGTGGAGGGATTTATTGCAGAAGAAAAGCATGTTGGGCTGTTTGGATATTGAATAGTGTAATAACCTGCAGAACAATCATCAAACAGAATATTACCATTGGAATTGCTTTGAGCATTATTCCATGAGCGGTGTTTTGCATTAAAATCACCAATAATGAAGAATTTAGACCTATGACGGGTAAGTTTTTGGAGGTCACCCTTGAGAAAATTCTTTTTCTGGCCTACGCATTGGAATGGCAAATAGGCAGCTATAAACGTAAGTTGTCCAAATTTTGTTTCAACAGAAACTCCCAAAGTTTCAAAAACTTTGGTTTCAAATGAAGAAAGAATTTTATGTTTGATTCGTCTATGAATAATGATGGCAACGCCACCACAGGGTCCATCAAGACGATCATTTCTATAAATCAAGTAATTTGCGTCCTTCTTAACCTTATGGTCAGGTTTAAGGAACGTTTCAGTTATAACGGCAATATGCACGTTATGAACTCTCAAAAAGTTAAATAGCTCGTCTTCATTATCCTTAAGAGATCGAGCATTCCAATTTAAAATGTTTACATTTGAAGCAGGGGAGATATTTGTACCTACGGGTACGAATGTAGAATTTGTTCCTCGCTGACCGTTGTTAACAGCAGAGGAATTTGTACCTGGTCGGAAACGTGGAGCGTTTCCTACCTGACGGTTAGAACGAGATTGTAGGATCGCTTTGCGAGTCTTACATTCCCAAAAATTGGATTTGTGGTTTTCACCACAATTTGAACATTTAAATTTCTTAGGATCTTCCTTCACAGGACAGTCGTCCTTTGCGTGAGAGGAATCACCACAATTCATGCATTTAGCTGGCATGTAGCAATTTTTTGTTCCGTGACCCCATCCCTGGCACTTACGGCACTGGGTGAGGTTTTGGAAATTTCCTCCAGTCTTCCTGAAGTGTTCCCACTTCACTCGGACATGGAGCATAAGGCTAGCTTTTTCTAAGGCCTTAAGGTTGTTTAGTTCACTAGACTTGAAGTGAACTAAATAAAAATCATTAGAAATCCCGTTGCGCGAATCGCCAGGACGGGATTTCATTTTCATTTTGATTACTTGAAGTGGCACAACTCCAAGTAATTTTGCCAGTTCATCTTTGATCTGATCCAGGGATTCACCACTGGGCAGTCCTTTCATGACAACCTTGAACACACGTTCAGTTTTGGTGTCGTACGTAAAAAATTTGTGCTTCTTCTCAGTAAGATACTTGAGAAGACATTTAAATCCGTCCAAGGTTTCAGCCAATACACGGCATTCACCCCGACGTCCAATTTGTAGTGAAAACTTAACTTTCACGAAATTCAAAAGTTCCATGAGAAGAGCATGGAAATCGGTAGTGGTTATCACAATAGGGGGAATCTTTTCCTTCTTGGCATTAAGCCGGGAAAGTTTACTAGAATTTTTCTTGGATGATGGATCATTCTCATCATCCGTGAGCGAATCAAATTGATTACTCAAATTAATTTCATCAGAAGGGGGGTCAAGAGTTTGCCCCTTTCTTTTGCGTTTAGGCGCCATGGCGGCAGTAAATTTTTATCCAAATCGACTTCCAAGCAGATTACTATAAGAATCTGAAGGATCGAAGAGGAATTTTCCAAATCGATATCCAAGAAGGATTACCTCGGGTAGGGTCCAAACAAGGATCGAAGAGGAATAAGAGTTGAACAAGGTAGAAAATTTTTACAGGTTGAGCACTGAAAAGTGCTGTTTAAATTTGTTGTAGCTTTAGGTAGTAGTAACACTTCCAGCAAAAAGCAAATAGATCCGCACGGCAAGAGAGCACGATGCGGACTGACTAAAATAAACATCTTTTCCAAATTTTGGTGGCGTAGTACTAATCGTGACTGCTTTCTCACCCCAATGGGTCTGGGTTCAATCCCAGCCGAGCTCGGTGGGATTTTTCTGAAGCATAAAAATCTCTGGTCACGTCTTCCTTCGGAAGGGAAGTAAAGCCGTTAGTCCCGGCCCATGTGTGTTGAATGGGTGCGATATCCTACGCAGGTGTGGAAGCTGCCTTCCTGCACATTCGATTGCCGTCAATGGATATGGCAATCGATGTCTTTCGTTGATTGGCACTAGATTTCGGAATAGACACCGACGTTAAATAAAGGAAAGAAGAAGAATTGTGGGCCAAATCGAAAGAAGTCAATTTTACCTACCTCGGACCAGAGACAAACCAGCCCAAGACTGAAAGTCTCTTTAATAAAGAAAAAAAAAAAAAACTACCTCGGACACTTGGCATGAAATGACCCAGATTAATGATATAAAAAAAAAACTTAAATTGATGGCTTCGTTTTTTTAGATTTCATGCTTAGAAAATTGTATAATCCTGGATTTAGAACAATCTTCAAGATTCAAGGAGTTTTATTTTAAATTAAATATTCCGGACATGGAGAATTTTCCAAGATTAGAAACTAGCAAAAATATTTGAACTGCTGTAATTTGAAATGTGTGTAAGATTGCGGATTCTGGCTAAAATTTCGGGCTACAAATCTGGGGTCTTCCTTAGCTCAGTCGGTAAAGGCGCAGCTACAAAGCAAGACCATGCTGGAGGTGGCTGGGTTCATTTTCCGGTCCGGTCTAGGAATTTTTCGGGTTGGAAAATTTCTCGACTTCCCTGGGCATAGAAGTATGATTGGACTTGCCACACAGCTATACCAATGCAAAAATGGTACAGGCATCGAAAGCTCTCAATTAATAACTGTGGAAGTGCATCTAGAACACTAAGTTGAGAGCACGCTATAAGCTAATATGCGATATGCAATAAGCTTGAAATGCGAAGAAGAAGAATAAGAAGAAGAAGAATAAGAAGAAGAATAAGAAGAAGAAGAAGAAGAAGAAGAAATCTCGCAAATAAAGTTTAAAAAGAAGAGAAATTAGTCTTCATTCTTTAAATTCTGGGATTCCAACACTTTGCAAATGCTCAATATCTTGGAGTTGTAGTTTGAATCTTAAAGGTTTTGATTTTCTTAGAAGAATCCAGCTTAAGCTGGAATGTGGGCATCACTGGGTGATAATCTACAACTTACAAGTGAACTCAGAACTTTACACATGAAAGCCTAATACTGCACTTCCTTGCACTTGACCTTTTTACGTAGTCAAATAATACCTAATACTAGGACTCTTGGAATGCGTTAATCTGCTCCAGGATGATACAGAGCGTGACAATGTGGTCCACACAAGATCTTCCGAGCGTCGATCTTGTCCTGCATCCGATTCAGGATAGCTTTGCATATAACTATGAGATTATAACACAGCAACATGCCTTGCCTTCACTACGATGGCCCACATCCAGTCGACTAGACAATTCGTGGTGTTCCTTAAATTATAGAATAACTGATGCAACATTCCAGTTAAAAACATAACTATTTTCAAAAAAAAAAATCCACCCTCATTTTTACGATCGTACGCACATCTACACCTCTTCAGACAAACCCCTTTCGCTTTCACATCTGACTGTCACGCAAATGTTTACAACCATCCACCCTCGCACCGGATCACCACCAACGCCACCCATCATTATTGACATCCTACACCCGAGCAGTTGATTGATGGCGACTGCGGGGTGGCGCGGGAGGCAAAGAGAAGCCAAGAGTCGCATATCGGTTACCGTACCCTCTTGAGCCGGCTTCTCGGTCCACTCAAACACCGATCTGCACTAGCTGAGTGACAACAATATCATCGAAAGCCGGCCGTCATCGTCGTCGTCATCGTCGTCCGCCAGTATACTATGCAGCTTGTTTCGCATGAACCCATTCAGTATCAATTCGTCGTTCGTCCAAGACTGACGAACTGACGCGCGCCGTGCCGTGCCTTTTTTCGATCTGTAATCATCTTCTAAACACGCGGACGTGCGCGCGACGTTGTTCAGTTTCACTTTGCACAGCACCCGAAACGGGTCGTCGCGATCGGACTTCCGGATCGTACGTACATCGTACATCTAGGACAACATCATCGGTTCGGCAAGGATTTCAACTCGAGCAGCTACATTCTACTGACTGGCTGGATAGGTGAGCGGAGCGGCGTCAGGCCGATCCTAAAGTTAATCTGTGCCATTGAAGTCGAGTACAGGTACCTCTCACTCGGTTCGATATCGACCGGACGCTCGTCGTCTGGAGGGGCGATTTGTTTTTGAACGGATCATTCAACTTTGGCGCGGTGTCTCCGCCGGTTGGTTCACCGACCTGTCCACGATCGACTGCAATACTAATTCTGGCAATTTGTAGGTTAAGTTCACACTCCAACCGTTTGCGAAATCAAATCGCGTTTGAATGGAGAATAATGAACTAAGGCAAAAAAAAACAGAGTCTGTGTTTTTGCAAAGTGCGCATACCATATTAGTGAAAACACGGAACACAAACAATCTCCGACGGGTCGGTGCAGCAGCTTGATTTGGTCGCAACATGTGCCCGCCAAGGTTGATGAAGTTGTTCATAAAACGAAAAACGAAAATAAGCGAAACTGTTTCAATGTGACTGAGAATGGATACTTCTACCGCCTCAAGGTAGTGTTTGTAGTTTTATCTGTAGGCTCAGCTGGTTGTTGTGGGATGTTGCCTTAGCTGTGATACATTTCACGCTGCAGTACAGATAATGAAACCCAGGGGCTCCGATCGAGCGATTGGTTTCAAGAACAATAACGATACCTGTTTCAGATGAGGGAGATTTTTGCTTTGCTCGCAAAATTTGGGCTGCTAAAACTGAAAGCATGATTGCCCTTTCAGTGTCGTTCAGTGCTGCACGAGCTCGCTGCTTGGCGTTGAAAGTTAGCGTGCTGTCGTAAAACTGGTTGAGAAGAAGATGTCCCACTTGGAAGTTTTGTGCCGGTAATAGAAATGATTAGTTATGACTGTGGCTCCGGCAGTCCTCTTTTAGTGCTATCGGGCATGGTGTCTGCAGAAAGTTAGTCAATTGGTATTCGAATAATTTGAATCCAGTTGATCGTGAATGAATCGGTTGCATAAAGGATCCGACGTGTTTTACTAGGTTTGATGGTTTTCGTTGAAAACAAAAGAAATTAATTATTCATAATTTACATTAAATCGTGGTTGTGTTTCGTTGAAAGAAGATAAACAATGCCAAGTTTTTGTGATCGTTGAAATTATCCGATGTAGAACTATAAGGTATCTTAAAACTCTGCGGCATTGTGTATTTCATTTAAGGTGATACAACTCAGCGTCCACAAATCACCAGTAGAATTGCACGGCCACTTAGAATTTTCTAGGGGGTGAATCTCGCACTCTATTGCGATTTCAAGCATGAAATTTACTTCTCCATATTTGCTAATTATACTTCGAAAAATGCGAAGTGGCATCAGAGCAAGGTCCAGATCGTATCACCTTAACGCTATTCGAAATTGCATCCGGTAAAATCAAGATCGTATCAAGATACAGTATTTGTAATCAATCACCGAATATACAGATTCTGTAATGTAGTAATCCAAAAACTTTTCAAGTCGGGGTTGTTGGTTGGAAATGCTATCTAACATGAAGTTTTACCGGGAAAATTTATTAGCTAGAGAAAGTTCTGAAGAGGATAGGTTGATAGTTCCGCGAGAGTACGGCAGTGTGAAAATTGGATGGAAGTTGAAATTGAGCGAAGGGCCATTAATGCGACAGTACTAGTCAAAAGCACACTTCTCTACCTAACTCGTACAATGTACGAGGAGATTTGAAGTTATTCTTCAAATCTCATAGGCAAAAAGGTACGCATTTGACTTGCTCATAAACTGTCTGCGGCTGTTGGATAGTTCTAGCGACGTTTCATCACTACCTAAAGCCCCACGCTAGTTTTATAGTTTTATACAAATAATGACATCTAATGTTATGAATTATATTATTTATCTTGCCATTAAGTCTAAGGCTGGGTTCTGCCTGTGCTGTGCATAAGATTTAACTCCATTTCATTCAATCCAAAGTTCTGCAGGTCGCCATTCACCTGGGCCTCCACGAGTTTAGTCCAAGTTACGGCTACGAGTACTTTCGGTCAGTGTTTTGTAGATACATAGTCAACTTTGTACGATGGTAATCTGAAGTCCTCTAGACTCCAACGTAAGCACGATTCCCTGCCACAAAGCATCGTTGAATTTCTCTGCTGGTGCCATTATCGGTGGTCATACGGTGAGCTCAAGTATACGAACCTGCAAATCAGTTCGATTTCGTCGGCGTCAAGCTGAACTGGTGGTTAAAGGCTATCATTCCCTTTTTTAATAAAAGTATTTAGATAAGTCAATCCAGTTTATCTTGATCATATGTTTCCTTATAGAGTCCATTTTCTTATCACACTTCGCAATTTCAAGAGCACAAATCTCAAGATTTGCGAGGTTTATATATTTGTAAATTCCAGACTTTGCTTACTTCTCCGCAGCACAAACAAGTGATTAGTAGTTACAGCTAAGTGCATTCACAATAATATTAATATTTTGACATGTGAAATTGCAAAGTATAATGAAAAAAGGACGCTACAAGAAATTACCTGAAACCAACGCGCAAGTAGAACAAACCTTACATTAACATTAACATTAACATTAACAATAAAAATGTCAAATTGTAATTCTGTCACGGTTTTGGGGCTGTCTATAAACTACGTAGATAGTTTAGGAGGTTAGCGAGTGTTTATATCCATAAAAACAAATATATATGAGCGAGTGTCAGAAATTTAGAAAACTAAAATATTCAAAGAGTTTTGAGTTGAAGCAATCCGATTTGCAGAAAGAGGTAAAGCCAGGGTGCGAACTGAGCAATTTGAATTAAAAACAAATATATTTATGAAAAGGGGCATCAGGTAACCATTTTTGTTCCTCTGTTCGGGTCATAATAACTGCGACCAATACATTAATCTTTTGTGATGTGTCCGTGTCCTTTGTTTAGTGCATATCGTAGTACCTCATTACTATGGAAAAGTAATGAGGTATTCGTTTTCGATACAGTTAAATCATACATACTTGCTCTTCTTACAAGAAACTTCATTCAATCGTGATGTTTCGCTATATTAGAAGCGTTCTAGGACCTTTCCGAACAAATTTTCTCATCAATCAAAATAGGTCTTCCATGAGTCCTCATTCAATTGACAAAAAAATCTGGGATAACTTCAAATATCCAACTTCTCAGCAATCAAAATAGGTCTTCTGATATTTGACCACGCATCGGAACCCTGGTCCGAACCTTTTCTTGTATCCAATCTCAAAACCGAGGTTTATAACCGTCAAGAAAAAGACCTTCGGGCCAGAGTTCGATGTGGTAGATCTTACATCCCGTAACGTACCACGAAAAGGTGGTCTACCCACGCTACGGGGCAGATAGCCTAGTCTGTTAGACACGGTATTACAAAGCCAGATACGGTGGGTCCGATTCCTGGTCCAGTCTAGACATTCTATCGAGTTGGACATTTTGACGACAGCCCTGGGCATTGCAATCGTAGCACTTGGCGATGTACTTGGCATTGGCACTAAGGAAGTCTACAGTAGTTATGACAAACTATTCTACGAAGTTTTCTTGAATTTTTACAAAGCACGCTGTTTGGGGAACTTCGTTGAACTTAAGAGAACTTGGTTTAATTTTAAGAAACTACGTTAAAGTTCTTCCTTTAGTTTCACGGCACTTTGTTAACGTTTAATGTACTTCACATAGGTTGTGAAATTCCGTAGAAATGCATGAAACTTTCTAGAACTTTAGGGAACTTCGCAGGAAATTAAGGAAATTCTTAAAACTTCAGGGAACTTTGTAGAAGTATAGTGAACTTCCTAGGAATTCTGAGATCTTTGTAGAAGTCAAGCGAATCACGTAGTAATTTGAGGAACATCAAAACTTTATAGAAGTGCTGGGATTTTTATTTAAAGCTCAAGAAACTTCAAAGAAGTTCGGCCAAAAGATTGTAAAAGTTCAGCATTCTTCTTAGAACTTTAGGGTTTGAATTGGGATCTTACTGGAAGTATTGGGAACTTTGTTTCGCCCAGATAATTAGGAACGTTCGTAGAAAAGATTCAAGGTCTTTCCTAAAGTTTAGAGAAGGTCATGGCTGCCCTAAAATCGTGGTCCAATTTAGAGAACTAGGAATAAAAATAATTATGGTACTTGGAAAAAGTTGATGGAACTTCGTAGAAGTTGAATAGGGAGGGGGGAGGTACTTTGTAGAACATTGGATCAATTTTTCCGTCCCTCTGGAATTTTCGCCATCCGCTGAGTATTTCGTCCCTGTTTTATGCGCGAACGCAGAGTTAGATTATAGTTGCGTTTGTGTGCTTACTGGCTACTTAAACTCGATTTCAGGGTTGTTACAGCTGGCACGGATTTTGTTTTTCGTGCAAAATTTGCGTTTGGCGCGGATTTCTCACGTTTTTATAGTTCTGTTGCGTGGATTTTGCGGAAAGCTTATCATGGAAATGAAACCAATTTTGTAATTATGTTTTTCAGCTATCAATTCACTTTATTCAAGTGCAGTGACATAAGAGTTACGAAAACGACCCGAGCCAGAGGGGTGGATTCAATGAGAAATTTATTAACTTTTTTTATAAAATGCACTCCAGAGGCAGATGGGAATAAGAAAAAAAAAATATTATGAAACATAATTAAAAAAAAAAAACTGGGGTTTTCTCCAGCGGATTAAATATTGAATAGAATTTGCAGTGTTTTAGCGATAAAGTCGGCAAATCTCCTTCGGAAAACAATAACGAACTTTCGAAAAAAAAAATATAACTAGAAATACTGAAGCTTACTGACTTTTTGCGCGAATCCATATTTGAAAAATTATTCAAGATTTTGGGCCCTGAGAAATGGTCAAGGCTTGTAAATGATTTAGCGTGAAGGACTTTTCAGGGATTATTTATGAAAATTGGTATAATTCCAAAGGAGAACTCCGAGAGAATTCTAGAAAGTATTCTTTAGACATTCCGCGGTGAATTCCAAGATAATTATAAAAAGAATACCATGGACTTTTCGCGGAAAACTTCTGATGAATTCAATGGAGGTTCCAAGAGCGTTATGAGCAGAATTGCATAACAATTCGGAAGATAATTCCATAGGGATTTTATAAAGAAGTCCTAGAGCACTCCGATGATAATTCGCTGGAGACTTTCAAAGGAACTCTAAGCAGATTTTAAAGTAAATTCTGAGGTTGATTCCATGGAAATAGTCAGTGATGGCATAATCATTAGCAAATTGATATTTTTCCGCTCTCATTCGCATTTGAGAAAATATCATGCTCCTTCGATATTGCGAGACTATTCACAACGTATAAGGTTGAAGCTGAGAGTTGAATCGGCGCTACAATGATTCCGTTGCACCTCGTTTTCTTAGAAAGCGAAGGCTTTCTCGTTTTTCTCTTCACCGATGGAAGACACGAAGCGAGTGCTGCGAGCCGTTATGAAAGTTTCGGTTGCGTTCGGGTGTATAGCAAAAATCATGAAACTCAATCTCACCCCAGTTTGATGAGGTTTGCAGCTGGTGAGTTTTGTTAGCTTTATATTCTGAGCTGCGATATCACAGCTTGCAATATCAACCGCATAACGGCGCCGATGGTGTAGTGGTAAGCGTGATTACCTCTCACCCCAGCAGGCCTGGGTTCAATCCCAGTCTGATCACGCCTTCCTTCGGATGGGAAGTAAAGCCGTTGGTCCCCGGTTCATGAGTTGATGGGTCGATAGGTAGGGTCCAGGTGTGGGAGCTGCCTTCCTGGCACGTCGGTAGCATTGGTGCTCAGCACGGAAAACAAGATCGACAAAAAAAACAAACCAAAAAAAAAAAAAAAAATTTACCGCAGTTGTTTGCTTGTTGATTTATGCCTACGAAAATCAAGCGTGATCTTGGGCATTGATGAGATTTGATTTTTTGATATTTTCCCAACACTGGAAATAGTAATGAAAATTATAAGAGAATTTTAACCACAATTCCAAGTAAATTCTGACTGGAACACCCAAGCAATTCGGACATGAAATCCTAATGAGTTCCGATAGAATCTGAATCTGAGGATAGTTCCAAATGGATTCTAATTTGAGTATCAATTTACCAGTAGAGTAGATTCCTACGGATAATTCCAACTGAATTTTAAAGAAAAGCTCGTTTCAGAAATTACAGCGGGAGTTTTGAAAAAAAAAACAATTCAATGGGAATCTGAATTTGATAGCTCCAAAGGAATTCTAAGGAGAACTGCAAATCTGACATCAATATTCACGAACCAAGCTAACATTTAAAATCTCATACGAAAAGAAATATTACGAATCCAAAGAATAAACCAATTTGCTTAGAAATCGGGTGCAATATTTAATAAACAATGACGCAGAAAACCCTCTCTTTATCGCGGTTAAAGAGATCATACCAGCTATTAAACATTTGACTTTCAGCAAGTTTCTGGTTGATATTGTGAATAATGTTTAGAAGTAAACATTAACCGATAACATATGAATATCTTAATGTGGTATGATATCTTATGTTGGTATCCTATGTTTTGATATTAGTCAGTTATCGAAATATTTTGTTAAATATCAATTAAATACCAAAATATCAAAACGTGACCTTTCAGTTACTAGACAATAACACATAAAAGAGATATTCCCAAGTAACATTACAAGTTTTATAGACGTTTTATAG
The DNA here is from genome assembly GCF_037179485.1 of Ochlerotatus camptorhynchus. NCBI lineage: Eukaryota > Metazoa > Arthropoda > Insecta > Diptera > Culicidae > Ochlerotatus > Ochlerotatus camptorhynchus. Next base: position 3,070,201 of record NW_027040660.1, read on the forward strand.
CGTTCTACAAGTCTAAATCATGGTCTTCTTCTTCTTCTTCTTCTTCGCATTTCAAGCTTATTGCTTATCGCATATTAGCTTATAGCGTGCTCTCAACTTAGTGTTCTAGATGCACTTCCACCGTTATTAATTGAGAGCTTTCGATGCCTGTACCATTTTTGCATTGGTATAATTGTGTGGCAAGTCCAATCATACTTCTATGCCCAGGGAAGTCGAGAAATTTTCCAACCCGAAAAATTCCTAGACCGGACCGGGAATTGAACCCAGCCACCTCCAGCATGGTCTTGCTTTGTAGCTCCGCCATTACCGACTGAGCTAAGGGAGGCCCCAGTCTACAGAACCCTAATAAAACCACAATTGTTACTTGGGTTGGGTTAGTATTAGAAGACCTTTTAACAAATTATTGTATTCTGGCATTCAAAACAAGGTTTTATACCCCAAGCATACCAAAATGAGGTATCATACAACATTGAGATATTCATATGTTAACGGTTAGTTACCGGTTCTTGCTCGGGTTGAGTATCCGTCAGTTATTATAATAACGACACTATTTATGAGCTCGTTATTCGTAGAGAACATTTTTGAGTTATTATTTTTGGTATTTTACCTCTTATGTCAGGCTCTTCAATATCATATAATATACATTACATACAGTTATGCTGTTATCATACCTGAATTTGGTATTCATTAGTTATTATTCCTGCTCGGGTAGTAAAACGTGACTGGAATATACATTGATTCTACTCTTCGAATACTCCCAAAACTTTGCAAAATCCTGGAACTTCAGAAATCCCCAAAAGTACCCTGATCTCTGATCTTAAAGTTTTGTTAGTTTCGAAAGTTTTGTAAGGTTCCGAAAGTTTATGGAATTTTCAATGTTCATGATGCTCTGGATCTTCCTAGAAATTCTAGGTACTCAAAACTTTTCGGCTTAATCTTCGATTCTCAGTAATGATCGTGGATTATCTTCAGCTCTCAGAAATACTGGTGTTTTCTGGTATATCTGAAATTGAAGCATTGCCGTGAATTCCACAAGTTTATATGCTGGAATATCCGTGAAAATGGCTAAGAATCTGACCCTAGAGCTCCAAGATTTGTTCGAAAACACTTGCTGCTAGAATTAAACTCGGATTGTGATATGGATATAGAATAAATAGAAGTTCCAGATCAACATTAAATGTAGTCGTGGCGCCTATTTGTTCAAACACTTGTAGTTGGTGTGCCTGAAAATATTCCTGGAATATCCGTACCTACATACCTACATGCATGACATTTTATAATTCTTTCTATTTCTTCAACTTCAAGAGTTAAAACATTATGGTTTCTTAGAACATTTTGAAAATCTCATGTTTAGAATATTGTTTGAGATTCGGCAGCTACCTAGTAGATTATATTTTTTAATCTGAGGCTTAGAACAAATTTAAAGATCAACAATTAAAAATTCTATCCCGTGCTACGAAAACATTTAAACATACCAGACTTGGGGATATGTTCAAGATCTGAGACAATCAAGTCATGATTCTGGGTGGACATTGAAATTTTCTTATTTCTATGCCTATCAACAAATTTACAATTCCGCACAGACGTTGAAAAACTGCTACAGTGCCAAGTACTCAAGCACCACTTTTTATGCCTTTAGAGGTACGATGTAATTAAGGTTTAAGCACCGAAATTGGTGGTTTAAGGCTGTTTAAAAAAATGTTGAGTATATTCCTAAATGTGGGCGGGTATTTCAATTTGTGGAGCCCTCAAAATTCTTAAAAAAAATCATCTTTGAAAATGTCATATAGAGAATCGTGAAATACTTTTTAAACATCATCGCTTGAATGGTTCTTCCGTCTTCTCCAACCAGTTTTTTTTTTCAACTTCCCCTAAACTTCAGGGATGTTTCCAGATTTTTATTGCTGATTCAAACTAGCTGCAGGATCTTTTAAGAAGTTCTGAAACTTCAAAAAAGTCTAAACTTTTGAGTAAGTTCCGATAAATTAAAGATAGTTTCATTAACTTCTGTTCAAATTCCAAAACCTGAAAATTTCTAGAAAGTCCACCAAACTCCAGTGAACTTACGAAAACATCATAAATATTTTGGAAACTTCACAAGTTCAAAAAACTTCAGGAAAATTTAATGGTTTTCAGAAAAGTTTCATTTGTTTCAGAGAATAGGGAAAACTTTAGGGAAGCTCCGGATTTCCGAGAAACTCAGGCAATGTTCCACAAATTTAAGAAACGTAAGGGAAGTTACATGAACATTTTAAAGGCAGTGTCAAGAATTAAAATTTTAAAAATCAGGAAGATCAGAGATCTTCAATGCTAATGATACAATAAATTCAAGAAAAATGTGAGAGCACTTAAGAAATTTCGTAATCTTCATGAAAGTCCAAATACCTTCAAAGATGATTATAGATATTCAGGTAGCCTCATTATAATCAGGGAAGTTCAGAGTACTTGGAGGATGATCAGAGAACTCTAAAACAGCCCCATTAACTTCAAGAAAATTACAAGAACTTTTAAGGAATTGCGTGGAATTATGAAATATTCCTAAGTGCATTTCAGGCATGTTCCGACAACTTCAGGGGTATTGCGGAATGTTTTATGAATATCAGGGAAATTTGCTTGATCATTAGAACATCCCCCAGAAATCTCTTTTTTTCCGGAATTATGTCCTTGTTTCTTTCGACTGTTCCGTATGCGCTCTGGCTTCCGAATTTCTCCAGAAGTGTCTTGCAATCTACCTTAGGAAGTGTCTGCCAGCGTCTCCAGGAAGTTTCTTCCGTCTTCTTCTGGAATTGGAATGCTGTGTCCATAAGCCATAGGTTTTTGACTTTTATTGAAAGGTTTTTCCGGCTTCCACTAGAACTGGCTACTTCTGGAATTTACTTCCATTTCTGAAACTTTTCTGGCTTCCTTTAGATGTGACATCCGATAGTTTCTTTGAATATTCACTAGAAGTTTCCCAATTCTTGTCTTGGTAGTTCCCGGATGTTTCTCCGACTTTTCTTAGAACTTTCCTCAAATTTCGCTTCGCAAGCTTCTTTCTTCTTTCTCTGGAAGTTCCTTCAGAAGCTAATTCAAAATCGATCGTAGTTCAAAAGTTAAAATTTTCGCTTTCAAAAACAGCTAAAATATAAAATAAATTAAAATAGTAAATACCGATAAATACCGATAAACTTTGAAACAATCTGGCAACGCTGCTCTCTAGTTCAGTGCGCAAAACAGTAAGGATCAATGAGTGATTTTGATATAAATATGAACAGCCATCCACCTCATCATTCACTGTCTCGTGAAAGTCTAAATGATTGGGAAGTGAACAAGTCACTGACAGCCGAGCACTCAGTCAGTAGCTCAGTCAGCACGTTTATTCTTCCGTGATGGTACCCAATCCTTGTTTTGAATGACTGAGCGTACATTTTCTATGAAAAAATGCCTCAACTACATGCTGTGTGAGCGAAGGCAAGCGGTGAGAGTCGCCTGTTCGTGACCGACTTAATATTTTTGTTGGCTCTTTCATTGTCTCGTTCTTTACGATCTGGATAGAGCAATGGATTGAATAGTGCAGTGCTTTCACACTCAGCCTAAGCAGTCAATAATATTAGGTTCTCTTACAGTTTTGTATAAAAAATGAACCGAATCTGTGAGCAATGGCGACATAATCAGACTCTGTAATGTGGTCCTTTAAAAAATGTGCTCCCAGAAGTAATCTTAGGCAATTTGATGAAATAAATACATTTCCGTCAGTTTATTAAACCTAGAATATAAAGGTTTTACGCTGACAAAATTTGCCTGACCACTACAGACCGTAGAGTGTTCACTCGGCTGTCGACAAAAGCAGGCCACTCTCGATGTGTGCTACGCGATCGTCTGTTTTCTCGGCAGCAACCATTGTGTGGTCCTCCTCATTGTTCTTCATCAGCAGTTCTTTTGGTCGATGCGTCGTCGACTTTGGAAAGCAACCGTTTCGTGATGAGTGTGTGAGTGCTGACCACGTTTTGCGTCCATTGCTGCAATGGACGCGCTCTGACCCTCGTTGGCGTACAGCAATTTGCCATACAATGAAACTACTGGAAGCGGCTCCAGTTCTGATGGAGGAGGCTTTTTGGATAGCGGAAGATAAAGTGTTTATTGTGTTGTACCTTTTGACTATAGTTTTAAGATGTATTGTATAGTGACCAAGAATCCTCGGCTCTGTAAAGTTAATTCGGTTGAGCCTTATCAAACAAATTAATAAACAACACTACAGACCGTAGTAAGAACGACCATTTCAGATCTCGTTAGAAATATCTACAGAGGATGTAAGAAATCATGCTTACGTCTTTTTGTATCAGCCATTTGTTTTGCGTGTAGATCTCACGCGACCCACTATCGACCGCCAACGAGACAGGTATCTAGCAACTGCTCGGACGTTAGAGGCCACAACCGGAACAAATCTCAGCAGCTACTTTGTATAGCTCGATTGTAGAGCAACTCCACTGCTGCATGTCTTTCAATGTCATCTGATTTACCCGTCCTCTCACTCGATCGCCGGCAACAATCTACATTTTCATTCATCGGAGCTACGTTTTCGCTCTCTCGCAGAGCCGGAGCAAACCGGTAGCTGTGTGATGCCCGTACCGATTGGAGATCATTAGATCACAACCAAGCGCATCACAGGTGTTTGCTGCATCCGCGTTCGGTGGAATCCGCTGCCTTTTCCAGTACTAGCCACTAAATTGAGTTGTTTTGAACAGGTATTTCAACATATTCCGAAAGGATGTCGCGTCGTCATGCTAAATAATAACCATCATTAATGGTCGTATAAAAATTCGTCTGGAAAATTATCATCAACGACCTTGTATTGACTGCGTAGCGAGAGCGAGGAGGCACGACATCAATGTTCATGTGGCACAGCGCAAGATGAAGGTACGACGTCATATCGGTTATCATCGGCACCCAGTTAACGGTCTTGTGTCCTCGAAAACTACGGTCACCGAGGATAGTGACAGATAACAAACAATGACACATCGAGTAGGATTAACATTGGCTATTCACGTACTCTGAAATGTAATCCCGAAATAGTTGACGCGTAGTTGTCTCCAACTGTCGAACGGAATGACCGATTGTTCAACGACGATCTCGTAAACTTTATGACACACTGAGATAATGGCATTGGTGCCACGAGGTGCCGGTAAATCCGCCGGTCACTTATCTTTGAACTAAACACGTGATCGTTTCGAAAGATTTATGGATCTCTTTGATGGGCCATTTGTGTTCCGTTATTGTTCCGTTTGTTAACCTAGAAATGCAATTAGTTGCGATAAGAAATAAATGCACAATTTTCCCTAGTATCAGGTCCATCGGACACTGCAAATCAATTTCTACTCGTTATGACATAATTTTCGACTTTGTGATTAACACTTCCTACTTGAACGAATGCCTGTGGCAGAAAAGAGTTTCTAGGGGAAGTGCCGCTTGCTTGCGATTCACCGTGTCATGACCATCAACCCGAATCAACCCTGATTGATTGATAGGTAGAGGCCTCTTCCTCTTCCGAATAAAAAATTAAATCCCTTTGAGGTTGTGAATCGATGTTTAAATAATCATTGCTTATTTAATGTGATAACAACATTGAAATTTAGTTGGATTGAATTCTGCCATTGCTATGGGATGTAATTTGTTTCGATTGACTCACTGTAATTTTACTATCAACCACTATCGATCAGCGCTACGAAGACATACGAGAGTAACTCACGTGCACGTAATTACCATTCTCGTTCTACCGCAGTCCGGTTTACAAATGCAACACGTGCTACCTAACCAGCCCGTGATGGGAAGCTGACCCCGGGCCCATTAGCATACTGGCCTTTCGCCGCTTTTACTACAATGGATTTACACTTTCCCTTTCGATGGCGCGTTGAATGAACTAAACACACAACCGTGATAAGCGTTTATTGCAATCCTCTCGCGATGCTGAATCGATTAGTATTCGTAATACTTCTATTAGCTACGGTCATAGCGGTCCATTAGAATTAGTCGTTCGTAATTGATTGCAACTCGTTAAACAAAGAGCGATCGGTGTGGAATATGGTACCTGCTGCACGCAGAAGAAGAAAAGCGAAATGTTATGGCATTTTCGTAACTTGGACAGACAATACAATAAGTGCTATTATAGAGATCGCTGAATGCTAAAGCACGAGTGCGATACAACGGGATAGCTTCATAGAGCTAAAGACGTCATTGGCTCTATGGATTTTGCCTTTCAATATTTGCCCGCATGCATGAATACACCCAAATATCTTACAATTGATGGCTACAGGGTTGCTTCCACTCACTTTGCTACACAAATTTGTTTTCCGGAATTATGAAATCATTCGGTGTTATAAAGATACTGTTTACTTGTAAATTATAAGCAGAGTTTTTGAAGAATGTGTTTGACACATAAAACCTATCAATTTCGCTTTCAAATCGACAGGTTTTATATGTCAAACACATACTTCTCTCACATACTTCGGTATCAATTGCTCAAACATCGATCGATTACTTACTGAGCAATGTTTTCTTTTTGCAGAAATTGCCAATTTTCCGTTAAACATTTTACCGGAGGCATCGTGTTTGGAGTGTTAAAATTGGTTTAATGGCGAGTGAATAGTTTTGTATTGTGCTAAATAATTTTATTTAAGAATAATTGATCTTGTTTTATACCAGGCACACTTTTTACAAATTTACCAAAGACAATAAAGAATAAATGATTATTTGGTAATGCTTTTACAATAAAAAGTTGGTCGCCATACTGAATAATTTTTTTCTTACCCTGCTATATCAAACTCTATCAGCCATTATTTACGTCTAACATTTATAGTAAATCTTTTGGTTTCGCATTATTTTTATGATTAATAATGATATTGAAAGTAAATTTCACAGAGCAGTAAAATTTCGTTATCAATAACTTTAAGAACTTACATTGATTTCTACTCAATAAACAACTATTTACTGAAAATAGTTGTTTGGTTTATGATATGTGAAGTTTCAATCCAAGATAATTTTAGCTGTATCCAGTTTTATTTGACATTTGTTTTATATGAAGCACATTTTTACTTCAAGAAGCATCAAATAATCTATACATTCTTCATGTATACTAATGCCAGCTATGAAGGTGTCTTGAGAACCAGAAACAAAAATACACGTTGAAAAATCTTGCCAGTTTTAAGAAACTTTTAAAATAAGTTTCTTGGCGGGATCGACTGTTACGAATTATGTTGGAGGTTATGTGGCTTTCAGTCTTTTGATGCTCCTGTTCCAACAGACTGCAAACCATGTGGGAACAAGGGAAGACAACTGAAGATTACGAGATAGCAACACTACGAGAACGAACAGCACTATTGGATCACTCCGTCACCAACCAACAAGTCTTCGCATTCGATCACACACAGATACTGGATTCTAGTTTAAAAAAACAAAATCTACCAATACTCGAAACATGTCACATTATAAACACACCACACACTGTCAACAAGCGCACAGATACAGACAATTTGAGTAGCACGTATGCTGGCGTTCTTCACACACACGCAAACCAAAAATCTATTACAATAAATGTTAGTTCCGTTTCCTATCATCCTCTGTTCATGAACATCGCAACGAATGTTAGGAATTGACCATGCAAGCGATGTAATGGTTTTTTGTCTTTTTTATTTCGTGTTAGCGTGGATATTTCGACTATACCAGTAAGATGGTAGAACGACGCACGTTGTAGAACATTGTAGAACGACGCACACACTTGCCTCGAATGCCTCTATTACAATGAATGTTAGTTCCGTAATGGTTTTTTGTCTTTTTCATTTCGTGTTCTATCTACGCTTTCGACTATACCAGTAAGCTTGTAGAACGACGCACGTTGTAGAACATTGTAGAACGACGCACACACTTGTCTCGAATCTCTCCAGCAGAAAAAGCATACGAAGTCGAGCATGCGAGAAAATGAGCGCTTCATCTTTGCTTTTAAGCTAACCATATTCAGGAGCATGGAGAGAGCAGTGGAGAAAGGACAGGTCTGATAATCGCAACGTTCGTGGTTCGAGTCCAGTCGGCAGCCAAATTCCTATTTTTTTTCGACACAATAAATTTACCTCACTAATACACTCTACATTTTTCGGTCTCCAATTTTCTTGCATTGGACCGCAGCTAGGTATATCGCATCCTCGGTTCATGCGGTCTCCACTTACATCCTCTGATGATGAATCCCACATAATTGTAAGCGAATCTTACATCCACCGGTTGGGTGCAGTGAAAAACAATAGGTGTAGTAGACAAACACAGCAAAGAGCACAAGAGTCACAAAACGTATCGATACCGCCATAGTTAAAGTGGCGCCAAAACGAGAAACTGCACCCAAGTCCTGCTAGCCGGTTCATTTTGAATTTCCCGCCACTACCGCAAAACTGGAGTGGTCAAGTGAGTAGAAATGTCCTCGAATGTACTCCTCGAGAGTATGACGTCCGGCTAACATGATATCTTGTTTTGTAGCATACGATACCGAAAATCGTGACAATTGTGCCTATGCTGTGGGCTCTTAACACTAAAACGGAATTTAGTTAGTAAGTAAAATCGAAAACGAAATTCCATCCAAGGTTGCAAAGACTCACTTCAGCTAAAACAATGTTTTTCTAAATTATGAAATAATTAGATGCCATGATCAAATTTTGAATTGGTAGGATACAAGAAGAGGTTGCAAAGAATGTGTTTGACATATTAAACCTGTTTATTTCACTTCATGAGAGTCACAATCAGCGATTTTTCACAAACTCACTCACTCACTCACTCACTCACTCAGCGATCAGCAAATCGCTGATTGTGACTCATAGAAAGCAAAATTTACAGGTTTTATGTTTCCAACGCATACTTTGTAACCTCTTCTTGTAAGTTACAAGTAAAACATGCCATCATACCATCTTTTGGTTTTATTATTCCGAAAAACATTATTTTAGCTGAAATGAGTCTTTGCAACCTTGATTCCAACATTGTATTTAAAAAAACATATTTACAGATTCTTTGAAAAAGGCCCAATACATTATTTGACCGAAACGTCCGAAAACTTAAAACCCCGTTTTTGAGCATGAAAATTTTAAAATAAGTCTTTACAATATTTTGTAGGGTGGGTCAAATTGAATTTATAAGTGTTGTAAGACGGTTTTATGACTGCTTGTGAGATAATGTAGTTTTAATGGATTCATCTATAAAATTTGTTCAAGATGATTATAAACGTAATTTTGTTACATGAGAACAGACACGTCTCCGAGGACACCAAACTTCTAAAATTAACTTTTCAAAAGTAAAATAGTGTCGATCACTGATTTGGCTTTCAGGAAACACTGTGCGCTGATGTCGGTCATCTGAGTCGTCAATTTAATTTCAACCCTTTCCTCCTCAAGCACTTCTTCTGTTCCCTGATGATTGTCGTTGTTTTCCGACGATGCTCCTCCGGATGGCACATCCGTGTACGAACTGCTACCGCTCTATTCTTTGCCCTGATGTTGCTTTTCTGGCTGCTACCGTGCTTTGCATTGGACAGGAATTCATCCGGTGCCCCTCAATCGTACATAGAAAGCACATGTTCGTTGTTCCCGTTATAGAATATATTCCCCTTCCGATTGAGAAAATACAGCGATTTTCCTTTCCTACGTCCATGTATACACTCTGCACATCTGTGTACATGTCGAGGCTCAACTAAGCAGGAAATTTCTCCTGGAGGACACGCTTCACTTTATCGTATTTTTCCAGCACCATGGGACATCTGGTGGAAGATCGCGCATTCGAATTGAACGTTGCTCCTCGCAAGCGACATGCGTACCTCACCTGCCTTTCCATCTACATAATGGAAATTTGTTTCTTCAGGCCTATGCAACAATGTATGCAGCATAAATTCTTCTGGGTTGATCCTTATGAAAAGTGCTTTTTTCTCCGCAATCGCAACAGTTAGTTTTAAAGTTGGGGGCGACCCCAGCGTTGTGGTTAACATCCATACCTCACACGCCAAAGTCACGAGTTCAAATCTCATCCCGGACAAGTCACGAATGACGCAAGAGTGTTAAAGTGACAATAATAATAAAAAAGAAAGTTTTAAAGTGTTTGACGTAAGACTACGTCTGTGATTTCTGTATAGGGATACACTTTGTAAAAACCGAAAGTGGAACATGTACCAAAATTATGAAACATTTTGAACGTTGATAACTCAGCTATCCCTGGACCAATTTCAATATTTTTATCACCAAAAGATCAGAAATATTTTTACGCATCTGTTAAAATTTAAGACTTTATTGTTTTTCAAAACGTCAACTGTTGCTATGATAGTTAAAATTATCACCGATTGCGTGAGTGGTGGTGTTCTCCAGTACCCAAGGCTGCCCGAAACCGCTGATCGGATTCAGTTCCAATCACCGTGTGTGGTGGTGTCCGGTCGTCGGCATCAGAAGCAGCAGCAGCAGCAGTGCTATCGGCGCGTGGCGTTGAACATTGTTCTCCAATACACAACGAAAGGCTGTCTGCAAGCAGCGAGCTGCAGCTCACGTAAGCATGCATAGAAGGAGGAAGAAGCCGCACCGCTATTGATTGGAATCAGTAGCTCTTTGTGAGTCGCTGTGGGCCATCTATGTCAAGCGCGTCATACTGAAGAGTATAAACCCCGCTCAAATTTCTATTCCTACACAAAACACAAGCTCCTGCTGCAGTTAACAAATAATATTTATTATATAAGACCACGTAGTCCTACGTCACCATTGCGTACAACCCCCTAGGGTTGTCCCTTGTACAAAAAACAAATCTTCTTATTTTGCCTGTTTTAAATTATAGTCGTTCATCAAATTAATTGATGAGCATGAGCATGAGCATTAAGGATCCTCAATTTCAGTAGGTGCTACTCCATGATTGACCAGATTTAGCGAAATTTTCACAAAGATCCTTATGAATGGGGTTTGGGAATGGCAATCCATTCTCAGTGTGCAAAATCCGGTTAATCTTTTATTTTTTAGGTCAATAATGGTGCCGGCCTTGTCTTTACGGTTATCGGGGAGGAAAAGGATTGTTATTTCAACACCCGTTGTTACTAGAGACACTCACAATATCTTTACACTTTTTTCTAACTGGTGGAATCTTCTGGTGTTTATCAACACTGCTTATTTTTCTGCACCACAACAAATGTAAAATGGCAATTTGAGAGCAATTATTGTGTCAAAAAACGACAATTTTTTATCAGAATAAATTAAACTGTTGCAACTATTTTCGTACTTATCGTCAGCTCATTTGGTTTCTTGTTTTTTTTTTAATATAGCAGTTTGAAAAATGGTACTTACAATAGAAAAAGATTACTGAAATGGCTCGAACTTTGTAGCCCAGAACTATACTGTAAAACCTTGAATGTTTGACTAATCAGCAGTAAATATGTCAGGAATTCTGGTGCACTTCTTTAAACCTGTTCTTAAGGTGATACTCTAAGGAACCCTTAGCGTAAAACTTTAAAGGCACAGATTTCGGATTCCACAAAACATACAAATTTGAAATTGCTTCTCCTAGTTTGCTGTGCTACTACACACAGAGAGTCATGCTTGGCATGCACAGTTGTACACACCAACTGCTCATTTGTCAATAACTGTAGACATGCAAAGAGTAGGTCAATCTTATAATTTGAATCAATATCAATGAATGTTCACACTTAAAATCCGAGATGTGCAGCGACCACTACTCACTTCATTTTTGCAACGCAAAATCAAATACAGTTTATTACTAGAATTAAAATCACCTTGTTTTAACGTATCTATAACAAGCTTAAACTCTATTCTATCGACTGCTTCAAACAGAACTATGTTTCGTAAACTCTGTGCAAAGTTATTATCAAATGAGCAGTTCGTGAGCAAAACTGTGTATGCCAAACATGCAGAGAGTAGCAATTTCAAATTTGTATGTTTTGTGGAAGCTGACATTTGTGCCTTTGAAGTTTCACGCTAAGGCTTCCTCAGAGTATCACCTTAAGGAAAAACAAAATCTGAACCTATTTTATCATACAAAATTTTCAAATTATTTCTTCAAAAATAAAATTGAATTTGTTCATTACACAATTAGGATGTTTCCATTTTGCGCCTTCCTGGATCCGGTTCTATTGGTCCATGGCATGATGTCTTTTTACTTCTGGATGGAAAATCATAAATTAAGTGCAGATCCACCTGTTGGTCCATGGCATGATGCCTATATACTTTTGGGTTTAAAATCATAAATTTGTGTGTTTGACTTGCACTGTTGCATTAATGACCCTTCGCTCTTTTTCAACTTCTATTCAATTTTCATACTGCCGTACTCTAACGGAACTATCTACCTACCCTCTTCTAAGACCATTCTCTAGCTAATAAATTATCACACATGAAGCTTATTTTGAGCCAGCCGATAATATCATCAATTTCAGGGCTGTTACAACAGGTGTGTTTTTCGCGAATTTGAACTTTCAGTCGCTAAAATCACAGAAGCATTAAATGATGTCGCGAAAATCGCCAAGGGACTGATGTGCTATCACAAAAAATGTGGAATTTATTGTAACTTTTGCGTCCCGGATTATTTTGCGGTCATCAATTTTGTTGTTGATTCATCTCTAGTTTTCTCATTTTTTTTACACCCTGCAAATAATCGAGAAATTATTACAGTTCCATAAGTCACACCAAATTTACGCGGAAAAAATTTCCGCGTAATTTAAAATTGATCAAGGACATTTTGAGATATTTATGTTTTTAACACTCTTCTGTAATTTTTACACAAAATTACCTAAAAAAATACCGTGAATATTTTTCTAATACAGATTATATTTTTTCTACAACTTTCTCTTCGAAGTCATTTGATCAGACCTGAAGTTTTCGTGATACAATTTATTAAAAAATTTCGAAGACACCATTTTGAAAAAAAAAAATACAATATTTAAAATGGCCGAATTTGACTTCCTTTATTTTTATCACTCCTGTCTGAAATGTTGCAGATAAATTGCAGGGAAATCAGGGAATATCAAGGAATTAATGTTTCATCATTGAGTCTACACCGTGTTGTTTGAACTTGCCTGCATAGTCGAAACTGCCGTAAATTACCCACCAACAGTTGGAAAAGCAAGCGTAGTTTATGGATGAACAATACCTGTTGGAAGATAAACAATCTTGTTTTGAATTATTTCAACAGACGGCGGCAGTGTGCCGTTAGTCTTCTAATTGCTTGATTTAATTTGACGTCTCGTCTTAAGCAAGCAAAATCCTGGCGAAAATATTGACAATATTCAAAAGTATTGTCATCCATATTGATGCAGATATTGACGACGAAAATATTGATGAACATAATGACGCAAAATCAAAAAAAGTTTGATTGAATGTTTCAATATTTCCCCTCATTATCCCCTTCTGCTTGACTACAGCAGTAGATGGGACTTGCTCCTCGGCAATTTTTGTCAAGGTGGTTGAAAATATTAACATGAAAATATTGACGAATCTACTGCCATGTGCGGTGCACTTTATAGAGATTGTTGTCTTTGGTAAAGTTATTCCGATGGACAATACGTGAACAGTTCAGTCATTATATCACCACGGGTAATATTTGACTTTCAATTGCTTGCTTGAGTTTGAGACCTCCACTATTTAGATAGAAGGTTGCTGGCTTTGGCAACATTGTTGATGCGGACAAGACCTTTTTGGACAGGTCAGTTGATGATTCTGAGCCATCTGAAATCTAGTGGATTGCTTAAACTTGCACTTAAGCTATTGGATGATAAACAGTGTAGTTTTGAATTTCCTCACTAGGCTGTGTTAGTGTCAAGAAAAGGTAAAGTTGTTAAACAAGACCTATTGGATGGCGGACAGTTATATTGAGAATTCTATTAGCACGCGGTACTAGTTTGCCATCTGACTTCTAGTGGCTTGCTGCTTAGCTTAGCTTGACTGGTCAAATCGAGAGAAGGTTGTTGTCTTCAGCAAAGTTGTTCAAATGAACAAGAGCTACATGCCCGTAGAATCTAACTCAGAGGTGAGTTCCGTTAACTCAGTTTAGCCAAAATAGCGATTACCCATAGTCTGAGTAAACATCTGCTCGGATTTGAGTAACTGTTATTCATACTGCGTGAAGTTAACGATTTACATAGTTGAAGATGCTAAGAGTCAGATAACAGACTTAAAGTGCTTATTTTATACGATAGAGGAGGAGATGAAAGTATTGAGTTGTTAGTTCCGTTAGAGTACGGCAGTGTGAAAATTGTATATAGAGAGTAGAAAGTGAGCAAGGACAACTTTGAGGAAGGCACGAATCGGGTTGATCATCTCTCTTTACCAACTGGGGAGTTTGGACCGGGACTAATCACAAATGACGTCCCCCAGTAACAGAGAAAAGAACACGAGTAATGACTGGTTGCTTTAACTTGACAGCTTGACTAGATAGAAATGTTGTTGCCTTTGGCAAAGTTATTCAGATGGACAAGAAATGTTGCCAGCTGGCGTTAGTGTATTGTTTGACTTCTTATTGCTTGCTTTAACATAACAGATCGACTATGTAGATAGAAAGTAGTAATCCTATATATGGAGATTTGCGCAAGCGACCATATTGAGCCAATCGAGCAGTGAGAACTGTCAACATGTGAGCCAAACAAGCATGTTTATCGTTTGCCAGAATATTTCAGTTGAAATGTATTGCAATAACTTCAAACAAAGTTTATAAACAAACAAAAATATTATAGTGCCAACATTTGCTCTAGCTGCGGGCTCTCTTATGTTAAGATACGCATTTTACTGCTCAGTAAAATGCGTATCTTAACATAAGAGAGGCCGCAGCTAGAGCAAATGTTGGCAATGCACTTCATATTCAATAAATGTTATTCGAAATTTAAGGAAAAATAGTTCATCATTAAGGATGATTTAAACAACGTAAATAAATTCGCAGCGTAGACAAAGATAAAGTCACGCACAAAGCTGTAACATTTTGCTCCGCGGCATGTGTTGGCAGTTTTTGTAAACAAAACAAATCACGTTGCCAAATCGTCTGGTAATATTTCCGCTTATCTCTGTATATAGGATTACTAATAGAAAGTTGTTGTCTTTGTTGAAGTTGCTCAAACAAGTCGAGACAATTCCAAACCCCAAAGACTTTCTAGACTGGACCGAAAATTGTACCCACCGCCTACCGCTGGGTAATACCGTACCTTTACTGACTAGTCCGATTTATAGAATGCATCTCGGTTAGCGAATGCCATTATCTAGGTGAAATAGGTTGTATCCAAGACTCGACCGTAGATGTTACGTAGGATTACGTGCTCGGTATCAATATTCGGCGACTGTGCTAGGGAACCACTTTTTCCTATCACGGAAACGCCTCGTTTTCTCGTTGCTAAAATTTTCTATTCGCGAGATATTCGTGATCATTTATTATAAATTCGAAATTGTTTTGATTTTGTCAAGCATCCTGGAGAAAACCTTGCCGTAATTAGAAGTGCTTCTGGTTACTTGACAAGGTCTTGTGGTATTCGGTCATTGCGAGAATTTTTGGTTGCTGGATACATTATTAAAGAGCTTTGTGGGTGATGTAGCTGGCAGCAAGGCGAGCGAACGTTCAATGAAAATTAACTATTAAACAATCATAATTTATGGTAGTCCTGAAAAGAATCATTTTATCGTGATGGTTGAGTAATGCTGCGCTATTAGGGTGTTCAACACGTATGAGACTGGCGAGCTGTATGTTTTTTGGACGCGCTTGGCATAGATAGCCCACAGCGGCTCACGACGAGCAACTGAAACCGATCAGTAGCGGTGCGGCTTCTTCCTCCTTCTTCAGTGAATCGAGGCCTTGATAGCTAGCTGATTGTGGGGAGTTTTCGTTGTGTACTGGAGACCGACTGGACTGCCGAAAGCACTGCTGCTGATGACAACCGGACACCACCACTCACCACATGCGGTGATTGAATAAACACCGTTCGGCGAGACCGGATGAAATTCGATGTTGGAATTTGTGTTAGGGAAAGCGCTTTCCGCAGGCAATCGGTGATAATTTTAATTATAATAGCAACCGTTGCACATTCGACCTTTTGATAATAGAAAAAGTGTTCATTTTAGCAGATTCGTAGAAAAATTTCCTTTTGATAGGCCTGTTTAGAATCAAAATCCATACGCTAGTGACAGAAACAAATCCTGACCACTTTTCGTAACGCGGACGATTTTGGTTTTCTTGAAATTGCACCCCCAATATGTTGTCGAAAGAAATATTCCTACGTCAAAACAATCATTATTCTATAACCGAACGATATGTTAACCTGAACTGTGAATTTTATAAGTTGAATCTTCATGTTTGGATATCATCGAAAATATGAATCGAAGCTTTGTTGATTTGGGAATTCCATTTAGGTATCATCATTTAGAAATTTTGGTTGAGCTTGAGCTTGATTGACCGCCCACGGTTGCTACTCTGTTACTGCCAGATCAGCTGTAATTACACAGAGAACCAATAGACGATGCTTGGGACTAGCAATCATCCTCAATGTGTAAAAACTGGTGATCTTAAGTTAGGTAATACCAGCGCCGGCCGCGCCCGAACACAGGTCAAGAAAGAAATGGGAAGGATTGTGTTGACATGACACTCGCTTTGATGGAAGCCGAGAACACCTCTGCACTTCCACGAGGAATCACTGGGATTTTGGATAAGAGGTTTGGGTTTGCAGCAGGGTTCGTTTTGGTAAACGATAAGCTGAATTGATGCCCTAACGATCATATAACGCGAAGAAGCTTGGGACTAAACCCACGGTCTTCTGCTCAGTAAGCAAAAACGTTTGCCACTAGGCAGACGAGCACCTTTTTAATCACCGAGTTGCTGTTATTACCATGTAGTCATATTAACAAATAAAACGATTGACGAATCTTGAATGTGGATTAGACTCATGATGTTCTGCTCAGTAAGCAAAAACGGTTGCTCTAAGGCCACCGAGCCCCTCATATCACATAATACCGTTGCTCAAATTTGTGTATCCATTCAAACCCGGAACCAACGACAACAACGAGTTTCGCAAAATACACGATACACAAGCGATTTTAACATAAATTTCTTTGATATGTAAGGACCTGGGACCGCGTTTTTCTGCTCAGTAAGCAGGCCACTGTAACCGACGATCTTTCAAATCCGAAAACTAAAAACTACGAAAAAGTACTTAGGCCTTCATTAAGTTCCACTTTCACGCGACGTTCAATGACAGGGTCCTATCCAGGATTACATCTGAAAAATCCAAATCTGGCCAACGCCCACCTAAACCTGTTCTAATCCACCTGAAATGACTAACGAATGGAAGACTTTGACTACCCAGCCATGCAATAGTCTCATTCCGTGCCTTATGGCAACTTGATGATTCTATTGCGCTCATCTTTTGGCACCACCCAGGGGAGACTTGGTCCTGTACTCAATGCTTAACTTATCTCCATTCCACTCAGCTACTCGCAATTTCTTGTGATATAGTGGGCGGAGTATTATTATATGAGACAATTCAATGCAGACGTCTTTCCAAATTTGGCAGATCGACAGGTAATCGGTGAGTTACCACGATAGTTGCTATTCAACAACTCGACAACGTCCCATCGTCAACGCATGCTATGAGAATTTCCCATTGCAGACGCCAACGAAATGACGTCATCGAGCGTCATCAACTACCCTGGTTATCGCCTGGTACCTTAGAGCACGATGCTAGGAGGCGAACCGGAAGAATCGATGAGCTATCTCTCCCACTCATCATTTAGAAATTTTGGTTGAATGGATTAACAAAATAATTTCGTAGTCCTACGTCACTAAAAACAGACATAACCCTTGGTTTTCGAAAAGTTCATCATTGAAAACTGTGAAACATGGTAGCCTCTGGTTTAACGTTGAATATTTTATTCAACAAAATGTGTGTTATTTTAGCTCAGAACAGTATTAAGTTTCTTTAAAATTAATTCTAGAAAATAAGTAAATCTAATTCCGCGATGTTCGAAGTCCTAATAAACAGAACACGTTTAGTAAATCTGTTGTCTTCTCATTTTTCCTTAACCCAACATTTTTTGTAGTATTTATTTCAGGATTACGATAGTTTTCCATGGCCACTTCCCAAGTAACGTTGCATTTTTTATCAAGGTATTAGAGCATTTTCCCAGATCAAATCATGGCCTATATAGGTCTTATTTGTCAAAATTTTCCAAGGATAATTTGGAACACGTTCAAAAAAGGAAAACCGTGTGTGCAGTAGCTTTTTAGTGCATTGCAAACGACTAACTTTGAGAGTGAGTCACTTTTTCACATTCGTATGAAGAAATTTCTAAAAGTGTTGGTCACTAAGCGCATGAGTAAAAGTGACTCACTCTCTGAGTAAGATTCGTTTTCAGTGTATATTTGATATGAGATTCCGCAAATTATATGGGAGCAAAGGTATGTTTCCCGTCCTAAGTTGGCGTCTATGCCCATGATTTTGTCTTTTGAAAAGACCGACAGACAGACCGCCTATTACAGATGATAATCTGCAAGATTTACTGGTAGTAAGTGACAAAATTAATCAGCTTGGTTTCAGGTTAAACGTCACTTAATGCCACATTTGTCGACTTGCTAGATTAGATATGAACCACCAAGATTTAAGGCCAGGCATAGAAAATCATTCGAATTCATTTCGTTCATTCATTAACATTCATTTGCCTCTAACTTTTGTCATTACCAGAATTCCGTAAAATTATGTGTGAAGCTTTTGTAGGTTCTAATATTAGCTAAAACTTTGGTTAGTAACTCAAATCTGTTTATCTTATGCATGATGAACCAGAGCGAGCAGAACCCATCATTGTTTTTCAGTGTATGTAAATTCACTGAAAAACAATTGCCAGTTCTGCCCGGTTTAGTTTGTGATGCATAAGAGATACAGATTTGAGTTATTGACAAAAAATGTAGTTAATATCAAAACTTACAAATGTTTTCCATCTCATTTAACGAAATTCTGTTGATGAAAAAAGTTAGAAGCAAATGAATGTAAATGAACGCACGAAATGAATGTAAATGATTTTCCATGCCTGGTTAAGGCACACGCATGCATCCGTTAGTGTACGGCAAATTGACAGCTAAATCTAAGGTCCAACTGTAATGTTCGTAGGCACCATCAACTCTGCGCCAATTTGAAGGGATGGCTTACACTTTCAAACTGATCAGTGATTACATTTGACATCAATCAGCGACGTACGCATTTCTTCGTTTGTCAAGATCGAGCAATTAATTGCAGCAATTTGCACATCACCAAATTATTTACAGCACCCTCAAATTGTCACTTATCTATACCTACGTAATATATTTGCGATAACGATTGAGATTGAGAGGGTACAATACGCGCATCACATTGACGATGAAGATACGGCTAATCTTTCAGAGTTGATTGTTTTCAGAACCATCAATGTAGTGCATTTCCGTCCACACAATACAACCTGATTTGAACTACTCGTGCCGTGCTACGTGAACCCAACCGTATCTACGGTCAAGCACACGATGGGGAAATCCATAGCGATTGTTCTCCTCTCTACTGTGCTGCTAGCAGGTATGACTTGTCAACCCTTCGTACAACGCACTTCTGAACTGTGCCATATTTTTTTCCAGCAACTTCGGTACGAAGTCAAACCTCGATCGGGGCCAACGTGGTGCTCGATCCCCAGGACATCGTCATACTGGTGAATGAAACCAAAGAAATCCTGGTTCGCTTTCGCGGCCAACTGACCCAGAACGTCCAGTTCAACTTCACCGACAACGATGTGGACTTCGTCACCGTTACGCCTTCACTGATCTCGATCGATGCTCCTCCGAGTGGGTTCATCGACAGGGCCGTTCCGGTCGCTCTGCAGGCCCGTTCACCGGGTCAGTTTGACCTGGTGGGACGAATCATTCCGTCCGGACTGATTGATGACGCGGCGGCATTCATTAGGGTTACAATCGCCAACTCCAGGGTGATTATGTACGCGGCGATTGTGATCGGATGGATCTACTTTGTGGCGTGGACGATTTCGTTCTGGCCACAGATGATCGTTAACTTTAGGCGAAAAAGTGTCGTAGGACTGTCATTTGATTTTTTGGTCTTGAACCTGCTGGGACATACGCTGTATGCGATCTTCAACTGTTCCCTCTATTGGAACAATCACATAGAGCAGGAGTACTTCAGCAGGAATCCACGGGGGTTGAATCCGATCATTGCGAACGATGTGGCGTTCTCACTGCATGCATCGTTGGCGACGTTCTTGACGGTGGTACAGTGCTTCCTCTATGAGGTGAGTTTAGAGCGGTTGATACGGTCGGTGAAGTGTGACGATTAATGCGATGCGATTGGTTTCAGAGAGGAGATCAGCGGGTATCGTACACGGCGCAGGGTATCCTAGGGGTCTTCGTGACGATCATTGTTGTATCGGGAATTTTGGTAGGCACTGGAACCTGGCACTGGTTGGACTTTTTGTATGCACTCAGCTACATCAAGCTGGCGATCACTTTGATCAAGTATGTACCGCAGGCGGTACTGAACTTCAGGCGGAAGAGTACGGTGGGATGGAGTATAGAGAACATCCTGCTCGATTTCACCGGTGGAACCCTGAGCATGCTGCAGATGTTGCTCAATGCTTATAATTATGGTAAGATGTGATGTTATCTTGTTTTGATTGCTGACGGTCCTATATCGTTGACCTTCGTTTAGATGATTGGGCATCGATCTTTGGCGATCCAACCAAGTTCGGATTGGGGCTGTTCTCCGTACTGTTCGACATTGTGTTCATCGTGCAACACTACGTGTTGTACAAGTAAGTAAACCGGCCATAATCCTCGAATCTCAGCTTATCCGAGAACCAAACCTAACCGCATCTAACCTCAATTAAAACCTAAACCAACACATTTATTCCAATATTTTACAGACGACCCAAGAAAACTATCGATACAGTAGAATCTAACCTTGAAACACTACTCAAATCACCACACCTCGCTGCAACCAGTAGTACTGACACGGATTAACAACAATATTTACTCACACAAACACACTGAATGCATGTGGAGTTACTAACCCCGAAAACCACCATTTTCAATAACAAAACACAAAGGGATAGGTTAACCTCTACTTTTGTTTCGATACCAACGTGATTTCATGCGAATTTCTTGATGAAAACCCTTTCTAACAGAGAACGTGCCGTTCCGAAAACCCTAGAGGAGGAATCCAGCAACAGCGGTGGACCGACCGAAGCCGGAAGTAAGACGAGTTTACCGTAACCGGTCATACGGCGAGTGTGAATGTACGTATGTGCGAAACAGTCTCTGTGTGTGAGCGCGTATGAAAGTGAAACTACTTAACTTTCGATACAAATATACGTAGGAGGAGTGCGCTGCCAGACATTAACAAACGTCTTCATCGTAATTGTAGTAGTTTAAGGTGTATGCGTACTAGCATAATCAATTTCCGGACTGAAATTTGCTCTCTGGTGTGTGAATTTCGGTTTTCTAGTGGTGTAAAATCAATATTTATACAGCACGGGTTCCTCTAGCGTCTTGAGTGGGATCACTCAAAAAAAAATGCCTTTGTAGTGGAGCCATTTTGGAGCATTTTGTTTTGCAATAAGTGAACGTTTTCATCGTGTTTATGTGTTTTACTAGGTTTATATAAATATATTATGATCTTTCAAGTTGGGTGTTTGTTTTCATCGCATGGTTAATTCGCATCGGAATTAATTAAAAATCTTGACACATTCCTGGCGTAGAATAATATCACCATAATCATATCCGAAACAGTATATCCGAATGATTTTTTAAATAAAATTTTGGCTATTTGATTATTGTTTAGTTTTATTTAATATTTATCAATTATATATATCAAGAATCTAGCATTATTAAGCCAAAAACAACGAAAGAAATAAGGTGCCTCATAAAGAG
The DNA here is from genome assembly GCF_037179485.1 of Ochlerotatus camptorhynchus. NCBI lineage: Eukaryota > Metazoa > Arthropoda > Insecta > Diptera > Culicidae > Ochlerotatus > Ochlerotatus camptorhynchus. The sequence continues at coordinate 3,092,110 of NW_027040660.1, forward strand.
ATTTATGCAGTGCTTTTCCGTTTTTGTCAGCCCCATCTGAAAATTTAGGCTGAACCATTATTTATCCACTATTAATGGAATTACTGATAACTGTCTACTATTCTTACAACAAAGGGTACACCAAATGCCGGTACGTACTGTTCGGTTTCTTTAAATTCCGCTTAGTTTTCAGCGCTGCAACTAAGGCTGAACCTCCATATCTCAGTATCAACGTAAATACACTAGCCAGGAGCCGTCCCGAGATGTTCGGTATGATTCTGGCTACCGCGTTGATGGCCTTCGGTGCCTTCTCGTAGGCGTATTCTACGTGGCTGTTGAAGCCAAACGATCGTCGGCCATCACTCCCAAGCATTTCAACACGCACTTCTAGCTTATTGCGTGCTCCCCAACGGTAATTTCTGACCGCTTCAGCGATTTAAAGTCACTGATCAATACCACCTCGCTTTTGTTGTGGGCTATCTGCAGCTTCTCTCCATGCATTAGGTTTCCAATCATGTCGACCGCCTCGGTCGCCAACATTTCCATCTATTCCAGCGTCTAGCTTCAGCGTTAGATCGCCGTTTAAAATCACGTTCCAGAGCGTTGGACCAAGGATGGAGCCTTGTGGAATTCCCACCGTGATCCTAATCGGTCTCTGTCCCATATTTGGCTCGTAGATCAGAACCCGGTTCTGTTGAACGCATTTTTGACGTCGATCGTTATCACGGCGTCTCCACTTCTGTTTCGACGCCAACTGTTCGAATTGCATCCACTTTTGCTCTTCCTTTTCGAAATCCGAACTGCCTCTCCGACAATCCTTGCTCACTCTCCGTGCATTTCGTCAGCCTGTTTATAGGATGATCCCCTCCAAGAGTTTGCCGAAAGTGTATCCAGCGGGCACTGCTACGAGTAGCTCATTGGTGACTTCGTCGTTATCTCCCTCTCCGTCTCCGTACGATGTAGGTGGCCAGGTCGTTGGATCGTGCTTCGAGAAAAGTCCTTCCACGATGACTTTCATGTTCTCTAAGCACATTTCAGCGGGCATGACTTGACATCTGATGTTCGTCATCACGACACGGTGTGCGTCGTTGGCAGCAGCGTCTCGACCCAGCTCCAGTTGACAGTTTGACTTGCTCTGCTTTGTCTCTCGTTTTGTGCTCGGAACGTTCCTCTACGTTCCTCTCTGTCTGCTTCTGTTCCTGCTCTCTGAACACGTCTTATGGCTCTGAAGTGAACCCTACACGACAGTTTGTATTGACAATAATCGTATTGTCAATACATTTTATATTGACGTCAATACATCGGTATTGACAATATTTCTGTATTCACATCATCAATATTATTGTCAATACTTGTAAGTATTGACAATATTTCTTACCGTGTGGGGTTCACTTGAGACAACTAGCGCGGAGGGTGCTAATTGCCTCGTTGCAGCAGTAAGCTGGAGGCCGTCTGTTATTTAGCTTCAGTTTCCTCGGCATGGTCGTGTCACATGCTCTCCCTAACGATTCTATCAACTCGTCTTCCACTTAAGGTCGCAAGCTCTCGTCATCTGTACTGCCACAGGATTCCGATTGCATGATGGTCACTATGGGTATATCCTTCACACACTCTCCAATTCATGTTTTCCACCAGCGACGGACTGCAGTCCGCATAAAGTGACGTCGATAATGGATTCCCGGCCATCTCTGCGAAAAGTGCCTCGTGGTGCCTTTATTGAACAGCCTAATTTCCAGCTTCGCCAGAGCTTCCAGTCTCCTCCGATGACTACCGGTCTTCGTCCGATCAGCCTTCTTCTTGAATGGGGTATCTACCCATAACTTGTATTGCAGCCGTCCCAGCTCAATCCGCCACCTAGTTGCCTTTATCGGGAGGGATTCGATACAGCTATGCAGTGTTGCAAGAATTGAGGTTTATTTGAGTTACCTCTGTTATTGTTGCGACAAAACAATTTAGTGTCATTTGGAGCGAAAAGCTTGAGAATTCATGCTTAAAAATCAAAAAGTTCAGCAAAATCTAACGATTTTTAAGTGTGTAAGTATTGTTCCAAATTTGGGGTCGTCCATTAATTATGTCACACATTTAGGGGGGAGTGGGGGGTGGGTTTGAAAACTGTGACGAGCCATACAAAAAAAATTAAGGTTCATACAAAAAAATGTGACAAAGGGGGGAGGGGGGTTGAAAATGGGCAAAATTTGCGTGAAATAATTAATGGACCATCCCTTTCTTTGACATTCTCCTTAGAATACCCATTTGGACATGATCTCAGAAATTTCTGGAAATTCTCTCTCATAATTCCATAATTCCATAGATCCCAAGAATTGCTATCCGTTTATTCTGAGAACGCTATTTAAATTGTTTTTTAAAATACAAAATGCTGAATCTTCTAGGAATGCTTCCAAAAAAACCGTGAAAAGTTCCAATGGAATCGATTTTTGAGGGTTCTTAGAAGAGTTTCAAAGGTATTCTGAAATGAAATTTTGTTTCGAGAATTCTGAAGAGAATACGAATTGAATGTCCAGTAGAATTTAGGGGGAGGGGTCCTAGATTATTGTAAGGAGAAAATTATGTCATTTCTGAGGTTAACTGCATGGGAATTCTCAGGAGAACTCAAGTAAATTTAAAATGGATTTATGGAACAAAACGTTAGGGAATTCTTGAAAGAAGCATCAAAAATCTAAAATAATCTACTTTAACTAATCATGTTTTATTACTTCATGCGTGAAGCTCACGGTTTACATAGTTTAAGGTGCTTAACGTTAAATATCAGACTTTAATCGGATGATAGATGTGGAGATGAAAGTTTAGAGTTGATAGTTCCGTTATAGTACGACAGTGTGAAAATTGTATAAAGAAAGTAGAATGCGAGCAAAGGACAATTTTGAGGAAGAAGCGAATCGAGTAGAGCAATCGTGTAGATGCTTACGTCAGATGGCGACTTGGTGTAAAACAATCGATAGAACTGTTTCCGCACATCGGAGGTTCATGATCAAATCGGTAATCATTCATTTTTCCAGTGGTGCCGGGGGAACACACACCTCACCATACCTCATTAACGGATTAGTTTGGTAAAGCGCATGCTCTACTCGATTCGTACCTTCCTCAAAATTGTCCTTTGCTCGCTTTCTACTGTCTATATACCATTTTCACACTACCGTACTATAACAGAACTACCAACTCTATGCTTTCATCTCCTCATATATCGTACAAAATTTCCACTTTGAGTCTGATGTTTGACGTTAAGCATCTCCAACTATGAAAATAATCTATCGTTGATTGTTCTGCAAAGAATTTCAAGAATGCAATATTATTTTTGTTAGGCTTATTTTAGAGACAAGTTTAAGAGAAAGGAAATGATTCTAAATGAGTTTTTTGGATCATTATGAAGAAATTCTGAAAAAAAAAGCTCTTAGTGAATTATCAATGTTGGCTACCTAGATATATCAAAACGTAGAACCAAATTCACAACCTTAAAAAATATCTGTGGTCAATAATGGTCTATTTTGCTATTTTATACTGCATTGCTATTTCTACACGGGTCTTCTACTTCTTCGTGCAATATGTACCTACGGTAGTTATTCGTCGCAATAACCCGATCCTGGATGGCTACCATGAAACCTTCAGTCTCTGAGAAGAGTTCACATCGCACCAGCCACGTATTCGACGCCACTTTGTCGACATGCGCTTGTTCCAACTGATGAGGATGCGTGCCATGCAGCTCCTTCAGCTTCCACGATGCGACTTTACAGTTTTTAGGTCGCAATTCAACTGGTAGTTGGTCTGCCTCACAAACAGCACGGTAGACTTCGTGACGGTTCTGGATTTCTACGAAGTAGCTCCGCAACTGCTGAATCTGGGAAACACATAGCGCTTGGATATCAGTGATGCCTCTTCCTTTTTTTTTTTTTTTTACTCTTTATTTGTTCCAAATTCAAAATAAATTACATTTCATTTTAACCTAGGTGCTCCAGTTACTGCAGTAACGTACCAGCCTTAATTGTTATGATATATATCTAAGTGTTTTTACATTGTTCATGTCTTGGCAATTCAGTATTTTAAACAGGTTTTTTAACCTGCATGTCAGTATAACAATTGATATCTTAAAACTAAAAACTAAAACTAAATCTTATCTAAGTATAAAGGGAATTAATCGTTGTAATTGAGGATTGCAACGATTTTTGCCTGAAATTATTAATTATTTTGTTGGACATTTGTGCTAAAGTCTCAACATTCGAAATTCTATGTACTTCGGTTGTACTGTACCAGGGAGGCAACTTCAAAATCATTTTCAGAATTTTGTTCTGAATCCTTTGAAGTGCTTTTTTCCTGGTAGTGCAGCAACTAGACCATATTGGCACAGCGTAAAGCATGGCCGGTCTAAAAACTTGTTTAAATATTAGAAGTTTATTCGTCAGGCAAAGTTTGGATTTCCTGTTTATAAGAGGATACAAACATTTTATATATTTGTTACATTGGGCTTGAAAGCCCTCAATGTGATCTTTAAAAGTTAATTTTTGGTCAAGTATTAATCCAAGATATTTCACTTGGTTTGACCAGGAAATTGGAACTCATAGTGACTATGTGACTACTACTAGGCTTCAAAAATGAAGCTCTAGGCTTATGTTGAAATATTATAAGTTGAGTTTTGGAAGCGTTGGGAGAAATCTTCCATTTTTGTAAATAAGAAGAGAAAATATCTAAACTTTTCTGCAGTCTGCTGCAAATAACACGAAGACTTCTTCCTTTAGCGGAAATGCCTGTGTCAACAGCGAACAAAGATTTGTGGCAACCCTGAGGCAAATCAGGGAGGTCCGAAGTGAAAATGTTATACAATATAGGCCCAAGAATGCTACCCTGAGGAACTCCTGCCCTAAGAGGTAGTCGATTAGATTTGGAATTTTGATAATTTACTTGAAGAGTTCTGTCAGTTAAATAATTTTGAACTAATTTCATAATATAAAGTGGAAAATTAAACTTTTTCAATTTAGCAATCAAACCTTCATGCCAAACACTGTCGAATGCTTTTTCTATGTCTAGAAGAGCAACTCCAGTTGAGTGGCCTTCAGATTTGTTTGAACGAATTAAATTGTTAACTCTTAAGAGTTGATGAGTAGTTGAATGCCCATGGCGAAATCCAAACTGCTCATCTGCAAAAATTGAGTTCGTATTGATGTGAAGCATCATTCTATTCAAAATTATCTTTTCAAAAAGTTTACTTATTGAAGAAAGCAAACTTATTGGACGGTAGCTAGAAGCTTCAGCTGGATTTTTATCCGGCTTCAAAATTGGAACAACTTTTGCATTTTTCCATTTATCAGGAAAGTATGCCAAATGGAAACATCTGTTAAATAATTTTACCAGGAAAGACAAGGTACTCTCTGGGAGTTTTTTGATGAGGATATAGAAAATTCCATCATCACCTGGAGCTTTCATATTTTGAAACTTTTTAGTTATAGACCTTACTTCGTCCAAATCAGTCCCCCAGGAATCATCAAAAATATTTTCCCGAGAGAAAATATTCCGAAAATCCCGAGCAACCTGATTCTCAATAGGACTAGTAAGACCCAAACTGAAATTATGGGAACTCTCGAATTGCTTAGCAAGTTTCTGAGCTTTTTCCAAATTTGTGATCAAAATTTTACCACCTTCTTTAAGCGCTGGAATAGGCTTTTGAGGTTTTTTCAAAATTTTTGTGAGTTTCCAAAAGGGTTTGGAACTCGGGTCTAATTTAGAAATATTATTTTCAAAAGTTTTGTTCCTCAGGGCAGAGAATCGCTTTTTAATTTGTTTTTGCAAATCCCGCCAGATAACTTTCATGGCAGGATCGCGTGTTCTTTGATATTGTCTCCTACGGACATTTTTAAGACGGATCAAGAGCTGAAGATCATCGTCTATTATAATTGAATCGAATTTAACCTCGCATTTTGGTACTGAGGCAGCTCTTGCTTCAACTATAGAAGTAGTCAGAGATTCAAGAGCATAATTAATTTCATCTTTGGTTTGCAAAGGAATGTTTGGATCGAAGTTATATTCCATAAATGTTCGATACCGCTCCCAATTAGCTCTATGGTAATTGAAAGTAGAGCTGTTGGGATTAGAAATTATTTCTTGGGATATTTCAAAAGTTACTGGAAGGTGATCAGAACCGAAGTCAGCATGGGTAACCAATTGGCTACAAAGTTGACATGAATCCAAATCAATAGTGGAGGGATTTCTTGCAGAAGAAAAGCATGTTGGGCTGTTTGGATATTGAATAGTGTAATAACCTGCAGAACAATCATCAAACAGAATATTACCATTGGAATTGCTTTGAGCATTATTCCATGAGCGGTGTTTTGCATTAAAATCACCAATAATGAAGAATTTAGACCTATGACGGGTAAGTTTCTGGAGGTCACCCTTGAGAAAATTCTTTTGCTGGCCTACGCATTGGAATGGCAAATAGGCAGCTATAAACGTAAGTTGTCCAAATTTTGTTTCAACAGAAACCCCCAAAGTTTCAAAAACTTTGGTTTCAAATGAAGAAAGAATTTTATGTTTGATTCGTCTATGAATAATGATGGCAACGCCACCACAGGGTCCATCAAGACGATCATTTCTATAAATCAAGTAATTTGCGTCCTTCTTAACCTTATGGGCAGGTTTAAGGAACGTTTCAGTTATAACGGCAATATGCACGTTATGAACTCTCAAAAAGTTAAATAGCTCGTCTTCATTATCTTTAAGAGATCGAGCATTCCAATTTACAATATTTAATGCTTTAAAATCCATTACTGAATTTTAAAGTCATGACAATATTATTTGCAAATTTTACTCCAGTTTGAATAGCATCAAACATGGAGTTAGATTTAAGCATATCAGAAATCATGTCAATTAATGAATTCTGTAAAAATTCCATTTTGGGGGCAGTAATGCTTCCTAAGTCAAAATTGTCAAAATTTCCGTTAGAACGTTGGTTAGTATTTTGATTTCTACCCGCTGCAATAGCAGCATAGGTAGCTCCATTAACTCGCTGAACATTGTTAGCAGCGAGGGGAGTAGGTACAGATGAAACATTTGAAGCAGGGGAGATATTTGTACCTACGGGTACGAATGTAGAATTTGTTCCTCGCTGACCGTTGTTAACAGCAGAGGAATTTGTACCTGGTCGGAAACGTGGAGCGTTTCCTACCTGACGGTTAGAACGAGATTGTAGGATCGCTTTGCGAGTCTTACATTCCCAAAAATTGGATTTGTGGTTTTCACCACAATTTGAACATTTAAATTTCTTAGGATCTTCCTTCACAGGACAGTCGTCCTTTGCGTGAGAGGAATCACCATAATTCATGCATTTAGCTGGCATGTAGCAATTTTTAGTTCCGTGACCCCATCCCTGGCACTTACGGCACTGGGTGAGGTTTTGGAAATTTCCTCCAGTCTTCCTGAAGTGTTCCCACTTCACTCGGACATGGAGCATAAGGCTAGCTTTTTCTAAGGCCTTAAGGTTGTTTAGTTCACTAGACTTGAAGTGAACTAAATAAAAATCATTAGAAATCCCGTTGCGCGAATCGCCAGGACGGGATTTCATTTTCATTTTGATTACTTGGAGTGGCACAACTCCAAGTAATTTTGCCAGTTCATCTTTGATCTGATCCAGGGATTCACCACTGGGCAGTCCTTTCATGACAACCTTGAACACACGTTCAGTTTTGGTGTCGTAAGTAAAAAATTTGTGCTTCTTCTCAGTAAGATACTTGAGAAGACATTTAAATCCGTCCAAGGTTTCAGCCAATACACGGCATTCACCCCGACGTCCAATTTGTAGTGAAAACTTAACTTTCACGAAATTCAAAAGTTCCATGCGAAGAGCATGGAAATCGGTAGTGGTTATCACAATAGGGGGAATCTTTTCCTTCTTGGCATTAAGCCGGGAAAGTTTACTAGAATTTTTCTTGGATGATGGATCATTCTCATCATCCGTGAGCAAATCAAATTGATTACTCAAATTAATTTCATCAGAAGGGGGGTCAAGAGTTTGCCCCTTTCTTTTGCGTTTAGGCGCCATGGCGGCAGTAAATTTTTATCCAAATCGACTTCCAAGCAGATTACTATAAGAATCTGAAGGATCGAAGAGGAATTTTCCAAATCGATATCCAAGAAGGATTACCTCGGGTAGGGTCCAAACAAGGATCGAAGAGGAATAAGAGTTGAACAAGGTAGAACATTTTTACAGGTTGAGCACTGAAAAGTGCTGTTTAAATTTGTTGTAGCTTTAGGTAGTAGTAACACTTCCTTCAGCAAAAAGCAAATAGATCCGCACGGCAAGAGAGCACGATGCGGACTGTGATGCCTCTTCCTCCTTCATTACGTGGCAAGGTGACTCTCTAGACGGCCGACTTTGGGTGATGCATGCGATGCTTAGGGAACGCCACTCGTACTACTCGTTCTATCGCCTCCAAGTCTGTGTTGGTCCACTTGATCACTCCAAAGCTGTAGATCAACAGGGGCACGGCAAACCTGTTTATCGCCTTTATCTTGTTGCCGGTCGACAGGAACGACCTCAGAACACGATTGATTCGATACAAGAACTTTTCCTGCAGCTCCCTCTTGATCGCTGTATGGCGAATCCCTTTCAGTTGCAGGAACCCCAGGTACTTGTAGGTTTCGCCTTCAACCATATTCCGAATCTCCTCCTGTTCGTTGATGCGAAAACTGCCAGTATCCACTACTTGACCCCGACGGATGTTGACTTTTCGACATTTATCGACTCCAAACTCCATCCGGATGTCATTACTGAATACCGTTACAAGCTGTAAGAGACGGTGAAGCTTCTGTGTGTGGGTTACATTTGTGCTTCTTCCTCCACTTTTCAAATGGTAGCCATAGTTGCATTGATTGAGTGCTCTGCTGAGGGGGTTCATTGCAAGGCAGAACCATAGTGGACTAAAGGTATCGCCTTGGAAAATCCCTCTTCTTATGCTGAGAGTTCTGGACCGTAACACCATTGCTCTGTCAGTAACGTGGAGAGCTATGCTCCACATTCCCATTGCGTGCTGCATAAGCCTGATGACTCCATCGTCCACCTTGTACAACAGCAGTACCTTGAGAAGGTACGAATGCGGTACTGAGTCGAACGCCTTCTTGTAGTCGATGTACGCCATGCTCAGGTTTCTCTTTTTCTGGCTCGCCTAACGGACAATAACTGCATCGATGATGACCTGATCTTTGCAGCCTTGAGTGTTTTGCCGGCAGCCCTTCTGTTCGTCGGCCATAACGTTGTTTACATTGCAATGGCTCTGTATCTTCCGATTTATTACTGATGAGAGCACTTTGTACAGGGTCGAGAGACATGATATTGGCCTGTAATTTGCTGGATTAACCGTGTTTTAGTCCTTGGGCAGAAGATATGTCACCCCTCTGGTAATGAATTCTGGTAGCTGTTGCGGGTCTTCTAGTACCATATTGAAGCATTCCGCCATCCGCCCATGGATTGAGATGAACTTTTTATACCAGAAATTATGCACAAAATCTGGTCCTGGTGCAGCCAAATTCCTGGTATAACGGGTAGCCTCCCGAATATCCTGAGCGGTTACAACGACCGTGGGCATACTTACAATTCCATTACTCCTATCCTCTTCCTCTGCTAGCCACATCCCATCATTGTTATGTTGAGCAGGATTCTCCCACAGATCGGCCCAAAACTGTGTTACATCGCCAATCTCCGGGATTCCTTCGCTATAATCGGTTTTGTTGTTACGGATGTGGTTGTAGAACTCCCTTTCGTTAGTGTTGAACATTCGATTTTCCTTCTACCACTTCGAACTTTCTCCATAACGTCGCATCCGTTTAGCAAGAGCACTCAACCGCTGTACATGGGTGTCGAGCACCTCAGTAATATCGGCTTTAGTGAGGTCATGGAGCTCTGCGGGCTTGACAATTTCAGCAACGTGCCGAACTAGCCTCGATGATCGGTTTCCCCTCTTGTACTGTGTCAACCGACCTATTTTAGTCCGAAGTGTGACGATTTGGCCCTCGAAGCGTTTTTGTGCGTTGGGACGTGTACGACTTTCGCCGTCTCCTTGCGGTTACGTCAGCAATCTCAATGTTTGTACCACTGCCATAGCTGCACAGTACACTATGAACTGCAGGTCCTCAAGGTTCTCAACGGCTTCCAAGTGCTGTGGCAAAATATCCTCGTTGAGAATGCTTACTGCACTCGTTAGTCGGTAGGTATACTGCAGTTTTGGTATCCTGTGCCGGAACATGGGGTCCGTCCCTTGGAACTGCGTAGCCGCTGCGTTCCGTAGTTGCTGTCGCTGCTCATCCCGTAGTTGCTGTCGTTGCTGGTCTACTACTTGTCCAGGAGCGGTTGGCTCCTGCGTTGACGTGTTTACCACGTGTCTCACTCGCAAGTGATGCATTCAGCCCAACAGAACTCCTTCTCGACGTATCACTCGATCCATTCCCTTCCCTCCATAGTTCCCTCCGCACTTCCAGCTGGATGCACTCTACCGTGGCCGGTGCGAGCAAGTTGTGTGACATGATTGCTCGCTGCCTAGTATACAACTTGTTCCGGTCAAGCTGGTTGGCAAATCGCTCATTGAACATATCCAGCATCCTTGATCTGCCGGACATATTCGTCTCCAACCTCGTGAACACGTAGTAGCAGCGCATCACGTACTGGTTCATCTCCCTCGTCCACATGATCCGCTGCCTTTGGTGGCCGGCTAAAGTGAGCGATTGACGCCGGGCAACCACAGCATTATTAGCAGGTGCAGCATTGCCTTGGTGTTGTCTATTGCTGCCTGTTCGGTCTCGCGTGTGAGTTACGGGCTAAGCCCGTTGACTGAAGGGCCGCTCTTGCATCTCATCTTCCTCCAGCCGCTGGCCGCTCGCTCTCCAGCATGGTCTTGCTTTGTAGCTGCGCCTTTACCGACTGAGCTAAGCATAAACTTTGTGTTATTTTTTTTTTAATTTCATGCAGTTTTGGAGTTCTTGGAGTAATAAAAAATCATAACGCGCTAGCCAAAGCCTTCAGGACTTTGAAAAGTTTTAGAGATTTTGTAGCTTGATTATTTTTTAGATTGTGAGACTTCCAAAAACATTTAGAAATTATAGATTTAAGAAAAAAAACTCAAGAATCTGCAATTAGGAGAAATACTCAAAACGTCTGATTTCGAAAAACTTCTATGATCCTCGATTTGAACAAGAAATTGAGTTTCGGGGTACCGATTAATATTTAATGACTAAAAATAATTCTTTAAATTTTGGTAATTGTAAGCATTGTCTAGAGAATTATGTTGACAATCCTTTGGTAAGAACACAAAACGAATTACAAAGAAATTATGAGAAGAAATCCTTGGCAATTTCGGAGCTAATTCCAAGGAAATTGTGTCTAAAATTTTAAGGTAAATTTGTGGGCAATTCGAGGGGGGCGTCCCATCTAAATTTCAATTGTAGATGCTCGAAAAATCTCACACTAGCAAACCAATCTAGTAAAAATCTTCTTTCATTTCTCGCATCTACTTGCATCGCGCATCATCTTTTTGCAGGAAATCTTCAGAATCGTCATAAATCTTCTTTCTATCTACTCAGCGTGTACGCAGCTAACCACACTAAAACAAAATCGTTCCCGCATCTTGGATAGAGTTGTCCCCCTCGGGGCAATTGTGAGGGGAATTCTAAGGGATTTATGAGGAACATCCCTAGAAATGTCTGACTTGAATTCCAAGCTGAGCTCCAAGTGAATTACGAGGAAAACTTCAAAAGTAGTTATGACTGATAATCCAATGTGATTCTTAGATAGAGTCTATAAGGGATTTTGAGGAAAATTCCAATAATCCAATAATTTTCTAAATTTGTGTTATGTTAAGCTTTGTCTAGTGAATTATGATGAGAATTCTTTGGTAAGAACACAAAACGAATTCCAAAGGAATTTTGAGAAGAAATCCTTGGTAATTTCTGAGCGAACTTCTTGGAAATTGTGTATTAAATTCCAAGGTGAATTTGTGGGTCATTGTGAGGAAAATTCCTAGGTAATTCAGATATGAATTCTAAAGGATTTATGAGGAACGTTCCTAGAGAGGTCTGACTAGAAGTTCAAGGTGAGTTCACGTGAATTGCGAGGAGAACATCAAAGGTAGTTAGGGGAAATGGCCCTAATGTTGGCCTATGGATCTAAGATTGGGCTCATCGCTAAGAATCTGCTATTTGTCAATTTTATCTAGATGAACGCGTCATTGGGACGGTACTAATGGATATTTTTGGTCACTATTTAAAATTTAGTCGATTGCTGGGCCCAAATTAGGGGCATTTAGGCCGACATTACATCCATTTTTCCTATTAGTTGTACTCCAATGCGATTCTGTATAGAATTCATAAGGGAGTTTGAGGCGAATTCCAAACAAATTTTAAGCAGAATTTCAATGGAACGCTGAGGACAATAACAAAAGAATACTGAGGCGAATTTCAAGGGAATCGAATGTTGATAATAGTTTCAAATGAATTCTAAGGATAGTTCCATGGAAATTAAAAGAAAATGCAGATGAGAATTTCTAGTAGTTTTTAAACTTATTTCCAAGCGGATTTTCAAGAGAATTTTGAGGAGGATTACAAAATAATTCTGAGATGAGTTTAAAGGGAATTCTGAGAAGAATTTCAGAATAATTTTAAACAGTATATCAAAAGAGAATTTTTCAGGAGAATTTAAAAAGAATTTTGGAGAGAAATTCATGCGAGTTCTTGAGAGAACTAGTAATAATTTGATGAGAACTGTGAACGAATTCCAATACATTTCGGTAGATAATTTTTAGAGTGTTATACATAAAAGTAAGAGAAATCCCAACTAAAGAACGTCTGAAACGAACTTTATAAATTTGGAGCAAACATTTTGCTCCAATTTTCATTGGTCAGTAAGCAGGGAGTAAGTAATCCGTTCCATACACACACTTAATCATAATTCCCTAACATTAAGCACTAACAGCACTTGGTTCTCGGATATTTTTGTTTAAAAATAGTAATAAATACCCATTCAATCTTATTAATGGATTCACCTTCATTTCGCAGAGATTCCGAGTACACCGAACTACCCGGAGACAATCAAGCCGGGTATGACCCGGGCACTAGTCATCTACCGACCACACCCGATCCTGTTACAGTGGATCCGGAGCCAATCATCGTATTGTAATTTTAGTTGGCCAATAAACTTAATCTAGTAGTGAAAATAATGAAACTGTAAAAGCACTCCTCTGTTAAGTAGTACACACACAATAAGTCTGATATTTGAAGTATTGTTGCTCATCTGTAACTGCATCAATTTTGCATTCCTGTCTGTGTAAGTGTGAATTATTTTGATCAAACATTAAATAATTGTAAATGTGAAAAAAATTCCGTTAGTTCTCGTTTGATTTTTATTCGAAGTCCTTCTTTCTAGTGTCCAACACGGAAATAAAAACAAACTTGAATTAAGTTCTTTTCGTCTACATCCCATCTTCCGTTCAGTAAGGCAATTTTAAGTAAACAGCTTAAAGTAATTTGCAAATAACCGCGGCAAACAAATTACTTGCTCACCAAGTTTATTCGACCCAACATTAAGTTCAATTAGGTTCTTTAATTTTGAAAAATATGTCGGTTTTTATACATGATCTGAAAAGGCGTCGTTTTCTGAGCACAACGATATTTTTTTCGATCCCATTTATTTCCATCTCAATTTTTAAATCAAGATTTAAAGCAAAATAATCACTTCACTGTTTGACACAAAACTAACAAACTGACAGCTCGTTCCCATACGAAGTACCATCGAGGGGTGCTAAGATGGTGATTTTAGCTAATGTAATCACACTTATTTAAAATAGTTCCAGTGCTCCAAAATTGATGAAATTTTGGATTTCGATTCCATTTGTAATGCAGATTACGAAAATGCAATTGCCTCAATACCCCTAAAGAACCCAATTGGGTTGTTTGGGGATATTGAGGTAATTACATATTCGTAAAATGCATTAAAAATGGAACCGAAATCCAAAATTTCATCAATTTGATGCACTGGAACTATTTTAAATAAGTGTGATTACATTAGAAAATATCACCATTTTAGTGCCCCTCGCTGATGTAGTAGATAGAGTTAGTGTGGAGTAGAAATTTGTAGAATCAAGTGAGCGTGAAGCGTGATAGACCGTATGTAAACGGGATCTCATTGGTTCGGAAATTTTGATACAGTTAGAGGTATAAATATAAGGTACCTACCTAAGCAAAGGACCACCAGCTGAAGGAATAGCAGCAGTGGCGGACCAACAGAGGGAGCAGCAGATACGTGGAACCGTGACCGCAGCTGGAAACCTCGGTCCAGTCACGACAATGGCGCAACTCGGTAAGTGAGAATCAGATAAAGCTTTTTTGCGAGGCTGCTACTGGCGCTCAATCAGAGGGAGATGAAATTCCAACGATCTTCAATTAATGAGAGTAGGAGAGGGGAGGAATGTAGAAGATAGATTTAGTGTGGAAATGAAATGAGTAGAATCAAGTGAGCGTGAAGCGTGATAGCAACAATCAATACAAAACTAACGATTTTAAATTGGCTCACTACTTGACTAGCCTATTGGTCCCAAGCAAACGATTAAAGTACCCCATTCTAGTCGAAATTCTACTACTGCACAATGTTTGTTTTGATTCGCTATGAAAGTTTGACAGATAAAATGAGGGGTTAGTGGATTTTCCTATGTTTCGAGGGGTGAATCGATTAGCTTGGGACCGAAGAGAGTACCAGAGCTGAGCCAAAAAGTTGAGCAAGTTTCTTCAGGACCTTCTCAGAGTTACCTCTATGGTGATAGACCGTATGTAAATGGCATCTCATTGGTTCAGCTCTAAGAGGAAGAGGTGACAATTTACTTCTTACTCATTAATTTCTATCTCTATCTCTATCTTTATCTATGTCTATCTCTATCTTACGCACATCAAATCAGCCAACCAATGCCCCCCTCGGTAGAGATGACATTTTGCGCGCTTTTTCTGCTGTCATGTTTCTTTCAAAACTCGTTTGAAACGATCGGTGATGATCCTCTGCAGAAGTTAATGCTGCTATCGGCATGATATAACCGATTACAAATATTTTACTGTTCGGTTCGTTAATCGATTAATCGATTATTCGAATGAAAATCGGCCATCACTAGATGAATGTGAAACGCCATTTCAAATATAAGGACCGTACATAAATAATGATACAATTTTAAAGGGACCGGATCTAATCACAAATTACGTCCCCACGGTAACTGAAATAAACACGAGTGTTCACCGGTTGCTTTGATTGTACCCAATTGACTCAAATTTGAGATTACCTCAAATACTCACTAGTGGTTTATTGGTTTATTAGTCATGAGTCATGGGTCAGTCTAATCTCTCGTTTCTTTTAGTGCACGTGAGACTCAAAACTTAAAATTACCCAACGTTATGTTGAGAACTCAATCTCTGGGCAATTTTGTTTCTGTGATCCATGTTCATAGAAACCGCCATATTAAAACATTGGTTTCCCCCTAGCGGTGACTAGTAGAACTTGCTTGACAGTACGGTAACTGTTCACATCTCGCTCGCGTTCCTGTCATAATAAAAATAAAAATAAAACAAAACTAATGCCAGGCGCACCCGTCGCATGAATGTTTGTGAGAACGAGTTCAATCGATCGATTTTATGAAGCTTACACCTACCAGCGCACCTGTTTTACCTTAACTCTCTTGAAAAGAGATTAAATTTTCTCTCTTCACACACTTTTTGCTAGTGTGCGTGTGCCGTCTTGAATAAAAAAAATCTCTCGCTCTCTCTCTCTCTCATCTTCATTCGGAGTTTGCGACGTACGTAGTCCAACGCGCTTCGACTGCTACCACAGAGCAGAGCAGTCAATCAGTCAGTCAGTCTGTAGATGAGAACCGTTCGTGACCGTTGGCGATTGATTCCACGATTTGTCAGTGCTGTTCCGTGTGGTTCATTCTTTCAATTTTCCTGCTGCCGTGCAGTGAGAAGAATTTTCCCCGGTGTAAAAAGCGTTCGTCGTTGCTAGTTTCGTAAAAGTACGCAGTGATTCGATGTAAAAATCGGATGAAATCGTCCCCCGTTATTGAAGAAAGAAAAAAAAAAGTGAGTGTGCAGGGTTGAAGGACGAAGCAATCTCGGATTCTTCTTAGGCTGGATGCGAAGGGAGTTCGCTTCGATAAGTGCTAAAGAGGCTGTACCACCTCTCAAGCCTCATTCGGCGCTCCCTCCCTTCGGTTCGCAGAGCAGTGTAATACCAGCACAGCAGAGTGCTGCGCGCTGTATGGTGCTCTCTCTTGCTCTCTTCCTGTTCGACGAAGTGTGACGTCTATCCATTCACCTGTGTGTGTGTCTAAAAGTTTAGTGGTGGTGACGTGCAGTGTTGGTAATTCTTGTGTTTGGTGAATGATTGTCGTTCAGCATCCAAAACTCGGGTTGGTGCTACATTCGGCGACAAGTGGTAGTCCTCACTTCGTGAATGCACCATGAACGGTTCCGATAAATGTACCGTTGGGTGACGATTTCCGATGCATGATAAATTGGTTTGAGTGTTTTTAGTTCATATTCACGATGACGCATTGTGTAGTTTTTTACTTGTCTTCCTGTGATTGTGTTTTAGAGAACATTCAGACTGTTCAGAATTTAGTGAACGTGATTTGAATAAACAAATAACGGATTGACTGATAGTCAGTTTTGGTACTGAAAACAAAGCCACTAGAAGTCAAACAGAAACCGACAATCACTGCCTTCAAACGTGCTCTTAGAAGATCAATGCAAAATTAACATGCACACAATCTAAATTAGCTGTCTCTCGATTTGTATTTTTTTTTCTGTTGCTTAGTTTTTTTTTCTGCTTAGATTTACTGCTTAATTTGTTAACTTTTATTTGGATCCTACTGTAATTTACATTATTTTTCATTGACCTAATACACAGTTTATACTCACAGGCTATCGTAACCAATAAAACAACCAATTACGAATAACGAAACCTTAAATTCTGGGAATTCATTGCTTAGCAAGTTTCTGAGCTTTTTTTCCAAATTTGTGATCAAAATTTTACCACCTTTAAGCGCTGGAATATGCTTTTAAAATTTTTTCAAAGGGGTTTGGAACTCGAGTCTAATTTCGAAACATAATTTTCAAAAGTGTTGTTCCTCAGAGCAGAGAATCACTTTTTAATTTATTTTCGCAAATGTCGTAGAGATAATTTTCATGGCAGGATCGAGTGTTCTTTGATTTCGCCGCCTTCGGACATTTTTCAGACGGATCAAGAGCTGAAATCGTCGTCTATTGTAATTTAATCGAATTTAACCTCGCATTTTGCTACTGAGACAGCTCTTGCTTTAACTATAGAAGTAGTCAGAGTGCATTATTAGTATCATCGTTGGTTTGAAAAGGAATATTTGGATCGAAGCTATATTCCAAAAATGCTCGATATTGCTCCCCACCAGCTCTATGGTAATTGAAAGTAGAGCTGTTATGATTAGAAATTATTTCTTGGGATATTTTAAAAGTTACTGGAAGGTGATCAGAACCGAAGTCAGCATGGGTAATCTATTGGCTACAAAGCTGACATGAATCAGTTCAGACTAAAAGTTAAGTGGATTTCTTGCTGGAGAAAGCATGTTGGGCTGTTTGGATATTGAATAGTTCAAATAATATATTTCCATTGGAGCTACTTTGAGCATTATTCCATGAGCGGTGTTTTACATTTAAATAACCAATAATGAAGAATTTAGACCTATGACGGGTAAATTTCTGAATGTTACCCTTGTAAAAATTCTTTTGCTGGCCTACGCATTGGAATGGCAAATAGGCAGCTATAAACGAAAGTTGTCCACATTTTGTCTCGACAGAAACTCGCGAAGTTTCAAAAACTTTGGTTTCAAATGAAGAATTTGAATGTTTTCAGGGTTTAGTTTGAATAATGAATGTTTGAAAATTTCAAAATATTACTTTGGGGTGAAATCGAACAAGAGTTTTTTTTTATTTGTTTGCATGACTTGTTCCAATAGCTATTGCAGCTATTTTATTATCACTTGGACTTACAGTATGTCTGCAGAATGTGAGTTGTTGTGATTATAGCTCATAGGGTTAAAAACCCCATTTCCGGCCTATTAAGCATAACACGCACTTAGTCTTTCTTAATCTAGATCAGTTTAGCACCAAACGGAATGTTATTATTACTGATGGCTTCCAAATTTATTTGCCTTTCCGTACGTACCATAAGATTTGAAAACGAGAAACCAGTCGTTGAGATATTGTCAAAAGTCCAACACTGCTTCTTGACGCCAAACTCTGCCTACGGATTTTAAACTCGGCCTAACGCATTGAAACGCCAATGAATTCACTTCGGCCTATCGTATGAAGATAAAAATTGATTCGGTCGGAGCGCTTTTTTTGTTTTTGGGAATAATGGGTGCAAACTTTCATACCACGCGTTCTCATTGAATTCGTTCGGTAGCTTATTAACTAAAGTATCGTACCAAACCCATAATTGACTTGTTAACTCTGAAATCATGGATTTATTTGAAGTTTTCTGCTCGATAGGCCCAAAATGGGCGATTAGGCCGAAGTAGTTCTCTAGCCTACATATCATTTATATGTTATAAAAATATGTTTATTACCAACCATATATGGGGGAACAAAAAAGAAGCTCAGATTAATGTAGAATTATCAATGATTTAAAACAAACTGTTGCGCCCAACGCTTTTAAGGTGTAATGAAGTTGGTATCAGGTTGCCGAACCCTGTTAGTTGACAGATGCGAGTAGCGCTTGCACCAACTTGCACCAAGACTACCCAAATTTGTTGACAAGTTGACAAATCAACAACATTGACATGAATCCGATCAACGTTTTTCATTTGTCTACTTGTCACTCCCAACGCAGTTTACCCATTTTTGGTAGGTTCAGTTTTGACCGATCTGGGTGGATTGCACCCAAATTTGAGTAGTTTTGAAATAGCGTGTGGATCATAGCACAACCTTTTTAGTGTAGTTAGTCGCAGTTTGATCGTTTCGTTGCATGAAATAAAAGCGTTGTATGGAAATGTTTCTCGGTTAGTGGAAGAAATCGAAAATTCGGTTAGTTTTGAAACGTGCGAGGATCCGGAAAAACATTAAGACACAACGTAGGGCCTAGTCACCGCTCGACGGTACACAAACTTATTGAGAAATATTGGTAAAACTTGGCTTAATAATAATTGCAAATAATCAACAGTTTGATCATTTTAACTGCTTCTTATGCAGGGTGTCTACTCATTTTGCTAAATAAAATTTCCACAGTTTTCAAGGTTTTTTTTTTCAGATTGTCTCGGATGACTTCTATGTTTATAAGTGAACTTATTTCTAATGGTTAATTTTTGGTAAAACATCAACTTTATTTCCACAAGCGATTTCAAGACATAACAATCTGTTTTAAGAGATCAGTTTTACAATCAGAACCATTGAAAGTTGAAGTTTAACATTTACTTAAGCCAAAGATCTGATAATATATCCAATAAAGCCTAAAAGTTTCGAATTTCAAGTCCAAGATTTAGAAACCAAAAGTGCCAAAATCCCAGAATTAGAAGAATGAAGATGTAGCCATTTGATTACTTTCAAGCTTGCAACCTTAAAGTTCAGCATTTCAAATATTTTTGCTTGTTTTGGAATTTGAAAACTTCTCACGTTCCCTAATATTGTCTCTAATTTCATATTATACTAAGCATCTTTAAAAATCTAAGCCTCATTATTTAATTTTTTTCCAAACCTTGAACCGTGATCCTTTTTTGTGTGTTCATGATCTCTATTTTTTTGTGGAAAATATACGCTTAAAAATGGTCTGTAGAACACTCTTTGAATTCTCTCTGCAGAGCTCTTCATATTATCAATATGATATTTCAGATAATCATTTGCAAGATAATTTTAATTTCAACTGAAAATGCATAAATATTTTAAAATAATGCCAAGAACATAAATAACTGAAGATGAAACATTTTTTTTTCTCAAATGGTACAAACGATAGTTCCTTATAGCTCAGTCGGTAAAGGCGCATTTACGAAACAAGTCCATGCTGGAGGCGGCTGGGTTAGATTCCCATCTGGTCTATTAATTTTTCAGGTTGGACAATTTCTCGACTTCCTTGTGAACGACCCAAATTTGAGTTTAGTTCACTCATAATCGCCAAAAGCGCAGGAACTCAGCGATGAGTAAATTTGCCTCATGTTTTCCTGTGGAAAACCTCAAAATCTGCCGGAAAATGAGGATAATTTTACTCGGTCTAGTAGTACTAATAGAGTAAGTGAATCCTATCTTTACTTTTCTCATATTCGGGTATTTTTTCCTGGACAAACCTGGAAAAACATGAAGGAAATTTACTCATCGCTGAGTTTTCCTGCCTTTATGTGATTTATGAGTTAACTACACTTAAATTTAGGGCTATGGGTATGGTACAGGCATAGAAAGCTCTCATTTAAAATGTGAAAGTGTTTCAAAGAACCACAGACGAACAGAAGTAACTCTTCTATCTGGATCATCGATCACACATTTAACGATTGATTTGAAAATTATCATTTCCGCGAACTACTTGTTGCAGCGCAGGCATGGGATCACTTTGACCACAGACAAACAGACATAACACATTGAATATTTCTCACTGTAAAACATCGTCGCTAGAACATTACCGCCATCTGTTGAGTACACTGTGGTGGGTAGTACGCTGAACAGATGGCGATAGTGTGCAAACGTCAAACGCAAGGTAATTGACTATGCGCGCCACAGGTGGCGGTACTACCAACTATGATACTTTTAAATTGACCATTAAATGCTTGTTCGATGAACAACTTGCGAGTGTTATGTCTGTTTGTCTGTGCTTTGACGTTTCTATATATTCTGTTGTAATATTCTTTGCGACTTAACGAGCTTGTTTTTCGCGAGAAGCCCGACAGATGTCATGTTTTAAAGAAAAAGTTTTTTTCGGAGTTCGTTGGAAATGCTATACTAATATCAACATAAAGCTTTAGTGTCATAATTTATAAACTAAAAAAAAAGTTCTAAAGAGGATATGTTGATAATTCCGTTTCTTTAGAACTTTCACTAGTTGATAAATCATCACACTAAAGCTTCATGTTGATATTAGTATAGTATTTCCAATCAGGCTTGTTCGGACGCTTGCTACGACATTTACGCCTTTACGGAAACATGGTTAAACAGCAACACACTCTCTAGACAAATATTTGCTTTCGACTTTACTGTCTATCGTACAGACCGCTCTCGAGAAACGAGCCTCAAAAATTCTGGTGGTGGAGTTCTACTTGCTGTTCGGTCAGCCTTTCAACCTCGGCAGCGCCATCCACCTAGTTGTACTGGTGTCGAACAACTGTGGGTGTCCATCTCTCTACAAACGAAAGTGGTTTTCGTCTGTGTCCTGTATCTGCCTCGGAGATTCCGAGTTGATTGATCAACACTTAAGGCCGTACTCGAAAAAAATGCACCAACCAAAAGTGTTGTATGTATGTATGTATGTAAGTAGCCACCATCCTAGCTTGGGTCTTGCCCTGCATGCGGCTCCACTCAACAGCAAGATCAAATTCCGTCATCATTCTGAATTCAACATACTGCTGTATGAAGGGCCAAAAAGGGTTGGACGGGCCCGTAAGCAGAGGCACTTACGCGAAACCCGCGGGAATAAGAGAATCTCCTTCCAACAATATGATCCAACAAAATGAATAACGAAATTCGCAATGCATGTTAAGCTTTCCACGGGATGATTTGTTTAAGAAGAGCGCGTCAAATTCATTGCAACTGTTGGAGTGAAATGTAACTATCTAAAATGACAGTACACATTCCCTCCTAGACTCCGGTTGGCACTCCACTCCATTGTCCAGTTACAACTTCAATGATGCCCTGATGCTCCCTCCCGTCCCAGTATTTATTGTAATTTACATTATGAATTTATATAATCATGTAATATATAATGTATATAAAATATGTAATAAAATATAAAATATAACAAAAAATAAAGATGTTTTACAAAATACAAATAACCTAGATTATTGGGTCCTATACACACACTTTTTGTTTTATGTGCCATGAAATGACATAATGCATCATTGTATGTTTTGAAAATATAATACTAAAGTATTGAATCAATAGACCGAAAATCGAGGTTATTTGGACATGAGACATTATATTTAAAAGGATACTACCAAACCGACCATCAAACGCACTGCCCACAAAAGCAGACACGTCCCCTCGAAAATGCAATCGAGAAATGTACAAGAACAATCCTCAACTGGAACGTACTCACCAAATCAATATATCCGGGAGCGCATTCCCGATGTCGTCGAACGGCAAAAAAAAGGGAACTCGGTGAGCAAATTTGTGCTACGGAATTTTCACTGAAAACAACCACGAATTTCACCACATCCAACTGCGAAACACGTTCAGAAGCACTTTTGGTACACTTTCGATATCAATTTCTTTTGATTTATTTTTTATTTTTTGCTAAAATAGTTGCAAGTGTACCAACATCAACACCAATCGTGCCAAGCTTTACACGCACCTTGCAGCGCGTACATAAACTGGAATTAAAATTTTCACTCGCGATGCCACAAATTTCTGGTCCGGGAGAAACAATCAAACCACGCAGCGCCACACCTTCTGATGCTTGTTATTTTGCAAACATCATGAATCATGTTTTCTTTCTCGATTCTAAAACTTCTCGGAAAGCGAGAAAACTACCACTCACACACGTATAACCGTCCGGGAGGCAGAGTGCCAGCGCTAATTCGGCAAATGCAGCCGAAAACTATGAAGGCGAACGCACGCACAAAACAGAGAACAAACACAACCTTATCCAAAGGGGTTCCGTGCGCGACTGAATGCACCAACCAAAAGTGTTCGCCAAAAATTTATTTTAAGTCGGATTTTCTTGAAACTTTTAGGGAATGAACTAATACATATGGATTATGTTTTGGCATAATTACTTTATTCAATTTCCTTTCCATCGCTGAAAACCCGCACCTTTCCCTTAAGACCTCTAATTACATTTTGTGCAATGGTGGAGCCGACCTTTTTGGTCACTTTCATCCATTCTTTCTTCAACTCCAGCTCGTTCTTAAACACCTTGGATGATTTTCGAACTTTGGCCTTTATTATGGCCCAAAATCTTTCCATCGGACGAATCTCTGGTGAATTTGGGGGGTTGGCGGTTTTTGGTACAAAATTAACGTTATTGTCTCTGTACCAATCCAACGTCGATCGCGCGTAATGGCATGATGCCAGGTCCGGCCAAAATAATGTCTCGCCTCCGTGGGACCGCAGGAAGGGCAACAGACACTTCTGGAGGCACTCGGTGCGGTAAATTTCGCTGTTGATGGTACCCATTGTGATGTACGGTTTACTCAGTTTACCGCATTGGCATATGGCCTGTCAGAGCAAGTATTTTTTGGCGAATTTGTCCACTTTCTTCTTCCTTATGTCTTCCGGAACATCAAACCGTGATTTGGCAACGTAGAACTCCAGCCCAGGTATCTGCTTTGCGTCTGCCTTGATGTAGGTTTCGTCATCCATAACCACACACATCGGTTTCGTTAACCACTCTCGATACAGCTTCCTTGCGCGGGATTTGGCCGCCGTGTTTTGGTTATCACGCCGGTTCGGTGCCTTCCGGACCTTGAATACACGAAGCCCAGCTCGTTTCATGGTTTGCTGAACGAACCAGGCGGAACACTTTGCCTTCAAAGCCGCGTCGCAAACCGAAAGGTTAGGATTACACTTGAAATAATCCAACACCTTCCGGGCCTTCACAGGGTCAGCTATCTTCGATTTTCTTCCACTTCCAGCCCGCCGCTCGGTCGTCTGGGACTCCTTGAACGATTTTACCACCCGAGACACAGTTGTATGGGTGATTCCCAGTTGTCTTCCGATCCACATCATAGTCGCAGTCGGATTTTCCATGACGGCGCGCAAAATTCTCCGGCGATTTTCTTCTTGTTTCGATGACATCTCAATAACTACTGAACCGATTGTTATGAAATTTTGCACATGTAAACAATTCACTCCAAACTAGTTAAACCCAGATGTTCATTAATTTTTACCCACGGATAAAAAAGTTACACACGGATAAAAATGGTGCATTTTTTTCGAGTACAAGCCTTAAATTCTCTCTTTTGGATCATATCCGAGATGAATGCAACCTCGTCATTGGTGATTTCAATCTATCGTCTATCAAATGGTCCTTGAATGACGCCGGGTTCCTCCATCCTCAATCCAGTTGTTCGAACATTGCACCTTTGGCAGCAGTTCTCCTGGACAGCTACAGTACTGCTGATCTCCTGCAACTAAATAGTGTTTCCAATGAGAATCAGATTGCGTGATTTATGTTTTCTTAGCCTAGCCGTGAGGTTGCTTCTATTTGCTCATGTGGAGGCTCATCCACCTCTGCAGATATCATTGAATTTGGGCCAGGAATTTTCTTTTCGTATCACTATGGATAGCATTTCATACGACTACTGGAAGGTTGACTTCGATGGAATGACTGCTTGGGATGAAGAACTGCGTGATCGGGACGTAAATGTTTCCCCGACTATTTTTACGAATATTGTTGTTTATACAATCGATCAGTTTGTACCGAAGATAACTCCAGTCATACCAACTTCCCCTCCATGGTCAAACTTTCATTTGAAACGTCTTAAACCATCTAAACGGGCTGTTTTGAAAAAGTTTTGCATACTGCGAACTGACGTGTCGAGAAAGAATGTTGCTAGAGCTCCTGTAGCGGTAGAGCAAAAATTACCGACAGGCGGACAAAAGCACAAACACTAAAGGGCAAAGGTTCCAACAAATCCAAAAAACGAACTACAAATGCATTTTTATACTTATATTTTGAATCCCCCCACTGGTCCCTTACATTGGAGTTGTTCTTCCTCATACTTTCCTACTACCTTACTATCCTGCTCTTACGGCATCTTGGTACCTCCTATTATCTTTCCAATCATATTTTCTCTTCTTGTGAGTACTCAATGTTATAACTCTGTAGTCTGAACGTGGTATTAAGCTAGCTTTCTGCAAATCAGTTGCTGTCGAAGTTGAGCCATTTCTATGCGAATGGTGCATTTTTTGTGTCAAATGGTTAGAGGCATTATGAATAGGTTCATTCATATTGAAAATCTGAACAATATTGCACAGGTAAATGCACATTTGATCAATATGATCGCAAAAAGGAACGACTGGACGTTTTTTGGCACAGGTAATTGGTCGTCGTATTCAGAAATATTGTTGGTTGTGTAATCGAATCCATTTGTGGAATAGTTTACCCATCGAGGATCGAGGTGGCGACACATGTAAATCTCAATTCTAGATGCTCAACAAATCTCACACTAGTGAATCGATCTTCGAAAACTCTTCTTTATTTTCTCGCATCATAAATATTTTTTAAAGTAATCCGAAAATAAACACATATTCAACTTGCAATTTCTCGTTGTAATGTTAACTCACTGAGAGAATAAAATGTTAATGATAATTAAACTTAAATTATTTTGCCATGTCTGCGGTTGTCATATGGAGTTCCAGAGAGTACGAAACTGACTAATGCATGAGCAGTGCATCCTCAGGTTCGGTTGCCAAAGCAAGAATAATCACTGCTCTGTTATTTTATAATAATTTATATGTTAAGAGAAAGGATCGTCTACGGGTTGATTTTTATTTGGCTGTGAAATTATGAACACTTATTGAGAGCTTGGTGACATTGATTAAATATTCTTATTATTACTTAAGCCTAGTTGTGAGCAGTAGTTATTCATTATTATATTATAATATGTATTTATAGCCCTAGGCCTATTCACATCCTTTGTAGGTAGTCGGTCATATGTTCTGTAAAATTGTATTAGTATCATGTTCTGTTGTACGTGCCATTAGTATGCTATTCTTGATATTTTCAAAAGCTTACCCTGCTTCTCATTTAAAACTAACCTTAATTTGCACTGCGTTATAATAAAACACATCACGTTGTAGATTCTTAGGTTAAAATAACGGAGTTTTGTGGATTGGAATTTTTCTGAAAACCGACTGGAAAGTCAGGGAAAGCCAGGGATTTTTTTTTCGAATTTGAGTCGTCACCCTGCATCGAACGACTAATTCACCGACCAACCATAAATTGCTACCATGACGGTTTCCACCATTGAACAGAGATCGATGAGAAGAACATTAAGACAAGCTGCAAGAGAGCGAGAGAGCATTCTGCTTGCTGCAAATTCAGCTCCGTAGATCGAATTCATATTGTATCATATATTTTTTTTTTCCCTTCCAAACAGCGACAGGCTGCCTGTGAATCCGAAGTGAGATCGTCGTTGTAATTTTCTCACGTTACGGTACCACCGTCGTCGTCATCGCCGCTTGCCGCGGCGCGCGTGACACGCATCCATTCAGCCGAGTAGTGTAGGAGGACAGAACTAAAGTTAAAAGCAGAGAGCCGGAAGCCGGAGAGAACACACAAGTGCGTGAGCGAGCAGCTGAAGAAGAGCGAGAGAGTGCGAGAACGGTGTGAAGAAAAAAACACAGCACAGTGAGAGAATCAAGGCGTGAAGCACAGTTCAAAATCCGTGTGCACAGTTCCGTTCAAAGTGTGTTGATGAGTAGAGTGAGTGAGCTGTGGTAGCCAGTCAAGTCAAAGAGTATCGGTACAGAAATAAAAGTGAAGGAAGGGAAAAAAAGGCACAGAAAAATAGCTGCTGGAGGTGGCTGGTGGCTGGTTGCGCCTCGAAGAAACGGAGAAAAAAGTGCGTTTGGACCGAGCTAGATCGCTACCGGTACTGTGAGTGGAAGCCCGGTCAAAGGTTGGTTGGAGAAAGTGAAAAGTGACGGCATTTCGTGAAAAATTTCGGGTGTACCACACCCCGAAAATCCGATTTAGGTGTGCTGAGTGAGGGAAAAAAATCGGTGGTCGATCTGTGCAGTAGCGCACCCCGGTTGGAGCATCTGAGCTTGAGGAAGGAATGGAATCTACATTCCGTGCGTGAAAAATTGGCTGAGGAACACAACTACGACTACACACGGTTGTCGGCGGTCATCGTTTTCTGCGGAGGCCTTTCGGATCCATATCGTTGAAACTGCGCTTAGCTGGCCACAAATCTCATCAAAGAGAGCAATTCTAACCAGGTGAGGATAAGGTGCAACTATTCCGGCAGGGGCATAGTAGGGAATTTGATCTGGGCAAGGGTTGGGTAGGTGGCAATTGACCGCTCGGTAAGCTGAAGTGTGGATTTTCATCTGAGACTGTCATTCACACGCAACACCGAACCGAGGGAGGTGAAAATATTTTCGTACACTTTTTTGACAGCTGGA
The DNA here is from genome assembly GCF_037179485.1 of Ochlerotatus camptorhynchus. NCBI lineage: Eukaryota > Metazoa > Arthropoda > Insecta > Diptera > Culicidae > Ochlerotatus > Ochlerotatus camptorhynchus. The sequence continues at coordinate 3,119,410 of NW_027040660.1, forward strand.
TTATCTTTCATGCATGCATTCGTATAATATACACACTTGGCGCTGTGGTCCCGCTATGTTGTGTTTGTACCAGACGTCCAGGAGGGTGACAAGTGTATGTGTGTGTTGTGTAGAGCATCGTCGTCGTCGTTCTCGTCTCCCGGTCGCGTCGTGTGTTGGTAATGAATGATGACGGTGGATTCGGTTCAGCCAGAGAGGGTGGTGGTGGGCACCACGGCAAGCGAGAGGGGATTAAAGTAAAGTTGCTTGGATTTACGGCTGTTTTGAAGCAGCTTATAATTGTGGTTTAATGTGAGAGAGTTTGGACTGGTGTGAATTGTATGGTAAATCGGAATTTTCGTATACTTGTGACCTGCTGTGGCAGAATGGTTAACGCGGTTCCGGGGCGATGAAAACCTACTGTAGTGCAGCGAGCGCGTTCAAGTAGTGTTCCATTGAGTTCGGACAAAATACGGCTGATTGTTGGTGATCCGATCGCACCTTTGCTGAGTTGCTTAAGACATTTGTTCCCGCATTGAGAAACCGCTGAAGCGTATCTTTGATACATGAATAGTTAAATGGATTTGTTGAATGCTCTCAAAACGTCAACCGAGTGGCTGGTTGCTCATCTATATCAGTACGACGCTGTTAAAGGATGTCCACTAGACTGCCAATGAATGTATGGGAAAAATTTGACCATCAAATTTCGCTAACAAACCATATACAAAATGTTTATTGCCTCGAAAAATGACCCTATGCTAAATTTGAGCTCAATCGGGCATGATTTAGAGGAGGCGCAAACGCGTCAAAGTTTGATTTTTTTCACTCTCAAAAATCTCCCAAGCCCCCCCCCCCCCCTACATGAAATTTCGGAAATCAAAAAAAAAAAAAAAATTTGGATGCCAAATTTCTTAAAAATGCATGAAACATCGAGATTTGGTGTTACCTCCAATTTTTTTTTTTCAAAAATCTACTTTCTGGGATTTTTTCATGAGTTCTATATGGAATATAGAAGATTGATGAGTCGGCTTCTAAAACTGTTTACAATTGTCTCCAGAATTCATACCACTCAGGTATGGATGATGATTTTTTTAAAATAGCTATTTCGGAAATAGAAAGATTGGTGTTATTGAAGTTTTATGAAAAACAAATTAGAGAGCAACACCACCGTGGTGATTACCGCGAGGTTCTACGACTTGCCATTTTATATTTGGGTGGAAAAATCGATGAAAAATCACAAATAAGAGTTCCTGGTGCGTTCCACAATGCAAGGTGGATGGCCAAAATCATTTATTCTTTGGAAATGTTTATTCTTCGGCATGAATTCGCTTTACCAGATAAAACTAAAAATCAACTAGCTCAATTTTGTGTGTTCATTGTAAACATTTATTTGAAAAGATGGTTTCTTTCTCCGTGTGCTGTGATGGCACCCAACAATGATCTAAACCTGTTAAAAATATTGAAGGAATATGAAACTGTTGATGAAGACGTTGCGAAAGCAGTACATAAAGGAATTTAAACTCACATATTTGGACAACAGCCTTATCGGACTATGTCTGTTCGACGAAAATGTAGACCTCCCGGTTAAGAAAAAGGTCATTGAAGCCTTACTTCTATAAGGTAAATGCTTTAATTGATACATTTGCATTTAATTTTCTAATGATGTTTTTTACAGATACTCATAAAAACATTACAGCCAGATCCATTGTGGAATCCAACGATATTTCAACGATTGAACTACACTCGTTTGTACAAGGCAGCAGTGGTATTGAAAACTTATTCAAAGCTCTCCAAATTCCGAAGTCTTTGCTGAATGTCGATATGGAGCAGTGGAGTAGTTCCATTGAGTTTAAAAATGCCAAAAGACGGGTTCAATGTTTGGAAGTAGTTAATGATAATGCAGAGCGTGGTATAGCATTGATTAAAACATACAATTCAAAACTATCAACAGATGAAGATCAAAAGCAGTGCATTTTACAATTAGTTGAAGATCATCGAAAAAATTATAAGAGTAGCAGGAAATCTGATTTGGTGTAGCTAATAAGGAAATATATGGCAAAGTATAAAACAAGTATTTTTTTCAACTTTTCAGGCAAATGTTCCTCTTGTGTAAAACTCATAATTCCCAAAAAAAAAAACAGATTAACGCAATTCAAGATATTTTTACAATTGATTTTAGGAATTTCTGATGAAAAGTTGTGGTTTTTCATATATTTTTGAATTTTTGAACCACCCTAATGAAGAATAATTGGACCACCCTAGTGAACTATTTCGTATTAGATCCTAAATGGTGGTTTAATTCGATATATAAGCAGGTTGGAGACAATTGTGCACAGTTTTAGAAGCCGACTCATCAATCTTCTATATTCCATATAGAACTCATGAAAAAAAATCTAAGTCCCAGAAAGTCGATTTTTCAAAAAAAAAAAAAAAAAAAAATCCGAGGTAACAGCAAATCTCGACGTTTCATGCATGTTTAAGACATTTGGCATCAAAAAAAATTTTGATTTCCGAAATTTCATGTACCCCCCCCCCACTCTTGGGAGATTTTCGAGAGTGAAAAAAGTCAAACTTTGACGCGTTTGCGCCACCCCTAAATCATGCCCGATTGAGCTCAAATTTTGCATATGGTCATTTTTCGAGGCAATAAACATTTTGTATATGGTTTGTTAGCGAAATTAAAAATTACCATTTTCGCTGGCAGTCTAATGTCCACAAGGGGGTGTTCTATAGTCACTTCTCTGGTCATTAGTGGTAGACGATTTACTCACAAATCTAAATCGAAGAGCAGTAGATTTGGATTTTCAGATGATGTCACTGTCAGAGGAAAATATGACTACAGTGCTTTCCCGATTTTGTCATCCCCTTCTCAAATTTTAGACTGACAAAAACAGGAAACTGACAAAATCGGGAATTTTACAAGAATTATTACAGAATAGATTCTTATAGGGTAAGGAGTGCTATGGGATAATATGACCAACAGCGCTTATTTACGTGTTTTGCAGAACAAATTTAATGGAGTTTCACCCGTAATCACTAGAAGAGCTGCAGAACAGTCATCTGGGAAATTGTTTGTATCAATTTATCAATAGTACGAGAAAAAACGCTTTTGGTAATAAAACACCTGAGTGCGTTTTACCCCTCCTTGTCCTACATATGGCTATTATTTGTCAAAACTCTTCTAAACCATAAAATAACTAGAATTATTGAATCAATTTTCCTTTGACGATAATGAAATATGTATCATATTTCAAAGCAGAAAAAAATAGGTGGGGGCGGTAAAAAAAACCAGAACTGTATCGAAGTTGGCACGGGGCGGTATCCACTAGTTGCCTAGTTCAGCTCCACTAAAACCCATTCCTTACTCTCTCCTTTGCCTGGATCCCCCCGGGACCACGGTGAAGCGACTACTTCGAGGGGGCTGTGCTCATGTACTTCTCATACTCTCAGTGCTAGCTGGTGTTGCTAGATCACTGCTCATCTCTCCATTCTAAAGGCCCACGCCCATTAGATCAGGATCGGACGCTTTGCGGCAAAGTGACAGCTAAATCTATTATCTAACTGTCAAATTGACGTCAACGCAACGCAAACGCATGTAATGTGGGTGGCCTTCCTCTGGACACATTTCATTGGCGAAATTCTCCATGCTAAGGATAGGCATCTCCCTTCGCACTGTCTCGCACCTTGTACAGTTAAAGATCACATGCTCCGGCGTTTCATCCACGTTGAGACACTGCGGACAGAGGGGTAACGCTGCGTGGCCAGACAGGAACTACGTCAGGTGGTGGTTGACTTCTCCGTGTTTTCTGTTAACCTAGGTCGAAAGAATCGGCAATAACCGATGTGTCCATCTACCGTTATCCTCCGTGTTCCACTCCTATTGCCATTTTGCCACAGACTCCGCTTTTACCACTTTCCGTACTCTACCGGCTTATCTCCGACTGTAGCACTCGCTGTCCTCCGCCGGATGATACCGATAGGGATCATCCCGGCGATAGCACATACTGCTTCCGATGAGATTGTTATGAATGCACTCACGACTCGCATGGCCATGAGCCGAAACGTACTGCTCAGTTTCCTTTGGGTCTGCTTCGTTTCCAGTGCTGCAAACCAGGCTGGACCTCCATTCTAGCTATTGTGTTGATGGCCTTCGAAGCATTCTCACAGCCAAATTCGACGAGGCATCGATCATCACTCCCAGGTATTCCAACACGCGCTTCGAGGCAAAGGCGTGCGTTGGACCAAGGATGGAGCCTTGTGAACCTCCCGCTGTGATCCTAATCGATCTCTGTCCCATGTCTGTCTCGTAGACCAGAACCAGGACTTGGTTTGACAATGGCTTTCCAGCTGTGCTGTTGAACGCATTCTTGACGTCGATCGTTATCACGGCGCGATATCGATCTCCTCTTCGCTTCTGTTTGGACGCCTTCTCGGCTCTCTCGACCATTGTCCGGGTTGCATCCACCGTTGATCTTCCTTTCCGGAATCCAAACTGCCTCTCCGTCAATCAAAAACAAAAGCTGATAAGGCTGATTAGGTTGAAACATTGTCTCTTTTAATTGAATGTTTGATAGTTGAACTCGAGAATTTGGCATGACGAAATCTCTTGAACATTGAAAGTCAATCAAAATTTGTATGTACAATACAATGAAATATGTAATGCTCTTTTGACGTAGGACTACGTCTTTCATTTCTATCTGGGGGTACACTTTGTGAAAACCAAAAATGGAATATGAAACAAAATTATGAAAGATTTTGAACATTAATAACTCAGCTGCCCCTGGACCAATTTCAATCATTTTATCACCTATCGATCAGAAATATTTCTACGCATCTTTAGCAACTGATGATTTTTAACAAGAATCTATTGTCAAGCGTTGTCCAATGTACACATAAAAAGTGATAATTTTATCACTGTTAGACGTTCTTCCCAAACCCAGTACTCATAGTCGAGTACCACTTGGTTGCACATCATTCTGCTTTAACCTGAAAAGATATAAAGCTGGGCTGCTATCTGGCATCAGCTCATTTTCGCTTCGGACGGCGTGGATAGCAATAGCAGCAGTAGGAAGGTGGTGGCTAGTCCACTCTTGTACAACCCAACAAGCAACAATTGACTGGTCGTGGCAAAGGAGGTGCCAATCGCCATTGCAAATTCTTCGCGATAACCACCATCCGTCGTTTGGCTCGCCGTGGCGGTGTCTGACGTATCTCCGGTCTGATCTACGAGGTGTACTACACTAAACACGCCAAGCGTAAGCGGTTATGGATGTCATCTACGTTTTGAAATCTTAGAGACGCACTCTGTTTGGTTTCGGAACTTAAATCATCACCAACTTTGGCAACAAAACAGCCCTTTTTGGGGCCACCAAGCTCATTGCAGTAAAGAGTAGGAATAGAATTCATCTGCCTGTTTGTCCTTATTCAGAACCAAACGCCTCCATAACCAGGGCGCAAATGATTTTGATCAACTTTGATCGAGATTGAACCCAGGCCTGCTGGGGTGAGTGAGAGGTATCCACGCTTACCACTACACAACCGGCGCCGCTAACTTTCCAGGTGTTTACATTGGCAAACTGCGCAAAAGGAAAGGAGCCAGTGTCGCTACTTGATAGCAAACTACTCATGATGGGAGGAGTCTTTGTAGCTCACCGGCGTCGTCATAATCGAGTACCACTTGGTTGCACATCATTCTGCTTTAACCTGAAAAGATATAAAAAAGCGCTGCTGTATAGCCTCAACTCATTTTCGCTTCGGACGCCGTGGTGAGCAGACAATAGAAGCAGCAAAAGCAGTCGTCTGGCTCGCCGTGGTGGTGTCAAACGTGTCTCCGGTCTGATCTACGAGAAAACACGAGCTGTGCTAAAGGTGTTCTTGGAAAATGTGATCCGTGATGCTGTCACCTATACTGAACACGCCACGGCCATCGTTGTCGTCTACGCTTTGAAGCGACAGACGAACTCTGTACAGTTTTGGAGGTTAAATCATCACCAACTTTGGCAACAAAACGGCCCTTTTTTGGGCCAACAATCCGATTACAGTAAAAAGTTAGAATAGAATTTATCTGCCTGTTGGTCCATATTCAGAACCACATGCCTCCAACGACCACACAAAATGCTCTCCAGAGTTGTAATCTTGTAACCAAACTTGGAAGCAGGGGTGGAAGTGATTTTGATTGATTCTCTTCATCAACTTTCTCTTTGAAAACAAAAAAAAAATATACTACAAATTTGGTACGCCTACAAATCAAAAACGGAAAGAGTTAAGATAATATATGATCGATCAATTAAAAGAACTAAATTTTGTTCACATTTGTTCCGTGCCCTAGCGGTCCTACGTCAAGCTCCCGTTCGTGCTCCTAGGCACAGACCCTTCTACTTTTTTTTTTAAATTTATTGTTGCTGACAATGAAGCAGTGTTTTTATTACAATTGCAAAAAAACAGGTTTTCCGTGGCAAAAATGATTGTTCTAGCAAACAGCAATTCAAAACTAATAATTCTTAGCAGGAGAATAATAAAATAATGTAAATGAATTAAAATGTAAAATGTACAATGGATGAAAGACCTGTACGTTGAATTGATTGATATTTGAATGAAAAAGCACTTAAAAACGTCAATTGTTAATTTTACCCCGTATGCACATTTTACCCCCACTTCCGCTAACATTCACATATCAGCAAAGTTTAAGAATAAAAATTATTCACAGCGTAAAGTTTGAGAATTCATGTTTAATAACTCAAAAATTTAGTGAAATCCGCAGGCTGACAAAATCGGGAAAAAAAGGCTGACAAAATCGGGGGTAGTCAAAATCGGAAAAGCACTGTAGTTGTTGGCATTGGTGACAACTAGAATTAGTTAGCATTATTAGTAGCATGTTATGTGATCGCCAGTCTCATTGAAGATACTTTTATGCTTCACACTGTTGAAGCACATCTAGCGCCTTACGTAGGGGCAAATGGATGTAATGTCGGCCTAAATGCCCCTAATTGGGCCCATACATAAATTCAGCAACCGACTAAATTTTCAATAGCGACCAAAAATATCCATAACTACCGTCCCAATGACGCGTTCATCTAGCTAAAATTGATAAATAGCAGATTTTTAGCGATGGGCCCAATCTTACATCCATAGGCCAACATGAGAGCCATTTCCCCTATATGACGAATCGTTCGTTGGATTGAATGTTGTAGACATGTTTAATTGTTTGCAGTTCTGAGGTTAATATCCTACAGCTATTAAATCTTGATATCCAGCACTGGACAGACCACGCTTATCGTCGTAGGTGTCAAACACCCGCCATCTCCGATAAGTTAGATGGCATTCTCAGCAAACCGAATCAACTGTGCCCGCCCTGGCCCCCTGATCACGGTACAGGAAATTAATTGCATCAAGAGACCACCACAAATCCGGGCCTTATCTTGAACGCCGCGCTCCCTAGCCACTGCCTATCGGTTAATTGTTTTCTATTCGCCATTCGACTCCTTCATTATCTGCAGCAGCGAACGCGAACCATCTATAACCCACAACCACACAGCCCGTAGATAACACCAACCGACCCACTGTAGTGGTACTTATATATATATGTAAACAGTGGCACAGCGACTCTGTCACCCAATTGAAATAATTGCATTTTCGCCTTGCAGAGGTCCTCTCCCCTCGCCCCGATATCCGTTTTGAGGCTTGGCTTAGATCCCACTACCATCGTCGACCATGCGTGTGGTTTGGTATATCACTGTGCCATCAAAGGCCCGAGCTAGGCGTGGTCAGGACCAGCGCTTGTTGCAACAGCAAAAACAACAACAACAACGCCACGGTGGTAGGAGGATGTCCGTTCAAGGTATTCCGAATAAATCACTCCGGCACGCGATATGTGTGTAGAACACCGTACCGCACATAAACCTGTTGAAGTCACGGGACTCGATAACTGAAAGAGCGAGCGAGGGTGAGCGACTTGTCCAAAAGAGGTGTGCATTGTGTGAGTTATGGGCAGGCTTCAGGTTGTGTTGTTTTATTTTTTGCAATGCTATTTAAATCCTTTTCAAATCAAGCGACCGTCGCCAGGGACTGATTTATGGAATTGATCATAAAGAATCATAATAAAATAAATAACTACATCTAGGGCTATGGCAACGGTCTATGGAAAGTAGGTTTACAACTGGCTGCTGCAAGTGACTGCCTCGGGTGATATTGGAAGTGCGTTCATTGCTGGTTTTTGCCGCTCAATGCTGCCGCTGTGGAAGTTGATGTTTTATTTAATAGCACTCTCGGTAGTGTATTAATCAATTTGCCATCTTAGGCTAGGGCTTCATTAGAAATGCAACTTGGGTTGATTATGCTTATTAGGGCCGAGCTGGTGGTGTTACAATTCAAACATGCCAATTAGTCCGTTTTACGTGCCATTTTCAAGAGTAATGCAATAAAGTTATGAGAAATCTTCAGCAATGTTTAGTAAGAAGGGTTTCTAAATTTACCAAACAAGTTTTGATAAGAATGTTTTACGGTGATTTTGTTTGGCTTTGTATGAGAAATTTTAACGAGAATTTATTCTCGAACGTTTGAACGGAAATTGATATCGAGAATCTACAAAAAAATCCGTTTTTTAGGTAATTTCAAGCCAAAAAATGGATTAGGTCCTAAGTATCAATTATCCTCATCTACTTTCTCTTTCTTTAATAACTTGGCTGTAAAACCGCGTCTTGACGAATTGGTCGTATTAGATGCTCGATAATAGTTTCTTTCATCGAACTGTATGTTTTAAAATAGCTGGAAATGTTTTTACAAGGCTGTGGGGATGCAAAGAGAATATGTCAATGTTACTTAGGACCTAATCCATTGTTCCGCTTGATCTACGTATCCAAACAATATGGGAATTGTTCTTTAACATATTGTTTTAGATAGCATTTTATTCTCTTGATTGGAGCTCCTCTTAGGTCTTCATAAAAATTACATGTGTTCTTTATGGACTAAATAATCATCACTGAAAATTACAAGTCATTTGGTATAGTCTTGGTTATGTACGCTGTTCAGTTAGTTAGGTTAGGTTGCTTTATGAAAGAGACTTTCAGCCATTGCATTGTTTGGCTTCAATGGTCGAATACTGTCTGAAATTACAAAAAAAAAAAAATATGGAAAGCTTCCGATAATCTATGATCCGGCACAATTTATTGAATGAATTTTTATCACTGTCGCCTCATCTAACCTCTACCGTTCGACAATAACATTTTCTGCTGTCGCAGAATGACACCCAAATATGAAGACATAAAATGGTCATAGTTCAACTCCTCCTCCTGCGTCCGCCATCTGTCATTGCATAGATACTGTTTCAATGAAAAAAAAATACGATACCGACACATGTGCGCTCTCCGTATACCACTAAAGACAATTTGCTGACTATAACTTCCGGTTCTCCCGTCAATCCACCCAACAACCCAACCCAACTATTCTGCAACCATTCCATCTCCCCATTTATAGCCGTTTTACGGTCACATATTGTGCTGATCCTAGCGAAAAATACTGTCCTCGTCCTCGAAAATTAATATCGGTTGAGCAAACAACAACCTGCCACCACTAGGATCACTCACTCACTTGTCTATTCTTGTGCCTCTCCAGTCAGTCAGTCAGTCCGTCCGTCTAAGTGTCGTCCGGTTCGGTTGTGTGCTAGGCAATCAAATCAAACAGTCCGGGGTCCGTTATCGATTCATCAGCTGGCTGGCTACCGTATACGGATCCAGCACAATGTGCGTCACATCTTTATAGGGATGCGGACGGACAACTTTACCCGGGCATCATGCATATGGCAACCCGTTCACCCGCTTGTGTGAACTATGTTCGCGCGAATCCCCAATTTGGGCATGGCCAGTTGTCGATTTCTCAACGAGTGCGATCCGATCGATATCGTGTCTCGGACCGGAACGCGCGCGCGAAACGAAACGGAAGGCGGAATAGGGTTCAGCATTTAGGAGGCTCGAGGGTCACCCCGTAAATTGCATGGAAACGCTAGGCTTTGATGTGGCCGGGGGGATTAGGACTGGCTGACGTGCTGGCTGGGCAGATGATTGATTAGATGGCTAGACAGGGGGCCAGCGCTTGATTGGCTATCTCCATAAATCAGCGAACGAGCTAGCGATCGCAGCATGCACGCAGCGGATGATTGATCGGTAGATCGAGATAATTTCCCCAAATTTGGGTGATGACGTGTGTTGTCGTCGTCCGATGGCTGTTCGGAGCGCCGTGGTGCAGTCCTTGACCTAGGTTCGTTAAGCTGTTTTTGGAGATCTTGAGATATGCTTAATCTCAATTATCAGCCATTCCATAGCAAAACGATATAGTGGTTCTCAGAATTTCGTAAAAATCGGTAGTTTTGTTCCTTATGGTTCAATTTACTTTGATCCATTTTTTAAGAATTCTTAAGTTTTGAACCACTGGACCGATTTCCAAGATCAAAATATCAAATGAAAGTTAATTCAAAATAATTTTAGGAAAAATATAATGATCTAATCTAATCTCATCAAACACCAACACAGCCAGTTCTTGAAAGCATCCTGGAAAATGATATATATACCTACATCATTTATCTTGTCTATTTGATATATGTTTCACATCGAAGATGCGTCACATATATCAAAACGGCCAGGCCTACTGTGCAGCATTTAAGGGGCAAGATGATTCAGAAAACATCGGGCCTGTTTAAATCGAAGATTTAAACACGATGCTTCAGAATCCAATAAATGGATGAAACGTGGACATCTCGTACCGTACGTTCCGATTTTGGTAATTATATGATTGATTGGTCGATGGAAGCATCAAAGCTAGAAAGGTTAAGTAATGCTCGATTTTCTTCTGACGCTTGGGGTATGAGCACTAACTCTTGTTCTAGCCTTTTATGACTTATGGCTATAACGCCATTAATCGCTTTCTGAAAAGAGAATAGGGAAAAGAAAAGGAGAAGGACAAAGGGAAAAGGATTATGTGAAATCTATGAACATAACCAATATTTTTGATTTGAAATATACAATATAGAAATGCATAACGGCGCGGTGGTCACTACCCGAGTCTTGTCACTATTATCAAGTCATAAAAAGTAACAAGGACTAAAATGTGATCCTTTGATTTTTCCAGTAATTCCCTAGTTTGAAGTTGTCAAGGATAGGGTTCGGTGGTAGATCTTACACCAGTCAGGGTTGAAAATTCTCTGGGGAGAATCACTCGGGTGCGAGAGATATCATTCTCTGGGGTGAATCTCTACTTGTCTCCTCGGAGATTTATCCTGGCACCACGCGAGAGATTGTTAGACACAGCACGAGAGAGTGAGAGAGTTCCCGCATAAACGCGAACCATAAATTGACCTTACCTAAAATGGTTAAAAATTGTTTATAATCCCTGCTAAACTTTAACTGAAATTGTTATGGAACTTTACATGAACGTTTAATGATAAAGTTTCAACCTTATGTATTATGGTTTTTTTGAACTGGACCTTACAAATAATGGGTTGTTAAGAACCATTACCGTTCCTTATTCTTGTTTTCTCCATACATTTTCGGAAAGAGAACTATATTAGTAAGGTCAATTTATGGTTCGCGTTTATGCGGGTTGACTGTTCATTGTTCGTCTGTTTATACACTCACTTCCGCGAGAAAGATGGCAGCGTAAAGGTGTTATTGTTTCTCCAAAGTTTGAGGCAGAACTTTACGTGAGTTAGTAAAAACATCAACGTATACAGTAGGCTGGGACACGGATATATGAAAAAAAAAATAATTCTCGTTCCAGTATGATTTCCGGGCGCCTTATGGGTCCTAGAATAACAGTGTAAAATTTCAGGTCGGTCGGTGGAACTATATTGTAGTGGCAGCAGTTTTAATTTTACATAGGATTTTCTATGGGAAAACTTACTTTTTCAAATAAAAATCGGGTGAGGTCACCCATTGTCCTCTAAAAATAAATCAACCCAACTACTCCATAGGAAATTTTACAAGGAAACTTTTCTTCCAAGACCGCAAAACGATCCGACGCTTGTGGAAAAAGTTATTTAGCCACTGATTGCTAACCAAACGAACTGCTCATTATTCTTTTTTCTAGCAGCACTGCCAGCTGCCGCCTGCTGAGTGCTGTCTGCGCAAGGCAGTCACGTTGTGTGGGGGTTCACTCAGCATGGAGGAAAGCCGATGCGCAAAGAATCTTCGATTTTGATGAAACTTTACACAGGTTTCCGGTATAGTACAACAATTTTGGAAGCAATAATTGAAGACAATCGCACGAAGTCGTCCAACACATCTGATTACGCTATAAATTACCAGACCATTCGCCGTTCCCGAATGAAACATCGTGAGGCACTGGCGAAAGCAGTTAATATTTTTATTTTGTTCTATGATTCTAAACTTCTTTGATTCTAAAAACACATTTTTTTTTTTAAATTCTATTGCTCAAAAATTCTAAATTTTTAGACTCCTAAATTTTCAAATTACTAATTTTTATACTCAATAAATTCTTTGTTTATATTTGTTTTTCTAAATTTGTTTGCATAGCTAACATTTTTTTCGTTTTGTTCATTTTGATTGAAAATTTTCCAGCTGAAGCAAAGCTTTGATCCTGATGTACCTTTGGTAGTACACTGGGATGGAAAGATTCTGCCTGACATCAACGGAAAGCGCGTTGATCGGCTTCCCATTCTTGTTACTGAAGCAGGGGTGTCTAAACTTCTTTCGGTACCTTCCCTATCAAGTGGAACGGCGGATGCTGAATCAGCTGCGATAATTTAGACGATCAACGAGTGAGGTCTGCAGGAAAGAATAGTTTGAATGAGCTTTGATACAACTAGTGTTGAGGTTATGGCGTGCCCCATGACGGTGATATCTGCCTGCTGTACCGCTTTACAGTTACTGGTCAATAGCACTTCCGTTTTGTGGTGGGATATCTGCAGCATCGCTCCTTGCATCCAGTTACTAATCATGTCGATCACCTCGGTCGCCAACACTTCAACCTCTTCCAGCGTCTCTCCGGTTACCGTCAAGACGACGTCGTCCGCAAATCCAACGATCGCAACTCATTTGGGCAGCTTCAGAGTTAGCACGCCTTGGTTGCGCGGAATGTCTTCCTTCGATTTGAGATAAACAAATGTTCGTATGTAGTCGATGTTTGATGTGAATTGGCAAGCCTTTTCATGGCCAATAGTCAGGTTCAACGCTGCGACTCAACGAATGATGTAACTAATGATGGGACGAATGATGGGACGCCTCGTGGAGGTTCTACTTGGCTTCCAAAAAGCTTCTGAGCGGCAAATAATAGGGACCTAGAATGAGGAACTAGAAATTGTCTCCTGGGCCTGGTTGTGGCCAGATCAGCAACCGATTATAGATAATAAAAAAAAACAAACGTCAGGTTCGAACACACGCACAGCCTCTTAATTTGAACTGTGACATATATTATAAAACCTACCGGTGGCTGGAAATACTCTTTATCGCCATGAGTAGGCGAATTATAAATGAGAGCCAATTGTGCCATATACCAATCCAATCAGCTTGTATGTGCGTGTTTTAACAGGTGGTTTAGCTGATTTGGATGTTATCAATTTCATTTTGAACGCTTTTAGCTCTCATAGAAACCAGTTGTTTTATGGTCACTGTAGAATTTTACGATGTCCTCTTCCGCTGCTTGTAACGGGTATGTTTCCACTTCGATTTAGCACGCGCCGAAATGGTATTTTAAGTTATGAAAATCATTTGAATAATTCTCGGCGATTTGCAAAACAATTGAAACTTCACAAAACAGGTAACAGAATGATCAATGTTTTTTCGAGTTATTTTTTTAAGTTATCAAGTTTTGGGTTGTCGCTCAATACTTCTATGCGACGTATGAAGCAACGCTTGCAGCATTCTTGACAATTCTAATCATAGATACATTTAGAATACTGATTTATTGTCTTCAACAGACTACAAAGACAAATTCAAGAGAACAGTCCGCATCGTGCTCTCTTGCCATGCGGATCTGTTTGCTTTTTGCTGAAGGAAGCGTTACTAAAGCTATAACAAATTTAAACAGCACTTTTCAGTGCCCAACCTGTAAAATGTATACCTTTTTCAACTCTTATTTCTCTATCCTTGTTTGGACCCTACGCGAGGTAATCCTTCTTGGATATCGATTTGGAAAATTCATCTTCGATCCTTCAGATTATTATAGTAATCTGCTTGGATAAAAATTTACTGCCGCCATGGCGCAAAAGAAAGGGGTAAACTCTTGATCCCCCTTCTGATGAAATTAATTTGAGCAATCAATTTGATTTGCTCACGGATGATGAGAATGATCCATCATCCAGTAAAAAATCTAGTAAACTTTCCCGGCTTAATGCCAAGAAGGAAAAGAGTCCCCCTATTGTGATAACCACTTCCGATTTCCATGCTCTTCGAATGGAACTTTTGAACTTCGTGAAAGTTAAGTTTTCACTACAAATTGGACGTCGGGGTGAATGCCGTGTATTGGCTGAAACATTGGACAGATTTAAATATCTTCTCAAGTATCTTACTGAGAAACAGCACAAATTTTTAATTTACGACACCAAAACTGAACGTGTGTTCAAGGTTGTCATGAAAGGACTGCCCAGTGGTGAATCCCTGGATCAGATCAAAGTGAACTGGCAAAATTACTTAAAGTTGTGCTACTCCAAGTAATCAAAATGAAAATGAAACCCCGTCCTGGCGATTCGCGCAACGGGATTTCTAATGATTTTTATTTAGTTCACTTCAAGTCTAGTGAACTAAACAACCTTAAGGCCTTAGAAAAAGCTAGCCTTATGCTCCATGTCCGAGTGAAGTGGGAACACTTCAGGAAGACTGGAGGAAATTTCCAAAACCTCACCCAGTGCCGTAAGTGCCAGGGATGGGGTCACGGAACTAAAAATTACTACATGCCAGCTAAATGCATGAATTGTGGTGATTCCTCTCACGCAAAGGACGACTGTCCTGTGAAGGAAGATCCTAAGAAATTTAAATGTTCAAATTGTAGTGAAAACCACAAATCCAACATTTAGGAATGTTAGACTCGCAAAGCGATCCTACAATCTCGCTCTAACCGGCAGGTAGGAAACGCTCCACGTTTCCGACCAGTTACAAATTCCTCTGTTGTTAACAACGGTCAGCGAGGAACAAATTCTACATTCGTACCCGTAGGTACAAATATCACCTCTGCTTCAAATTCGTCATCTATACCTACTCCCCTCGCTGCTAACAATGTTCAGCGAGTTAATGGAGCTACCTATGCTGCTATTGCAACGGGTAGAATTCAAAATACTAACCAACGTAATTCTAAAGGAAATTTTGAAAATTTTGACGTAGGAAGCATTACTGCTCTTAAAATGGAATTTTTACAGAAATCATTAATTGACATGATTTCTGATATGCTTAAATCTAACTCCATGTTTGATGCTATTCAAACTGGAGTAAAAGTTGCAAACAATATTGTAATGATTTTGAAATTCAGTAATGGATTTTAAAGCATTAAATATTTTAAATTGGAATGCTCGATCTCTTAATTGCCAAGTCAGGAACAATGTAAAAACACTTAGCTATATATCATAACAATTAAGGCTGGTAAGTTACTGTAGTAACTGGTGCAACTCGGTTAAAATGAAATGTAATTTATTTTGAATTTAGAACAAATAAAAAGTTAAAAACAAACAAACACAAGAGATAATTAAGGCAAAAATTTTCCCACAGTGCACTGCTGTGTCACAGGGCTACTGAATACTTCAAATCGCAAACCCCGTTAATACTCCGAAAAACTACAAATCAGCTGTGAACTGATTTTATAGGGAAATTCCTTGCCTCGCTTCGTAAAAGTTTTGCTCTCCGTGGTCCCCGGAGACCAATTTATCGTACGCAACACACTCCGCACATCGCCCCTTAGTGTTACCCATTTCTGGAAGTTGCAACCTCCGTCGCGGCCGGCTGCTTCATACGAAACCGAACTTGTCGTTGGAGCAAATTTCCGGTTTTTACGTTTGTCACACGAGCGCACTGACTGACTACGCTCCGTGTGCCCCGTGAGCAGTCACACCATGCATTACAGTAAGTGACGGCCCGGCCGAACCGAGAGCGAAAGCTGAGGCTGAGGATGGATCGGCACTCGAATCGGGTTGGGCGAATCGAGCCGGCTGCTTTTCATTAGCAAATACGGAGTCAATTAGACTATAAACGATTTCATTCACCTCTCTGTCTCGCTCTGGGAGTGGATATCGATCCTCATCTGCGCTGCTCTGCTGTAACCCCTTTCCATACGTCGTTCAAGAACTTGGCGGCTGGGATCAGAGTCAGATTTCAGTAAATCGTAATTTGCGAAAAGCGACCCAGGCGACGAGGAGGAGGGGCTGTGGCTCCAGGGGGGATTCTTCGCCAGCAAGTAGCATGCATAGAAGACAGAGCTAATGGATCGCATCGAGGAGTAGTTCAGCTGGCAGCTACCCGGGTTCGAACAGCACACAGAGTATCAGAATATGGCACAAATGGCCCGATGAACACACATGGATGGTTGACTAAAGTGTGCTGAATAGTGCGGGCCAGAACCGGACCCGGGGTTGGACTCGGGGAAAGATGGAAAGAAGCCAATGAAGCTTTACATTCGCACTGATGGTTGCTTCGTTACTCTCTAAAAGGAGGTTACCGAACGCGCAATTTAATGGATGGAAAGAATTAACAGTATGATGTTTCATCGCTTGACTGGGTCTCTGCTGCTTGTGCTTCTTACTGATGTGGTGGCTGGGGTTCTGCTACTTTTACTGGGAGGTAATAGTGCAGTACATGACCGGTTCAAGGATGATGTCCGATTTGGAAAGGATGCTGTAGAAAATGGACGCTGAATCAGTTGGTCAGCGTTGGCGGTGGATTAGCTGGATTTCTATATGGCCATTTTCATCCCAAGTCGTATGGGTTCTTAGCACTAGCGTGCGCAGTCAATTTGGTGGGGACAAGGGGTGGCACACTCGGTCTAAATTACTTTTAGATTTGTAAAACCCATGTGTAATGGGATCAACATGACAGTTTTTCGTCACCCCTGCTGCGCACGCTAGTGGTTCTTAGATTTGTTCAGCGAGTAATGTTGTAAGTGCTCTTTGAGTGGCGATTAGGGACTTTTCTTTGACTTTTGTGTTCATCAAAATTATAGGCAGGAGGTTCCACCATAATCAGTTGATCCACATGCATATATGACAAAAGGTCGAAAGGACAAATGGTCGAAATCCCAAGAGTTTTTTTAGAATGAGTGTAATTTAAAGAAGAGTAAATTGTTTTGATATTTTATACATTAAACCACTGCTGACGTATAAAAGAAGGAGGTTTAAGTTAGTAGAAAAGGAAAGAAGACAAGTTTAGATGTGTGCATTAAATTGGCAGTTGAAGAAGAGCACATGTAAATGGATTATAATTGTGCTTAAATAAGGGGGCAAATGAAGGTTGAAAAACAACATAATTTGTACAATAGCTTAAAAAGCCACAAAGGCTTCCATATGAATCCATGAGGAGGGAAATGATATAAAAACGGACCAGGATTGCAATATAAAATCAGTTTTACAAACTATCTCCAAAAGTGAAATATATCTTTCAAACCGTCAATCAACGCGTTATTTCTTAACATCGAACCAGACTCCAGTACCAGTGAACCGTTGCCGTAGCCTAGTGAGTTGTATTCAAGTCAGTGTACCGACGTTGCAAGGTGAACATAAAAAGTTAACCTTTACCGCCCAGGGACCTAAAATTATACGTTGACAAACTAGGTCACTGCGATAACACCCATCTTAATCTACCTAAGAGAGTAATATGAGCTGCATTTGTTCAAATAAAATGTATTGTTTGATTCAAATCCAAACATCTCAACTATGTCTCAATATAGCTTTGAGGTATTTTGAGGAATTAAAGTCTATTTGATTGTAGTTTTGAATAATCGATGACATTTTGCGTTCACTTGCACATTTTTTTAAATGATTCATTCAGAAAATCATGTATAAATGTCATTTTTAGTACTCTAAAAATAATACCATTGATCTAGAAAAGATCGAATTGATCAGTACTGATTGAGGAAAAAATATAAAATTATTCTTTAGAACGATTATTCAAAATATAATACTAAAATCGTGAATTTCATGCAAATTTTATAATAGGGTAATGCATTAATGAAACATATGGACATTAAAAAATGTGTGTTTGGTGAAAAAGTCTACCTTTTTTAAGTATTATAAGAAACTAGAAAGGTAGACTTGAAGAATTTACTCAAAGTAGGACAACGGAAAATGTCTTGGTATCCGTTTGTGTGTATGCATAAAATTTAAAATGGCATCCTTAATTTATAAATAATTATTCATTAATAATACATAGCTTTGCAAATAGCAAATAGCTTTTGAACCCAGATTAAAAGCGCAACTTTTTAAATAAGAATGGTTTGTTCTCACTGTTACTATTTTTTATTATCTCCAGAGCTGACGTCGACAGTTGGGCTCTTGCTACAACTTACATTAATACAACCAGAGTTTAAAGACCTAACTTCCCTATCCACTGCTAGTAGTCAATAGTCCATTTCAAGACTTCAGATAGTTCGAGCTGTCGAACGGCATTGTGAAGTGAAAATACAATTTTCCTTTTACATGTTATCCTGAGGCATCTGCTGGTTCCAGAATAAGCTCCCCAATGGCATTGTTTTGTGCACAGGTTCCCCCCGGGGTATTCAAGTGACTCTGGAAAGGCCAATGTAGTCAGTCAATTAAGTCTATAGAAAGCATATTCATGAAAATTCACGAAGAAAGAGCTGTCGCACGGCATGTTTGTGAGTAAAAACGCAATTGTCCTCTGCTACAGGTTCCCCCGGGGGTGTCCTAGTGGTTCCGACAGCAGCCAATGTGGTCAGTGTTCCACTTTAAGTCTATAGAAAGCATATTCATGAAAATCCATGAAGAAAGAGCTGTCGCACGGCATGTTTTTTTGAGTAAAAACACCATTTTCCTCTGCTACAGGCTCCCCCGGGGGTGTCCGAGTGGTTCCGACAGCAGCCAATGTAATCAGTGTTCCATTTTAAGTCTATAGATAGCATATTCATAAAAATCCATGAAGAAAGAGCTGTCGCACGGCATGTTTTTGAGTAAAAATGCAATTGTCCCCTGCCACAGGTTCCCCCAGGGGCATACCGGAGGTCCCAAGAGCGGCCAATGTGGTCACTAATCCATTTAAAGTCTATCAAAAGCCTATTCATGAAAAAGCTTGCAGAGAAAGCTGTCGCACGGCATATATTGGTGTAAAAACGCAATTGACCCCTGCTACAGGATCCCTCGGGGGTGTCCCGTGATTCCAAGAGCGGCCAATGTGGTAAATAATTCATTTGAATCCTGATGAATGTGGGCGTCTTAGTGGAATACCTGTATAATGAGAGAGAGAAGGATTAGTATTTTCCATTTAATTCCACTACTTTATTTGCTTATCCTTGACAGATACGCGTATTTCGTCTACAATGTGCAGACTTCTTCAGTGTCCTGTACTAATACTCGACAGTCGAGTATTAGTACAGGACACTGAAGAAGTCTGCACATTGTAGACGAAATACGCGTATCTGTCAAGGATAAGCAAATAAAGTAGTGGAATTAAATGGAAAATACTAATCCTTCTCTCTCTCATTATAATTCATTTGAAGTTTATGAAAAGCCTATTCATGAAAAACCATGAATAATGAGCTGTCGCACGGCATATTTTGGTTTAAAAATGCAATTGTCCCCTGCTCCAGGTTCCACCGGGGGCATTCCGGAAGTTCCGAGTGTGGCCAATGTGGTCAATTATGCATTTAAAGTTTATCGAAAGTCTATTGACGAGAAACCATGATGAAAGAGCTGTCGCACGGCATGTTTTGAGTGATTAAATGATCTGCCCGCATTCAGGACCCTTCACCAGAACCGATTACATGAAAATGGCCATATCTCGGTTGATTATAGGACGGGACGATTTTAGCTCTTCGCTATATCTATTTTTTTACCAGCATCACTTATAAAATCTCATCAAGAATTTATCAAGTCAGATAAGCTCTCCGGAAACCCGGTATATCTCCGATATCCGGTGACCAGGATTATTTTCGTGGCTACACCGTAAAACAATATTATTTAGTTTTCCAGTCAAATGCTCTTGGAAGATTTAAAATCGGATCATATTTGATGAAGTTACAACACTCTAAAGTTGACCAAAAATTTGCCTATCCTAGTTATTTTGAGTAACCCCTGTATGTGTGCGTGTGCGTGTGTGTGTAACGAAGAATTTATTAAGACATTTTTATTGGCCAACACTCAACCGAATTGGACGCAACAGCCACCAAATGAAAGATATTATGGTCACATAGAGCTTTTTTTTTGGAATCGGTCAATCGGTTCCAGAAATATGGTCGGAACGGTTTATATGGAGCATGAGGCTAATTCCGACCTCAAACGAATAAAACTCATCATGTGACACCTCAAATCACATTAGAATTCAAAAGCTAGTTCAATGGTAGTAATTTGGAGAGCTCAGTGCCACATTGGCTAAACCTAGCTGCCTGGAGAAGTGGCCAATATGGACTAAATTAGCGCTAGCAAAAATTGGTACAACCATGATACATTTTTGGAT